>NW_028263376.1:12061330-12777248 GCF_051168715.1 Poecilia mexicana | reverse complement strand
TAACGTTGTCAACCCCCTACTGATGCTGAAAAGGTATTACAGCATTTTTGATGGGATTTCAAGACACTGTGTAAATGTAATGGGGGGAAAAAATATCTGGAGCAATCAGCTGTAACTTACAACAAAGGTTTATCAAGACTGAAAAATTCTGGTGTGCAGTTTGAATAGTTTCCATACAACAATGTCCACTGCAGGAACAGGGGGGTGTGCTGTCCATGCACTGCAGCCCTCTGGCCCCCGAGCTGCCATCTTCAGGGGTGAAACCATTACTTTTCAAATGAAAGCTGTGGGGATTTTCGTTTGATGTGGTCTGAGGGCATCGTGCTGTGCGTGCGGGAGAATGTAGAGGGCAAGGTGGAGCGCGTGTGCGTATGCGCTGCCGTGCATGTGACATAGTAGGGGTACATCAGTCAAAGGGCCTCTGGGCCAGACGTTCGGCTGCCCCTGACAGTGCACTCCAGGAGGGGCTAGTCGGTCTGCAGGGCCGACTCCGAGTCCTCCATTCCCTGGGACAAAAGCCGTGGCCCAGTTGAAAGATGTGAATTCAGTGGCTTTTGTGCCCAAAGCCCAGAGACATGCCGAGTGAGAAATCTGACCTTTGCAGAAAGTCAGAATGTGTTTTTGAACCCCTCTTGCTGTCTCTGGCAGTTTGGGGCAAGAAGTGAGAGAACGAATGGGAGGGAGTGGGTGTGAGATGGTATGGGATGGTGGTCGTATTTTATCCAGCAGGACCTACACGTGGTGTGTGAGCGCTCGTGTGTATGTATGTGCGAGATGGGAGATTACACAAAAGAAGCAGCACCTACTAAAGTCTCTAACTGTGAAAACAACAAATTAATAGAGTTTGTGTTTATTCTTCATCTTCGCTGTCATGTGGTGTGAAACAGGCAGGAAATTGAACGTGTAAAAGCTTAATTCTGCAGCAGAGCCTTTTAGAGTGGGACTCCACAAGAGTTCAGCCTAATGTCAGTCGAGGTTGTCTGGGATGAGGAATATTATTCCTTCTCACGTCTGTTTATGATTTGGTTTATTATTTATTTTTGGAGCCGAGTCAGGAGCTGAATATTAAAGTTACGCACAACCGAGGCCCAAACAATGGCAACAAAACGGCACATTTTGATGATTTGAGGATTACAATTTGCATTAGCCATCGTGATGATCCCGAGTCGTCCATTTGATTTTCCTAACTGCTGCCTAGATGTGTTTTGTATGCATATGCCAACACTTTTGCACGGTCCAACTGCAGGCGCACGCTCAGAGACAATTAAAACTGAGTTCGTATGAAGCAAAAGGTGTATTTATATGTCAACGTAATTCTTTTTTTTTTTTTTTTGTGCTGATAGTTCATGAATCACAATCCAGGACGTTGCAGGAGGAGTTTGCTGAGAGCAGAGATTTTGGCAGATAGAGCAGGCCTATGTTTTTCAGTCATACATTTTTCTTGACACTGCTTTCATCCCCCGGCCGTAATCATCATATCTCCCCCATTGCTCTCCCGGATGCAGACATCCATAATGCAATCTTCCTAATTTTGATCCCTTGCAATCTGGTTTTAAAAGGGAGGAAGAAAAAAAAAAGAGGGGGGGGGACTTATTCTGAAGGCTCGCTCGGTAATCATTTTAGACAGATAGCCTTTCCCATCGCAGATGAGCAAATATTTGTAAACCAGCTATCTAATGGAAAATTATAGTGAAATTAGAGTGAAATTCATGACGGCGAAATCCGATTATCTGTAATTCTATTATGCCATCTTAGCCCACACAGCATATTTTTGTAGAGTTTTTTTTTTCCATAAATACCTATGCCAGGGGTCCTGCTAATCAAATAAAATTGAAATTCATCTTCCCATTAAATTCAATTAGCCGCAATTTCTAAAGCCTAACAAAGATTTTAATTACTAAATTATAAAATTCTCCCTAGCCAAATTGGGGATAGAAAAAGTGCATCCCCGCATCTGAAAAACAAACCCATGAAAGGAAATTGTTGATCAAAAAAGATATCCAGGGGAAAATAACATTAGGGAGAGCGCTGGGGCCCTTATTCAGCGAGTCTGGGTGGAGAGTGACGTGTGCCAAGCGCT
Organism: Poecilia mexicana; assembly: GCF_051168715.1. Taxonomy (NCBI): domain Eukaryota; kingdom Metazoa; phylum Chordata; class Actinopteri; order Cyprinodontiformes; family Poeciliidae; genus Poecilia; species Poecilia mexicana. The sequence continues at coordinate 12,775,168 of NW_028263376.1, read as the reverse complement.
AGGCTCCTGGGCTAGAGGAAATGAACTTAGCTGAGGTTCTCTTTGTCTCTAAATGTCTGCCCTCAGAGTTATTACGCCGTAATTGACTAATTGACACCTTAATTTCATTTATGGGGCTCCTGTGTTCATAAAGCAACCTCTGGGTGGGGCAGTGGTCTTGAGCGGAAGCAGAGAAGTTGACATCCAGGACACCAGGTAGGGCCTTAGGCCTTCAGCTCTGTCTCTTGCAGATGACGATTATGTATTTGATTATGAAATGGTCAGGAAGAACACACTGACTTAGCAGAGGCTTAAGGAGCATCTTACAGTACTTGGATGTTTAAATCTCCCCTGATGCATGCTGATAGGTAATAATGATGCACGTTCAGCCTTACAATCTGCCACTGCAGACAGAAATGACCTCCTTCAGGGTCAGAGGAGTTTATTTTTAGGAAGAGAGTTTCTTAAATCCTCCAATGGAGGATAAAGTAAACACTGGCCCTGGGTCAAATTTCCCCTTTGCCAATTACTGCTCCCATTTTGTATGCACTCATTATTTCATGTATCCTACCAGGGTCCTTAAATCATTGCGTATTGTTTTTTATTTCTCTTTCTAACTTTGAATTTGTAGTGAATTATGGAAATGCTCACGTTTCTCCTATCATTTTAATTATTTTCATATGATTTCTGAAAATTGTCTATTTTCACCTGGTTCCATTGATCGTGGCTCAGATCCTGTTTGGGCAGGTTGACCTTGATGAAATATGACCTACCCAATAACTTCTGCTCAGGAACTTTAGTGAGTTAACTACAACCCCTTCGACTAACGCTGGTTTTATTTGGCTCTGGCATTTGAGTCGATTCAGTCTACTTTCGACCTGCAATTAACCTAACTTTAATTTATTTCACACAATTGTCTATACAATAATCATTCTTATAAAAATTGGCAATAGGTCTGTGCTTTTCAAGCCATATGCATTTTCATTAATAAGTTGGTAGTGGACAAGGTAACAAGACGGTTTTGATTTGAATTCCCTAAACAAACTACAGTAAAAACTGTTTCACAAGCAGATTTTTTTGTTGGTTTGTGGGGAAGGTTAATGTTGGGTTTAATGTCTGGGCTCCTTGCTGCCCTGCATCATGAGCCTTATAGTATTGTCACAACATAATAACAATAATTCCCTGGCTGGAACTAAAACACATGCATCTTTTTATGCTGCCAGTGCATAAAGAAGAAATAAAAAAATATCAATAGAAAAAGGAAGAGCAGTGCAACTTTAAAAGCTCTATTATGAAAAATCAGGAAATAGGGTGTATTAGATATTTTCCAGGCACCTAGTGCTGTTCTCCACAATGCTTCTTCACGCTTTCCATTGATGGCATTTGCAACCATTCTCAGGAGTTCACCAGGTTCCACCAGGTGTTTACCAGTTGCTGCTGCTGCTAGTCTGGAGGAGCTGAGTGGAGGAGGTGTGGGGAGAAATGTTCTTTGGGGCGGGACTTAAACTCTGAGCATTTCTCAGACAGTTATGAATGAGCCAAAGCAACACTCTGGGTATATGTTGTATGCCGGCATACTTACAAACAGGTCCTACGTGGGTAAACCAATAAAGATGTAATACCTTAAAATCCTCCCACTGTCTTTGACTGTGCATTCCTGTTGTTGGCCTCACAGCTTGAATAGCCGATATGTTTTGGGATGAAGGGTGTGGAAATCACAGTGTTCTGCTGCATCCAGACTGGGAACGTCACCGTTTTGATTAACTGTCTCTAAATGTCAATGCACTGTAACTGTCCAGAAGTGGTCAGGTAATCACTAGTTGATTTAATCAGACCAAATCATACCACCAGCATTACTTTCGGTTTCAACCAACCAGCATGTCGTGGTGAGTGGATGGCAAAGGGTGAGCTAAAGAGATGGTTTTAGTGGGTCGTTGCAGTGATGATGGAGTCGCGTTGATGAGACAGCAAGGTGGACATATAGAGTATACGTGGTGATGCACACTTCAAAAGATCCACAGCGGCTCGGCTTAGATTATGTTATCAAATAAGAAATAATATCATCTAACCTGGTCTTCCAACGTGACCTGCCAGGTGAAATAAAATGATTAAAATGGCAAAGGACCAGCACTTGATGTTTGCTCTTTTAGGCTCTTTTTGCTGTGAATGGAACTATTGCTGACTACATTGAGGAGAGTTTGTTGTGTAGTAGAGTAGTTTAGCAAAGAAAGGCTGCTAACAGGACAGCTTTGGGGTCTCAGGTCAGCTGTCAGGTTGGTTTCCCAGCCACCCCCTGCTCCTTACCAGTGGGCCACTAAAATAACAGCTCAGCACCCTCTGTAGACTACAAAGCTCCATCTGAAAAGGCACCTGCTGCTGTTATTCACTTTAGCCCCTTTGGCAGCTCAATCTGTCTATTTAAAGGACACGTAGGAGAGAAAGACTGACTGGGAAATGATGAATTATTTAAGCATGATGTCTAATTGTTTCAAGGCGGACATCTTGTTTTTAGAGAGGAAAGCTTGGGGGTGGATATGTGTGAGGAGGTGGGGGGGGGGGCTCGCCGTGAAGAGGTCTGTGTACTGTGTCGCACTTGAAGTGGCCGCGTAAATATGACCAAACTGAAACTTTAATCTGCTTTTTCCCCGTCCAAGCTGGCTGGGTATTAAAGATAATCTTTTTTGTGTGTCATATGGTGGGAGATATAGATGGAGCTAATTTTTTAGAGACAAATCTGATATTTGTCAACTGGTTGAAAAAAACCTGGGGATTTTCTCCTAATCCTCCCTAGGATATGAAGGCGCGTTAACAGCAAAATGCAGATGGTGTTCTGTGCACGGAGAGTACCCAGCACTCGGCGCAGTGCATATGGAAAGGCGCAGCTATCCTCGCCAGGGCTCAGCACAACCTGCAGATAGCAAACTCCCCACCCCAACACCACCACATTCAATTAATGAGCCACTCATGAAAGCAAAGGCATGTTAGTTTACTCCAAAGCGCAAACTTTGCTAAATACATTTCTTGGTTGTTTCTCTTTACTTTTTTTTTTGTTGTTGTTGTTTCCTTGCTGACATAACATCCTTCCAGGCTGTGCTCATCAAATATTCAGTTGCAACTCGATTCCAATAAGGAAAAGAAAACAAATTATAAATAAAATGGAGGCATAAATCTTTCAGGATCCTAATTCTAACTTTCCCTCAGAGTGTTTCTGTCTTTATTTTGTCACATTAAGCAGTTTTGCTTTCCGTTCCCACTGCTAGGCGTGGCTGAATTTAACACTGGTGGAAAGAGCCCTTTATTCTTCTGCTCTCTTGTTTTGGAACACTCTGCATTTTGTGGTGTCGCTGCTTTTATGCACAATTATCACTTGTGTAACTTCTGGTTTGGTTTTTATGAGAGATGGAACAATAAAATCTATGTGATGTTCCGCTTGGAGGTTGCAGAGGGACTGTTGTAACCCTGCACTTGCCCTGTCAAATATAGATCCGACGTTACTACAGCCAGTCACCGCAGTGATGCAAAGCGGCCCTCGTCGCCTTATCTTATCCAGTATTTAAAAGAGGATGTTTTCTCCGGTCGTTTTAGCACCAGAATGCAACATGGCAGACTCTTCGAGACGCATTCCACAACTGCTTTGTGGCTTTGCATTACATTTGACAATGTATCGATAGCCCCTCTGGTGCTGTGAGGTCAAACACACCTAGAGCCACAAAGGAAGCAAAACGAGCTCAAAATCTTACCTGAGGTGGACATATGGTGCACATAATGAGGCAGAGCACATCACAATATCGTGTTGAAGGGCTTAAGGATGTGCACTTCTAAACCTATTACTGAATATATAACTACGAGTATCAGGGTTGACAGAATGGGACAGAGCAGATTAATGTCAGGAGGACAGTGAAGACGCTGACGGCATAAAAGCTAAAACAGTTGCAGGGGGACAAACTATGCGACCTGCAAACTCTGGAGAAATCAAACTTCTGTTTCTGTACTCATAAATCACAAGTTTTTTACAATGTAGAATTAGCTTCATCTCGCTCCCTCCACATTGCTACCCCTGGTAAAGAGGTGACAAATGTATTAAAATAAATGCATGTTTAGAATAGAAGAGAACAGAATAGGAATAATTTATTTTTTGTACCCAGTTCAAAAGTAACAGGCAAAACGCAGGCCTGCCGATTCACCTCTAGATAAAAAAGTGAAATCAAAAAGACAAGATAGACTCTGTAATAAAAGCAAATTAACAAAAAAAAGTTAAAAAGTGTGCTGTTAATACACAGGTATGTCCAAAGTGATAAACAATTCTGTCCAGCCACCGACTGCGGTTCAAGACTGGTACAAATCTGATCCTTTTAATGACATATTTGATTCTTCCTTAATGGAAAGTGCTACGTACAAAGTATTTTTCTTTTTATTTTAATTTCATAGTAAGTACAGCTGTAAACATACATAGATTCCTAAGTAAAAAATAAAAAAGACTAGTGCTCAATTCTTCTATTAATTTTTTACTTTTTATACAGTAGACCAAATAAACTGAAAGAAGATTCTATGTTGAATGCATTGCTGAACAGATTTTTCTTTTAAATTACTACATTATTTTACATTTCAAGTTGGAAAACCTATTTGGTCCCCCGGAGCACTTTTACAACTTTGGGATTCTGGCCCATGTTGCAAAAAGTTTGGCCACCACTGGCCTAACAGCTGCTGGGAGGAAGGATCTGCAGTAACACTCCGTTGTGCCCCCGAGGATGCAGCGGTCTGTCACTGGAGGAGCTCTCCAGTTTAGCAACAGCTGGGAGACATCGTCCAACAGAGATGGTATTTTCTAACAAGATTTAAGTTTGGTCTCCCACCACCTGCACTGGGTCAAGAGGGCATCTTAGGACAGAGCTGGCCTTCATGATAAGCTTATCTAGCCGCTTCCTCTCCGCTGTAAATAAGCTGCTGCTCAAGTAAACTACATCACAGAAGATGGCTGATGAACCACAGAGTCAAAAAATGTCTGGAGCGCCCCAATGAACTCCGAGAGACCTCAGCCTCCTCAGCAGGTAGAGTCTGTATTGCTTTAAATGTAAGCAATTATACCATAGACTGCAATTTGTTGTTTTTTTTCTTTCTTTTTTTTTTTTTACATTTTTTGTGACATACTCAAAAACTGTTGAGTATGTTTTTTACTCTATGGTATTACACTGGGAAAACTAAACTAGGTTTATGTGCTTTGTCATATTTATACCCCAGGTGAGCCAGAAGTCACAGATTACTGATTAAATCACTGAGTTCAACTTAAAAAAAAACAAAATAAAACCAAACGGATTCAGTTCTGTTTTGTTACCTAGTGGAACATTTAAGAGTAATTTTGTAAAGATAAGAACAAAAGCAACAAAAGTATTTTCTAACATCTGTATTTTTTTCCACTGCATAAATGTGCACATATATGTTAGATTTTTCTGAATTGATCAGTATAAAAAAGACACAAAATAAAGTCAAAATTATGGGTTTTACACATTCCTATCCAGTATAGCATTGGAAATGGAGGGTGATGTGTGTCATTGTGCTTATTTCACAAAATAAATGAAAATTGGCAACAAAAAAACTCAAGAGTTTTTATCACTCTTCCTCCTCAATATTTACATGCAACAGGCACGGAAGCTGTAACAGTCTGCCGTGTGCATGTGTTTGTTTTGCACAAGATGAAGCTGCTGTCTATTGATTAGCCCCGCTACAGAAAAAAATGACATTATACGCACTGTGAAATTCAGCATTTTTTTAACCTTCAGCGATGCTTGTCATTTGCTTGTAAAATAAATATATAAATATACACCAGGAGGAAGACAAGGGGGGAGAGAAAAAAAATCACTAAAGCTCTTTTGCTGTAATTGGCTGAATAGCAAGGGCAGCAGAAAATTTACAGGCAGACAACAGTGTGAAGGGGACTCGGTCACAATGCAAAATAAAAAAAAAAACTAAGCCCTCAGCACCAGCAAGGGAGCGAGTGAACCAGTAAGCGCGGGGAAGGGGAAAGGAAGCGTCTAGGTGGCTGTCGGGCATATCTTAACTACCACAATGCACTTGTCTCCCCCCTGGCTTTGCTGGTAAGCTGCAGATCAGAGTCCATTTTCTGGACAAGTAAAGTAAATAACCTGAGTGAGCGTGCAGAAGACAGTGACAGGGAAAGAGAAATCCCCCAAAGTCACAGTGGTGACACTCTACTAAATCCAATCAAACTGAGGAGAGAGAGGGAGAGGAGGAAGGAGGGAGGAAGAGATCCTCTTTGGTTCCTGTGAGTGTGTGTGTGTGTGTGTGTGTGTGTGTGTGTGTGTGTGTCCAACGGCATTGATGCAATAACACCTCATTCAGTGTTTAGCCCTTCTCAAAGGACAGGCAGGGATAACACTTTAAACCCTGTGGCTTTATCTCCTGCAGATTTTCCATAAAATGCCAAGCCAGGGAGCCGGGGCCATGTGACTACCATGTAGGTCAGGGCAGACGGGGGGTAGAGAGAGTGGGAGGTGGAGGGAGAGGTGCCGGGTGGGGGAGGATTGGAGTTTTCTAATGGAACTGTTGAAAATAGCAAGCGGTAACCAGATTAGAACAATTAGCATTCTCTCCTCAAGACGATGCAGATCGGAGAAAGATGGAGAATTTAAACTCAAAAACAGAACGGAGAAAACTTGCAAGTGACAGGAAATGCACGAGTTATAAGTGGAAAAAACAAATTAAAGAGAAGTTATGGTAAAAGTATATAGTTCCATACAAAAAAAATATTCACCCCTGTGAAACTTTGTTTCATTTCTTCATGTTACAGCAGTATGATTCACTTGAATTTTATATGACAGGCCAATAGCAGAAAGAAAAATAGCTGATTTAAACAATAATAAATCTAAATATTGATGTGCAAAAGTACTCAGAGCCTCACTTAGTACACGTTATAGAACCGCCTTTCCACTGCCATTACAGCTGCAGATGTTTTGGAGTTCTATTAGGTTTGCACATGCAAAGACTGGGAGCATCTGTGAACTTGCAAATGCTTGCAATTGGATTTAGGTCTCAACTTTGACTAGGCCATTTTAACACATAGATCCTTTGATGAAAGCCATTTAATTGCAGCTCTTGGTGCAATTAAATGGTTTTATGTTTAGGGTTGTTGTGGTAGTGGAAGATCACAATATTCTGTTGCAGTGTTTATAACAGGTTTTTTCTAACAGCATTGCAACATATTTATCTGTCTTCACAACAGCTCTTGCTTCACAGCCCCTGCTCAAGAAACAGGGCACATACACATTGTGCATTTCAAATGACTATAGCCAAACTACAAAATGGTCTTGGTTGTTTTAATTGCCACTCACCCATGAAGGCCTGATTTGCAGAAACTGAGAGTTGTATTGTAAGGAGACTCTCCTACCTGAGAATCTAGTTCTGCAGTTCCTCCAGATTTACCAGTGGCCTCTTCACTGGTTCTCTGAATAGTTTTCTCCCAGCCAGGCCTCTAACTTTATGTGGATATTCATGTCTTGGCAGAACTGAGCTTGGTGAGATGTTTAAAATTTGAGATTTTGTTTTATAAGCTAAGCCTGCTCTCAACCTCATCCCAACTTGAATAAAAGGCAATTAAAAAAGGGAGTCAGGGTAACAAAGCACTGAATGCAAAGGCATGCCGCACTTTTCAGATTTTTATTTGTAAATCATTTACAAACACGTTTGCCAGTTTTTCTTCTGTCATCATGGAATTCCTCGTTCAGATCTTTCTCATGAAATCCAAATAAAGCTCCTTGAAGTTTGTGGTTGAAACGTGACGAAGGGTAAATATGTTCCATAGTATGATCACTTTTCCCCACTGTGCTGAAGTTTCTGAAGGCTGTTATTGTTTTAGATACATCTAAGATCTGTTTGTTAATAATCAATAAGACACCTAAGTACAGATGCAGCAAAGATAAACCTGCTTCTTACAGTCTTATCTGTAAGTTTGACTGTGTCGTTAATGGAAGAAACCTTCTCCTCCATAGCATTAGTCAATAATTAAACAGATGTACGACCAATGAACTGAAATATATTCCTTAAGTGTCACAATTTATTTTATCTGTGGGTAAAGTCTATCTCTGTGCACCCAGCTGATGATAAACTAAATTAATGGTGATCACTGAGCATAACTAGATCTGTTGTGTAACTACTTAACCCACTTATCGCTAACTGTGCAAAACACCTGCCTCATTATATAGTTTTAATTTTTTTTTACCAACACAGTGTGAGACAAAGTAGTAAAAACTTTACAGTACTAGGAAGTATCGTGACCTTATAGCAAGTCCACAAATTCAATACTGTCTCCATCTTGCCTCCAAATCTTGGGTTTCTATGAAAGCGTTTTCTGGCGAACGAGTTGATCGTTATCCATGACATTTTCAGAATACAGAAATATGTCAATATTCTGAAGCTCGATGCGCTTCTATAATTGAGCTAAGGGGCCCTTAGTTTCCATATGCTGAGGGCACAGAGAATCCCAGTGGAATACCAGTGACGCTTGATTGAATACAAAAGATGGACGGGATTAGGGCTGGTGTTGCTGAGTGACCTTGACTTATTTTATGACCCTCACCCTCAGTTAATCACACGATTCTGCTCTGATCAATAAAACTCAGGTACCAAAAGATTTTGCCCAAATGGTGAGTGCGTTTCCTCCCAGGCATCTGCATTTCTATACAGCTTCCGACCAGCTCTGTGCAACCTGGCCTCAATCAAACTCAAAGGCACCATCCCTGTGAAAACAGTATTGATCAAAACCCAGCATCTATCCATGCATAAGAGCTTGTTTCCATTGATTTTTCCTATTTGTGCTAGGAAAAAAAAAAACTATAATAGAGTTGATATGAATTACAGGGTATTTTGCCTCAGTTCATAAACACAAACCAGATAATGCCAACCGTTTCCACAGAAACGGGATAACAGTTTTTGGTCTGTTTTGCAGCAATCGATCATTTTAATTTATTTAAAGGATTTACACAGAGCCGGCCTGCAGACGCCACAAGCGAGAGCAACTGGGCGGTCCACGGCGTAAACATGCGTGCATCTGAAAATGTTTGCAGATGACCAGCAACGTTTCATTCCATTTCGAATAAATTACATCTTGCCTCGCCACTAATGTGTAGCTGCATGCTGGATAATACTTGTTGTTGTTGTCTAAATGCAGGTTGCCTCCATGTTTTTATTTTCGCAAAACTCTATCAGCACCTTAAATTACTGTAATATGACGTGTAAAACGCATCAAAAAATTGCTTTGCAAAAGTTGCAGCCCACCTCTGCATCTCTTTAAACTCTCCCAGTTGCCAGGTTATGTGAAAAGATTTGCTGTCTCTAATTCCCAAGCTCAAGGCTGATCAGTGTTATTCAACTGACACTTCCCCTAAAGCCTTCTGACATTAAGCCTTTATAAGACAGTTATGGGTATTACATTGGTCTTGCAACATAAACTACTTTTTATTCCTTTACTATTGTGTTTAAATGTAACAGCTACAGCAACAGATTAAAGTCAATAGGCTACCTCCGACCTTGTTAACAGGCTATTATTGCATTGTTATCCTTGGAGTGTCTTCTGTAGGTTTTAAGCTCGGGGGCCTTAATATTATTGAAGCAGCTAAGGTGCAGCGTAACTGTGGAATATACTAGTAATGCCTGTTTAAATTTATTTCAAAGTCCCTCCTCATTCATATCATTCTGGGCCAGGAGAACTCATAATAATAAAGCAATATGAGCAAACTCGCTCTTATTATTCAGAGGGAAAATTGCAGAGAAAATCCAACTAACACACCCCCTTGAACCAAAACAGAGTATTGTAAAGCGGGTAAAGAGATTAAAGTCCATGCCATGCTAAATCGCAGGCTTACCTTGTCACTAAAGCTTATTTATGCTGACCCCTCAAAACTATGTGCTGTAAATAAATAAAATGAGCTTTGAATTGTATCCCGCTTTATTGCAATGATTTTACTCCATGTTCGGGTTCGACACACCCAAAGATAAAGTTATTCACTGCAACCTGGATGCGCTGGTTACAAATTGAGATATAAGTATTGGTCAAATTGATTTTGTGTCAAAATATATATTTTTTGTGATAAGTTTGAATGTCAGATGCCTGGCTTAAATCAAAGGCAGCTGGATTTTCTCCCAGTTTTTTCTAAAGATGCTTCAACACCTGTCAGGGAGTCAGTGTCAACTCGGGAGGCTCGCGGTTTAGCAGCTTCAAGTTCGGAGCTGCTGCTTTTTAAGCACGTGGTGGCTAGGTTTGCAATCAGCCAAGCTATTTGAGACGGATATTTGTATAAACTGAGAAACTTCAAACAGGAACAATGATTTAATCTATTCACAATGATTTAAGGGGGTATATTGCCACTAGTCAATATATACCCCCTTAAATCAGTGTGAATAGATTCACAGTTTCTCAGAAAAGTTTCTCAGTTTACACAAATATCCATCTCAATCACACTTACATGATATGCTGAACTTTATGATTTGATAAAGAACTGATAAAGAAGAGATTTTCTCTATTACCCAACACAGCTAATACTCGGAAAATGAATAATTCACCTGACAACTTCTCTACCTGGATTTCTCAGAAAGAAAAGCAACTGTCTCACTTGAGACAGCAATATTTTTTTTTTTGGTCATTTCAAAAGAAGAGACTTTTGAAAACTGTTTTTCTAAAAAGGCAACAACTACAAAGTTGCTTAACTGGTGAACCAACTTTGTAGTTGATCACTGGCGGCAACAGTAGAAAGAAAGGCAAAGTCTTCATTGACTTCCTTTAATATTTGACAAAAGACTTAAAAGTCTGAATTTTTTTCTGAGAACACTTTGACTCACTCACCACACAGGCTTTTGGAGGCCATCTTAAAACCATTCATATTTGTTCTAGGACTTATTGGGCAACAGTGGAGGAAGCAACAGTGTTGCATCCTTCATTCATGACTCACCTCATCTCAAACTCTTGCTCGCAGAAACAGGTAAGTCACCTGTGGATGATTCCCAGTACCCACAAGCCGCCCTTTCTCTTAATCTGAGACGACCGTCACACATAAGACACTGTTTGGTAGAAAACTCTGTAAAGGCTGTATTTCCTGCAGCATTCCCCAGGAAATACAATCTACCAAAATGGTCATCTTCTACTCTCCAATGTTCAGTCTACCCTGTGCTTCTCCGTCACTTGGTGGCTTGGCTCACCACAAAACAGGAGAGGTCCAAACTACAATGACCAATCAGGTCTGCAGAGAAGATCACCAGGGCTGACCTTCACTCCACCCAGGACTTGTACAGGTCTAGGGGTCTCTGCAGACCTCACACATTCTGGACATAAACTTTACCTAAAGCAGTGAAACACATATGAATTGAACATCAAGCAAAGCAGCAGCAAAATGTTTACAGATATAAAAGCAACATTTCAACATTTGAGGAGGTGCACAATACCTCGCAGCAGTCATATGCCAACCTAAGCATCATGTTGTTGTTCCATGATTAATGAAAGATAAAGACATTACACAACAAATACATAACAACTAGGTTCATATTTTGTCTGGAATGTTATAAAAACTGACTGGAAAACATTTTTAAGTACATTTTTAAATGTAAGTCAGGAAAAGTAAGGGACCTTGAAATGGAAAATATGCAGGAATCTTGCAAATAGTTGGAAAAAAAATAAATCTACAAGTGATAAAAGGCAGATTTCTTTTTATGTTCTGACTTGTTCCATTTGCTTGGCCAGCTCATTTCAACAGAAATTTAGCCACAAGGCAGAAATCAAAAACCAATCAAATCTGTGTTTAACTCAGCTAGCAACATATCGGTGCAACACTAGCTTCCACCACAATTTTTATAACCTAAACATAAAGCTCAGCGAAACTGAAGGCACTGCAATCAAATTTGAAGTGCATGTCTTTTATTTTGTCTCATAAAAATCAGTTTTATTCACTATCAAGAATTACACAAACTTTCACGTAAGTTTCCAACCTATTTGCTTGGAACAATACAAAAAAAAATACCCTGGATTTATGGAGAAAGTTTCTGAAAGCCCTACAATCTCCGCCTATCTAGATCTTTGGATGGAAAAATAACATGACGCTCCATCTTTCAAAGATGTACTTTTCCTAAAGCATTGTTGATTGCCCTGTGTCCATTACTTGGAGGGATTATGATAATATTCCACATTGTGCTCGGCATGATGCACAGGAAATTCAATACTCAAAAGGTTAATGCAATCAATTAGGATGACAAAGGAGTAAAGTAAAACCCTCCTGCTCGTGGAAAAAAAAGAGACAGGAGAAGAGAGGGGGAGAAAAGGTATTGAAAGCTTGAATGAATGCAGAAAGAAAAGAGGCACTTGAAACGACAGAAAAATGGCATTTATTCAGCACGTATCATCCAAGGCTGACTAAAAGGGACACACACAAAGTGAGCACAAAAAGGAAGAAAAAAAATACCTCTTAGATAGTGAATTGCATCATTCAGCACTTGGTCAGTGGTAATTGAACAGAACAGGAGCAATATTTTTGTTTGAAGGTAATCAGATACCTGAGCCAAGGAAGAAATGGCGAGTACCAGAGGCTCGAACATCGATTCATAAAGCTCGTAATGTTCTATGGACTTTTCCCTCCACTCTGAGTCAAGTTTTGTCTCCTTACTCAATTCCCACATGCATTGTTGCATTGGCTGAATATTAACAGCACAACAACGGCGTATACGAACGATATCTTTTGTTATTTAGATAGATGTTACAACGGCATACAACACAAAGGAGCCTCATCATTGCAGATAAATGGATAAACTTGGTTGGTGGTATTGAGCTCTACAGCCATTGTAATAATCCATATTACCTTTTCAGCCTCACACTGTCAAAATGCTGATGTATTAATCACATTTCTGCAATCCTCCGTGGCTAATGGTGATGTTATGAGGAGTCAGGGTGGCAATATTTCTCCGACATCTTGCAACGCCTATTTTCTGCCGATAAGTTGTGCAAGGAGAAAAGCCTAAAACCTCGTAATCCACTTAGGTAAGGCAGCAGACTTACCTACCTCTGCACACAGACAGCCTCATAAATCTGCTGCACCTTTTGCATTCTTAAAAGACCGTAAATAAGCGGCGGAATCCGTCAACCCGCTTTGTTTGTACCAATGAAGACATGTTGCACAAGTCAAAAAAAAAAAAAAAGAAAGAAAGAAAACAGTACAGGCACAAGCCCTAACAGATACTCTGTCTGCCTGTCTGTGAGTCTGATTTACCCCAGGAGGAGCAAAAAAAAAAAAAAAATCAAGAAATACAGAATCGTAACTGAGCTTTTTTCTCTTTTTTCTCCTAAGTCTTGAATAATAAAGTTTGGAATATACGGATAGTCGCTTTTTCATTCTGCATGTCAGTTCCTTTGTGGCCAAATAATGTGCAGACAACAGGCAACACAAGCCATGCTTAACCAGGGCTTAATGTCTTCACACCACAATTCTGTTTTTCTCTTTTAAGGGGCACAACTCTGTAATTTGACCTACATCACATTTTTCTGTTTGGGCATTTTCAGGTCCAGCGGCCACGTCGCAGAAACAATGGGCCGGATCGGGCTTTGAAGTCGGCCCCCAATGAAAGTGGAGCGACTGACACATGAAATGCCCTCACAGCTGGGCTGCCCCCAGTCAAAAGAAAAACAAATACTTTGACTGAGAGGGGGACACGCCGCTCCTGTCTGAGCTTCCTAAGGCCCTGAGCCACCGCCGGGATGTGGGCTTTCACGATATGCCGGTAATGATGGATGGATTGGGAAGAAAGTCTATTCACATGGAGATGTTACATCATAAATATTTACACAGGGCTGCCGTTTCCATGTAAAAGCCTCTGCTATGACACGCTGGAAAAATCCAATGGACCAAAATAAGTGCAAGAGAATGAAAACTGCAGAAAAGCAGCCAAGTGCTCATTTTGGAGCGTGTGCAACAGTCGGCGATACAATAATACTAATCTGAGCTTATGAGTTGGTGTTTTTCTCAGTGAGACAAATTATCTTTTCTACGGCAGACTGCGAGCTGTATTTACTTTTATGCCTGACTGAATAAACTGCTGTGTTACAGAATCACTGGACCTCTTTGAACAAATCCTGAATACCAAAATACTAAAAAGGCAGAGTTTGACTTTGAATTACCAACATTTATTTTCCATTGTGATTAAGATCTACGAATGGAAAACAAATTAGAAATAGGATGATAGATCCACCTCACGAACCAATACACAATACTGAATTCAAAAATAAGAGAAAGGACAACATTTTGACAATATACATATTTAGGGAAAATAAGAACGCACTCCTTCTGATTTCACAAAAGACTTTACAAAAAGATTTTACAGATTATGTGCTGCATTTCAAAGAATTTGTAAAAAGTGTCCAGGTTTGATCAGTCTGTGTATGGAAGGTTTTTATGCTTTTCTATTACTAATGTGGCCTTATATCAAACAATGCCGGAAAATGCTACATTTTTGTTATTTGCAAACATAAAAAAGGTACTCAAAATGGGAATGGCAGTAAAACATGACAGAGAGGCAGAAACATCTTTAACTGTCTCTTCAGTGTACAAGTGCATTTTTGATTTGTCTAGATTCTGAAGTAGATTATTAAACGCAGTCTGGTTTAAAAAAAAAATAGTTTGACAGTCCTTTTAGTTTAGTTTAATGAAGCTAAAGTTCCTTTTACGTAACTTTAGCTTCATGTTACCTATTAGCCAGTCGCTGCATTTTCACTATGTTTATAAACCATTACCCTCTTGTCAGTCACTCTCTTCCCATTTTTAACTACCACTTTCTATGCTGTTGTGGCTTGTTTGCTTGTAATGAAATAAATTATAATTAAAAGTACCTCTAAGGTTTTACAAATAGAAAAAGAGTGAATCACTCTTAAACAATGCTAAAAAAAAAAAATTCTGTTGAGTGTTGACTGAAGTGTAACCCAGATTCCTTAACCTCTTAACTCATGAGGATTTCACAGAACCAACGTCTAACTTGTAAGTGTTTTGGGCGAAACTAATTAGAGGTTAAAAACTATAAAGCAAACTTTAAGCTTAGCTTGAAGCCAACGCTAACCTTAGCAGTGTTAGCTGCTAAAGGTTTGACATTGGCAGTTTTTTTTTTTTTCATTGGAAATGATCTTATTTGATATTGTTTTTTATTTTACTTTTTTTTTCCAAATTGAGCACATTGTTGTCGAACAAAATATTTTAGTGTAAATACCTAGTAAAAGGGAATTCCCTAATTTTTTAGTAACCTGAAGACGAGTCTTACCAGTTATATGAACAAACAACAACTCTAGAAGTGCTTTCTTTTTTTTTTTTTTTTTTTTTTTTACTTTAAAATAAAAGTCTCAGATATAGACACTTAAATCTGTCAATTCTATGTCAGGGTGCACTGTTATACCTATCAATAAAACAAATACGGTACCATTTTATTATTGTGTTACGCCCTTAGGAAGAAAGGAAGAATGCACATATGGTTACTGAGCTCACCCTTACTTTATATAATAACTATACCTGAGTTACTGCGTCTTTCTTTGAGAGGGGGCAGAAGTGGAAAGCAGACACACCAATGTTGTTGGCAAACAGTCATACAAATTTCTTCTCACTGAGTTCAATTAAAAGCCTTATAGTCCCCCGAGATTATCCCCGCTAACCAATGAAAACAATTTTGGTGGTTTAATTTTCCTCAGACTGTCTAGGAGAGGAACTCCATCTTTTCGAAAAGTTTGTCGGAGCCACGAGGAGTGGGGGGAGAGCAGAGGGGGTGTCAAGGTCTCATGTTAGAGCCAGTTGGCCTTTATGATTAGTTTCATTAACATACAACAAAAGCCAATTAAGCTTACTGTGCTCAGTTATGTTGTTGTTTTGTGGTTAGACAAGCAGTATTACTCTGGACTTCAGCTGAATCTCACTTAACTTTGCTCCTACAAGCAACCTGCTCAAAGGCACTCTTTAATGCTGTTACAAAAGGGAGGGAATAAAAATACGCACAGTGTATTTCTCCGAGGCTCAGTGTTCGCGAACTGCACAAATTGTGCAACATGATACTATGAAACTGCAATAAAAAGTCAATTTATTTGAAGGCCTCTGCACACATCCTTACAAGGGACGGCAATAATGGTGCAGGACTCTGTATGTGGGAATCTGTGATTGCAGGGAGGTACACCGGGCCCTGATTGATGTGAGGAGTGTGTCTTCTTTCTGGTTCGTGAGTGACACCAGCAGAAACAAAAGAGTGCGGT
The DNA here is from genome assembly GCF_051168715.1 of Poecilia mexicana. Taxonomy (NCBI): domain Eukaryota; kingdom Metazoa; phylum Chordata; class Actinopteri; order Cyprinodontiformes; family Poeciliidae; genus Poecilia; species Poecilia mexicana. The sequence goes on along the minus strand of NW_028263376.1, from coordinate 12,758,922 downwards.
GTAGCATTCCACCTCGATTCACAGCCACGCCAGCCCCCCGGTGTTAGCGAGGGTCCCTGGTTTGACATGAGACAGCCCAGACTGTCACTTCTGAATGTTTAGATCCCTCTTGACTAGGAGGCCAGGGGCAAGGGCTGTTGTGTGCATCCTCATGACAGACTCCCACATCAGCATTGTGCTCATACTGGCTAACATCATTAGCACAGAAGGTTTCATCTCACGGAGGGAGAGGGAGGAAGGAAAAAAAAAAAAAATCAACCCAGTTTTTTCAAGTCACAAGTCATTAGCGTACTCTAGAGAGTCAAATTGTACAGAGGCTGATTTTTTATCAGCAACAAAAGGTTTTATACTCTTGTTAATTTGGTGGATGTCATCTGCACTTAGATGTCTGTGTCTAATGTCTTACAGTAATAAATGCCACGCAGTGGAAAAATTGCATTATTTTGTCAAGATGAGAATGTGGGACGGAGTTACAACAGCATCCAGACATAAAACAGGCATAAAAAAAATAAAACAACACAACACAATTAGCAGAACGGTGTAACCTGGAGAACAAGAATTTGGCAAACATGCTTGAAAAAACCGAGACAGCGCGTTGCTAAAATGCTATTTATTACTTCCACCTTAAGCAGTTCCAGTTCTCCAATGGACTGTTAAGTGTCTATTTGTGTGTTTTTTGGCATTGTGACTTCTGCAAATCAGGCAAAAAACAAAAAACAAAAAGCCTCCACCAGCTGCCCCCATAAGGCAGCTTATGTCAGGAAACATAACTGGTGGTTTTTTATGTGTCAAAACTGCCTTTTTGTTCCTGTAGTTTTGAGTCGCTGGAGCCTGGCAGGGCTTCCAACGCACTCTGTTGTACATTTTATTCAGTATGGATCCGTCACACTAAGACAGAGAGATAGAGTCAAAGAGAGAGACGGAGAGGAGGAAGAGCAGGAGGAGGAGGAGGAGGGGAAGGGGGAGCGGAGGGGGTTCTCTTTGGAAAACAGATACATCAGTGAGCCTGTATAGTGTACAACATTGCTGTGAGTTAATCAGTTGGAAAATAAAACGGTGGGATTCTAATAAGTCATTTGTCAATTTTTACAACCCCCAGACACATTGATCCGCGGGGATTAATGAAGATGCCTGATATTGTTGGAGATATGAACAGGGGAGATGGTGGGGACAGTAATCAGTCATGTTAGGGATTTGCCCTACCTCGTTTCTCTCTTCCTGGGGAGTCAATCCGTGCAGGGGTGGGGGGCTCGTCTCATCTGAGAAAGAAGGCAAAGGGGTCGGGGGGGAGAAGAGCATTAAAAACCTGGACAAGGTTTACCTCTGTGGGCTGTATGTAGTGCCTTGGGAAAAAGAACAAACTTGAATTTTTCTTTTATTATTATTATTTTATATGATAAAACCAACACAAAGACAAATAACTATTGTATAGTCAAGTTAACTGAGACTGGTTTGCTTTTACAAGACTAGGTCTGTATGTAATGGCTACATTTCAAATAATTTATTGTCCAGTTCAAGCTTTCTGACTGAAGGCATATGGCGTCTAACCTTTCAATATCCATGTCTACACTCTGGTTCAGTCCATGTAATCAAAACCCATATAAGCAGATAACTCCAGAATCATTTCAGGAATTCTTAGGCTGTCTGTTTATTTGTGTTAAAAACTTTACATCGCATCAGAAAACAGAGTAATATCGGTGGCACAGCAGAAATCAGCAAACTGTCATGATTTAAAGGTTTAAATTTTGTTCATTTCTTAAACAGGTCTATTTAAAGTACAGACTGAATGCATTTCTGATTTATCCCTGATTTATTTTGTTTATGTTCCAAATACTTAGGGTATCCAATAAAGTGCAAGAGATATATATATTCAGAACTTTTTTAATAAAAACAAACTATTAACATTAGCATCTAATCTTCAGCTCCAGAATGAAAAAATAGTTTCAGTTTAATTGTTTTCTGTTTCATGATATTAAAAGATTTCCAGGGGTATAATTTTAACCACATTTGTCACAACCTTCAAACAATGTATTTATATTTTGATATAAAACAACACAAAAATAGGGCATAGCTGGACACTGAAAGGAAAATAAAGCATAGTTCTTAACTTTTATGTGCATTTGTATGCCTTTATAACTCCAATAATCCTAAATGAAACTTACTGCAACTAACTGTCTTCAAATTCACCGTTAGTGATAAGTATAAGAATCACATAAAGCCAGTGCTGAAGTGCCTGTAAGAAATCCCATTTGCAGTTTGTCACAGTGATGAAAATTATACTGCAAGCATATGGAAGAAGGTGCAATGTGATCTTCATGTACTAAAAAGCATGGCCTATCCATCCTAACATGCACGGCTCAGTCAAAGTCTAAATCCCACTTATAACTAGTTGCACAAGTTTAAAATTGCTTTTCAAGCTGATGGAGAAATACTGTGGACATGTTTTAACTGTAACTTCAGCAAAAGACAGCAGTCAGAGGGTTGAATATAAATGCGTTTAATAATATAAATAAAATCATTTTTAAAATTCAGATCTTCTATATTGCTACACCTTGTGTTGGTACGACTCATAAGATCAAAATATACTGAAGATTGCAGTTGTAACGGGATGAAATGCGAAAAGGCTCAAGAGGTGTGGATACTTTTGCAAGGCACTGTATATGAACATAATGTTCCTGCATTTGCATAGCTCCTCCATGCTGCAGTGCATGCTTATTAGAATAATGTGACTCTAAAGATGATGCTTTTGTCCAACCCTGTCCTTTTGATGAAAACAGGCCCCTCGTCCCAGTTGGAAGAAAAGGATGATGGAGGTTTGCGAACCTCTTTGACTGACGGGAGGCTACGGGGAGAGGGTACAGTTAACCCTATGGGGAAGGAAGGATAGACACGGCTAAAATGTAAGGTTGATTGCTTCATCTAAGTCCTTCTTTTATTAGTGCAGCCACAGAAATCCAGACAAAGTTTCAGTGTTGTACCAGGACACGCCGCGTCTTAAATCCTCTCTAAAGTTTCCTAACCTTGAGAGCACATGCACCCTAGAAAAAAAGTAATAATAATTCTAACCTGATCTTCCTACTTATTTTATATCTCCCCTCAGCAACCCAACTTCTTCTCGGCAACAGTGCAGTTATTAATTCATGAGGCACTAATTAGTTCTTTGTTTAATTTTGTGTTAAACAGACTGACCGGAATGATAACGACTCGCGCTGTAGCTCTCCGGTCCCATGCCACTCCTGTTTGCTACAACAAGGGAGCATCGTGCGACTAGCATGATGAACCCAATTCCCTTCTAAGTTGCACTTCATTAAGTCAAAATGTGACAAGGAGCTTAGAGGAAGAACTGGCAGATCTGATCATACATAACAATGCAGGCCCAGTAAGTTTGAGGGGAGTGAACGGGGGGGATGTGGAGCGGGGGATAGTGGAATCCAGCATGCATGTTGATAATTTTCTATTTTTAACCCTTGGGGCCGTCTTTCATTTTCCTTTAATTGTTTTTGTTCAGAGCTGCACTGTCCTCTTTTTAAATTGCAGCTCCTATCAACTCTCATGATCAACCCCCTGTGCAACATTACAGGCAGACAAGTAAACAACAGGGTTGCCCTTTTCTTCTGTAACGTATGGCAAATTCTTTGGAAATATGTGTGCCACACCTTCCCACTTAACTTCTGATTCGAAGGCAACTCACGCAGAAGGAAAACGGTTGATTGACACAAAAGATGTGCAGCCATTTCAATAAAAGAGAAATGAAAAAGGAACAAATTTGGCTGCAAAAGTTGAAAAACCTGCTGGGGGAGGCCACAGCTGAGATTCAAATTTGTTTAGGTATTTGAACTTCTTGAACTTTCTCGCATTTTGTCACGTTACAGCCACAAATTGTGATGGATTTTACACGATGGACTGATGAAAACAATTGAAAGATTGTGTTACAGTTTGAAGTACAAAATGAATTGTGTGCATTTAAAGCTGAAGAATGTAACTTTTATATATAAAAAAAGTTTTTTATATATTTGTTACAGCTGCCATTGTCACCCTCCCTCTTCCTCCCTACAGAGCTACAGCTCCTCTCTCTCAGTGGACCCTGCCATGAATATGGAGGCTAGTTAGCATGATGACAGATAAGCAGTAAGTTGTTTCTCTGTCATTAGCACAGCTGCAGCAAGCCAGCAATCTTGAGCAGCGCATACACCAGCATGATTGACAGTGCTAAGATGACTCTGACTGGTTGTTTCTGACTAGGAGTGGAGCATTTTTCAGATGGAAGTAGGAGCACTCGGAGGAAGACATTAACAAATATGAAAAAAAAATAAATTATGAAGATTACTTACAGTATCTAAAAGTTGAGCCCCCTAAGCCATTTTCATTGACTTTGAACTGTTTCACTGCAAAGATAGCACCACCTTTAAAGTATATCTCCAGCAGCTTGTACATGTAGAATCTGAAATGTTTGCCCATTTTTTTTTTTTTTTTTTTTTTTGCGAAAACAGCTAACGCTCATTCAGTCATTCAGCTTTCGGGTCATTGTTCTGTTGGAACGTGAACGTCAAGCCTTTTGCAGCCTCTGGCAGGATTTCTTACACGAGAGCTTTGCATTTAGCTCCACCCATCTCCCAATCAACCCGACACCATAGTGCTGCCATCACCACGTTTCACTCATGGATGTTATGCTTAGGATTGTGTAGTGTTACTTTTTCATCGCATATTGAATTGTGAGGGTCAAAAAGTTACATTTTGGACTCATCTGACCAAATCGCATTCTTCCACGTTTGTGTGTCTCTTAAATTGCACACACATGCACGCTGTGTAGGATTGGGATACTTCTGAAAATGATTGGCTGAACCAAATTTAATTTACCGATGTACAGTAAAGATGTCTGAATATAAATGCAAAGTAATTTTTAATCATTTTTATTTAAACAATATTTTTAAAAACAATATTTGATTTTCTTTCCACTTCATATTTATGCACTACTTAGTGTTGACTAAAATCTATGACAAAATGTGAGAATGCATATCATTTATTTTCTTATCAAGTCACATTTTCTCTGTCAATTTAAACTACATACCATATTTTCTGTATAACACTTCCTAAATAAAAATTTTGGACTGTTCAAACCAAATCAATCAACACACCTTTTGGCACGTCTATTGGTAGAAGCTTAAAAACACACAGCAGGTCGACCCTTGAATGACACACTGTCTCATGCTTTGTGTCTGAGAGCACTTTACTCATTTACAAAGTGAAGATTCTCTTTTCTATCCTTTTTTTTTTTTTTTTTTGTCCCCGAGGCAAATCATCTGCTGAAACGCACCGCTAAGATGTTTAGCCTCTGCAAGTATCTTCCCACTGGCTGAAGATATGATAAAATCAAAAAGCAGACAAGTAATTACACTGTATAATAGGCAAGATTGGCATTTTCAAAATCATTTTCATGTGGATGGAAATGACATTGCATAGACTATTCTGTATTCACTGGTGCAGATAAATAAACAAGGCATGGAGAAGAAGGGTGGGGGGTGCACACAGAACGCACAGTACAATAGCAAGCAGGTCAGTAATTAGAAACTCTGTTTGCACAGTAATAATTTTAATATATTCATCAGGAAACAGAGCATGCCTGGCATGATAAAATCCCATCAAGAAACATATCCCAACTGCGTTAACCTTTTAAACAGGCTGGCAGCACATTGCAGAGAACCTCGAATAGATGAACATGAACGTGCACCTCCACTCATCCATATATTTTGAAATTTCACTACAATAAGCTGTTGATGCAGCACCAAGGGAATATGCAGCCACTTTTACTATACAAAAACTCCTGAATGTTTATTGATAGCGCCAGAAATGTTCTTCTCGACTGCTTTTATTGCACTGCACGCCCTCCCGACACGTGTGTAGCTCAAATGCGTGAGGAAAAGGACCTGTGAGTGTGTATAACCTTGTTTGTTATTGAAGGTGGCAGTGATGATGCTATGGAAATTATTGCAAATTACTTAAAGGGCTCCTGACATGTAAAAACCTTGACCTCATAATGCCATTTATGCATAATTCTTTAGAAAAAAAAAATCCTGGTGCAGCAGAAAATTAATAATCATAATCATGAACACCATTTTTTTTAAATAATTGAAAGCAGCTCAAAACAGATTCATAAATTGCTGTGATTTTTTATGTGGTCCTTAAAGATTTCTTTTTTTTTTAGAATTTGTTTAGCTTTTTTTGTCACATGTAGATGTTTTAGATTGTCTAACAAAATTAAACATTCAACAAAAATAATGGGTAAATATAAAATTCAGGCTTCAAATAATGATTTAATAATGATCAATGATTTAATGACAAAAACAAAACAAAAACTGTTAAAACATCCCTAATCTGTTGGTGCTACACTTGACTGCAACAAGGCTTTGGTCAAACTGGACATACATTTTGCACATCACTGGCAAAGTTTTACCCAATCTGCTTTGCAGAATTGTTCTATTTCAACCACAACAGATGGTCTATTAGCATGAACATCATAGCATCTCAGACTGACTTATTCCCAGACTTTGACTAGGCCACTTCAAAACCTCTTCCTTTTGTGTTTTAGCCTTGCAGACATGGACTTGCTGATTATTTTGGGACATTGTCTTGCAACATTAGAGGTTCTTACTGAGTCCAAAAGCTTTTGTAGACAGATAGATGTCAGTGACTTTACTTCTCATCTCTTCATGAATAACTTTGGCTTGTGTTACTCTTTGAGGTCTACTTTATGTTGTCAGATAGGCTCTATTTGCTGGATTTCTTTATTTTATAGATTTGGCAGTGATCAGGCCTGGCTAAAACAAAAATGTAATAAAACCACAGTTAAGTCACAATTTAACAACAATGACAATGACTTTTTCCACATGGGATCAGATTGGTTTGGACGGCATTTTTCTTGTAATTTATCAATTAACGTTATATTCACTCTGATTTTCTGCCTGGTATTAAAAAATGTTTGATGGTCTGACACATTTCCTTGTAAGAGTGATAAAAAAGCAGAAACAGAAGAATTTAGTGAAGAGACACGCTCTTCCTCACAGCGCTGTATGTCAATGCAAACCAGTCTGACATTAAGTAAGGTAAAAGATAGTAAACAAGTTAAGTTGCTACATCAGAGGCCTTGTCTTTTAATTATTACAAATCAAAATAACAGGAACAAGCAAACACACAGTTGGCTGAACAGCAAAGTTTAAAATAATAACCCTCTTTGCAGTAATGACTGCCAGACTATTGTTTAAGTTTCCTGGTTTCATTTCCCACACATAAACTCAGAAACGTACAAGTTTACGTGACCTCATTCTACACGAAACAACCTCTAATTACATGAAGTGGAAGCCGCAACGAGAATACACTTCTCACTGCAAAGGTCTGCGCGCCGAGCCCTCCAATCTGACTCTGGTTCGCAGATTTTTTAACACGCCGGGGAGAGAGCAAGTGGTCATTTACTCATGCATATTTGACAGCACCTAGTAGGCCCCTTTTTGTTCTGTCACTTCTGGCTCCTATTCTCTCTTTCCCCCCAGGAGAGGAAGGAGTCAGGGACTTGAGGGCAGCCACCTCTGCAGCCCTGCTCTCCCCTCCGAGCCTAATTTTTGTTGTCCTGCCCTTTGAAACCTCAATCTCACGCAGGACCAAAGAATGGTGATCCATGTGCAACAAGTGCCGGTGCCATGGAAACCCCCGTTTTGGCCCCAAAATATCCCTTTTTATCCCTTTTGAAGACCTGTCACCAGGCAGAGCGAGCACAACACGACCCTGGGGCCCGGCCATGACAAAGCCTATTTTCTGCCTGCTCCTTGATTGATTAAAAAAGACTTTTTAGTAAAAAACCATGTAAAAGGAAACAAAAAGTGACAAAGAGAAGAAAGGGATGATGGGAGTGGTGAGATCGGGTGAATCCTCGCCGCACTATCACACATTAAAAAAAATCATAATCGCAACAAAGGACGGGGGCAGGTTATGCATGCAAGAATGACAACAATGGTAATTATGGCAATAATGGAAAAAGTTTGGTGTTGGTGTTCAGTTACTGCCAACGTCACAGAGCTGCTCAGCTTTGTATTGAGTACAAATTTACAACCACTGAAAAACAAATCATTGTTCAATAATTTTATTCTGCAGATAATTATTTTCTAATAAAGTTTGTTCCGAGGTATTCATACTGCTCAAACTTTTCCTCATTCTGTCATGTTACATTCAGTGACTGGATGGAGGAAGACTGTGATCATCAACTCCTCAAAGATTCGCTATTCAATTTAGGTCTGGGTTGATCTAACAAGTCAATATTAGAGATGCATCGATATGAAAATCCAGGCCAAAATCGATATAATAGAATTACTGGAGCCAATAACAAATATCTGCCTATATTATGTAGAATTTTTATTTTTATTTTCTTTGTACACTGTGAAAAAAACAATCACACCATTGACAATGCTTCAGCTAAATACCCCAAGATCCCATCATTATGTTAAAAAAAATGACTAACATTGTCCGATATCAATGTTAACGTCGACTTATCCCGCATCTTTGGTCATTTGCTTTAATAAAGTGAACTACAGGTACAGGTGTCTAATGCTGCTCCTCAAAAGCTCGCGTCAAGCATGTCTTAGATGTTGCCTTCACTGGAAGACTAAATAATATTTTGGTAATCTGAATCAGCAGTGGGGCACCAGCCTTTGGGCAAAGCCTTATGGAAGAAAAAGAACTTAATTTCACCCAATCCAGCTCCCAAAAAACTGATCAGATTCCCAAAGGGATTAAAGGAAACCATTCCCACTGCATGATGCCGCCCACACCGTACCTTCCACCAACAAATATTCTTGAACAATTTGAAGACCATCCTTTTATTCAATTTTACAGTTATGTATTTGCTTTGTGATGGTTCATCACCTAAAATCCCAGTTAAAAGCATTGTTTTTAACTTGGCAAAACATGAAAAACTTTTAACTATTTTGCAAGGCCATGCGCATGTTTTCTGTGACAAACAAAATTATGCAGGTAGCGACACGAAATGGGATCAATAGTCCATTGCATATTTTGCCCATCCGCTCGACCTGAGTGACAGATAATTCAAAACAAAGAAAGACGAGCTCCGCCGATCCGAGAGAAGAGAGACCATAATATTAATTCATTTCAACAGCACAGGCTGACTTGCTTAAGTTTCTGTTTTCTGTGACAAACAGTATCTTTAAATATATGTCTTCAATCTTTAACTTAGTTGCTGATATGCAGGTGTCAAGCACTAACTTAACTGAATTAACCGTTCCATGTAGTGTAAAAAATAGAGAACATGTTCGCTTTCATCAGCCTTATAGAAAGGCTGGGGTTTTTTTTTTTGTGCAGAGATATGCAGTAGATATTTGCAGAGACGATGGGTGAGGGAGGGCAAGAGCGGAGAGGAGGAGAGGCATCAGCGGCGTCCACACAGCAATTAGTATTCCAGATCCTGATGGTTTTAAACACAAAAAGGCCTCGCCAAATCCCCACGGCGGAGGTGTCAGACGGAAAATGACGAAAATCTGCTCCTTGACAGGGAGTCATTTATATTTTAGCTTCGTTCCATTATCTTAACGAATCCATCATCAGCCAATGCAATATTAACAGCAGAAAATCAACTCATTAGATCCAGGGGGATTTAATCAAGATTGCAATCATGTATGCGGTTCCTGGAGAGTTGGTGTCTTCTCTTTTTTTTTTTTTCTTTTTGGTCCTTTCCACGTAATTGCCGCATCTCAGATCTTAATAAATTATTCTCGATATGAGATTGATGCCTTTTTTTTTCCCCCTCCCTTGCCTCTCACGCCATGCACTCACTGTCTCCAACTATAATATTTACCATAAACATTATTATGTCATGGGCACACAGTTTAAAATGGCCTTTAGCTAACTCGCAGAAGTAATTGGCTTCTCCATTTCTCTCTAGTTTCCCTGCTAATTGCCCAGTGATATTACTAACAGTTCCCTCAGAAATAAAGAAAAAGCCTCTTTTGCACAAGCTGTGATGTGTTGCTAGGATTTTTCAACCTTTATATGCGGATGTAGAAAGAATTTCCTGTGTTTGATATTGCCTAACAAGACATGCGAGCAGATGAAAGCGCATTCCACTTTTGATATGTTAAACTTTATATGAAACCCTGGCAGCACGGGGAAAATAGAAAGAATTCAAATTTCAGGTTGATTTCTTTTGGCCCCATTTCTATGGAAAACGCTCAGCAGGAAAGGAAGCACAACTGCCACACAGACATAACTGTTTAAACCTTAAATGATTAATATTGTGTTAAACCCGCTGAAAACCTGCTATGTCTGAGCAGCATTCTTGGATGGATGGATGGATGGATGGATGGATGGATGGATGGATGGATGGATGGATGGATGGATGGATGGATGGATGGATGGATATGGATGGATGGATGGATGGATGGATGGATGGATGGATGGATGGAAACAAACTGCAGAGATCATTAGTGAACAAGCAGCATAGAGAAATAAAAAAGAATGTCACAGCTGAAAATCTTGCAAGACATGGCTATCCTAGCAATGTAAAAAGTCTTCAGGGTGCAAATGACAGATGAATAAGGTTTTAGTTTTTTGTGTGCAGTGCTTGTGTGCCCCTACTCTAATGCTGCCCTGGGTATCTGCTCTTGTAGTCAATATCAGAAACAGTCACCAGTTGTACATGTGGTGGCAGCAGCATGCTGTGGGCACTTAAACAGTGACAAGAAAACTGAAAAATAAATAATAACCAATGAATCAGTTACCTTCTACGATACAATGAAGCACTACTTTGTCTTCATCTTTCACATACTATCTAAACATAAAAACATTATTAATCGCAGGCTCCAGCCTGTAACAAACATGTAACTTCTTCCTTTCATCTCAGGTTAAGACTAGAAAACAAGAGAACTGCACAATTGACAGGCTGCACAACACTGCCCTCGTCGGGAACAGTAACTGGACTAAAAATGAGAGAAAAACAAGCAAAAAAAAAAAAATTGTTATACCAAAGTATATGAATCCAGGGATTTTTGACTTGGACAGCGTAAAACTTAATTTGTTTTTAAAATAAAGAAAAACATTTTTAAAAAACCTTCTAAAACTGAGGAGGACTCCACTGCTGCTTCACCATGAGGAGAAAAAATTTAAACCAATACTAACTTTTACTTAACAAGCGATTTTAATTTCTGTTTCTGAATGTGAAAATCTGACAGTAAATAGTATTTAGGTTTGTCTTTTGTTAATACAGTGAAAAACAATACAGGTTAATGTCTAAATTAAGTAAATATTAAGCAATTTATGCTTATTTGAATATTTCAGAATATTAAACAGTATTTTCTCAATTTTAACAGAGAAATTTTGAAAGACAACTTGATTTCTATGAAATTCAATTTGTCTGCATCATATAAAAAAAAAAATAATCATAATTTTTTTTTTATAAACTACAGATAGGTTGTCATTCTTTCATTCAACAGGCCTTCTCCCTCGAACAGAACGGATTAACTTCAAACATGTTCAACATGATCCAAAAGTGTAAAATCTGTCAGAGAGACCTTTAATCTGCCTATGGAACAAAGCCTTTTGTACAAGGACTAACCTGACCTTGTCACTGCAAGTTTAACTTGCTGTCTACTAAGCAATATAAAGCCCTGGCCAGCCCTCCTCGTCTTCTCCCTCCCTGTAAGTCTTCCTCCCTCTCTCTCTTCCTCCTCGGACACAGAACCCCCTCCAGTTCTCTGTTTGTGTGTGGAAGGGGAGGGCTTAATGCGGGGGGTAACTACAGCACCAAATGCTGTGTTAATCCCTGTTTCTCTGAGATGGCCAACGGTAAATCCGAGCCCTCTGTAAACCAATCTCAGGGTTTTTTATCTTGATTTATTAGATTACGTGTCCCGGGTCCCTGAGCCCAGGCTCCTAATCCTAATCGGAATAGACAAGTATTAGCCCAGTTCAAGGGGAGCTAAACAGCAGCAGTGGCCAACTTTCAGTAAGAGGGAAACTACCAGCTCATAGGCTTCATGTAGCATCTTTTTTTTTTATCCTTTTTTCTTGACTTACATTAGTAGAATGAGTGCGTAATTAAATACATAAATCCTCACAAAGCAACCCTCAAAAGGCCTAAAACCACTGAAGCCCGTCCAGTTTGGCTTTCTTCTCCCCCCCCCTCCTGCACAATGAAGTTACTGAGCCAAGCCCAATCATTTGTATTTTTCTCAGATTTTTAACAGTGTGCAGGGCGAACATGAAGGTCCCATTGAAAACAACTGCAAGAATTAATTTTACATCTCAGTGAATTCAAGGCAGTGTTGTCAAATTATAAGCAACAATGCTATGTAACTAATTTCCCCTGGTCCAGAGACTGTAAGTAATCACTTTTCATCTGTAATAATAAATCGCATATAATTAGTAAAGTGTCTCCGCCCTTTCTTTCAGACAAGCTGGTCCTCACAATATAGTTTGTAGCCTTAAATCTCAATGAAAGGAGACTCTCAAGCATATTGTAATTTGCTGCTCTCGCACTTTTTTTTCTTTTTTTTCAACCAGTCCACCCAGTGCGGAGCAGCAACTGGGGTTAAGCTGGATGCAGTCCATATGACACATGAGGCTAAGGGCTGGGGGAACATTAAGAAGTGTGTGCTCATACACTAATGCTGGTGGCAGCTGTTAGTCTGCCAAAAACTGCAGCAGCAGCAGCAGCAGCGGCAAGGATATCCTGAAATACTATTGAAAACCACTAAACCTCCTCCGCGCTGATGTAAAGCTATACAGCTTCTTGGCGCCAGCACGATCACTGATCAATCTGGGAAAGTTAAAAATGGAGCCAGGTTTGGGGACTAAATGAGCTGCTTTTCAGCCAGGAAGGTCAGGCTGGTGATCCCGGGAGCATTACAAGGAAAGCTCTTGTTTTGTTTTTTTTATTTTTTGTTCCTTCTGCCCCCCCCCCCCACTCCATTTTGAGAGAGTTTGAACTTGTGGCCACAACAGCTGTGACATATGTTCTTGCATTTGTGCTGCAAATGCATCTCTGTCATTGCATAAGTACATCTAGACTTTTTCTGTGTGTGTCCCCTGACCAGTGCGCTCAGGCTGCCCCCCTGCCCATTGCCCTCAGGGCTGCTGACAGGGAAGCTAAGGCAGATGTGACAGCCATGTCTGGTCCCTGTATGTGCTTGTTTGTCCCTGAAAATGAGACACCAATATCACTCGATCCCCCTGGGCATGTTTAGCTCCACCACACTGCATACATCTGATACCAACCGGAAGCCAACACCATTAAAACAAATATTTCCGCTGGTGGACTGTAAGAAGCTGCATTATAAGTTCATTGGCTTTTTAGTTTTAAATGTACACAGAAGACAGTAGTCGACCATTTTTAGGTGGTTAAGTCAAACCAGGCCCAGTGTATTGTTGTAAAAAAAACAGCCCTACAGAGTCTTCAACTTTTTCACATCTTGACATGTTGCAGTCATAAACATGAGTGTATTTTATTTTTAATGTGATAAACCAACACAAGGTACTACATGTACTGAAAGTGAAAAGTGAATAATACATGATTTAGTGTATGTTTTTAGCCATTCTGCGTGAATACTTTAGTTCTGCACATTGCTATTGCAGAAACAAGACTTGTGAGGTATGCCTCTAACAGCACTGCACATATAGAGGCTGAAATCTTTATCCATTTCGCTATTATCCAATAGCTCAGTGTTAGTCGAATTTGATCCAGAGAGATTGTAAATGTTAATTTTGAAAGTCTCGTCATATGTTCTCAGTTGCTTTTAGGCCAACCATTTTAACTGGCTGTAGTTTTAGTGCTCTGATAGGTTTTCTGTCAGTAATTCCATGGTCATGTTTTAACATGCTTGTAGCAAGGCTGCAAAATAAACCGCAAATTTAGATTAATCACAAAATATGCATTAGGAATATTGCTAAGAAATCTTTGGATTGCTAAAAAAAAAAAAAAAAAAAAGTTAGGTACCATTCAGACTCTATTGCAGTAGTATATTTGCTCATGTGTAGGTGGGCATTAAGATGTTTTGGTAAAGTTAATAAAAAACACACAAGCTGTTTCTTTGCCAAAACAGCAAAAACAATCTTTGTTGTTGACATGGAAATAATGGCGTTCCCTTTTTTTTCAGGGGCAGAATAAGTTAATTAACTTCTCTTTCCCATTTGAGTAGATGGATTGAACAGAGCCAGGTATATTTCTTTACAACCTAACTCTGCTTTAAATTTCTACACATCTTTCTTCCTGACCTGTCTGCTGTGTTTCTCAGTCTTCATGATGCCGTTTGGTCTCTGATGTTCTCCAACAAACCTCTAAAGCCTTTGAAGAGCAGCTGGCATCAGGCTGAGATTAAATTACACGCAGGCTATTAATTAGGAGTGTCAGAGACTTTACATATTTTTATTTTGAATACATTTTAATCCCCCCTGTAAAATAAACTTCACCAAAAAAAATCACACAAATCACAAAAACCCCACACAAATCACAAAAACCCCAAAGACATTGAAGTAGGTGGGTATGAATACTTTTGCGATGCACAGTATCGCATACACGATGTTAAAATACCTGATGCAGTGTATTGTTTGGCAGGGCTGATGGAGCCTGCCAAACAAAAGTGAGGAGCTAATTTCCTCAGCTCTAGTGTTTTGTTCTGAGACCTAAGTGTCGCTAAGTGTACTTTCCAAGGAATATTCATTTCGTTTGGATGGCCTCGTCAGCCTTGTGACCCAATCCATATCCACTGTGTCCTGTGTGCCCTCTCCGGTCCCTGACTCTTTTCTGTAAGTGGCAGATATTTCACCTGCCTATCAGTTTCCCTTTAAACCTGCTGCTATGTGCAGGAAAGGCGCCCATATAGGGTCACTGATTGTCCTCTGCCAGGCCCTCTCTGGAGCAACTATCTGGCTGTCTCCACTTCCTCTGCTTCTATCACTCAAATTACAACATGTAGAGGTCACCGGCAGAGTTTGGTTCAACAGAGCTAATTAACTTTGATATAGTTTTACATAATATTGTGACGGAAAAAGTACAAGCCCCAGGTGACTCATGACTTAAGAAGTAAATCATAAATTCAGGCCGCCCTGATCTTATTTGCAATGGGGAAGCAGCAGGCTTCTTTAATTTTTCTCCACTTGCTGGAACACAGCCTGGAAGATGTTCAGCAAAGAGGCAAATTCCTGCCTAGAGAGCAAACAGTGTTTGCAAGTGTGCACTTTGGTATGCAGCCCACAGTGAATTCCCGTTTACTACCAAATAATGGGAATCAGATCATTTCCATGCTGAAATGTGCAGTGGGAAGGAAAGCAGCTGCTGCGATGTGAGGAAGGTAGGAGGAGGTTAACAGGAGTCAATGGAGGCTAAAGAGACAGCAGGTCTGCCGATGACAGAAAGAGTGGCCAGGGACTGCAGTTCAGGACTTCTGGAAACCACATCAAACAGACTGTGGAGCGTTGCCAAGAGGAACATACACCAACTGTTGCAATAGGAGGAGAAATGGGAGACAGGGAGGGGGAAGAAGAATGAAAACAAAACAAAGGTTTTGTGACCAAATAAATGAAGGGATTTAAGAAAACATTTATTTCTGGCTTCAGGAACCAGAAATAAAAGAAAAATAAGTAGAAAACTAGGAACACCACAGTTCCTAGGTTTTCAGGTTTCAAGATTTGCTTTGCCATCTATCTGTCTGGAGAACTTTAGATTATATTCCGGTATTTAGTCGTTCTTTTTGTCCAATGAAAACAGTCCCTGGATTTGCAGAGATTGTTTTCTTTTTAAGTCGAGCTGCATGAAGTACTTCTGATAAGTCAGTTTTTTTTATCATTATCTGATCTCAGTTTACAGAATCAGGAAGAAATATTCATTGGAAAGAAAAGCAAAAAAAATATAGTGTTTGACAATAAGTAGTGAATTGCAATTGGTTTTGGATTTCTAAGAGAAATTCCTTATTTAATAAGTTGCTGTCAACTTCCTTTAGTTTCAGTCTTAATATAGTTAATATGTCACAATAAGTTACACATTAATAAGAATTGCATCATTAGTGCACAGTGAGGACAAGACCACGCTTCTCTGATAGCTTTATAATGTAATCTGATTTCATATTTTTCTCCACTTTTATGCTTTTTCATGTATCTGACTGAAACCAACTAAAGACAGAGTGGCAGTGGCATTGTTTAAGCACAGCACAGAGAAATCAGCTGATGGCTGAAATCAGAAGATTTTCAGCTTCATCTTCACTGACCAGTGACTCACTGGTTGGAAACTCTAAACTTTTTTAAATAAGTGAACGCACCATTTGCAGGCGACGTCTGTTATCAATTTAGGCTACAAGAAAGCGAGAGAGAGCAAGACTTCTAGCATGTAACAGAAAGGCTAAGCGTATTACATCAAAAATGCTCTCTTTTATTCTTTTGAGCTTTCAACCTTTCTATGGTATGAAAATTTGTAAATATTGGAAGCCTATAAGAAATCTTCAGGTAAGGTAAAGATTTTCTTTAACTGTGTTTTCAGTAACACTTGACATACGAAGCATATTAATTCCAAAGACAGGATAATAATAAAAAAGCTTGTAGTCATGCAGTTCCACCAGGTGCTAATGTTGTTTTCTTATGTTGCTAGACAACAGTTCCTAGGTCAAAATGGATTAAAATTGGAATTGGCAGGTCAGTGCTTTACAAAAACCAGATATCAGAAAATGCCCACAAAATTCAAATCATGTCGTCAAATCTTACAATCTTACAAACATTTTTTAAAACGTCAAATGCTCTACATGTCAGATGTTTAAGACACTAAGATGCAAGAGCTAAAATCCTTCTTCTTTTTTTTTTTACCTCTCTGTCTAGTCTTTTCAGTGTGTTTTCAGCAGCATGTCCTCCCTGCCTGCAGTTGGGCCCCATTCTCAGGGCTATCAGGAACAGACCACTTGTTCTGCACCTGACTAATACCCTCTATAATGTCACTTCTATATTTGTATCCTGCTAATCTGCTCTCATGCCCCACTCTTTTCCACTTTCTTGCAAATTTATCACCAGACTGAAAGACTGCTGCCAGATCCCTAAGTGCCTCACCCTTTTAAATTAAATAGCGGCATTTGTGATAAAGCCACTAAATTCCTTATCTGACTGACCTGAAGAGTCTTTCAAGGCAAAGTGTCACTTTTCCTAAACTGGAGCACTTGTGACGCCATACACCCCACCCTATCCAACCGCCACACAAACACGTTTGCACACACCCACAGACTGACAGTTTTCTTGTCCTCTTCAAGGACAGAATCGGATCAAAAATAGAACAAAAAACAAGTTAGGCATGCTGCGGAAAGGACATGCGTGTTTAACAAGGGTGACTGGGGAGTCGCTTTAAACCGTGATGTTCTTATTTGAGTGGAGTAATAAGTAAAAATTTTAATACTATGCTGGCTACCTCTAAATCGAGAAGTTATAGTATTACTTAGTTTATTCTAGTCGGCAGCCCTGAAGCCAAAGACAGTAGATGTGTCTGTTTAAGCACAGCAGGCTACAGGCTGTACTTGGTGATATATTTTTTTGAACCTCAGCTAATACAAACTAAAACTAAACTCAAGATATGCAAAGAACAATTAATAATTCTCAGAGAAAAGCCAAGGCCATCAGCTCTGACTTGGGTTATCTTGTACTGAGCCTGAACTCAAAGAAACACTAAGCCTGTCAATAAATTTATGTTCACTTCCTTTCCATCGCAGAATCATCACCTAATAAGGCTCTGCCTGAATTCTCTGGTTATTTTGAGTGTTGTGATAATGCTCTCTCTAACACTGTCCCTCTTTAGAGGCTCTAATCAGAGACAGGTCTGTAACTTTTTAGAAAATGGGTGTTGGGGCAGATAAGAAACAGAGATTCATAAATTAAACGACTAATACAACAAGTTCTGATACCTACAGTGCTTTGCAAAAGTATTCACACCCAATCGTTGTTTTTTTGTTCACTTCGTCTTGAGACAACCACACATATTATGTAGTGTAATTTATGTACATTTAGATGTTAGACAAACACAAAGGATCATATAATTGCAAAGTAGAAGGAAAATACTATATTTTCTATTTCTTAACAGGTAGCAATGGTAACGATCTTCCACGCTCTGTTGGAAGATCTGTTGACAGGATGACACCAAGATTTAACTTTCTGGTCTAAATACAAAACCTTACATGTGGAGGAAATGTATCACTCCACATACAATTCCCAGGGTGAAACGTAGCAGTAGCAGCATCATGCTGACAGATTGCTTTTCTTCTCAACGGACTGGGAAGTTGTTAGGAGTTTATGCAAATAGGAGTGAAGCTAAATGCTGGACAATCCTGGAAGAAAACCTGTCATAAGCTGCAAAAGGCTTGAAACTGGTGTGGAGTGTCACCTGACAGCAAGAACAGAATGCACGAAAACCAGAGCTGCACAGACTAGGTTTTCATTTTCAATAATTATTTGGAAATTACTCCTTTTTACAATTATAGACCATAAAACAGCCAGATTTGTTAAACGTTGGTTGTAGCATGGGGAATGTATAACAACAGCGATCAATAAAACCTGTATTCTGTAAAAAGCATAAAGAGTATTAAAAATAATTTCTGCAAAAAGGATAACAGAGTAAATGACAGAGTAAACATTGAAGGCTTTGATTCTATTTTGGCCTCTTCTTCAGCTTCTAATCTGTTTTTGATAAGCTGAGAAGTCACTTCCCATCTGAGTGCTTTCCATTGTTTTCCTACATTTTAAGAGGAATGAGGCTAAAACAATCTGTTCCGATGTAGAAGGTCAAACAACATTGTTCAGAAACCAAGAAAATACGACTAAAGGTAACAGCTTAACAACAACAGGGTATTCCTGTTCCTGAGGAATGGCTCGTATCCAACCCTGATAGTTGATTTAAACTTGAGCAGGAAAAAAAAAAAATCTTCACTTCAGCGCTGTGGGTTCTTTGTAGCAGGGCTTCCTCTTAATCTCAGTCTCTTGCGTTTGTTTATCAGTTTTAAAAACTGCACGCTGAAGGACTCCTTGATTATTTAGACAAGGCTCAGGAGTATTTCCGGGGCCAACAGAGTAAAATCTCTGATGCAGGGATCCAAGCAGGCAGCTTGCTTAATACTTGACCCATGACCTCTCCTGGGTAATAATGCCTCCGTATCTATCCTCGCACACGTAGCAGCACAGCACAATCATTCATTCAGATGCCTAGAGAAGTTTCACAAAGCTGTGAGAAACACTGTCGAAAAACCCGCTTGTGTCTCCGGTAACCTCTCCGTTTAGTTTGATGCGTGACCAAAGAAAAAATAGGTAGAAAAAACATACATTACCAATGTAGATCTTTCTTTCAAGTTTTTTTTTAAATTTCTGTTTGTTTCCAGAAAGCTGCATAAAATCTAGATTTACCCCTTTCAGCAGTCACACATGCAACATTTTTGCCATTTTCCTTTTTTTTTTTTTTACATGGTAATCCTCCTCTCGCCCTTTCAGCTGTTCCTCTCTCAGTCATACTCGCTTCACACAATTAAAAAAAAAATTGCCATAAAGCCAAGCAACTGCAAGCTGAGAACCACTTGCAAAAATAAAGGGCTCTCAGAATAGATAAATAAAATCTCTGTTATCCAGCTGCCCTCCCTAAATCACTCCCAACCCCTTCAACAAGTGGTCACAAGCCAGGGCAAAGCAGGCTCTTTCAATAGCACAAGACAACCACAAAAGAGGATTCTTTCAGATTCCAAAACTGATTGCTCAAGTTTTACAAGTGAAAACTGGGCCGAATCTGTATCTTTGAACATAATTACAGTATGTCCTTGTATCATCCTTCCTGTTGGTGAAGTGTACTGCCTTGCATACATTCCTGGGAGTGGAAAAAAAAAAAAGAGAGACACTCAGAAAGAGGGGAAGTGGGAGGTTTGTCGGGCTTATTTTCAGTCGATATTACAGGACTTTAGCTTTTCTGAGAGAAAGGAAACAGACAGGGAGCACACATAATTATCAAGACAGACATCCCCATATTTCATCCATCTATGGGAGCCCACATGTTGACGGAAGCTTCGGGAAAAATACGAGGTCAAGCATTGTTTGTTTTATTTTCCCTGTTTTTGAATGAGATAGTATCCCACAACTACTCAGCCCACTGGAGGGGCGAAGCTCTGACTGTGCTGGCAGAACAACAAAGAAATCCCAGCTCAGTCATCTCTCATGCAGACTTACCCACAACACTTACTTTATGTGCTTAGCTTAAAGAATTGATCAAACTGATTCTGATAGTAGGCCACTTCAAATGTTGCCTTTTGAACACCAAGTCATGTCACATCCTTCAATTATGTGTATCCTTTATAATGAACCCCTGTGGATTAGGTGCATGTTATTAGGATGAAGGGCAAGAATCCAGTGTGCGTCAGTAGGAGAACATTGAGTTTTGTTTTATTTTTTTTGTTTTTATACTGAAAGATCAACAAACCATCTGGGGATTAAAGTTCAACCATTCACGAGAGCCACCACGTGGTCAAACAAATAATGACTAATCAGATAATAGGTAGGGCTGCCACCAGTTGGAGCTGCTGAGAACACTGCAGTGAATACATGGCATTTTGACATTGTAACATTCATGCTGCAGGATTTTATTTGATATGTCCGAAAAAATCTATGCCATCCTGGCTTAGTCAGTGGTCAACTTTAATATGATACAAAATCAGATGTGTAGAAATGCAATGCCAAAGCAGTGGTAGCAGATACAGAATAGGGTGATTAGTGTAAAACTCTCTCTACCTAGCAGAGTGTGCACCAGAAAACATCGGATAGTAGAGTGAGACCTTTTGGACATGCTGCATTACAGTCTGCCTGTTATCAACTTATTTCTCTTTTCAAATATTTTTTTTTTCCACCATTTGTAAATGATTTTAGAATACAGTGCTGTGAAAAATTATTTCCACCCTTATAGATTTTCTGACACACTCAAATGTTTTCAATTTGTGATGGAAAATCGTTCTCCAAACCACAATGACCCTTTGTAAAAAGTAATTGTCCCTCCTCTGAAATAATGAATTAACTGTGACTAACCACATTTTTTTGGAGGGCTGAGTTTAATTTCACAAGCCACACCCAGGTGGTTATAACCTGATCTGTCGAATCAATAACTCATATCCCTTAAACAGAACCTATCTGACAATGTGAAGTAGGCTAAAAAAATCTCAAAAAGCCACACATCTTTGCCAGATGTAACAAAATTCAAAAACAGATGAGGAATAAAGTCATTGACATTTATCACTCTGGGAAGAGCTACGAAGACATTTTAAGTCTAGTGATTCACAGTGAAAACCTGTATCCACAAACAGAGGAAGCATTGAAAAGTGGTGAATCTTCCCAGGAGGGCTCAATAGATGATATCTACCAGGAGGATGTTGCTCAGAGTTACTTTGATTGGTCAGAGATCTAAATCTTTTAGATTTAATCAGTGTCAAATCAGTCAAAAGAGGGTCAGAACCACAATTCATGTAAAGAGTACACCCTCTTCAAACTCCTCATAACAACAAATAGTGTAAAAAATAAATTGTGTGTGACATTTGGGCAATTTACTTGTTGTTTATGTTTATAATTCACAAAAAATATTGAACCAGCAGGAAAAATACACTGTCATGCTGTGAGGAGGTTTGTTTATGAGTACAAAACTGAAGTGAGGAAGGATGAAATGGCAACAAATTTGGGCAAAGGAGCAAATTCACTGTGAGCCTGGCAGTCTACTTATGCACAATCAGCATTAAATTCAGACAAAAACATTATGCTTTAAATATTTACTAGGTATTTGTGAGTAGGCACGTAGCACAGAAGAAGTCATTGTATAAGCAGTTGCCTCCAGTGCTTTAACAGCTAACAGTGCAGTGGCCAGACTCACCAGGACAATAAATCCACAGCTGGCCCAGGGATGGTCTCTGAAATCCCTACAATCAGGCTGCACATAAATGCTATTTTGTGCTGACTGCATTGTCTCCTGACTCTATTCTGGTAATCTAATGTGTGCTACATGTTCTTGGTCACCTTGACTTTGGTTGCCATAGCACTCTACACAAACACATCCCCACCCAGAAATACACCAAATAAGGCTTGGGGGAAAATCTCATAATCAGACGGCACAGAGGGAGAGGCACATATAACCTTAAATATATTGTAAACAGGTCAAAGCTATTCCTGTGTGTGCATACGGAGCTTGCTAGCGAGAGGCTGCCAGTGACACAGGCGCGCACAGTCTGGTTAATTAGTACACAACAATAATTGTCCTAAGCTCAGCTATTGTTGACTCAAAGAAAATGATAATTGCATGGGCATCAACAAAAAAATAATTTGAAGTTCTTTAAAGAGGCGAGGTCTCTGAGGACAAATCTGTTTGTACCAGGAATGACCTTTAAACACCTTCCTCCAACGCCGAAGAACCGGGATACAAGAAGGCAGCCGTTCTGTCTAGATGTCGACCCCGGCAGATGTGAGTTGTGAAGAGTTCAAAAGAATTCGGCATGGGGGCACTGCCATTTACATAATCCTCCAGATATATTCCCCCGCAGCCTAATCAAATTATTCACAAGCCTAGCCCCTAACTATTTCAAACTGTGCAATACACAGTCTGTCCATTACCATCCTCTGCGCCTTAATCTTGTCGAAACACCCAATGTCATTTTTCCCTTCAGAATGGACAACAGACACAGCGAATAAAGCACAACTGCGTCTCGACGCCTAAAGATTTCAGACGAATCGCATCTTTCCCCACTTGTCCACTTTGTCTGACATTTCTTATTGCCTCGGGATTTTAGCCACTTTTGAAGAGCAGAGTGCACTAAGAGAACGAAAATGTTATCGCTGGAAGAACACAGTCTTAAGACAATGGGACATTATGTTCAAATGAAGCTTTCAAGGGAAGTTAGTTGTTGTAGTAATTAGTAGAGCACAGTTGCAGCTATTGAGAATAACTTTGAAAGACAACTGCAGATGACACAAGGGATTTTGATAATCACAGGGTTGGGTCCCTGAAGGCCTAATCCGAAAAGAAGATAAAAACAGAACTGCTGATTCATACACAAGTATGGTTTATGCACTAAACAAACATGCAAGCTTCAAAACATGGCTCTTTTTCTACTTTGTGGATATGCTCAAATAGTTTGGAGTACATTCA
Organism: Poecilia mexicana; assembly: GCF_051168715.1. Classification (NCBI taxonomy): domain Eukaryota; kingdom Metazoa; phylum Chordata; class Actinopteri; order Cyprinodontiformes; family Poeciliidae; genus Poecilia; species Poecilia mexicana. Next base: position 12,735,752 of record NW_028263376.1, on the reverse strand, counting down.
GTGCCAACAGGTTTTTCAGGTCGTAATGACACTGACAGATTTGACTGTTGTTGTTTTGAAAATTAATTGACAAGAAACAATGTGTACTTAAATAGTCATCCACTGATTTTCTTTGCAGCTAGGTTTTATGCAACAGTTTATAACACAAGGCCTGTATTATTGGAAGAAAAGGAAAGGCAGTTTTCAGGGAGAATTTAAAGATACAATCACCTAAAAGAAAATCTGACAACCTTATATACCTAACAATCTTTTTAATTATTATTATTATTATTTAAGACAAGCATTATTTAGTTGTGGGCACCTGCAACAAAATGTAAGTATAGAAAAATGTAGAATGTTAATGTAAACTTAGTTTGACTAAATTAACCGGACTTTATTATGCTTCAAACATGAACAGCATTTCCTCTCTGAGCTTCAGCGACTGATTGAGTTCTGATCACATGCCATGAGCAAGCGCCCTGATTGGCCGAGGAGCTGGCATCTTTAACCCTTTCTATGTCTGGTTTTCCATACTTTCAACCTGACTTTTCTCACATAGAAATGATGCCCCAAACAAATGATCTGCCTGCCATTTTGGCAGCAAGGTTGTAAAAGAATCTTGCTGTGTTTAGGTCTCAAATATTAAAATGGCACTGTTTTTTGCCACTGGTGTTTAGCTGGTGAAAGATTCTTCATATTCATATTCTTCACTTAGTTTAAGTCAGTTGTTTTCATGCTTTTTCTACCCAGTGCAAAGTGTGAGAAAATAAAAAAATACATCTTGACATCCATTTTAAATAAGTAGCACAGCAGAACACTTTTAGTTTGTTGTTCTCTGCCATAAAAAATAGAAAAACATAAATGGTCACATGCACTGGCACTGTATAATCAGCCAAAGAGTCCATTTTTATTTATAAATAAATTTGCCCATTTTGATATTGAAAAGAAAATAACAGAGTTGGAAATTTGAATTTGAATGGAAAAGTCAGAGCTTCTATCCAAACCTCAAAAGTTCAATATGGCGCCATTAGCCTGTGTTGCTAATAACAGTTAGCCTTGTCACTAATAATTATGAACTAGTAAGTCTCTATTCTTCAAGAACTTGTAATTGAAATGCAGTTAAATTGGGTATGATGCAATTACAAGATCAGAGTTTCAACTACGAAGACGAATGGCACAAGAAGCCACAAGCAGTTCTAACATATTTTTCCACTGTCAAAGTTGAAAACCTCATCTGATTCTCATCTTGAATTACTTAGATAAGTGTTTTAGCCAACCTCACATTGTCCCACAGGTCCTACTTAAGTAATTTCTTGATTCTACAAGTCAGCACGCAGAATTTGGGCCGGGGTGTGGCTGCTGACGTTGAACAAGAAAATGAAGTAAACCGCAGTAATTCATGAACTAAGTGGAAGAGGGAAGTATTTTTGTTGTTGTTGTTGTTGTTCTGTCTTTTCTAATGAGGGTAAATACTTTTTTATTACACTGGTTACAACATATTGTTGATCTGTAACTAATATGAGTGATTTTTAAATTTTCCCTCTGAACATGGAGCCCAGAAACAAATAACACCTTATAATGAGCTTTTCAACTCACTGCATCTTTATTACATCCAGCTTTGTATTGTTTGACTCTAAGAAACATCATCTCATTGTTAATCAGCCTGTTGTTGCTTTGTGCTTGCTATGCAGCCGGGGGGTAAGGGGTTAATGGATCAGCCAAAGTTAACATCCCATATGCGGTCAATTTTCAATGACTTCTGTTCCCGGATTGAAATAAACTATTTTATGTCTCCAAATATGCAGATCATTTTGCTTAATGAAAGATGCTTGACGTCTCAGATCCAATTAATATGCAAATGTAAGTGAGGATTTATTTGTGACATTCTGTATGGGTGAGAGAAAACAAAAAGGCTTCTTAACAGTAACACTAATTGCTGTGACTGATTGTCACATATCATCACTCACTCTGGATCTCCTAAATACCAAAATTCAGATAAAAAATTCCTCACATCCGCCTGGTTAGATATATTTATTTTCCTGTGCTTATTGGTTTGTTTTTCCGCCACAGTGCACAGTGTTATGTTTAGCCGTGATGAGAAAATATGCTTTACCGACAGCCTCTCTCTGCAGTTTGTTGAACAAAAAAAAGGTGAATAATTAAATTTAAAATGCAATTAATGAGTTCTGCTCATGTTTGCTAACTTCCAGCGGAGCGCTGCATATTTTTGGTGTACGTTACCTTTTAATACAATCCATCAGATTAAAAGAAAATGTGTGAAAGGCTCGTGCTACATAAAGTTCCTTTTCTCTGATTAGTCATTATGGCTTTGTAAAACAATCCCGTGAAAAGGCTGCACTCACACACTTGTCACATATACACGTTTTATGGCTTTCACACATCCAATTTCTATTCCAGCTGTTAAAAAAGCCACGACTAATGCAATCCATCTTTGATGTGGAAAAACCTTCAATCAGTGATGTATTTATCACTATAAAATAAAATCAATAATGTAACTCAACTATTAAAATGCCTTAATGGAAGGAGCAATATACTTAGACGTTTGCATCATCCCCAAGCTTTAATGCTTAGGGCACTATACAGAATGGGGGGCTTTACATTTATATTTCAAAAACCGTAAAGAACAACTGACACCTTTTGTGACGTACTATTTAAGCGTATGATTTAAATTACACTGAAACATTAAAGGAAATTAGATTTGTGTTCACTGAGCAATTAATTTACATCATAAAGAGCTACAAAATTATTTGCTAAAACAAACTTTTGAAAATAATATTCGATGCTGCCACATTGAAGTGTGATTCTAGTTTTAATAAACAGCATTGGCTAAAGAACCGATTTAGTGCTGTCCAATTAAGAAACTTACAGAGTTGTAAAAAAAAAATAGTTTAAAAACTGTTACATAACTCATTAAAATCCAAAATTCAATGTATCTGTCATTTCAAATGGTAAGCAAGAGAAAAAAGTATATTTACGCCAGAAATGTAATGTTTTAACCAGATTTGATAGTTGTCCAGACGAATGTTAATGATGTCCTCCACAAAAGGTCACTGCTAAAGAAACAGGCAATTGACTAAGTGCTATATTAAAGAGTATTAATGGAAAATTGAGTGGAATAAAAAGATGTTGGGGAAAAAAAAGTTGCTGGCAAACTTGCCTGTCCTACATCCCACAACAAACTATGTACTGTACAGGTCAGGCCCAACGCTGACATTAGCTTGTTGAAGTAGAATCAGAGGAAAATCGTCTCCATGCGATGAAACTGCTATTGAAGAAACTTGCTGGTAATCTGTGCAGAAGCTTGCGGCTAATTTTAATCAGGCCTGAAATCTTTATTGACTACTGCAACAGAAAAAAGATTATCCTATCACTTTCCTTGATTAATTCTTATTAATTAATTTTATATACACATTTTACTACATCTATATCTTACTGTTGCTTAATTCCCACTGCAATAGACAATCTTTTTATCTTTATTTTCCACAGAATATGGAACTGAAAACTTTTTTTTATTTAGTTCTCACCACTTCTGTTTAGCATCTTGAATTAATTTGATCTCAATTTCTTTATTTATAACAGGAGCAAATGATTCTACACTAAATGAAAATCCTTCTAAACAAAATTTGTGAACATTAATAGTGTCAATAATTTATTCTGCTTGTGAAAAATCATTCTAAAAAGGGAGCTTAATGTTCTGTTTGGCATTTTTACCTCACCCAGGATAGCAGGTGTAGTTCAAAACCCTCACACCAAGTTGTTTGGAGTACAGAGAAGCAAACAATTAGTTATTTTTGACCTGTAGGTTTTCCTGTAGAAACACAAAAACAAAAATGCTGATTTTTAAAATCATGGGGTACTTTGGTAAATCAAGAATATAATTTAAATCTGAATCAAGAAAACAACTGGATTTCAGAAATGCAGATTTCTGTCTTTTAGAAAATGAAATAAGAAATAGTCTGGAAAATCAAACTGCTTATTATATAGTCAGTTATATCTTTCCATACATTTCAAGGTCTGGAAAATGACGACAGCAAATTTCAAATTTTCCGCATGTTTCGAGGCTGTGTGAAAACCCGCTGGTGAAGGTAACTCTAAGAATCTTTAATTGTAGTTTGTGTTGTTTTCCGAGAGAAATTTAACACTTAGGTCAACAAAGTCAGCAAAGTAACTGTACTGCTGAGTACATATGCAACACTATAAAGGACAAACACATTCAGCTCCGGCCCTCAACAGTATTTCCCAAAGTCTTGAGCAAACGTATTGCTCGTGTCTGAATCCGTCAGTGTTTGTGTGCGTACTCGACGTCTGTTTGCACGCCGACCCGGCCTCAGATTGCTGTTTGAGGATGTAATTGCTCTGCTCCTCTCCTCCTCGGAGTGGCCCAGGATGGATCTGAGCGGGCTGTTTAGCAGTCAATGGCCGGTGCAGATTGTAAACAGATCTCCCATGAATTGCGGGTTTAGCGGTTTTGTAAGTCTCTAAACAAGGTTCTGCCGATAACGTCGCTCGCTCCCTGACAAAATCAGCCACTTTGCTGCCTGGGTGTGATTTGAGAGGTGCCAGTCAACGTGATTGACACTATTAATCCCCCACAGGAGCAAAGAGGAGGAGAAAACAAACCGTGCCCTTATAGAAAACATGTCCCTGTTTAAATTCCACTTTAGGTAAATATTTCACCCATCAAACTGCCATGCTGCAAGATAGCAAAACATGTCTTTGGCAAGTTAGAAAGAAATTAGATTGTATAATTGACTAAATTAATGGTTTGAAAGAAAACAAACAAGTGCACAGTTGTTGCATTTGCAGAATGTTAAACTCCTACATGTTACATACATGAAAGGGTGAGACTATCAGTGATTGTACTGTATAAATATAAAGGTCAGCATTTCCATTTTGCCTTCTAAATTCATTCCTGATTTGTACGCTGTCATCCCGATTAAGACCTGGGAAAGTTCTGACATACAAAGCACACTGCAGCTTTTAAATTATATATTAAGCTTTGCTGGCCAGTAGGACAGAAAGCCATTAAGCATTAAGCACACATATTAATATTCCAGTAATAATGGGAACATCTTGGAGACTGAAACACTAACTTGCCCAAAGCTGTCAGGAGAGATGATTAACCATATTGACCAAATATGGTTAGATATTAGACTCTAAAGACAGAAGTATAATTAAAACAATGACACATTTGTGGACACATTCTACTGTAAATACATAGTATCACGAAAACCGTATCAGGCACCTTAGATATTATGAGCACTGCTGCAGAACACAGGGTCTTCATCACAATTTCATAGGGGACACTGCAGGAGCTGCGATAAGTCAAGTCAACCAGGACAAACAATGCAGATTTGTCAGGCTTTGTGCATCTGGAGCGAGTACGACCAGAAAGAGACTCAAAAAGAAAAGATCAATGCAGAAAATTTGAATTACCCACTGAAATCTCGGGTATTTTATAATAAATGCTTTGATGGCGTCTGGGTTGCTTCCAGTGTAATAATTATTTTTGCTAATTAAAGTAAGTATCCTTACAAAGGCAACCATGGCTTCTTGGGTAAATTAGCATGTCCACAGTTGCAGTTACAGTCATAGTTCAATTTAGGACAAACTGCTTGCAATCCACCAGAATTACAATGCGTTAGCCGAGCAAAGTTAACATAAATTTACACTATTCAAGACTTTAGACTATTCCAGATAATTTTGAGATTTTTGAAGATTTTGTGGACATTCTGGAAATTCAAAAAAACATATGACACGGTCATATTACTTATTTTTTAAAGATTTTTTTGGCTCTAGTGGCCTTTATTTGATAGTTAATTGACAGGTAAGGGTAATGAGAGAAGGAGGGAAGACATGCAAAGGCCGCCAAGGCCGGGAATCGAACCTGCGACAGCTGCGTCGAGGACTAACCCCTGCGCCACCACAGCACATATTATAAATAAATTCATAAACTCAGGGAAACACATTGCTCAATGTAGTTTCCAGTTTGGTAGCGTGCCAAAGGCTTATGGTAAATGGCCTGTACTTTTACATGTAATTATCCTACATTATGTACATTAAATAAAGTTTTTGTTAAAGCCCAGTTAGTGACCTGTAATGTTTAACTTTTTTGGGAAAAAAAAAAAAAATGAGATTTTGAATAAATCATCGTCATCACTATTGGTTTGTTGGTTTATTCTGTGTTTATTTATGCTATAGTCTCTAAAAAGGCATCCAGAACTACAACTGAATGAGTTCACACACATCATTTGAACAAGTTCACTTAGATATTGGTAGGAACAATAAGGTTTTTATAAAAACATATGGTGCAAATAAAATTTACTTGTACATTTTCAGTGGTATAAATAAACAGACTTTACACTAAAATAATTCAGATGAAGTAAAGTACAAACAGAGATTACATATGGGGCTAAAGACAGCAACTTAGGCTTGAGTCACACTTTGCAAAAAACAGACCAAAAAAAAAAAAAAGACGCTAGACTTCACTAAAGACTTGAGTCTCATGAACAATTTTTATGTCCTATCTGGTGGCTGGTTATAATTCACAACAACCTGTTTGTACCACCAAAATAATAACCACAGCCATTTCTCTCAATCTAAAGTCTGTATTAAGTTGTTTTAGTTCAAATAAAAGTATATTATCTCTGATAAGTTATTCTCTTGTTGTTAAGGTAGCTTAAAACCAAAATTGCTCTTCCTAGTTTTTCATCATAAAATTCTTGCTGGAACAACAAACTGGACCCTGAAACATGCCTGCAGTTTAGACTGGCTAACAATGCATTTAAAACCAGATTTACTGCATAGTTTCCAAATAATCTTGCAAATCCTCTGGCACAGAGGAAAGAGAAGAAAAGCCTCTAAATCTCACATTATGATCAGCATAGTTAAGAATTGGATAATACAAACAGACTACAGCTTTGTCAATGGAGGGAAAAAATGATTCTTCCAGACTAATTCATTCAGAAATTCAACATTAACTGGTGTTGATGTGTTTTTACAGAGATATATTTTCAGATTTTTGTGAGGTACATGTTATATCTTACTCTTAAAATAATTTATAGCACTTGGAAACATTTTTAACATCTTTAATTGGATGTTCTGAAAAAGATAATGTTAAAAGTCCAAGTGTAAAATTAGATCAATTGTTTGAATTTACAATCTATTTTGAGCTTTAGGTTATTCTTGTTTTTGGGCTCAGTATAGACAGACTGGATCAGGTTAAAAAATGCCAATTTACATCGTTAAAGTCTTGAGTTGGAGCTGGTAGGAGCTGGTTCCTACCTCTTAAACACTTGAGCCTTGAATCTAAAAACTTTGGGTTTCACTCAAAGACTTGGAGCCTGACTTGGACTTGTTTCAACTTTTGTGAACATCTCTGACAGAGCTTCATCAAGCTATAAGACAATCAGAAATAATAATAATAATAATAATAATAATAATAATAATAATAATAATAATAATAATAATAATAATAATAATAGTGTTCAGGAACATTCAGTAAAAATGTAGAAAAATCCAGACTTTGAACACAAACAAGCCATTTCATACAAACACTTACAGAGATCAGCTGCAACTTAGCATCACCAACACCAAATGCTATCTCTTTTTGTCTTAACAAATTATGTAAAAATAGCCCATTATGGTGAGGAACAAAGAGGATAAGCCCCATGTTAGAGCAAACCCCTCACTGATGCCCCAGTGACTCGGCCAGCCACTCTCCCAAGGCCTACTCCTTGATTAAATGCATAATCCACTACTCCCCATCCCCAATGATTTAGTGTGCCTTTAAATCAGCTTGCGCACACATAAAAACCTCAAATAAAAATCACCAAGAAAAACCATTGCACTCTAACTGTTCTATTAAAATGATACCCGGCCCAGCCTTTCTTCTTTGCAATTGAGTTTATTCCACATGAATGCGTATCTTCATTTTTTTTCATAGGTATGCATATAAAATATTTAAAGTTTAAAATGTCACAGCTGAAACATCAAATGCAAAAGTCTCTCATTAATCAGCATGGACTGAGGTTCTCTTTTAAGGTTATAACCCTTTGAAAGAGCAAAAATTACATTTTTGACCTTGAAGATGAGACAAACTCATAAACGTAAAATAATTTGCAGTTTAAAGGGGAAAGAGATATCGGCTACCTCAGCCTGCGGTGCTCCGGGTTGTCAGAGGGGAGACCAAACAAGTCTCATTTTCATATTTACGTCCAAGCTGTTGAGATTAATTTGAAATCACATCAAGAGAAAAATGAAACAAAACTTTAAGAAAACATCAAAAGGGGCAACTGTCTAAGTTTCAAACCTACAGAGCTTTAGTTATCTCTAACCCGTGAAGCACAGATGATTTTTTTCTTGCAGTTTTATTAAACAGAGCATGACATTTTCATTACTCACGGAAATTAAATTAACTAATTTCTTACAAGCTCTATATGTCTGATATTTTAGGGAGGTGCTCGGAGAAGAGCAATCCTTTCACCTCCCACGCAAAAGAAATGCAAACATGGGGCTGTCTGAGAATTAAAGTGATTTTTGAAGCTATAAAGGAAGTTTGTTTTAACCGAGTTCATTTCAGTTTTCCAATATTCTTTAATTGTGCTTTTGATGACATGAATAAATGCTGACCGAATTTCATTTACCAAAACCAAGGAGAGCATTAGCAAATTCTTATATAGCATTCATTATCTGAAGTATGCATATCCTCAAAGAGGAGCGAACAGGCATCATGTGGTACAAGATCTTTACTAATGATACAGTTTCACAGTATTGACAGGAATTTGGAAGAAAATGTATAACAAAATATTTTTTTCTTTATCTGAAAGCACACAATACTGAAAAATAAAACACTGATTGTTACACTTATCATGACATCTAATTATTATTCTGACACAGCCTTAGCAAAACATAGAATTATTTTCAAATCAAATTGACTATTGCACTTACCATACATGGGTTGATTACTATGAAGGTCTACGAGAAGTTTAAAAATTTAAGGTTTTAAATTCCTTGCTTGTCTTGGTGCATCATGCTTCAGTCCTACACAATGAATGAATTTTGGCCTTTGGGAAGGAAATTAAAGAAGTGCTGCCTTTACTGTTGCTTTGGGTAATACTTTGTTGAAAATACAGTTTGTGTTCTAGAGCTAAAATGGTTAAGTAACCAAGCTAGCAGCTTGGCTGGTTCAGTTCTGTAAATATTTGCTTAAAAACATATACTAAGCACAGTGAGTGTGCATTTTCCTTGCGTCTTCCATTGCTGTGTTTAGCTTTAAAAATTACACTCATATTTGTGTTGAAAATGTTTTAATCTTTTGAAACAATCTGCTGTCATAGCTAAAGGTGACTTCCACCATCTTTAGCTATAATAAGCTGAAATGCAATCCTTCACGTTTCATATTATGCTTTGCAGAAAGCATATTATGCTTGACTCAAATATGTTTCCAAACACTATAGATAGCATTATTACACCCTTAATAATCAATATATCATGGTGCTTTAAGAGCAGCAACTAATGACTGCTGCTTTCTCAGTTTTAAATAGAAGACTATAGATCATATCTTATAACTATACGTCTTTTAATGATTACCATTGCAGAGGGAAGCTGTAGTATTTTTAGCCAAGATCCAAGCCTTGCAAAAACTATTATTCTTTTTGTAAAGTTGTTTTTATAGAGTAACAACATTTAAACATTAATTTTTATGTCAACTGCGAAAATGTCACTTTAATGATTTGAAACCAGTTTCTGTTCTTATTTCATTAGATTGAATTATAAATAAAAGAGCAATTGTAGTGCAACTTAAAATACATCACACTATATGCTCTATGAAGGAAGTTAAGGAAATCATCATTAAAAAGCACACGAACATGACCTGTGCAAGGTTTAGGGAAATGTACCTGCGCTAATGTATAATAAAATATTCAGTCCAGGAGTTTGACACTCGACTCAGACAGCGAAAACAGCTGAGGAAAATATGGAGTCAGCCAGGACTTCCACATTGCCCCTCCTCTGGAGATGAAAAGGCTGATTACCTTCACCTCTCAGGGGTGTAAGCCACATGGTTGACAACATCATTGGAAAATAGACTACTGAGCTCCTTTGGGCCCTATAACAGCTCACATTTAACGTGAGGAGGAGCGAATCACACTAAGAAGTAGTTGGTACCATAACCATACTCTCTCATATCTCTGAACGTTTTGATCGGGAAGGAAACGATGAGACGCTTTTGGTAAAAATCTAGTTTAAGAACAAAGTGTATACATGCTTTATATTTTAGCAACAATATTCCAACATTTACAAAATTTGTGAAAGCTTAGTAGCAACTTTTTTTTTTTTGCTCTGTTCTAAATACAATAGTTGTTGATCAGCTCTTGTGCGTATAAACAAGCTGAATCTCCAAGTGTTAATTGTTATTTATGTCCTCTACATAGTTTTAGTCACAAGTTTAGGGTGCCGCTGGAAAAAGATGGCAATTCAGAAATGATCCCAGTAATCCTTTGATGAATAAGCTGGAAGCCTCTGTGTGACCTCTGTGTTCGTCAACAGAAACCACAATTTAGTGGCTGCCTGAACTCTATTTCAGAGGTTATGGAATTAACTTAAAATTACTTACAATGCTATTAAAACCCTGAGATCTTTTGTTGTGGCTGTAAATTAATTGAAAACCTCAGTGATTTGAAATATTCTGATATGCTGTCAAGGGGGGGGGAAGAAATCAAAAGAATGGCAGAAGTGGGGCTTTCTCAATGCTTTTTGGCTTGGCCTGTGCTTGTCTTGAATGATGAGAAAAAGAAATTGGGTTTAACTGGAAACATATGGTATTTCACTGGAGAGGAAGCCTTCGTAAGAGGATCATGGCTGGGTAATAAAAGGAGACAGGAAGAGGGCACGTGTGGCGGTTTGGGTGGATGTAGAGTTTTTCTAAGGCGAGACGGAGCCAAAAGTGGCTTTTTTTTTAAAAAGCTGCAGTGGCTCACTCAAACTCCCTTGATCAGGGCAGAGACAGACAGATGAGAAGACAGACGAGGAGTCATCAGAAGTCATATTGGGGAAAAAGGGAGGTTCTCACAGTTTTAAATTCTACGTTTGCAAACTTCAGGTTTTACTCATTTTCTGTAGTCGGCAGGCAAGAGGTGGGGAGCAACCATGAAAAGGTCACTAGTTCATCTCGAGGCAAACACAGACGCACAAACAACCATGCACTCCCAAAAACATCTAATAGCAATTTAAAGTGACTAATTAAAACATGGATATTTTTTTGACTGTGGAAAGAAACCAGAATATCCAGAGATAAACCCACAGTTTAGCCAATACTTATTACACTATTATAAGATACACTTTATGGTTTTACAAGTTTTTTCCCCCATTTAACCACTCTCTATATATTACATGCGTATTTGTTGCATGTAGGTTAAGCATGTTTGGGATATACTTTGAAAACCTCCTTGTGAAACAAACAGCAGTTAGTTAACACATTTCCCCACATATTATGACACAGACACATTAATTAAATTGACGCATTAAAGGACATCATCATTTTACATTGTTTCCTTTCAATGATGTTCAGGCTTGTAGATGGAAATTGTTCCTTTCAAGCCTAAGAAAAAAAAAATCAAGAAATATGTGAAAAAGCATGAAAGACGAAGAGCAATGTCATTACTGTTGGAATACCTTACTTGATGATTGATGTATAACACAACATTCAAGCTCAACGATAAAGCTCAAATTCCACCCTGAGTTTATAAAGCAGATTTATCGAGTGAGGAGAAGAAAGTCGAAGGACAAACTGTGATCTGTCGCAGGACCAATAATTCATGTAATCTGTCAAATGCCAAATGACTGCTTATAACAAAAACTGTATTCAAAACGCAAAAAGATCAGGCAGCTTTCAGAGAGAGGCAAGTTAAAGGAAGTTACAACACTGACCCACAAACAGGCAGCAGCAGAGCTCCAGAGCACTGCCTTTCATTTGGCTCAGACACAAAGAAAGAAAATTGGTGGCAGCTGAAGCTAAACTAAGCATTTTTTTATAATTATTACGTTACAAAGCGGCAATATGAGTTATGTTTACATATCCTACTTCTTTGAACGTTTGCAATTACCTAATTTGTGTTATATTACCCTCTTTCATGGACTTTTAGATTTCCCTAAGCCCGATGGCAATTTTTTTCTTATTTTCATCATATTTTTATATATATATATATATATATATATATATATATATATATATATAACTGAAGTCATTTTGAACTTATACAGGGTTAAAATGGAAACTGTGTACTTTAAAGTCAAATAAAAGCGAGATTTAGATGTTGAACCCGAATGCGTGAGTCACAGTAGTAAGTAACTTACAGTAGTAAGTTGTGTTCACTTTTTATTAATTTTGTCAAACCTCCAAGTGCAGGTTTTGTTCTGTCCTACTTTGAAAGTCAGAGTAGAGACGCTACACCCATGAGGTTACACCCAATCTAATAATGTAAGTCGGAAAACCAGTAAGATTAGCTAATTGTTGTTCTCAGAGTTGCCATTTAACGTAAAAAAAAATCTGAAGAAGTTTAACGCTGAAGCTAGCACCAATGTTTTACTTGTGTCAGCTGTCTGGGATTCTTAACTTGGTAAAAAAAAAATTTATTTGACCTGAATTTGAATTCATAGCTTGGGGGGCAATGCACTTAGCTTCTGCTGGTCAGTCAAAAATTCTGATTTACAAGTTGAAATGTAAGTCGGAGTTATATTTCTGGCTTACAGAAATGTAACTGAGCACCAGCCTATTCACATATATATATATATATATATATATATATATATATATATATATATATATATATATATATATATATATATATATATATATATATATATATATATATATATATACCAAAATTGGGGTTTTTTGCTAGCCTTAAAACACCATCTCAACTGTGAAGTACGAGGGCGGGAGCATCATGTGATAAAGAAGATTTACATTTAATGTTAATCCTAACTGTTCCAAAATAAGAACAAAATGTTTTGAGTTTAAATTTTAGTGTTATGTTTAAGGCAGATTTAATGTTATACTGTCAGTAAATCTTTTTGGTTTCAACTGCATGTCCTGTAATTTAATGTCAAAACCAAAGATTCCTCTTCTTGACACCCTACTGAACATCCATAGACAAAATAAAATCTTTGATAACAACCAATACCTGGAGTCTTTCTCGGGCTTTTAGCTTTCCGGGGTCTGCTTTGGATGCACTCTGCACTGGGGCATATGTCTCTGCTTTAATCACAACAACAATCTTTTACAGATTGCCCATAATTAGAAAAGCTCCGCTCCAAACCAGCTCCATGTTAAGAGCATGATTGCAGCCAAATTGAGCAGTAATTTGTATGATGTGGATGCGGATTGTGTGTGAGGGGAGAGGTCTGATGGTTTAATACCACTTTTATCAGCCTTGCTTATGCTCTCTCCGTAAAACTGGGCATGCAGACCTTTAGAAAGAGTCTGCATTGCGTCATGATAACATCAACTTTTATCTTAAAGAGGGTCATTTTTGTCTTTTATAACCCCAAGAGAAACATCATGGATGGTAAGAATGTCACTTGCCCCACTATTACATAAAACCCTCAGATTCACCTGGCTGTCTTTGTGTGAAAAACAGCTGCACTCATTATTATTCAGCAATGCTCATCAATGCCACTAACTGAGAGGCCCAATATAGTCTGGTTTCAAAAGAAACAACCACCACACTCACCTCTATTTGGCTAGACTTTTCATGAGAATAAAGCTTACAATCATGGCTTAATAAACTGAGAAAATAAGGGTATTCAAACATTAGGTAACATACTTTTTTACGAAAGTCGTAAGAGAAGCAGCATCCTACCAGTACACACACTAGAAAAAACTAGAAGGTAAGCTGCATCGACAACAGAGTGAGAGAATGTCTCATTCAGTCACATAATTACTTCTGCCAGTCCAGGATGATTTTATAACTCCAAAATCCTGACACTTCACAAAGACTTTATAATTGCATGAGGATGACCCTTCACACTTCAAACATCCATTCATTATTATTTTTTTTATTTTTAATTTTTTTAAATGACCTACCCTGAAACAAATCTTTTTGTTTTTCCTAAAAGGCTACATCTCATGAGAAGATGTGGAATTTTACATGAAAATATGAAGATTGTCCCATGGAGATCACTGCTCGTTCTGCCTGCACATGACCCAAGTGTGTCATGTTGTAGAACGAAATCTGAAAATCAAAACATCTTTCAATAACATGGTGTGACTGAAGAAGCTTGTGCTGTCACAAAAACAGTGGAGTGTTTTTGTTCATGGATGTTTCTCCAAATTATTTGTGGAAAATTCACTCATTTCCAGATTTTTCGTAGAGCATTTCTAAAATACTTGGAAGCAAAAATGCAGTCTGAGAAACTGAAATATGTGGACGTAATGCCACTTTGACACGCCACTGGCTGACAACTGCAAAGCAGCCAATCTGTGAGCACCAATCATTTTCCTTGTTGCAGAACTGCTTGAGATGAACAGGTATAGCACATTAATGTAGACCAACCACTGCAGTCTGAATCGCTGTGCCGTAAACCAGTCTAACTGGACTGTTGTTGTTGGTTCGTCTCTCAGACACCATATCAAAGATAAAAGAACTGTTTATTTGTATGACAACAAAAGACTTGGAAAAAGCACTCACATGCTGCCAAGAGAAGATTTCACTTGGTTGCAAAACAGTAAGTCATTTATCTAAAGTTGTTGTTTCTTTCTTTTTATGTGGAAAGCAGAAAAATGTAATAAAAATCCCAGATTTTATGTGAGGTCAACATACTTTCTGTGTTAGATTTAATTATGTAAGACTAACTATGAGAGCCAGACAATGTATTTCCTTGTACCCATTTTCTGAGTTCTCAGGAAAACATATCTGTCTTAAATTAATCGTATGTTCCCTTGTCTGACAAATTTTGAAGAATGGCTAAAAATAATGGTATTTTGTCCCACATCTATGTGTATACCACACATAGACACAAAGACACAAAGTTGTGGATTATTAGTTCAGAGGCATTTTGATCTAATTATGAAAGTATAGTTTGAATTATAAAAACAGGCTTAGGCCATTCATTTTAACTGTTCAATGAGTATAGAGCAGGTAATAATACAAAGGTGGCTGAAGCTAAATTTACTGAGTGTTTATTTATTGGACTTTCAGTACGTCACAGTTATTCTCCATTTCCTTTCTTCTTGCCAAGTTATTGGACTTGTTTTCTAAGTGCAGTATCTCTAAGCAGACCTGCAAAGCAGCATCTCTGTGAAGTGCAGTAATAATTTCTCTTTCACTGGTGTGGCCTTTCACTACACTGAAATATTACTTCAATCAGTTAGAATATTAGTTATGTCATCACATCGTACTCTAGTGTCTTAATTTACTTAGAGCTGTTTGATTCCTTTCTGGTCTATTTGAACAAACTATATTTAATATGGACACATTATGCAAAGAATTACTTCTATTTTTAGCAGCCTGAAAAAGCTATTATGTATTTGAAGCTCAATGAGTGCTAAGTTTGTGTATTCTTCAAATCTGGAGAAAAAAAAAGAGCTGCCAAGACAGGTTTGCTCCAAAAATAGCTTTTGTAAACATATAGCAACTATCTGCTCGAATGCAGTTTTCACATATTTAGCACATTTAGGCATTACGACTGCAATTAGGGAAGAGGCCATCTTTATTTCTATATTCATCCATCCATTTTCTTATGTCCCTAGTGGGGTCTGGAGGGCTGCTGGTGCCCATCTCCAGCAAGACATTTCTATATATTTATGCAAATTACAGAAAGAAAACTAAAAGGTTCACATTTTGGAAGCTGTTTGCGTTATGGGATTTACGCAGAATAAACCAGTCTGTTGAAACCTGATGGTAACTTTACATTTTTTGATTTGTATTTTTGCCCCGACTAATATACTTGTATTATGACATCTTTTTTTTTTTTTGTCTTTGGGAACTGGTCAGCAAACTATTGCCATAGTCACAAGGATCCAATTAGGACAGCTGAATGTTATTTAAGATTCATTTATATTTGAAGGACAGTGTGAAACCCAAGAAAACTGCAAACGGATCAAAAGGTGCCTAAAGGGTGTGCACATGTACGCAACAAGCATATTGCTCCTTGTAAATAAATATTCGTGTTTTTACTTTATTTTTACATGATATATAATCACATTATATGTCAAACAAACCTGAGATTTTAACAGGTCAAGTCACTTCTGAGAACCATTCCATAAAAAAAAACTTTGCCCTCTAATCAAAAAATGTGAAATTATGTCTGAAAGGTGAAAGGAAAGCCATGGGAAGATTTCTCTGTATGCATAAATGTGGATGAAAGACGGTTGGCATGGTAAACAGCAAAACTTCAATGTCATTATTGAAAATGTTACCATTACTTGCACAAAAGATTTTTAATCTACGTTCCTGAACTAGATAAGGACAAGGACTGTCATATTGCCTTACCGTGGCTTAAACAGTCTTAAATCGCCATGATGAGATGTCTGCAGTCATCAGTCTAACGGTGTTTGGACTGATGTGGCTGAGGTTTGTCAGAAACCTTCTTTCTTACCAGCAGCCCTTCACATTTAATCATTTAATGTTTCCAAAGTGAGCTGCACTCAGCTTAAGTACCTCAATGAGAAAAGTCAACCCAAAATATTAACACCATTTATGAACACATTCATAAAAAAAAGCCCTTCAAGTCATATCTAATATCCTTTTTTTGGTATCAAAATTAATATTCACAGTATTCACAGTATTTTTCAAACCTAATTTAAGGTCACACAGAAACCTAAAGTTGTTTTTGAGAAACAGGAGTGGTTCTCAGCATGCTATTCTTAAATCACCGCCACAAAAATATCCACTTACCCATAAAAAATGCTGAGCATGCAGTCCTTCACAAAGTACAATCTTGTTTTTATCTCTGATGTTAATCTCTTTGACTCTTCAGATTAAAGACTCTACTGTCATCTCTTGACAAGTTTAGCTTCTACGGCAGTAACACTGTACGGACACAAATGTCACCTGAGTGCTGTCGTTTGATAGATACATTTCCCAAAGTAAATTTGGTTTTAACTTCGGTTTCATAAACTAAGAGCCGAGCCGATCATAAAGAGCTTTAAAATCTTTATTTTCCACACTCTATAAATTTTACCCTTCGGGTGTTAATGAACAAACAGAGCGCATTTTAAACGTGCGTCCCGAGTTTACTGTTTTCTCTCCAGGAGACAGCTTCAGTCATGTTCACTTAAGAAAATTGATGGCATTCACTGCCAAAACGGTGCCCTTGACAGACATTGGAATGATGACAAGCGTTAAGTTTTATGTGATGTAGTTGACTCCAACATACCCACACTACAAGCACTGATCAACTAGTAAACCCACACTACTGCTGCAGTTTCAAACGTGGCCTCTGTTCGTCGTTTAGTCGGCTAAAAGTTCAATCTGTCAAAAAGATCACACACACACAAAATAAATAAATAACGACTGAGAAATCTCAAGTTTATTCCGCTGACCACTTCTGCAGACTGACTGTTCTGGAGACACAAGAGGAGGATTGAGACGCGAAACTATGCCTAAAGACATAAAATATATCTGGAAGATGCTAAAATCCCTGCAGAGAACCAAAAGCTTGGAGCTTAAAGATTTACTGCAGCCCTCTTATCTTTCATTACTGAGGAGTGTGACAGAGAGGCAAACAGATTCCACTTTCTGGATTGCTGTTCTGATCCCATTCCAGCTCTGTTAAACATTTGTGTTTCAGAGGATGTGTCAACTTCATTCTCAGAGCTTGCATTTGAAAAGCAAAGAAAAAAAAATGAAGAAGAAGAAGAAAAAAAACAGTCTCAGAAATTAACTTCTTTAAAACCATCTTCCTCCTCTTCTGTTCTTAATAAAAGATCAGTTTCTTTTTGTTTTTTTTATTATTATTATTTGGACAAAGCTGTGCAACGTATGAAAGCCCCTGAATGAAAGCCAGCACAATGGCTTTATGAAACAAAGGCAGGAAGAGGAGATTGAGGGGAAAACAGAGGGAAAATGGCATCATCTCTAAACTTAATGAAACAGCATCCTTTCATTTTTTCTAGTAATTATAATAAAGATGGAAAAACATAATAAACGTCTCCCTGCCCCCACCTGCTAACAGTAATTATAATAGACTCAACAATAAATGGTAAAGCAGCACAGAGCTGCATCTTGGGAATTCTCAGGGGTCTGTGGATTAGCTTGAAAAGCCTGAATGATTAAAATACACTAATTAAAATTTTGTGTTCCTTGGTAACTCGTCTTCCAGGGCCCCCTCACGCAGGCAAAATGGGAATAAATGCGACAAAAGCAAATACTCTTTTGGACTGGAATAAATAAACAAGTCTAATCAACTCTGTTTTTACAGAGCGGGTTACATGAAAAACTTCCTTGATGACCTTTCCTCACACTCAGACTTCACATCCACCAGGACAATAGTGAGAATATTTTGACTTTGTTGTTCTAATCAAGAAGGAATTCCCAGACAGGTTCGATGTCCTATTACCCTACTGTTGATTAGGCGGTTCGACCTCAGTGTGACTTATAATTGTTTTCACGATCGAGTTTCACATCAGTGGTGAAATAATACCATTTGAGGCTTTTCCTGCAAAGAAGAAACATTCAAGCTTTGGTACTTTTGCAGGGGACCGAGTTGCACAACTCTGCTGTTTAACGTTCCAAGAAGCCGCACTCTGCAGAACCGGGTGCACATTTCTGCTTTGAGGATTATGGCATGCGCTGCAGATTTTGAAGTTTCGACACAATGTCGATTTACCATAAGAGCAATGCATCAGGCATGCACGAGCGTGTTTTGCACTGAAGTGAGGTATAGTTAAGAGATCAGACAGGGAGGGATCAAAAAGCCCCGGCGTTTTTGCATTTACAATCAAACAGCTTATTGCAGCAAGAGGAGGAGGTCAGATTTTCTTGCTATTGCAAGAAACAGCCTTTACATATAGTCTGTACATCCTTAACAGTCTGGTGTTGCAAATAACCTCAAACAGTTATTCAAAGTCAACAAGGAGAGTGTTAAGAGATTAAAAAATATATCTTTACCTTAGTTTTCATAGAACTAATGGAATAGGAGTTTTTGAAGGGAGGATCTGTTAAATTGTTACTGGTTGCCTTTCTGATATTTAAGAGATGACATATCCTCAAACAATATCTGTTATGATGAAAAATAATTATTTAGCATGAAAACGAATTGCTGCTTTTCCACTGTTGGTTACACAAGATTAACGATAAATATCAACATATTTAAAAATATGACTGAATACAATTATTGTGTGGAGTTTAGCACGTAGTGGGTGCAGTGATGGGACTGTCTGGGTAAGTTTCATGTGTAGAGCAGTATTCATATTGAGGGTGAGAGGATGAGAGAGGGGCTCTGACCGTACACAGTGACAAATGTCAAAATAAACAAAAAAAAACTTTAGTAATACATTTTCGAATAATTTTAATCCTAAATCCCCAATCTAGTTGACTAAGCCTGTCAGCGCCTGATCAACTGATTGCAAGTTATCAGGATAATTTAAAAATGATGAGCCCAGGAAAGACATAAATGTAACATTTGTTATGCTATTACACAATAATAGCCTGCTGAATAACATAAAAGTCCAAAACTGGGACAAGCTTAACAACAGAATCTTGTAAAAATGTTGATGTTTATTATATACAAAGACAGTTTTCTATCCCATGAATATGAGATCCAACTGACTACATGTTTAAAAACAGGAACTCTGCCTGTTATCGCCTAATTCAGGGAAGAACCACTATCCTGCAACTTTCAGATGAATCCCAGCTCCAAAAATTTGGGTGAATTTCTTCTTTAGCGAGTCATCAAGTTCTGTAGAAATATGCCAATGAGTCATTCATTTGATTTGGGTGTGCTGGATCATAAATCTAAAAGCTGAGGAACTGTAGCTCTTGTGAACTGGAGTTGAACATACTCAGCTTAATTTATATGTGAAACCTGTGAGATGCAAATTTCCTCTATTCAGCCACTAGGAACAACAAGGACTCTCCATGCAGCTCATATTCACTTGGTTGTGCTGACTATGTGCACCAACAAAAAGACAAACAGTCCTATACAAAGGGAAACACCAAATATTTTTTTTGTTTGTTTGTTTCCCCAACAGCTAAAGTAATCATGGAGGGTCTGGTTACCTTTACGGTGTTGGGGCAGGTATGTTCCAACCAGTAAACCATTCATTCAAAGAAATGATACCAAATGGGCATATGTTCACTAAAGAATGCTGCAAGTTTGGCAATGCACAAACAACAACAACAACAATGAAACTAAATACTTAAAAAAGAAAATGTGGAGAAATAAAAAAATCAGCTATTTTACACATTTGGAAAATGATTTCTCAAAGACCGCAAATGAACAAAAACTGCTTTTATATTCCGGTAAGAAATTCCTTTATTCTTTTTATATTTAATTAATTTAATCTTTGTTTTCTTCTAATTACACATAGTACAAACCCCCACATTATTGGCCCTTATGATGATGCTATAAAAAATGGTAGTTTTAGTAGAACGATATGGTTCAGCAAACCCAAATATGGTATGAATAAATGAATGTCAGTGAGGACCTAGTAGGCACAGAGAGGTACGTCAGGGCCTCTTTCCTATAAGTTTACAGCACCTCACTTCAAAAACTAATTAAAAAGGTCAAATTAAAAAAAGACATGACAGAAAATGTTGAGCCGTATAAAAAAGTTAATCTATTTTGACTGTTTAAAACAAAATCATGTATAAAAAAGGTGTGTTCTCCTCCATTTCCGCAGTAAAAACAGGTGAGACTCTGACTGCAACAGTTTCAGGTGTTTAGCTCCCTGTCTAGTCTCTGAAACTTGGCCTCTTTCTGCCAGGGAATCAAAGCAGAACCTCACTTCAAATGCTCCGTAATACCTGCCGGTATTAACAAAGAGGCTAAAAAGATTCAAAAAGCCTGCTTCCAAATTTAATTACCTATGCAGTTAACCACAGCTTAGCAGCCAATGACCTGATATTTCCACTGAAGACCAGCTAAGGAGGCAGGGGGTGCGGATTGGAGACGGACGTGCCGAGGGGCCCGCCGATACCGCCACGCGTGGCAGTCCGGGGCGTCTCAGAGCCGTCCGGTGGGCATACTCACAGCCGAGGCAGCAACAGCACACATGTGGCCCTATCTTCTACTGGAGTGCAAATTAGATACAGTTGATTAAAATATTGAGTCATTTCCACAGTCACTGTTGGGGGAATAAAAGGAGAGCAAGTTCTGAAAATGCGCCACGGTGCGCGTATGCGGGAGCATGTTTGTATGTTTAAGACAGAAAGGAAGGGAGCTCAGTTAAATTTCAACAATAAACACTTTCTCATTTATATAGATTCCCTTTGACAACCGTGCCCTTTCCCAAAGGACAACTCTGAGTTACATCTTCTTGCAGCAGCACAGGATTTCTCCGTTATCACTCAGCAGTCCACTTCAATGAGTTAAAGCGGTACGCGGGGTTGTATATACGTACCAATTGCGTTCTCGAGTTCTCTCCGCACCCGGAAAAAAAAAAAGAAAAAAGTGAATATGACTCGTGTTATAAAAACTTCTGCCTCGCTGCAATATAACAAAAGAAAATTAACACTTTGGGGTTGCCCTGGTTACCTAATTGCATCACAACACTGCACACAGGAGCCAAAGTAACTGAATTTTGATGAAAAGGCGGTGATAATTTACGGCATTGAGAAATTAGTTGCCGTGGCGACGCGTTAATTACATCTCAAATTAACAATGCAAGTGTAGTGAAATTAAATATAAATCATATTTTCTGCATAAATTACAGGGGTTGATTAGAGCGGGCGCCAGGAGAGAGAGGTTGAGATTCCAAGGGCCTGTCACATCCCCCTCCTTCCCTCCCTTCTTCCCTCCCTCCCTCTATCTGTCGTTTTCCTTCTCCCTCTCTCTCTCGTCTCCCTCCTCCCAGTCCTCTATGCCACCCCCAACATCCTGACTGGTTCCCTTAAAGACAGGGACTGGATTAGTTTAGCTGGCTTGCCACATTAATGGATTTTCATGTTAGAGTGTTATCTGTCCACAAACACTTTCTTTTTGTTAGCGTATGTGTTTGCTGTTTTTTGGGGGGTTTTTCGGCGTACACAGATGCACATTTGGTATACGGTGTAAATTGCAGTGTGTGCATTTTCATGATTTTCTTTATTTATTTGTTTATTTAATTTCCTTGGGGATATCTGGACCATTACTATCGCTTTAAAACAAGTAGAGAAAGAGAATGGAGGGGAAAAAAATCTTCCTTCTTTATTTGGATTTAAAGAGTTAAGACTCAAAGTAATCTAATTTCTAACTTCTATGTGTGTGTTTACATAAGGGATTAAAAAACAACTCCTAGACGTGATGATTTTATGCTCTGTTTTCTATTTTTGTTTGCTTCTTAAGGCTAAAACTCTTACTTGTTTATTAAGATCATTTACACCAAATTTATTACAAAACAAAACTTATTTAAATGCTGGGCAATATGGCAGAAATATTACATCCCAATTTTACTTTACACTTAAATCACACTGTTATGATGTTTAACCCAATATTACCATACAAGTAAGACTATAATAATAGTTTTTTTTAACATTTTACGTACAATGCGCCATCAAACTATTCAACCAAAATACAAGAAGCTTTTTTTCATCTAGAAGGTTAAAAAGGACAAAACCACACAAATGAAAAGAAAAAATAAATAAACTGTGCAAGAGAATAGAACAGAAACAAACAGTATGTGCCTGATCGACGCTGTCACTCTATGCTTTGGCAGATTGTCAGCATGTTTTAATCCTTTAAAGTTTAATACTGTCACATCAGCCACACCGAAAACATGTGAAAATAAAAAAAATGGAGCTACAGGTTATTAAATGAAGCCCATTAAGCACCTTTGTTGAAAAACTGCATTTTATGTTGTAGTCAACAGGAGACAAACCAGAACTAATGCAGAACTAATGTTACCTGTGTATTTATTTTTTTATGAGTTTGTTTTTTCTACAAAATATCATGATGTAAATCTGTAAATTGAAACAGAACACGTGATTAGACCAAGAAGTCCGTAAAGTAGTAACTGGTTTTAATTGACAAGATGAGTCTAATTTTATTCTTTTTTTTTTTTTTTGTTAGATCACCAGAGCAGTTTTGATGTCCAGTAATAAAAAAAAGGTAATAAGTCTTCAAAAGAGGAACCTATAAACTAAGTTATCACAGCCACCTTGCACAAAAACATGTGCAAGGAAATTAAAAAGCAACATTTAAATAAAACCAAGATATTGGCAAAAATGATTGATTCCAAACTGCTTCTTGTATACATTCTCACATCAATTTGTAAAATAAATAAATAAATAAATAATAATAATAATAATAATAATAATAATAAATGAACACACTTTTTGATAATAAAATTTCTTTTGTGCCATGCAATTTGTTTAAAAACTACAGAAAAAATGATACTGAAACAAAACATACTTGCAACTATAGTGGGTAATCTTATTTAATTTAATCTTAAAAGAGAATAAGTGCTAAAATATATAACAAATTGTGATAAATAATAATCAGCAATGTAATCTGTAATGTATTATTGCCAAACCCTTCAAGAGACTCAGCTCAGTCCATTTTTATTGATGTGAAATATTTAGTTTCCAGTCAAAAATAGAACAATTAAAAAAAATAAAATAAAATAAAACGATAAAGATAAGCACATAGCATCATGACAGTATTTGATTGAGTATTTGTGTCAGGGAGTATTAAACTGCGTACGTCTCGGTCTGAAGAAGAAATAAGACAGAAGAGTGAAAGCAAAGAAGGAAAATGAGCCTCTCCTCCCCACGATTCCTCCTGTGGCCCAACTTCCCTTTAAGCATCACAAACAAGCCTCAGGAGTGATGTCAAGGAGGGCGGGGTGACGGCGGGGGGTGCTGAGCCGAGAGAGAAAGCTGAGCGCAAACACAACAGCAACAGGAACCAACTTGAGCCATCTAAATTATTCATACACCAGATGGATACGTTTCCCCAGGATTTCACACTAAAACGCAGCCGTTCCGCTTTACCCCCGCGCTCTGCACTGTCTGCTGGGCGGACGCCGCCAGGAATCAAGATAACTATCACTTTATCTAAACCGTTTCATGTCTGATTCATATCAGCTCTGAAGAGTGGAAGCCCCTCGACAGCACGATCGCACGTTTGTTCTAATTCCACAGGCACAAAGACGGGGGAACATGTTCTCTTTCCTCTATCTTCAAAGATGTAGGCGCTGTTATGACCTTGTCAGAAGGATATTATACAAATCAGAGGGTCCTCGGAGGGGGACGCCATGTGTAGCGCTGAATACACCTCAGCAGCTTGACGTGTGCTTGCAGGCGGCCTACAGTTTCTGGGATTGAGAGTAAACATTGGAATTAAACCAGAAACCTACATCGGCTTGTCTCGCGTTTAGCTCACCCGTTTGTGCAGAATTGCCTTTTTATCAGGGTATTATATCCAAAGTGCGACTCTACACCCAAATTTTAGAGCGTGAAAAGAATCTCATTGTGCAACCATGGCACAAACCATAATTGATGGGTGTTGATGGTTTAATACCATGGCCTGCCAATAGAAAAAAAAATACTCCCATGAGAAAAATGTCAAACTTCTCTCACAGCGCATGCCTTCAATTCAAAGAGATCGTATTTATGTCAATTCCATTGAAAAGACAATCATCGGAGTTATAAACAGATAATTAAATTAGACATTTATTTAGCTTTGACTTGTGGCACCATCATTCAAAAACATAAATATGTTTATGGCGAGTCTCTTACCACTATCAGTGGGTAGTGAAATTAATCAGAAATACCTTCCAACTAATCCACCCACACTATAATTACAGTGTGGCTTTGAATAACTCCCCATTTGGTGGCAACAAACCCAGTTTTTAAAACAAACCAGCCTGCCTTATTTCACCGAAGTAGCAAAAATACGATCGGTCCCCCTCTGCCGGAGTCAGCCGTTTGCGCCTGGAAGATGACGACTTTTAAAAGGACAAGACATCATTGAGAGAATAAGTAGTTTTTCCACTACTCTTTGTGCAACCCTCACCCCTTGGAAGTAATTCCAGTGCCTTCACACAGAAGTGAAAGTGCTAAGGAGTAGGAGGGGCGGGGGTTTAATGGCTCGGTAATGTGTCAGCCCAAGACTGTTAGTCCTCCTATGTCTGTGCAAGCAGAAGCAGCGTAACGCTGAACAATTTGGGGATGTAGGAGCAACTTAAAGAGGAGATTCGGTGCAAATATCTTGGCAGTGTGAGCCACAGCTCTGTGTGGGGTGAAGCAGCACAGAATGGATGCTCGACCAACACGATCGGATGAATTCTATCAAAATACCACATGTCAGCATGTGACACTGAAACCGGAGACGGTCAAATGACATTTATTTAAGTGGCACATCTTCCACCGTGGATAGATGTGGGAAGGAAAAGGTCAATAAAAACAAGTCAGGGACTGCAGTATCAAGCTGTAAAGGATGCCTCTGTCATCTGTCCTCATTTGTCTTTCTCCTTCCTTCCCTTCCTGTTCCTCTTCTCACCTTTCAGCTTCCAGTCACTCAGAAAGTGCTTAAAGTTTGACAAACACAGCAGGGTTGCTTAGGAGTAGAGGCGAGCAGAGAGGTCAGCTGGTGACATTATTCGGCTGGTGACTGGCCTAGAAATTCAAAAAATGTTCTATTTTCAATCAGCGAGCTCGCCGTACGCAAGTGCAAACAGGCCGTGCTGTCAGCAACACTCTTCAATGCGGATGTTGTTGCAGAGAAAGGAAGCCATAAAATGTCTTATTTTGAGCAGCGGTGCTTAAAAAGGAAGTCGGACGCTAATTAAAAACATATTGTATTTTCTGAAGAAGCTTGGCTGCTTCTGATTCAAGCAGGATGGCTAAACATATTGCAGCAACATCCCTCTGGTCATTCTAAACTTTCTACTTTTTCCTGTCCCGAAACATTCTGGATTTACAAATGTTGGCATTTGGCGTAGACCCCAGAATCTCTATTGAATATACAAAGAAATAGCGTTGCCCCTCCCCCACTTGTGTCTGAAAACTGCCAGTCAGTCGTTTGACAGGAGATAAATGCTATTCTGTAACTGACAACTAACACAAATATTTCAGGATGCACAACATCTATTTTTTGACTTTAACTAGGTGCTGATATCTACATCTGACAGATGCAGATGTGTGAAGGCACCATAAATAAGTTTTAGCAGGTTGCACTAACAGCACCACTGTTAGTACAGAGCGGAAGTTGTTAGCGAGATAGAAAAAAGAAAACATCTAAACGAGTTGTGTTAGCATCACTCAGACTTAAAACTGAAGTCATAAGGAAGCACAGAAGGCCTTGAAAGCTATATAAAAAAGGAAACTGTATTTTAGACTGGGACGTGTTCATGGTAAGCAGTTTTAAAGCATTACAGCCCTGCTTAACAGCAAATATCTCTCGCAAACTTAATGCAGCATCGCCTGTCCCCAGAATTAAGCTGATTTCTGGCATCATGAAATATTAACATTTTTAAGTAACATTTTCAACCTTAAGATTTTCCATCACCTCCTTCCTGTGCTACTCTTTTAAGGTCCCATTTTTCCCCAGAGGATTGCCCCGTCCCCCGTTTGAATCAGCTGAAAGAAGATTACTGCATTTTTTATGCATTAAAAGAAGGACAAAATGGGCTGTTGGATTTTTTTTTCTTTCTGGTTAAATAATGTTATTTTCCTTCAGCAGATGTATCACCTTTGTTTTAAAGCTTTGTGTAAATATTTTGTAATATTTATCCTTAACACTGTCGAAGCGTATGACTCGCATATACTACTAACCAACCAACAATGAATGACAGATTACAGCAGAAAAACAAGAAAGAAATATTTTTAAAGCTTTTGGTATCAGCACATCAAACATCACAACATAAAAAATTGTTAATCTGTAATAAAACTCAAATTGGTACATCCTGCAGACATGGCACACCCTACCATCACTCCGTATTAGAAGTATCCCATTGTTGGCATATTACTAGAAAATGGTACTCAAACACTTCAAATCTGGATCAATAAGCTGAGTAAAATCTCTTTCACATGTGGTAAGATTCAGCTAAATGTCACATAGCCCAGTTGGTAAAAAAAAAAAAAAAGAAAGAAAGAAAAAACAGGCAAGACCTTCTCGACAAGTTTAAATAAACCCTGCAGGATAATGCTGGCTCTCCTGGGGGAACCAAAAGCTGATGGCTTTGAAACAGGAGGGAGGGTATTTTCAGCGGGGCTGCCCAGCATGAGAGATCCTGCATGTCTCACAGCTGAGCTTGTTTTATTGAAAGGTTGTTTGAAAGGCCCTGAACCCAAGACATCGGTGGTCATGTTTGTTTGGCTTAAAGAGGGGCTTTCACCGAGAAGAGCAGTGCGGGCTGTCAGGAGTAAATGAAGAGAAAATGAGGTGGGTTAGCGCTCGTGGTAACTTGGAGATGTACGCTGTTAAAATTAATAAAATGGTCTCAATACAGCTTCAATTACAACCTGCTACAAATGCGAAGCGCGCGAGCCGAGCTTAGCCGCTCTGTGCAAATAAGTGCCAAAACCAGTGCTGTTATCAGGTAATGGAGTGAGTGGAAGAGAGAGGGCCTTTTGTGAACTTGACACTCCCATTAAGCCCATACTGGAAAGTGCAGTATTTGATCAGGAGATGGGAATTGAGCAAAAATGAACTGAAACCAGATCCCACATGACTTATTTTC
Source organism: Poecilia mexicana (assembly GCF_051168715.1). NCBI lineage: Eukaryota > Metazoa > Chordata > Actinopteri > Cyprinodontiformes > Poeciliidae > Poecilia > Poecilia mexicana. The sequence continues at coordinate 12,707,926 of NW_028263376.1, read as the reverse complement.
CTGTTGGCTCTCAGCTTTGGGTGTCACTCAGACTTAATAAAGCTTTCAGATTTTCATTTTATCACAGAAAATAGACTGGGCAAAAATAAAATCACCCGGTTTTGCCCTAATGGAGCAAAGTAATGGTGAGGTGAAACTGACACAACACACTTTGTCCATAGTAATACCATCAAAATGAAAGCATATTCACTTCTGGACTTTTCCAGGAATCAATTCAAACTGAATATTGGCCTTTTCCACTGACTTTATTTCATAATGGTTCCAACAAATACAGCACTCTGGCAATAGACTGTCACCTCAGGTGATACCAACACAGCTATTTCACCCTATAGAGTTACAGGCTTCTCTAACCCACACTGAACCTCCTCCGCCAACCAATAACTCTTATTTTATTTCCGCACTTTATACATTAGGGGTACATTACACCCATTCCATCAGATAGGATAAGTCCACTTTTACACCCAGGTGTTACATTCCAAGGTTAGGTCATTTGGATTGCTGTGACCTTTGATGGCTCCATCTTCAGTGAAAATTATCCGGCGATCTCCACACTGACACGCACACAGATGCCCTTGTGCTGAACACTCCCACTATGGGGATAAGAGCAATTCACTGGGGGGACATTATGGAAATATTCATTTGGGAATTATGTATTATAATTAGAATGTGTGGCCACATTTCGCCATCCTAACCGTGGCGGAGGTTCGCAAAGATAAGCCCGAGAAACTGGAGTGCAATGTTTTCCTGCAACTATCAGTGATTTCTCAAGTTCTAGTCTTCTGCAGAGGATATTTTGTTTATAAGAAGTAATTAAGAAACATATAAAGCAGAAATAAAGCTCCAAATCTCAGCCCCATGTGCTCCGGTATCTGATTAACAACTCTGGGGAGGACAGATGTTAAATTGTGTATGCCCATCAGCGCTACGACTTTCTGAAGATTTATCAGGCATGTAAATCATGAATAAAATATTTCCTTGTTGTGGGAAAAATTTACAACTGTTTGGGGTATCATTCACTTCCAAATGCAAGAAAAAGTACAGATCTGACCTATAAAGGCTTGCTTTCGATAGGAATTAAAAACTATTTCTTTTTAATTACAGTGTTGTGGGAAATGTCTGTTTTAGATATTCCTAAAGAAAACACGAGTAAATACAAACAGCGGCTTTAAAATGATCATTTTATCTATGATGCAGGGGAAAAAACTGTCCAAACCAACCTGGCCCTGTTTGAAAAAGCAATTCCCCCTAAACCTAATAACTAGCTCTTCCAACATGTGGCATCAAGCATCCAGTCAGATCACTGCTGGAACGGCAGAATAAAAAGAACCTGTCTGACAGCAGGAAGTAGGTTAAACAAAATCTCCAAGGGCAGCACAAAATCTAATCAAATTAAAAAACAGATAGCAAATAACATCATTAACATCTATCAGTCTGGAAAGATTTACAAAAGATTTCCTGATGTTTTGAGACTCCAGTAAAGCACAGCGATGAACCTTCACAGCAGGACCCAGCCTACCAAGTTCTAGACAGCATCTAACGCTCATCCACAAGGTTACAAAAGAACCCAGAGCAAAATCTAAAAACCTGCAGGCCTCAGTTAAGGTTCAGGGTCCATGATTTCATAAAGAAGACCCGTCTCAAGGTAAACCTTCATTAAATCATTCAAACTGTTTGGAAAAAGTGAGTCCAGTTGCATCTGAGGTAAAACTAACAGCACTTCAGAAATGATTATCGTAGAAACAGACAGACATGGCGATGAGACGTCCTTGGGCTTCTCAAGTAGCCAAACAACAGGAAAATAATCCGAACCCCACCAGCAAGTCTTCCTCTCAGTGGCTAAAAAGAAAAGGAAGATTTTGAAGAGGCCGAAGGTTCAATCTGATTGAAATGCTGTGGCACTACTTACAAAAGGCTGATCATGCTTGAAAACCCTTGAATGTAGCTGGAATAAAACAATTCAGCAAAGAGAAGTGAACCAAAATTCCTCCGCAATGATGTAAAAGATTCATTGCCTGAGTTAGCAATGCATGATGGCAGGTGTTAGAGCAACCAGATAACTTTTTGTTTCCCCCTTTTTAAATAAAATCACTTCAAAACTCCCTTTTATATTTACTCAGATTGTCAGAAATCTGTAAAGGGGAAAATACTTTTTCACTGCTCGTGTATGTGCTGATTGACCATAAAAAAAATACTATTTTTCCGTCTTGTGAAGACAAGATAAACCACAGCCCATGCGCACCAAAGCTCATGCTTGCTTCTATTTTATTCCAACGTGTGCATAAATAAGTGAGAATAAACAGCCCAGAGAGTGTGACGGTGTCAGAGGGATCACGAACAAGGCGGCAGCGGCGGCAGTGCTGGAGGTTGAGCCACGAGCCACCAGGACTGTAAGCGTCTCCAATCGCCCCTGGCCACCATCACGTTGCCATGCTCCGGAACAGACAGGCCTGCTCGCACAACAGATGGAACTAATGATGCGAAACAAAAGAGATCATTTCACCGTGGTCCTCCAGGAAGCCAGAAAGCAGGGCTTGGAAGTTTGAATGATGGGATCAGGGGACTTTGCACGAGGGTGTTATTTGGATAGCCTTTTTTTTTTCCTTTCTTTCTTTTCGGGAGGTGCTCTGATGAATAGGGAAAACAAAGGCTTTTGATGTAAGTCAAAACGCATCCTGATTAATAGGATGATAATGAAAATATTAGAAAATAAGCTAACTGCTGAAGAATACATTTATGTGGTGGGTGTTGTTAGAATGTGTTTTATTCTAACACATTTAATCACTTCATCAGGTAAATTAATAAACAAGTGCAATAAAGAAACTTTTTTACAATTTACTAAGCAAACAAAATAATTACATTTTTATGCATTTGAATAAAGAACCTGATTGCAGATATGTTGGAGTCTCCATCAATGCTCCTTACAAATGATCAAACCAGAGAGTTGCAGTCAAAATATAATCCCCAATACCTTTTATTGGGCCGTGATTAGAAGAGCGGCACCGACAGTGAGATGTATGTGGCACACCCAGTTTCAAACAATCACCTGGCTCATACAGCTGTATAAAGAGTTCATAGAAATTTTTGCTCCTTAAATCTGGATTTTCAGCTTATAATCTGAGGCTTTTTTACTCTTTTGTTTAATGCTCACAGTAATTAAGCTGCAGCAGCTTCCTGTCTGTCTGTGACCCGTTCTGTCACTCAGGTATACACAAATGGTTTAAGAGAAGGAGCTGTGTTTAGAGAGTCAAGGTCTCTAAAGCAGAACAGCTTTTTATGTGTTAAAGAAATGACCAAAAGCAAAACAGAGAGCAAATATGCTAACTTTGGCCTATTACCAAAGCATGCTGCACAGAATAACAATGATTAAGACAGAATTATTGTTTCTTTTTTTTTTTTTTTTTTTTTTTGCATTACATATGAAAAAAGTCAATTCTGCTGTGCTTTTTTAATTCACATTGTAAATCGTGTTTTTTTTTTAAATAAATATGGACATTTTGTGGGTTATTTTAATCAAAATTTGAAATTAATGAAGGGAATTTAATAATAGTTAAAATAATAGTTTCCGGTCAATTTTTCAGAAAATCCTGCTCCATAGTAACTCAATTTTTTTGTTTTGTTTTGTTTTTTGTTTTTGTTTTTTACACTGTAGATCCTGGACAAAAGTCGCTGTGTCTTGAATAAACAAAAACAAATCAAATTTGAGCTGAGGACATTTGCATATCCTGAGGGACAGGATTAGATTTAGAGGTCATCTCCTATGAGCCGTTCCTCAGCATACGCTGTAATGTAATGTTTCTCTGTCAAGTACTTCCTATATGAGCCTCGTCTGCTTTCCAAGTCGAAGAGTTCAGAGAGGGAGCGCTTGGCTTTTTTTTTAAATGCAACGTGTCAAATAGGAGTTCAAGCACCTTGGGATGGGATTTAACCAGGACGGAAAAAAGAGGAGCCCGACGCATTCCCATCCACACACGAAGGGGAACACTGGGAAAAAAAGTTCAGCTCTGACACCGACACAAACAGCGGCCTGTATTAGAGTCAGGTTAGCAAAGATAACACTATCAGCTGGATCCCCACGGGTACAGAATGCAGGGCCTTGCTGGCAAATAAAGCTACAGTGTCTTGACTCCTTCGCACATTAGCTCTGATTACAATGACCTTCATTATATCAGCTACCCTTATTACAACACGTGGAAGATGTCTGTCCCCCGGGCGAAGCACAGTGGGGGGGTAGAGTACCAGAAAGTGGTGAGACTCACTTGTCAGGCCTGAGCAGTGAAAATCAAAGCATCTCTCTAGCATCTTTACAGAGAATCGTTGTCCACTCTGTTTTGAATTTGTCTGTGAACATCAATTCCTTCCTCCCTTCCTCTTTCTGCTGGATAGAGGAAGGGACTTTGACTAGGCCATATTTTTAACTGTCTCTTGAGGGTTGTGTTGGACCTGAGGGGGTTCCTTGACATTCATAAAGAGAGCACGAAAACGCTACAAAGAAACTCTATACATTTAATTTGAGCCAGGGACTATTTTCGTAACAGGGCACAGTAATAAAAATTAAGAACTTCTAATATCTCTAAGCTAAACCCTACATTTCTAGAAAACATCATATACAGCAAATATATTTTCCTAAAATTAACTGGTATCTTTGATTTAATCTCCCTAAATTAGCACAACTCTTCCCTAGATATTCATCACATTTTTTTATTAACTTAATTTTTAAATAACAGTCTTGACTCTATAAGCATTTGCTCCTCCACATCCAATATGTGAAGCCAAGTCCTGTTTAATATGTAACAACATTGTTAACCTCAATTTCCTGCCTCGTCTGCCCCCTCCACAGGCCGCATTGTTAGCTTAAGCAGGCTCTTGGCAAACGCCGGCGCTGCAGTGGTGACTCTCATTCAGCCTGACCACCCTGCAGACGAGGGGCTTCTCTCCCACAGCCCGGCTCATCTCTTCTTCGGGCCCCCGCTGTGCGTCCCCAGCCCTCCCCGTTTTGCTGGCAGGTGACTCAGGATAACAGATGTTGGCCTGAGAGAGAGCAACGCTTCATTGCATTCACTTAGCGCTGCCAACACACCCAACGAGAGATGAGCCGACCTGCGGGGGGTTCAGAGGACCATCCCGTCAGCCGCAGGGAGGAAGCCATGTTTTTTTTGTGTGTGTGTGTGTGTGTGTGTGTGCGTGTGCGTGTGTGTGTGTGTGTGTCTGTTCAGGAGGGAAGGAGGAGTATGGACTGTTTTGTCTTGGATTACGGGCAAATGAAGAGATTCTAAAAATCACAAGATGCTCCTCAATGAGAAAGTTAAACACACAAACATCTCAGGGACTTTGGATTTCGAGATGTGTGAGACACCGAGCCCTTTAATCACATATTTTGTCAAAGAAGGATTTCTGCAGAGGAGCGGAGGATGCAAGAAGCGATATAACCAAGAGTGTACTTAGCAGAACCAGAGTTTAAGCCATGTTGATCCCCTATGACAGCATGTTCTAAAAAAAATGGCAAATAAAATTGTAACTTAATTATAGATTTATAATGAGCCGCTGCACCACTGCCAAAAACAAGTCCCATACCAAGCCAAACAGGCACCTGCTGAATGCTCCCTGCTCATGGGTTTTCATAGCTTAATTAATCTATGCCTTGGGGTATCATGACTTGTACGTGCTGCTTGTGTGCATGTTTGAGACAATTAAGTTGCTCCAAGAAACAGAGGTGCAACTTCAACATGAAGCAGAGACACTGACGCACCGCACATGGCATAACACATTTTGTGTTCTGTGAAAGTCGCATCAATTACCCAATAATTTGTTTAAGGCTGACGAAAACAAGGGAATAAATGGCAAACGTGTGAAATGCTCTTTTTTACACGACTGAAGAAAGAACTGCGAATGCTGATCAAATGGAAAAGGGAATGCCTTTTCACTTTAAAATGTGTTTTCTAAACTTAGTTGCCACTTTGTGGCATCTGGTAGTCAGTTTTCTGGTAAATACAAGTGAAATGGCAAATTGATTTAGGTTTCAGACTCACCTTCCTATTGTGAAATCTGCACTGAAGATGGATCTGCTGCACAATCCGTCTGATGCTCACTCTACTGCCATCTGATTCCTGTAGATAAACATAAAACAGCTGTTTACCATCACTCGCTGTTTCTTTGAAATGACAGATTTAAAGAATTTCACAAGATATTTCCAAAGATTGGTTGTGCTGTAAAGGGTAACAATCTTCAAAGCGAAGATTCAAACGAAGCTCGAACAACTGCACCACCAGAATAATACAGAGATAGGTATTTATGGTAAACATGAACAAGACATGTCACAGCATCTGAGAAATCTTTATGTCTTGTTCTGTTTCAAAATGAATAATAAAATGATCTTGTGCATTTTCTCAGTGACTTGCAGGCCATTTGCAAGTCGCAACTTTCAACATCCCTTTCATAAACCTTTGCTGTTGTTGCCTTTGCATTTAAAGGCTTTTCAAATGTGTGCAAATAGTCTATGTTTACTTATACACTGAAGACTAGGCATGGAATAGCATGGGATTCACAGGGTGTGACAATTTTGAGTAAAACACTCTCATTTCATGGTTTTTTGACAAAAAAATTGTAAATAAACTTATAGAACATGATCTAATCGATGTGGTTTAAATAGAAAAGCAACATTTCCCACCGCTGCAAAAATAATTCATTGCTCATCACACTTATGACGTTATCTATTGACATTTATTTGTTGATATTTCCAATTTGGTGCATAGACTTAAGTAAAATTTTGCATATAATATAAACTTGTCCAAACTATCAGAAATCAGAGCAGAATTTTTCAGCTTTGTGTAGCTACGGCCATTCAAATCCGATTAGTAGCTTTCTACAGCTATCATAACCACGACTACATCTCGTACACATGCCTTCGTTCTAGTTGCAAGCCATTAAGAGAAGTTAGAAACAAAGAAACAAAAAGAATAAACCTCTGCACGCATAATCACGCCGTGGTACACTGCTAGCATTTCTCTCATCTAAAAACCAAACGAGTATTTTGTTTGTTTGCTAAACAGCCCAGATGAACGTAGTTCTGATTTATTGATGCGAGATCCAGCTGAAATAATTGGTCACTAAAATAAATTAGGACAAAAGTATGAAAATCTCTTGAACTCTAATTACCAGTTTGAATGAGCCTGATAACGATAGAGAAAAAGGTATTAGATGCAATAATTATTACTATTGCTAATTACATTTCCAATTATGTCACTAATGAGAACAGCTTAATTATCTGCACACTGGATAAATAAGAGTTGTGCTCCCAACCAGTTGTGATATAGCTACGATATGAAGGGCAAGCCTTCTGACCAAACACATACAAGAAAACCATGTAAACCACCACAGTTGCATATTTTGATATGATATGAATGAATTAATTAATAATCTGTTTTAGAACATCTTTTTCCCTCCTTTGCATCTAATCTGTGGTGAACTTCCTGTTATCCAGCAAAAACATCCCAGACCGGAAGAGCTAAAAGCATCTGTAAACTCCTTTTAATAAACTCTACCTTGTGGTTTCAATCTCAGCAGTGACCATCTCTCTGAAGCTGCTTAATTATTAAGGATTATTTTGTGCCTTCTCAAAATTAAAGTACTTAATGTAAGGAAATGTTATTGTCCAGGAAGAGAGCGAGACACTCGTCCATCAGGAGAAAAGGTATGCAGAGAAAAAACGTGTGCACAGAGAAGACATACAAACTTCAAACATTACGCCAGGCCCCGCAGTTGGACAAAAATAATAAATTGTTGGGATTGTTGCTTTTGCTGTTTGCTCTATTTCCCTCTGTTGGTTCCATTAAGGCAATAATACTATCAATACAGCTAAATGATTTTAATGAAGTTCTAGTCAGCCCATGTCTAAAACAGTTGTGAGTTCGCCTATTTGCATTTTTTTCTGAGGAACGTAATTTTTTTGGGTTTGTTTTGAAGAGTAGATCTAAAATATCCTAGAGAAAATACTGCATGGGAAGCCGAAGCACCTAAGCCCAATGCTACTTGGCCCACTACTGGCTGGGGTTGCAATTGGCATTGGCTGATTAACTGTACTCCCCAAAGCAGAAATAAGAAAGACTGTAAATATTAGCTTCAACGGTAGCGGCAGGACAGTTTGCACTGTACGTACTAATGCATATCAAGGTATATTTGGTGTTTGAATTATTAAAATAGAGTCTAGTGGCTTCAATGTGTGTCTCAAGTATTTATGGATTTTGCTATTCGCGAGCTGTTGTGGCCCATAACAACCGTGAATGCTGGGAGTCCACTGCATTGTGTAGTTGCACAATTTAATGTAACCTTTGAAATGAAGTTATTGAGAAATAACCAGGTTATTTTTTTAACAGTATGTGTGATTGTTTGGTTCTGACTGTATAGATCTACAGACAGAAATTCAGATGATTTTTTTTTTTTAAAGTTTGCTTTTATTGTCACTTTTATTAACATTTTTGAAAATGTCACCCAAACTCCACACCATGCATTCAGTTCCTTCCTTTATTAATTATATTGTACATTACATTTGTTCCATACATAAAATCCCAATAATGGTCAGTGAGGTTTGTTGCTGTAGAGTGACTAAATGTAAATTAGTTGAAAGGGTGTAAATACTTTCGCAAGGCACTGTTTTGCTGTAATGCATTTAAAAAAGTATCAAAGTGCTGTTGAAATTTCTCACATTCCTTGACGGGCGTATCGCTGACTTTGACTGAGCGGAAGTGTTGCACAGAACCGTGTCTGGTTGCCAAGTTAAGGAACAATGGATTAGTGACATATCTTCAATACGGCTGGTGCCTAATCCGACCATCTGAGCTAAGCTGTACCAGGTGAGGCAACAGTCTGAGACACCTCTGGAACAAACAGGGATCTCCTCCTAAACGCCCACAGGACGGCTACTTCCAGCCTTTGAGGAACTTCCTCGCCTTCTTCAGATGTAGCAGGCTTAGGAAATCTCTGTTTTTGTGCTCTGTGCAGAGTAAATCAGGGCTAAATTACGCTTTACCAGCAGTAGCAAAGCTAGACCACAACAAAAATCATATAATTGGTCTCATTTGTGCAAAACGAGAGTATTTTGCACAAATGGTCTCAATAAACATATAAATTATATTTCTACTTATCTCCCTTAATGGAGTTTTTGAGTTGAGAATTTGAACATCTGCTCCAATATTATATGTTATTTTTTGGGGCATATTATAGAGAGGAATAATGTGTACTCGTGTATGTGTCACGGCCAAGGAATGTTGCCAACTTTAGTTTCAAAGTCTCTCCCCTCTCACCTCACTTAGCGCAAGAGAAGGAGCAAAAACAAACAAAACCAAGGAGAAACATTCATTGTGCTGCTGCTTTTTCCCCCCCTCTCTCTAATGTCTGTGGCATTATGTAAAAACAGGTTTTGATACGTTACGGCACGACTGTTTTTCAGTACATTTTTCACACATGACCTCATAATTTGAGGAAAAAAAAAATATGCACACACCCATTTAACAGGTACTTATTGTAAAGAGACAAACAGCATCAAAAAAAAAAAAAAAGGTGGGTATTTCACACGCATCTACTTTCCACCACGAACAGATATTTTCCACTCTAAGATTGGAATGATAGAAAGCATCAATATGTTGTTTGAGGAGGGCAGAGATGCACACGTCTTACTATTTCTAAAATAAACATTATTAATGATGGATCTAAATATTTATTAAGTCTGCATAAGCATTTGCAGACTTACATAACATTACATGAGAATAATCCATTAATTTTGGGAACCGCATAGTGATGAAGGTCAATCAATATTTCCAAATTTCCAGTTGATTTGATTGCCCTTGTGTGTTAATATGCCATAAAAATGTACATTAAATATATTTCTTGCTGTGTCCTGAAAGCAGCGCTCAGACAGAAACGCGGTGCTCCAAAAGAACACAGCAATACCACAAAAACAACCCAGAGCCAAGCCACTAGTGAAAACCATGTCAGAACATGTGAATGAGGGAAGGTTCTGAAAAGGTGCATATTTTGATTTTAGTGATAAAACAGCAATCAGAGGAGCTGAGAGGTATTAACTGTTCAGTGACTGATGAGATACTGGGAACCCGTTCGGTTCGATCAAGCTCAATAGAAGGGACGGTTTCAATATCCTCACGTTTGCAAAACCACAAAAGTTAAAGAGGACAGATTGGGATACACAGCATCTACAGTCTGTGGTTTTAACAGTGCACCTGCTTACTGCCAGTTTATTTCCAAGGCGGTGCAGAGGATACTAATGTCATTAGTAATTCAACGACACATGATTTTGTTAAAGAAGGTTCTAAGTATTTTATTTTTTTTCAAGCTGCTCTTGTGCATGACAAAAAGACTAAATGAACCTGAATGGTGAGATTTTCTGAGGTTATGTTACCATTGGTTGCCCTTGGGCATAAGAACGAGATAAATTTACTGGAAAAATTATACACACTCCTTTGTCACGCAATGTGACGGGAGCAAAAAGTCACTCGAGTTCATCCTTATGTTTTCCATAAAAGTAATGCAAGCAAGTCCAGCAGCATTTCTTTTACTGTTTAGCTTTCTGCTTTTCTGTGTGGGGAAAATGAACCTATAGCGTCTTGCATGAGGACATGTGATTAGGCAATGATACTAAGCATCCCCTAGCCATCAGTACAACAAAACATTTGTCATAAGTCAAGATCTTGGTTTAAATCTTTTTTTTTTTTTTTTTATGATATTTTCCTTTCTGTCAAAGCCCCAGCTGCACTGTGCTGTACTGTTTATTGAATAATGTGGGATTCTGAGAGAAAAACAAAGCAAACAGTGTCTCAATTAGCTCTGCTGCATCTTGTTGCGGTTTCACTCTGTCAGTGATCTGCTCTGTTGACTTTAGGCCATTCACACAATTCTGCTAAAATGTTGAAACGAAAGTATCAGCAGTTAAGCTTTATGCCCTTAATGACCCCATTCCACAAATTTAGTACTGAAATGGAAAAATAAATCAAGTTTTAAATGGGAAAGAATACAGCTAATCCACCAGCAGTGCTTTTTGTTTATGCAGCGACACTCCCAAGCACGTGTGCACATATTTTCCTATTTAAAATCAGCAAAGTTATTTTAACATGTTGCTGACAGTTGAGTGTTGTCGGCCTCCATTTTATATGAGAGCAGCTAAAGGATTTTTATGATTGTTGTTTCCTTTTCCAGCATCTAAATTATTACAGCTCTTAACGCACATTACAGTAACTCATTCCCCTGCTTATGTGAACAAATATGAACTTCAAGGATAAATGTGCATGCATATCTGAGCTGAATTAAAAATAAAATTAATATATGTAGTACCTTAATATGAAATGTACCAATAATAGTAAAATCAATCTCGCTGTGTATAGTTACTGGCTTTTGAATGAGGCTTTTCTGCAACAATTTTAAAATATTTAATACTTTTTATTAAGCCTGTCTAATACAAATTTCACGTTTGTGTTAGAAATTTTACCAAGGTTAAAAAACAATGGAAATATTCAGAGATGTGTTTTCTAATGCCTCAAAGATAAGAGGGAATATTTCTTTATTTGTTATAAGGAACCAGTCTAGGTTGGCGACATTTCAGATTAACTCAGTTTCTGCAACTGCGAGTCAAAGCAGAAGCTAAACATAACACCATGAGTTGAAAACTTAAAAAACAGTACTTTGAACATGTTTAGCAAAAATTGTTAACTGTCTTTATTTTTGTGCATATCTTTAGAGGGAAAAAAAGCAGCAGTCCGAGAAGCAGGTAAGAGACCCATGTTAGCTCTGGAGTTGCAGAGACTCTGCAGAGCTCAGGTGGAATATATAGATATATATCTTTGGTGATCCAAGATGGAACTTTATGGGCTACACGCAAACTGCTCTGTGGCAGAAAAGCTGCACTGCACATCCGGCAGCATCATGCTGTGGGGATGCTTTTCTTCAGCATGGACTGAAGTAAAAATGTGCAGAGTTTGGTTGGAAGATAAACGGAGCTAAATACAAGATAAACCTGGATGAAAACCAGTTTGGGGAAGTGGAAAAGAATTTGAGGCTCATGAGCTTTTCGACACAACAACTATAAACATACTACCAACTGAAACAATGGACTGTATCATTGAATGTTCATGTGTGAGGAAGGCCAAGTCAATGTACAAAGTTGACTTTAAAATCTACTGCAATTCGTCAGTGAGTCGATGGAAAGATGCCTGGAGCTAAATACAGAACGACCCATGAAACAAACTTAAGTACACTTTAAAATCTACTGAAATCTGCCACTCAGTTGATGGAAAGATGCCTGGAGAAAACCAGGTAAGTAAACCCAACATATTATTTTAAATAAAATTTTACTGTTTTTGTTTTTAGACTGTAATTTGAGTAAGCAGTGCAACCTCTCCCACGTTTAGCTTTAGTTTAACATCTTCCAGCTCCATTTGGTCGCTTGTTATAACTGCAGGGTGAGTCAAGTGCAAATCATCTGGGATGTGTGACTGATAGGAACCAAGCAGGGAAGGTTTATATCCGTATTTATTGTGCAGTGCTCTAAGCTTATTACAGGCTAATGAACTTCTGCACCTTACTTTGTTTCTATCCTCAACGAGGTAAGCTACCGACTCCTCTATTTAGACCATAATAAGTAGATCGACACATTATTTGGTATTGTGCTCCATCGTGTTGGAATAACACATAAAATTAAAATTAAATACATTGAAGTATGTGTTTCTGACATGCTAGGTATGAAAAAGTTCATAGAGAGTGAGTACTTTGACAATATATACTGCATGTGTGTCGTTTTGATTAATTGCAGAATAAAAGAAATAGCAAACAGTTAAGAAACTCCATCAGCTGCTGTACAGCCAATCAACTGATGGAGCTCCAATTGGTAAGGCTGTTGACTCTTTGCAATTTAAAGAGATTGTTTGAGCCCAGGCATGTGTACCAAGAATGGACGTGTTGATTATGTATGCCAGGAGCGGTTCAGACTTTTATTGGAAAATTTACACCCATCCAGTGATTTATATAAATCAGCAGTGCCCACAAAGCAGTAAAACTCTAATTGTTTCTTCCATTTTCAAAGTCTCGCATCCATTAAGGATGCAGTGAGTAATAAAAGGGACTTTTAATCAATCCTCTCTTGTTGATGAGCTGATGTGTGAATGGGTTAGCCTACCTGACAGTGCCACCCATATGTTGATTTCTTTTTCTAACCGTCAACAAAGACAGAGGGAGCTTATGTCATTGTAGTGTAGGTTAATGCCTTTACTGCGCAGATCATTTGGAGCACAATAAAAAAGGAGGACATTTTTTTTACCTCAGTTGCTTCTGTTTCCTTCTTTGACTGTTTTGTAAGCAGCTTAAAAACACTCCATGATTCTGACGTTGAACAGCATTAAAATGCATTGTAAGAAAGAACTTTATTTCATGTCTTCAAAGCAACAAGCTGAAATCATATATTTATTTCATTTTTTTTTTTTAATGTGAGTGCCGCACACCTCTGTTGTGACCCTTTCTTAGTCAGATTATACTGGCCGACCCCTTCTCGACCGGCTGGCATGGTCACTGTAAATCCTTGAGACTGCTCGTGCTAGGGACCTTGGGTAATTAATAAAATCCCCATTACATGCCTTGTGCCCGTTGTTTGCTATTTCAACACCCCATTTGTGCCACGATTACAGTCATTATCAGTCACCGCCATTAATTCTCTACCCAGAGCCAGGACTGCATACTAATAAATTGGGCTCTAAATTTTTTTCTTTTACCTTTCAAGGAGTTGGTGTTGGATGCGGGCCAGGAAGTGCCACTCCAGATTAGGAGTCATCTGCTGACAAAAAAGGAGCCCTTTGAATGGAAGGCTGCTGCATCTTTGGAGATAGATTATTTTCCTTTCCCCTCCAAAATGAATCTTTATTAGGCTTAAATCCTGAATAAAATGAAATTAGCAGACTGCAAAATATTGCCTCCTTTTTCTGACTCTATTCCCCTGTGCATGCATGCAAATTATAATGCTTATTTATGCAAATGAGGTGTCGTCTTTAATTAGTTTTGCTTGAGGGCATTAAAATACATGTATTCTTTCCCCAAAAATGATTTGTTTTGTTGCTCTGTTCAGTTTAAGTTCAAAATGAATGATTATGCCTGACTAAAAAGGTTTATTAATTCTTGAGTTTTCCTTTTTTTTCCTCCATCCTTCTCTTTTGTAGTATTATCTTCTCCACCCACTTCCTGGGAAGAGTGTTTTCTCTGTGAAATCGAAAAGCCTCTTCAGGCTGTACTCTGAGCACTACTCCGACAAGCACTTATAAAAGGTCCCAGGTTGAAACCGCACGGTAAAAATGCACTTCCACTTATCAAATCTGAAAGCTGTGCTCTTCAGCAATTTCTCTCTCTGTATATGTGCATTTTGCTGCATTACTTTTTGCATAACGATACATTATTGATCAGGATATTTGCTTAACTATTGCACTTAACATTCACATAACGGATGTACCTTAAAGTGCTATTAAACCATCAGAAAGAACGTTGTACTTTGTGAGTTAATTTGCTTCGCGTTTTGTTCAGACATTTAACTGGAAAAATTTCTTGACAGGAGGGTGACAGAGACACCATGAGTAGGATATACACAGGTGGATCTCAAAAAAATAAGGACACTGTCCAAAAGTTAATTTATTTAGGTAATTTAATTCAAAAAGGTAAACTTATATATAGATCCATTACACACAGAGTGATATATTTCAATAATTTATTTTTATGCATCTAGATGTTTAGACAAAAAGTTCACTAAGTACCAGTCCAGTCCTTGTTATACCTCATTCAGGCTCATTTTTTAACCACACTTTTTTCTTCCACTTAACTTTCTATTGAACTTGGATGTAGGTGTCTTTTATGACTTATTCTGTTGTGGAGAGAGTTACTTATTATCTGCTAGACAATTATCAAGTCAGCAGATTTTCCTATGAGTATATAGGTCATAACATGACCAAAACAAAGCATTTATGTGTTAAATGTATGTGGTTTTGTTCTTCATTCAGTTGGTCTCAAAAATATATTGGTTCTCATCAGCTGTAAGTCACAATCATCAAAATGAAAAAGAAATGCACTCTCTGTGTAACGAATCTTTGTATGAATCTCACATTTTCAAATAAAATACTGAAATATAATTGCAACTTTTTACATTCTTAGTTATTGAGAGCTACCTCTTTAAGGGCTGGAGCTGAACCTGAAGTTTGTTAAATGGCATTCCCACTTATTTTGGTCTCATTTTCATATTTGTTGAAAAGCATCTGCAGTGTGACGATAAATCCTCGGCCAGGCACCGTTTTCGTGCATTTGCCGTTGATTTACAGTCCGTTGTTGAGTGCCTATCGAACAGAAAACGGCTTTATGTCATTGTAGGAGGTGTTGGGTCAACTTCAGTTAGAAGCAGTGTTGAGCAATATTTCAAACCACTTCAAGTTGAAAGTGACCAACTGCGGCTCTGGTTATTGTTCGATATCCTATCAGTATTCTGAATCCCTTCACCCCCTCAGATGAGCTGAAATGGCAAGTTAAGATGCCCCCCAACCCCTCCTCTGCCTGCGAGCATGATTTATGGAAAGGAAGCTAGAACCATTACAGCATTTTTATTATTATTGTTCTTTCAAGGCTAATGCAACAATAGATTTTTGCATGATTGATGTATTATACTAAACATTAGAGGATTACATTAACTTTGCATAGAACAGCTAAATGACACGAGATTACTTATTGTTATTTTTCCTCCACATGATCATACTGTAAACATCATGCACATAGTATTTCTTGGCATGTATTGATTGCTACATACATAGATTATATCCACACCGGATAAACATTGTACACTGATGCAGCTTTAGTTGTCTTTTGAGTCGGCTTTCCAGTGATAGCATAAACTATTCTTTTGCTGGTCGGGATTCAGGGTTCTCAAACTGTGGTAAAATACCACTGGTGGTGCTTGGGTCTTCTTCAGAAGTACTACACCAAAGCAGTCTTGTTATTAATCAATACAAATAACCAGTCAAAAGAGATGCACTGCTCAAGCACTTTGATCTTTTCCTCATCAGGAACTTCTCAAAGGAAAATGTGTGGTCTGAAGCTGCAACTTACAGCTTGAATGAAATAAGACTTACTGACTATCACCAGCTCAAAAACCTATAGGGCATGCTCACTGTTATGCTTGGAAACAAGCTAACCACTATTAGCATTGCAAGATGATAACAATGTACACTTCCCAGCCTTGATCACATACACCTGCCTTTATCACATATACCTGCCTTTATCACATACACCTGCCTTTATCACATACACCTGCCTTTATCACATACACCTGCCTTTATCACATACACCTGCCTTTATCACATACACCTGCCCAACTGCTTTGCAAAACACATGGCAAGTCAGCCAATCACATGGCAACAGCTTGATGCTTTTAATAATCTAGATATGGTGTAGAAAGTTTACATTAGAACTTTAAGTAACTTTAAGTTTAAAGTGATTCTGAGTAGACTGCTGATCTGATAAGATATTTCCAAATGTACATTTCTCAGATTTATAAAGAATTGGCTAAAGAGGAAAATATCCACTGAGCTGCAGCTGTCTGCACTAAATCCTTCTTGATGTAGTAAATCGGAGGACAATAGCTATTCTGGCTTAAGAGGGAAAAAATATAACATGAGCATAAATATCCACGCCATACAATCAAAGTATGAAGAAAACTTTCTTTGAATCCACAACATGTGGAACCAACAGCAGACACTTCTGAAAGCTAAAAACAGGAAACGGGAGCCACAATATACACAGGCTAAAACAACTGGATGTGACAGACTGGTCCAAAGTGGTTCAAAATTTAGAAAGACATTTAGTCTTTCAAAATAAAATATGTTTTCAAAATGAGACACTCCAGAAACTGCAGTTAAAAGAAAACCCTTGACAGACCAATAAATTCGCTGCAAGCCACACTGGACAAAAACTGTTCAAATGTCCCTGGGAGTCAGAGTACTGAGGGATGAATACAAAAGCATTTATTTGTGTATTTCTGGATTTTCTTGTCTTTTCCTTTTTCTCACTTAAAATCTAAATAAAATATACTGAGATGTATATATTGAGATTGAGATGTAAAAAAATAGGTTTAAATACAAATCACAATAAATGCTAAAATATATTTTTACTGCACTGGCTACCAAATTGTACATGCAAGGCAGCCATTTTGGATTTTGATGTTGCTTGGTGAGAAGTTATACAACTTTAACACTCAAAATTCTGACTTTGGGTGAACTTTTTTATCTTTACTATGAACTTCAAATTTCCCCTTATGAATTCAATTTAAACGTCTTTTCACTATCCTTTTTTTTTTTTTTTTTTTTTGCCGTCTAATCTCAGGTTAAAAAAACCTATATAAGTAAGTCGCAGATTTTTTGATTGGATAAGATTTTTTTTGTAGTCTGTTTTTGTTTCTATGGGTGAACTTAGTTTTTGCAACAAATTGAAAAAAAAAAAAAACTTTACTGCTGTTGTAAAATCTCAATCAAGATGTGATACTTGGAGAACCTGGCATGTACTGAGTTGGTACTTATTATCACAAGTTGGAGAACTGTAGAAAACTTTTTGAATGACAGTGCTTCAGAGATTAAGCAAAGCGACTTTGATCACCTCTCATCTGCCCCCTTCGTTCTGCAAATTATTAAAACTCAAGCCCCTTGTGGGACGGAATATGGCAGCAATATGCTGATACTTCAATCATCTGGGAGGAAATTCCATATGTAGCAGAGAGGAATCGCACGCAGTATACAGTGCAGGAGTTCGCCTTCATGGCAGACCACATCAAACCTCTCCTATTTATTACATGTGATTCACATGGACAGAAAAAGTTGAAACACTCATCATGGCTATGTATTTTCACAAAGTTTTAACTCATTTCATTAATTACAAATCCTTTACAGGTGAAGTTTAGGTCAGAACATCATTTGGTGTCATTATTATCCAGGGAAGACTTTTAGCTCAGCACTTTGTCACACTTTGTTTCTCTGGCTTTGCTTCTATAATAACCTATTTCCACTCACAAGAGTGCAACATTATTAAAGGGTTAAATGTAACACAAGAGGAGATTATGCCACACAGTTGATTTTTTTTTTTTCGTTAAACTCCATTAAACTGTTGATACATGCTTCTTGGTGTCTTTGAAAGGCATCTGAGCCTGTGTTTTTATCATTTCCAGGTGATGCAGACACTGATGGGCATCCAGCCAGATGATTCTTACCCCAAAGTGCAAATTTATGCCACTCTCAGGTGCACAACACTGTAATTACCTCAAAACGCAAACTGGAAGTTATGCTTGACAAAGAGGGAAAACTCTAATAAAACTGAAAGCTTTTGGTGCTCAGTCATGTCAAGCCTTTTAAGGGTATATTAACAGTATGTTGAAAGGCTGTGGCAGTTTTCCGTTTGTAATGTGGAAAAAGTCTTGGAAAAACACCTGGAACACAAAATATCTACATTCTGAACATTACCGTCACAGCACACTGCAATAAAACACAAAGTTAACTTTAAACATTGCACATTGTAAAAAACTTAAAACTGCTCTATTCTTGAGCGTTTTACTAAATTCTTGTATAGTTGATGAATATACAGTATGACTCATGATTCTTCAATGTTCATCTAAATAAAACATTAACAAAGAGCTCGAGAGAAATGCAAACTATTACAAAACGTAGTATGTCTTTGTGTACTAAAATCCCCATGTCTACATGCTAAAAATATTCTCACTTGAGGAACAAGTTTGAGGACGAAGGAACACAATGTTATGCCTACAACATGTTTTTGAAATGCACATCAGCTTAAGAATGCAACAATATCAAAGCAGCAAGAAAATATTCTCAGAAGCTCTCATTATCACTTGTACAATAAAAAGCTGTAGGTGTGGCTGCACTGCTCTGAAAAACAATGACGCAAAAAGGCCAAGACACATTCTTGTACGTCTTAGGTGCTTTCCGAAACCAAACGAACTCCACAAGTGGAACGTACTTTTCATAGACGTATCGATATGTCACTATTTTTGGTTTTACTCCCATTTACAGAACACAACACATTTTACTCAAAATTGACCCGGGCAATCCCACTGTTACCAACAAAATCTAATCACGGGTTTAAAAAACCCACATTAATAAGTCCCAACAGGACTGATGAAGAAAGTTAATAATAATAATAATAATAATAATAATAATAATAATAATAATAATAATAATGTATTTAACTTAGAAGTGCCTTTCAGGTTACTCAAGGACAATAAAAAACAGTTTAAAAAAATAACAATTAAAACGCAATAAACAATATAGAACATGGCTAACAAACACCAAACTGGGCAGACAAGTCAAATTATGACTTATTGATATAATTATTTTAATAGGTGCTTAGCTCTAACAACCGTCAGCACATACCAGACATATTAAAAACTCAAAACCGAAGTAAAAAAAAATAAAAATTGGAAAACTGCACGCTGTTCCTATAAAAGAAATTTGATAATGACTGTGCGGCTTAACGGAAATGGATTGATAGGTAGTAGGTATGTAGGTAGATAATTGAAAAAAAAACATAGTCCTAATGTTAATTCTTTTCTTTTTCATAAGAAATATATTTTTCTCCTATAGAATCTCTAGTAATACAGAAAAATCTCTCCAACTTCCACTGGCTTAAGTCAAGATCTAACTTAAGTACCAGCCTGGTGATGTCCAAAAAAACAATAAGCCACTTTCTTCAGGAAACAGGTCAATAACAGGTGCAAGGCATCATCTAATATGAAATTAAATGAACACACAAGGACATGATGTAGTGTTAAATCACATAAATCTTCTCATTCGTCCTGTGCTCTCTTACAATAACCAGACTAAGTTTGTCTCCATAATTCTTCTGTTTACTCATTACAATTTGTGATTGTGACCCATAAAAAATTAAATCTCATCTCTTCAACGTTGATCATCACAGTTTGCAACAGCTGAGGATATTATTTTGCTTAAAAAAACAAAAACTGTGGTGTTGCAGCAGTAGCAGTGTCTGGTTATTGTTCTGGTTTGTATGTCAGGAAGAACAGGAAGCTAGATTACATATTTCTGCAAAGTTCACTCACTTAGAGCTTAGTCAGCATAAATCTACACCAGCAGTTAGGCTAACGTAGATGTTAGCCTAACTGCTAACATCTACGTCTCTTGTTCGCAGTTCAGTATTTGTGGCTTCACATAGTAACATATTTTTCTGTAGAACACGACTACAAATTAGACGAGGAAAATCCAAAGGTACCTCACAATTATTTTTCTGTAAAGCATATCTAGAATATTCAAAAGAAAATACTCAAATACTGTGCAAAGCAGCTAATCCAGGAGCACCAAAGAAACTGAATGGAGCTCCCAGATTGGCTGTAGAAAGAGATTTAAGCAAAACTGTAGATATTAGCTTCTTCTGTAGTTTTTCTGTGCATAGTAATGAATATTAAGGTATACTTGGTGTTTGACCTATTCAAAAAGACAATTATTTGCCTTCTTAGAAAGGGTCTTAAGTATTAGCAGGAGGCTGTGATCCCTAACCCCGGCAAATACCAGGGGTCAACTGTATTAGTTTGTAGACTTTCTGCTGATAACAAGACATCCTAAACACAGTAAACTAGCAGATTTTTACAGTAACCACAGAGGTTTATGTTTTAAAAAAGCATTATCCTAAAATTAGTGTAATTTTCTCTGTCCTTTTGTCAATTATAACTATTTTTTCTTCTCTTTCTCCACTCTGACAGACTCATGATCCAAAGTGATCTCTGTTTAATCCACGGTAATTCTACGGATTAAACAAAGCTTCAGCGCAATACACACCACCATTTAGAAAGCCTGCACTGCAGACATTTCTATTAAAATATAACCATATCAAAAGAATGCAGCAGTATTACTTTAATTTGATTGGTCTCTGCAGCACTATTATAAAATGAGAGATTCTAAAAATCTGTCATAACTTTAACAGGTTGATTTTATATTTTACTTTCAAAAGATTAAATCCATTCTGCATGTTTTTACTCTGAATCATTTTTGCAAGCATTCGGCACCAAAAGAATAATAAATGAGAAATGACTTTTTTCAACTTGGTCTTGGATTTGCGAAAGCCACAAGAATTTGAGAGAAAACAAAATGCCTGTCAGGGCGAGCATACAAGAAGCAAAAGAGAGAATCTGGCGTGGCCTAAGCAAAGTCATAAAAATATTTTCCCTTTTATTTAATGTCGTCCATAATTCATTGCCAGGAAAAGCTAATCAATAGCACCTTAATGAAAACTTGAGCCATATTTTATTTTGCCGCAGAGAAGTCCCGGATCAGCATTTGTTGTCTCGTTATGTGCTGGTTTTCACCCTTGGGCTGTTTGACAGATGTGCATCACATTTGCAGATACCCTAAATATTTTCTCTCTTCTACCACATATGTTTTTAAAAAAACACCACAGAAGTAAATTTCTGATCATGACAGCAATTTAGGCTCAAGGAAAAGCAATTAAAAACGTTTTAATGTTCATTCAAGCCATACATCCAGGCCCACCATGACAACAATTGGAACAAATGCATCTGCAATTTTTTCAATACTCAAAAAATAAAAAATAACATTTGAAACAGTACTGGATACTATTTCTTGGGTTGCAAAGATGATCAGGCAATGAAAGACTGCATTGAGCATAGTTACAGAGCATATTTTATAATTGTTACAACAGGCAGAGTTTGTTTGCTGCTTTTTCAGTAATTATTAAAATGATAAACAAGCTATTTTTAATTCAACTTATGTAATTTCATTGAGTTAATAGATTATGGGTAGAATGAAAATAATTTCAAAGGTGATACATCATGCAAAATCAATGTTTTAGCCCTTTAATACATTTTGATGTGTGTGTGCCAAAAAGTTTAACTTAGTGCTGCATAGATATCTTCTGTTTGTGTTTTCAGTCCATTCAGTTTTCTCTTTACCCAATTAATCTTTTTTTTAAACTATTGCATCATAGGATTTGCTATAGAACTACCAAACAAAGTCAATGTCTTCCAGTTCACCAGTTTCATGAACCAGTCATTTTATTTCTTGCAACCTTTTTGTAGTCCAACTTCAAGGATGCCACAGCTGCACGTGGATAAGTCAAAAGGTTCAGGTTTTTGGTTTATTAACCCACACATTTCATTGCACAGACCCCTTCAAAGTGTCATTAGAACCTCTTCAAAGTGTCTGGTTAAATTTTATTTTTCTTGAGAATCCGCCCACATCAATGGGGAAAGTCCTCTTTGTTTGCACGGAGCAAACAAAGTGCTTCAGCAACCTCCGTCAGTACCAAGAGGGATTTGCTGAAAGACTTTGATTGAGGGGCCAATTCCTTCTGTATAACAACGAACACTACAAAGCTGTAAGCTAACAATAACGGTAAAGAAATCTAATTTTATTTTAGAATATATTCTGTGTTGATATGATATCCCGGCCATTGCTTTGACAGCAGTAGCATCGTGATTCTGCTTCTCTTAGCGCTGTGTGCTAGCTTCTAGCTAGTTAACCACACTGTGTGTTTTGAATAGTGTTATTACATAAACCATTTGGTGTTGTTTTTGCCATTTTTGTCTTGGGTAACATGACATAAATGCATTCAGTGATGTTTTTGGCATTAGCATTAGCTTACTCGTTGAAGTCTTGTTTATAAGAGGTGTTCACTTATGTGGCGGTACCACTTTCTAGCTTGAACATGCAAGGCTGGATGGACAAGTCTTCCATTGTTGTAATCTTTTAATCAATTTGGGGAAGAAAAAAATCTGTTCTGCAATTTAATCTTATCTCAGCTATTAAGTAATAAAGATGACAGAACGAGGTGGAGTGGAACTCTGTGACCTGTAAGGGGGCGGGGTGTGAAGTGCCTCATTTGCATATAAAGAAACCACACTAAAATATGTTGCTCACCACAGAACAAGAGAAAGAAATTGACCAGTGGAGCTAATAAAAAAGCTACAAAAATAAGGAATTCTGACAGTGAAATGTGAGCATTAAATCCTATAAAAAGAATTAGAACAGACACTAACCTGTTCTAATTAGAACAGGTTAGTGTTCTAATTAGAACACTAATTAGAACATATATTAACTTTAGATTACTAAAGTTATTAGTAATCTAATAACTTTAGATTACTAAAATGTAAATATTTATGTGTTCAACATAGCACAAACATACCACAAAGACAGCAGCAAATGTTCACCAATCTTACGGTTTGCAGTTTAAATGTTTAGCACATTAGATAGTCTTGGGTAGATAGTCCTGACGGCGTTTCAAATAACACGATAACAACAGAAACGTAAATGAATTTTAAAATTGCTAAAGTTCTAGAGGTTAGAGTCCTTGTCAAACGGTGTTTTTGACTAAATTCCCAGAGGGTTAGAGTCCCAGTTAAACGACGTTTAACTGAAGTCCTAATGTTTTAGTTTTAATGTTTTTATCTTTTTTAATCTTTTTTTTTCTAAATCTCTTTCTCACTGTTTATTCAATGTCACATGCTGTTTTTATTTTAATTATGTAAAGCACTTTGAAATGCTTTGCTGCTGAAATGTGCTATACAAATAAAATTTGATTGATTGATAGATAGCAAAACAATATTCTCCCTCCAATGTAGCAACAGAAACTCTACAAATGTAATTTTTATAAAGAATAATGATGGTATATTTTATGTTTAGCTCTCTTCCACAGCCACAATTGGAACTTTCCAAGCAGAATAACGTTGCATAGCAAACATTGCTGCATAGCAGCCAATTCTTTTTGAAGATTTAAATCATGACATATCATTTTTTTTCCAAGTCTGTCACACAAAATCAAGTCAGACAGGCATTTAAGCGCAAATGCGTTAATAAAGTGAAAACAGAGCTGCTTCTACACTAACCAGTGAGATGTGATGCTAATTGTTTCCAGTGATCCTTATCAACATACAATATGCTCTGGTTCCATCTGACTATCTATGAATTCGAGCTGCCATTACAAGAGAAAAGGTCATTTTTCATGCTCTGGAAGGCATTCTAATGAACTGGTTGCCATCTATTTAACACAGCTTTCCACTCCTCTAAAACAGACTTTCCATTTCCTCGAGCCGTAGTTGGGTTCACTTGTCAGAGGAGATGACTGCAAAACTTAAGGAAACTTGTTTAATACCCGCTTTGAGAGTAAACAGTTATTCATCAAAAAAATAATAATGTCTCAAAAGGTCAGGCCATAAAAAACAATATCTGCCCTCTTTCCATTCCCTATTGCATTAGTTAGCTTATAAAGGCGGGGGGCTGAGTAAAAAAAAAAAAAAAAAAACTAAACATGCACACACTGGTAAGAACCCTGAGCGACTGCTTTATGATTTGAAATGAATAACTGATTCCATTGTCAAAACAGTAGATTACCACTGTGAAGGAGATCATCATTCTAATGATCAGCTTACACCAGACTTAAGTTGTCTTTCATGTGGCATTACATGAGCGTATACAGAGCTGTCCAGCAGCTACACATACTTTGCCTGCATTTGCATTGTCAGCTGGAGGTAAGAGGGTGGAGACCTGCCAGCAGTGAGGCTCTGGGCCAGGGCCATGACAGCTGACAACTCAGGCAGGCCCGGCGTGCAGCGTTGCACTTCTAAGAGCCAAGATCCCAGATCAAGTAAATCCTAATCAGAGACTTAATATGCTGCTAATGTGAAAATTCATATTTCTACTCTGTGGCGTTTCATGTTCAAAAGGGAGCACATGTCATTTGGCACGCCTTCATATATCACTAAGGCTTCCATCAGTCACTGATTATTGCGATAAGGAATTAAAATCCCTCAACGCAAAGCAGCCGGCACCACGCTGCACTGGCTGTCAGAATTAACTAGTAAAAGTGACCTCAACACATAGATGTTAAAGGAGGAGGAATCGCATTTAATTAGTAAGAAACATTACGTCTGACATGCATTCATGGGTAACAAAAATAAATAAATAAATAATGCAGAACAAGTTACGTTGGTTCAAATCCAAAAGTTGTCATTGGGTTTTCAATTAGACTTGTTTCAGTTGATGGTGTCACGGTTTCAAAAACCTGCAGCATCACAGCCATTCATTGACTCATGCGAAAAAAAAGTGTCAGAGTAACATGAGATTTCTGTGGCTACATGCGATGCTGCCTGGTGCTGCACACTACTGGTCAGCTGACTGAAATAACCCCGCTCTTCTTTTCCCTCACTTATTATATGTCTGCTTCCCACAGACATTGGTCATAGTGCGGGAACTAAAATAACACCTCCAATCAGGAAGATCTGCTGTAAAACTAGTGTTTACAAGCAATAATCAGCATTTTAAAATCAAAATAAAAAACATTAGGAACCGTTAAAAAAAAAACAGTTAATAATGTTATTTAAAGTTAAAAATTAGAGCAACTCGATCATCCCATTGAACATATTTTGTGCATAAATACATCTAAATATATCGACTTTTGGGCAAAAATCAGGCTACATTTTGATCAAAAGTAAAAGTGTTTTAAACTTCCAAATCAAGTTTCGAAACGTTAATTGTGGCAGTTTAATGCTGTGTCAATATAATGGGGTTTTCTGTTATTGTTGTCTAAATATTAAGAAACTGTTGTTTTACTGAAGTTTGTAGCGGGAGAATCTCACCCAACCCCACGGTCAGTCTTATCATATAGTAGATCAGATCATTTACAGTCACTGTGCTCTAGTGTCTGAGGTAAGTGGCATTCACCAATACAAACAGAGATCTGTTGTTGAGACACAGTCGTTCTGAATATGTAGGCTCGTGGTGAAGACTTGTTCAGGGATGCTGGGCTTAACGGTTAGTCCTCTCCCCCTTATGGCACGCTGTGTTTACACTGATCCCCCAGGCCATTTGTTTGCAGCACTTTCTTGCCCCACAGCACCATGCATAATGCAGGAATGAAAATGTTAACAGTGGCAAATAAAATCGGCAAGGTGCCCCCACAAATCAGGGCAGTTTAGGAGCACATTTAATCATCCGCACATTTGGGACAACGCATAGCAATTAATTGTGGCATTTCAAAGAAGATCAGCAGTCTTTTTTTTTTTTTTTTTTTTTTTTCCGGGCCTTCTCAGATGGCCCCATCCACTGCAGGCCAGAAGCAGTGCCTCTCTTTGAAACATCTCCACATTTTGGGCCTATTACGTTCATTATCTCTTTGCACTCAAGTAGATGAGACCTCTTGTGTGATGTTGCAAAGAATTGCATCAACACAGCTCACCCGGCAAAAGAAATAAAACCAGGCATTGTTTGAAGAGGGTCTCCCATGTACACACACAAGAAGTAACCCAGACTCACTCTTGCATTTCTCCACTGTGCTCCAAGACAAACAAGTCACAGCACCATATGGCGATGTCAGGAAAATAAATAATTTAGAGAAATTCATGTGCGGAGTGCAGATGAGCAACCACAGAAATACCAACACAGGCTTTCTCATACTTAACCCTTCCGATAAGAGTCTTCAGCAGATGCAGGACCGCAAAGAGACAACCGCAATATCTTGCCTTAACTGGATTGAAAACTACTTTGGAGATTCAAACGCAGGGACTGGCAAATGTCTCTGGACCCAAGGATGGCATTTTTTCTAGATACAATCTGCAGTGGCTTTCAGCACTTCCTGAACACGAGACAACCTAATCTAATGAACCAGAGGGGTGTGTGGTGGGCAAAATCTGCTCAGGCTTTTAGCCCAGTGGCAGCATCTTCACATCTCGCTGCAGACAAAAAGTCCACTTGTTATTTTCATTCGCGCTGAATTCTCCCCGGGGTGTACTCTGCGCCGCTTGAGTCATCACTGTTCAAGTCTTTTGCAGTTGTAAGGAAGTAAAGAAAAATAATCCTATGCACAAACACAAGCTGATGGCAAGGTTACAGCCATTCAGACAAGGGGGCACTCGTTTTCTGCCAACCCCGGGGAAAACTCACAGAGGGCTGCAGAGAGCGAGAAACAGAGACGGGCTGCGTTGCTGACATGGCAGCCGTCACATCATACTAACCGGTAAGACTGATGCGGGCAGACAGCACGGAGATATGTGTCACACTTTATCGACGGCAGACCAAAAGCAAAAGTGGATGTGAAGTTCTGACTGATATTTTCAAATTAGCGGTGCATTGTGTTTCCTTTTTAAATTTCCAAAAAGAAAACACAATAAGGATGTTAAATTGGACCAGATGTCGATCTGATAAAAAGAAATCAAGAAATATCAAGATCACTAGACAGAACATTGGTTTAGCATTACCTCTGAAAGGCTCTCTAGGCCATCAGATTATAAAAATTTACATTTGAATCCAGCATTTTCAAATGTCCAAGAACTATAAATTAAGTAAATGTACCCATCCCAATTTTCCTGGCTGATGCCGAGTTATATTTACCTTTAAGGTATGACCCCAGATCTGTACAAGTCTTGGATGGTGGGAAGGTCAGTTCTGATGATTTATCTGCTGATCTCAAGTGCAAGATTTTATCTATTTGTACATGAAAGAATTGGTCCTAAAACTTTATAGGATTTTTTTATTAGACTAGGAAAAAGTGAGTCAAAGTACATGTTGTTGGTTAATGTAGTTATTATAATATAATATATGATATAATATATATATTATATTATAATAGTGGTGGAGGTTCTAATTTAATGTTTGAAAAAAAAGAAATCAAATTTTTTAGTGTATGACCTGGGAGACAGATCCAATCAGAGGAAATTTGCCTTATTCTGGGCAATTTGTGGTGCAAATTTCCTCCTAGAATTGATGACTAAATTATATTTCAGCCCTTGAGATGGTTTGAGATCAAAGAACAAGGAACAGTCTTTTCATCTAAAGACTCCAGTTATTAAATATTATCACTAAGACACTATAACCACTATAACAACCATAAAAAGAACAAGCTGGTACCTTACAGGTGTATTGACGCCTCTTGAACTGCTCCAGGCTTTGTCAAATTTCTAGCAAAAAACCTTTATGCACTTTCTTGAGATTTCTTGGGATTAAAATAATGCAAAGTAATTGTACTGGTAAAAATGACACATTTTTTCAAACTTTTCTTTTTTTTTACAAATAAAGACTAAAAAGTGTGCTATCTCTTTGTATTTAGCTCCCTTTTTCTCTAAAAGCTCTAAAAAAAGATGCAGTGTAAGCAATTGTTGTGCTCAATTTTGTTATCTTGTGTGGATCCATCGTCTCAAATCCCAATAAAACCCAATGAAGCTTAAGTTTGTAACTGGAAAAAATTTAAAAACATGGCAGGAAAACACTTCTGCAAAGCACCTACTTGCTAATGTCCCTATGTCCAGTGAATGTTATATTACTATATTTCCTTTAGAAATATGTGTATATTTATAACTTGTGACTAAACTCTTTATGAAAGAATATTTAACAAACATGCCAGGGTCTAGAGAATTACAGCCACTGCACAACACAGATTTTCTAAATGACCCATATTTGCTCATAAATTTCAAAGACTAATATAATAATACAGGGCAAACCACAATCCTAACATATTTTTAGACCACTTTGCTTCTCCTTGAGCATTGACTTTGTGAATTATAGAGATCTGAGTCATCGCAACCATGTTGCAGCATCGCCAAACACAATTATTACAAATTTCGCAATAAAGCATAATAGAAAGAATTTTGTTCTTATTTAATTAAACATATTTGTTATTGGATATGGTATTACATAGTGGCAGACACTGTGTCTCACAGTAAGAGATCAAAATGTCTTTTTGCAAGCAGAATTCTGCACAATTAAAATAATCATGATAGATACGAAACAAAAAAAATTATAAGTCTCAAAACAAAGTCAGAAAAATAATCAGCGAGATGCTTTTGAGTCAACGATATCCCAAATAGTAAAAGTGCTAAAGGATGCAAGAAGTTTTAAAACTTTAAAATATCGTCGTCCATCATTCTGTCTTTCAAGGTCTACAGGTACAAAAACATCTTCTGCTATCATTTTCATGACTTGTGAAACAACAGGCTTTTAATTTAATGTTTCGCCTCTTTAATGTGCACATCAGAACAAAGCAAGCCAACAGAATAAGCAAAAAAAAAAAAAAGATAGCCAGAGTTTCTCCACAAACGCTATAAATCACCGCCACTTTTATAGCTTCTAATAAGTTGATGCAAAGCCATTTTTCTTCCCGCCCATCGTTCAAACATTTAGGGCATATTTACAAGGAACTTGTTAAAATATTTAATAATATTTAGTGGCAATTTTGAAGCAGCCTGTCAGAGGGAAATTTACAGTCTTAAAGTGTTTAAAAAGGCAATGACATGAATAACAAAGTGTCAAAATTCCCTAATTTGCATGGACAGGCAATAACTCCTGATACCTTCCTTAAAAAAAAAGAGGTTTTTAACAAAACGAGTCATAAAAGACGCATTCAAAGTGAATGATGGCAAAGACTCATCCACAAAGTCGCACCCCCACACCCGCGCAGCCCACCCCCAAACACACACACTACAGATGCCTCTGAGATCAAGTCAGCCAATAAAAGGACATATATCCTGCTGGTTTGACTTATTTATCCGGTGTGGATGAGCTCAAGATGGAATATCTCCTATAGGCAAGCTTAATTAATTGTGATAAAAGGCCTAATTTAGAGTCTGCACAAGAAAAGGGAGCCAAACAATAATATTCACTACAAATCATCTCTGCCTGTCAAATATTTCCCCCATAACTTTCTATTTCAAAGTCATCCGGACGTGAGGCTTTTGTTAAGGAACTTTGCCGAGTCAAAGCAAGGGAAAAAAAAAAAGAAAAAAAAAACACAAAACGAAAACTCCCACACATCTCTGCTGCTCGGTCCGCGGTCCTGACAGATATCATCAGGCGAACTCGCAGCTGCTTCACGTCACTTGGCCTTTGATGCGCTCGAAGGAGACGGTCAAGTTTGAGGCTGGCTCTTCCATAGTGTCTTGCTGGTTTCAGTAAGGCGCAGTGACCTGGGCCTGCCCTGTCTGTCCCAGTCAGAAAAAAGGCCCCCGTTGACACTGATTGCAAGGCTATGAGTAGTCTCTCCCCTGTGCCCTCTCAGTGCAACTCTAATTAATAGCCAATTCATCTTCTCTGATCTGAGCCAGCACATGGAGTAATATATCGTTAGTTTGGCAAGCGAGCTATTAAAGTGTAATAACCAAGTACCAGCACTCGATTTGGAAGAGTAGCACATACTTAACCATGAAGTGGAAACAATTAATTTATTGGAGGATCTCCTGTAACCAATCATTTACTAGCACTCACACCGCGACGCAAAAGCCATCTCCTGTTGTGTGTGGCACACATCAGTGACATATTTTGGGCTCAGTGCCTCAAACCTCTTGCACTATGACCAGTAGTAAATGCAGGATTCATTTAAACACCAATGTCACACTTTGCGCCTGCATGAAAAACCGTTCAAATGGCCGGGCAAGATGTTCATCACAGACAAGATCCGGCCTGATTACAGATCAGTATCTTTTTATATTACTACTGCCAGAATTATGGTTTTAATCTTTTATTCTTTGTTTTTCATTGCTTCAATTTTAGCTTTTTAATTTTCAGTTTAGTGCTTTCTTTCTATTTTGCACAGTAGTTTTATTATTCCCCAGGAAGCATTTGTAACAGGTATGCATGTTTCATCACTCTTTGCAAAAACAACCATGTAAGGTTAATTGGAGGTTTGAAATTCCCAATAGGCTGAATTGTGCAAGCACGGGTTTTGTCTCATGTGTCTCTGTGTTGGACCTGCATTGGACTGGGGATCTGGCCAGGATGAACGCCACTGCTTGCTTGTTGACCCGTGGAATATGCTGAAGATTTTATTGAGGGAAGAACTTTGTACCAGAAGTTCTACATAGATAAAAATTTATCAAATTCGGTTCATTTGAGATTTTAAAGCTGTTCACACAGCAGTCAAATGTGACACATATCCTGCTGGTTAAGTTTCACAGCAAACTTATTCCATCCAATTCCCATCTTTTCACAGAAAAAAAAACTGGACTGTGCCACATCCATATGTGACGTTGAGTCGAAAATGTATCCAATTGTTTTCAAAGCATCTGCAGTCTGAACGGTCATCCAACTTTAACGCCGTTGACGTGAGACATGCATCATAATCTGCACCACAAGAAGCCAGATGTAAAAAAAAAAATGTCTGAAAATTGTACTTCTGAAAACTATGACAGAAGTTTTATGGCATGAATTGTTAGCGGTTGTAGCAAGAATAAAAAGCAAAACTCGTGTATAAAGACATTCAGACTGGATTCATACCAAGAACCTCCATGCTGCAAGGCTCCACTGCTAATAACTGCAGCACTGTGCAGCAAGCCGACAGCATTATCCTAATATCGTAATAATAATTTAATCTCACACAAAAGGTGGGAGGACTTTTTTTTTTTTTATCTTCGTGAGGACAGTGTTTTAGACAATTCATCCCAAAGATATTAGAAGCAGCAAAGACCAGGATTAGTCATATTCATTGCTTTCCTAAACATGACCTGATTAGTACAAATATTTAGCAGGAAAAAAATGGAAACTCAATAAAACAAAAATAACAAATCAGGAAAATTAACAGGGGAAAAAAAACTAGGGCTTTGGTGTCATCCGTAATGCACCGCAGAACAATAAATCCCTCCTCCAAACTCTAATAATTGCAGGAAATAAATGAAAACACAAAAGACTCACTGTGCTTTTGGTCTTCCTCTGAAGCAAAACATTTAAAACCCATTATTCTTTTCCCAAGAACTAATGACATTTTTTGTCTCTTCAGCTTAACGCTCTAATTGACACTTTTTTTTCGAAGAATAGCCCAGATGGAAAAATAAGTACCTCCTTAAAGACCCAACTCCCTTGCTCATTCTGCGAGCTTTAAGTCTCTTATTAATTAAACTTTCACCAAGTCAGGATTTTTTTTATTAAAAAGATAAAGTCTGCCGTACCGTTAAACGGAACTATCCTATTGTTTCTGAAGCTAAAATATTTTACTTCTATAAATAAGCGAGACTTTTTAATATAGTCAGAGGGACTGGGACCAGAGGATCTACACAGTGCAGTAATTAGAGGAAGAGTTTCATCCAAAACACTCAGAAATTGGTCAGCTTTACCCATTAAACATTGCTCCAAATGAAATACATATGCTAAGAACACTTAGCATCATAGGATATTATTCAAACAGACGCAGAATTATCACTGTCAGGGAGAAACAAAGTGTAAATATGTGTTTTGCCATCAACATCTGTGTAATTGTGCATCTTTGATGTCCCGGTACACTGTCATTGTGAGAGGAAATAAAGCTGCAGCCAAATATTGACTGCAGTTTTATGATCAGTCATCCTCTTGATCAATCAAATCCCTCTTGTGTCATTAAGTTTGCAACAATATTTGTCAATCAGCATCATAAGACGGTGATTGGGTGGCTTCAAAAGGGGAAAAAAAGCTCTTTCTTAGAGAGCAAAAACAGCAAAATAGGACGGGCATGCAGAGTGCTTTAGGAGGCCTCAAGGTGGAGAATTATGATGCTTTTATTTTATGATTTATTAATCAGAACTGATAGTGTTTCGGTTGCCTTTAGATTATAGGTAAATTTGTCCCACAGTATTAAACTAAACTACTTTAAGCTTTTTATCTCCCAGCTTCCTCTGCCATCATAAACTTTTACAAGAATCAGCAAAATGCTAAGTGGGGCCACAATATTCCATATATCGAAAGATACAAAATACCAATAACTTCCTTTCCTGGAATCAGACTTTCATGTTTTGCTAAATTATTCTTTAGACTTGGATAAAGTGTGATTGAAAGATCAATTAAATGGGCTTTTAGGAACCCTGACTTTCAACATTTTTGTTCAGACTAAATTTGGACAGCTACAGAAGTCCAATTTGGGACTTATTTTTAATTAGTTAAATTCATCCGAGTTAAAAATACCATTCCAAATTGAAATTAAAAACGGTAATAATTCAAACTATGCAAGTTTCTTCAAAGAGTCTCTTCAGATGGAGATGGCTGTGGGCAGGAGGGGCCTCTTGTCTACTGGGGATCTTTTCTGGAGCAAAATAAACAACAATATTGGCCAATCTTTTAAAGCTAAAATATGTAAAGTGGAAGGATGTATTAATGTGTTACCTTGGTAATTTTTCAAAAAGAATTTAGAGAAGATTTTAATGGTTTTCTCTAAAGAAATGGGAAAATGCTGTCTTTGTGAAAGGCTGCTAGAGGCAGTTACAAATGAGTACTTTAATTTGTCTCAGTGGTTGGTTGTGGTTCATCCCTTGAGTTTACCCTCTGTGTTTCTGATCAGGTTACAGATTAAAGATTTTCAGAGGCTTGAAAAAGAAATATTTGAGGCCATTACAGAAATCCCAACAAATCATTTAAGGAGACTAAAAGAAAGGTGAAACAGTTTTTAATGGCTGATGTACTGACCAAAAGTAGCTGCTTGATCCATCCATCCATCCATCCATCCATCCATCCATCCATCCATCCATCCATCCATCCATCCATCCATCCATCCATCCATCCATCCATCCATCCATCCATCCATCCATCCATCCATCCATCCATCCATCCATCCATCCATCCATCCATCCACACTCACATCTGAGCTCAATTTAGAAATCTATCCATCTCTATCTTTTGATTTTAATAATTTCCTGGTAAATGAGACAACACATTCAGTAATTCAAAGGCAGACTCCTGATTCATAAACTTGCAAGCATTTTGTGGAGGAGTGACTTAAACATTCTCTTGACCAAGATCATGGGGAAAAAATAATCCCAACAATTGTATTGCTTGCTTTTCTGTAAATGAGGCAGCAGAAAACATTTGTCAAGAAAATACTGTGTGTTTCACTCAGGGGTGCCCAAGTTCAGTACTTGAGGGTTTCTATCCAACAACGAAGGCCTCGTCTGCACAGAGCTGGTTTTCAGTGAAACTGTAAAATCTTTGTTGCAATCCAGTCACATCTCCAGTGGTCGGCGTCTCTGGCACCAGCACTTTCTGAAACAAGATCTCGGAGTGGAGCTTATGAACTACAACCGACGCAGAAGTGTGAAGTCCTCTGCAGGGCGCATGGCTGCAGGATCAGGTGCAGGTTAAGAGTTAAACCGCATGCTTTGATCCTTAGCATTCAACGATAAGCTAAAATCACAGAGCCCTAGCATGACAACTACAGCAGATTCAAGAAATCTTGGTGGGCTTGTCTAAGCAATGTTACACTGCCATCTAAAGGTAGAGCTTTTCCCCAACCAACATCCAAAAACAGCGGAGGTTTGCAACAGCGGCCTCGTGTTAACATAACTTTAAATACATCCCTTCTCCAACACACCTGAATCAATGAATGGCTCCTTGCCAGGAACTCTACAGAACTGAATGAGCTGCTGGTGAGTGAATGTAGCCATTGGACTCAGGTGTGTTGGAGAAGGGATGCACTTTAACGTTGCTCTGGAACTGGGCACTCCTGATTTAGTTTATTAAATTTAAAATTAAACATCCCCCCTCCAAAAAACAACAACAAAAAAAAAATCCCTTTTGATCTAAAAAATGAATCAAAAATGTTGTAAAAAGTTTAAATACCGAATAACATTGGAAACAAATCTGTGCAGCTATATTATATTGTTTGTTGTTGCAGAATATTTGTCGTCTGTATGTTTATATACTCACTAACAATAACTGAGACCAGGAGCAGAGCTCTACACTAGACAAAAAGCGGTTGCTGCGCCAGTAAATGTCTCTTAGCTGAAAAAAACACTTTTAAATACTTTTATATGTGTATTGGTGAGAAATGTTGCAAAATATGTGGTTTAAAGTCCTCGCCTTACGACACCAAAGCAACAGAAACACCTCTGGCCCTTAGAAACATAAGATGGAAGGGGAGAAATTGGTTTCAACAGAGTTTTTTTTACTTCTACTGCACAGTCACTGCTACCCAACCAGCAAATAATAATCAATTAAAAACCCTTTAAACTTATGAGTCAAGAATCTCTTGTCATGCTGGCCATAAAGTGTTTTATGGTTATAAGCTGTTATAGTGGTTACATTTACTGAAAATGTTGCTCATGAGAAAAAAAAAAGAGCAAGTGTCTTCAGCTTTCTGCAGCAAAAGAGAGGATATAAAAGACAACATTCATGGAGATGCATGTTTGATCCGATTCCATCATTTCATCAGAATCACACTTTTAGCTTATTCTGGGAGATAAACAGTTCAGGCCCGTTTCCCAAATTTTTTGTGTCAGTTTTCTGTTTTCCGCTAACGAGTTGTCACTAATACGTACTGGAATGCCATGTGAGCAGACAGTTTGATTGGCCACGACAAACTTAATGATGTATGCCAAATGTGAGGGGACAGCTTCTAAGCACATATTTTTGTAGACAAACATAGCTGTTGACAATATTTTCCACCCAGTTTACCATTTCTGTCAGGCTGAAAATCTAAAATTAAGGACAAATGTTTTTTGCCTAGGTAACGCATCCGTTAACAAATCAAGTCGAATTAGCATTTCGCTGCAATTGGTCCGATTGTGAGGGCGCATTATTAAAAGATGGCACTTAGCGAGTGGAGGATAATAATTAAAAGAAAAACAGAATTCTTGCATGCACGCATTTGGTGGAAACAAATCTGTGCAGCTTAGTTTCTTTCACCCAATTAAAGAAAACATCACATGTGATCTATTTAATACAAATGCATCCAACTATTGTGATGTGAGTTTTGTTGTGTTGTGCACAAAGCAATGTTTTTTTTAGGTTAATTTGTGCCACTGTGTCTTCCTGTGAGCAGACCCCAGTCATCTTTAAATGGCTTCATTTAAAATGCAATTTGATTATCTGCCAAATTGCTACCAAGTCTTTCCCTCGGCGGCTTGGGGACGGGGATGGGGGTAAAAAAATTTTAATTAGCATTTGTGCATAAAAGAGAAGTCTTTGTAGCAATGCATTTGAACACGGCATCCCAGAATGACCAACACTTTCAAAGAGTCATCACCCAAATGATTTCAAACTAATAGATCCAAAGGGAGAAGATCAGTCTTAGCACCGAATGGGTGGGAGAATCACAGAGGTCTTCAGTGTGGCAATGAAAAAAAAAGGGACCCACAGGACATGGTATGCTTAAATAATCCAAAACTTTTCTTTAATCAGAGTTTAGAAAATTGGCTGGGACCTTCAGCAGGAGACAGCTGCTCTGCCCCAGAGCCATTTAATGAGATTCACTGAGGGTTTTCCTTAAAATATTTACGCTGTCCCATGGCACCGCAATATTGTCTTAGAATGGGGAGATAAGAGCCAAGGAGGTGTGTTGAAGTTCTCCTAATCAATTTACTAATTACTGGAGCAGCAATAGGAGAGAGGAGAAAGGAGTCCCTTCTGGCAAGCTGTATTCTAATAAATGCTGAAAAATTTATTTACTCTCTTAGCCAAGAGGAATTGTGAAGTGGGATTACAGCGGAGAGCTGATTGAGACGGAGCAGTGATGTGGTTAAGGTCGCAGTTAAAGGAGCAAGGAGAGGTCTCCAAACATAAAAGGATCTCTCAGGACCTCCACCTTTGCATCTGCTCAGGGAACAAAGATAGCAGCCTCTTACAGACTTGGCATGAAAAGACCTGACTGCTACGGCTTACGTATCAACAAATATTAATGAGACTTGTGGCTCTTGAATACTAAAACAGGTCAAATTGAGAGTTCCAGTATCCAGCACACGGCAGTGATCCCAAAACCAAAGTAAAAATGATGATTGGAATGTGTGCTTCTTCAATATTGTTTTTTTTAACATATGAACAGAGTGCAGGAGGCCTAGACATTACACCAGACGTTAGGGTTGGGAGTATGAAGTCCCCCCAGGGCCCTCTGGCACAGGCTGACCTCTCCCTCACAACCTCTGAGACGGAGGGCAACCCTGAATCTGTCACAGGACAAAGCCCACATCTACCCTGGGGTTGAGGGCAAAAGCTGCTCCACCTTTTCAGTGCCACATTACCTATAAGAGCCTTCCATCTTCAAGGTGTGCAGCCAATAGTGTACTGCAAGGACCGCGGCAGATCAAAGAGCACCATCAACTTATTGCTCGGAGGGAATTACCATCAGCTAATCACGAGATGCAGCAGCAGAAACAGAAGGACCCTTAAACTTTCTGCCTTCATAACATCTGAAGAGGACAGGTTTTTAAAACGCATGGTTTTAAAACTACAAAAATCCTCCATCAGTTTAAAGTTCTTTCGTGAGATATAAGTGGAAATAACAAAATTATTGGATTCTCTTCAGCTGGACAGACCATAGAATGGCACACCGTCCCTCTTTCCCAAATACTGCAGGTTAGCTGGCTTAAACAGGCTGCTCTGGATTACAGAAAAGACAGATTAAGCAGTTTGAATAATTTCTTGGATCAATAAAAGTGAATGTTCATCATGTGGAAATTAAAGGGCCGCTACCCATCACTCTTATTGAGAAAACACAGTTTAAAAAGAACAAGCAGCAGACTGCAGGCTTGCTACTAGAGCAAACAGCCAAGCCAAAATTACCCACTTGTCAAAATCCCAGTGTTGCTAACTGGTTTAATATTTAGCACCATAAGCATATTCACTTAAAGATGGCTATTATCAAGAGTTTTGCTACATTGTAGCTTAAAGTTATCTATCACAATGAAATATACAATACAATCTACATATTGCTAACCCCTTGAAACAAAAATATTAAAGATTATCTTTTCAACAACAATTTGTGCTCTTTAAACCTGAACTGAATAATCCTTCACTGAACAGGGATTATATAAAACCATGTGGAATTTAGTTAACTTATTTGTTGAAAAAACTAGCAGGAACATCAATATATAGACTAGTTAAATCTGGACTGAACTATTCTAAAGAGATTAAAGTCTCTTAAAAAGTTTGTAATGTATATAACCCTTTACTGTACTTGCAGCCTCCTCAAAACTCCTCAAAATGTTTATTTTTTTTAAAATAACGTTACTAAAATCCTGTCCTCTGGAACTCAACATTACATCTTCTGAGCTGAATGTAACACCCTCTCTGTAGGATTTTCACTTAATATTATGTAGAGTATGGTCAATCTGCACAAATCTTTAGTTAGATCAAAAATTATAGGTTCAGAATTTCAAATTAAGATGCAAGATGACAAGAACTTTTTATATAATTTTTGTAGCTTTACTTTGCCAACAGTAAACTAACAAAAGATACAGATAGTACTGATTATCACTCAACCGTACAACGACTACCACAAACTAACCCCTCCACACACACACCGCAGAGGAAATTGAGATATGGCATTCACTTAATAAAGCACAAGACTGTTTTCAAAGAATCAGAAATACATATTTGGAGTTTCTTTCCATGTTTCCCCAGTGAGCTTGTTTCCTTAAATCCCACAGTCTCTCCGGTGCAACCAAGAACACGGATCTGAGCAAATTTCCTCTGGGAACTGCGGCAAAAACAAAAACACACACAAAAAAAAAAACCTGTTGCTGTGACATTTTGTTCCCTCTCACCTCAACGCACGACAGTCACAATGGACCGGTGTATGTGAGATCTGTGTTCACATCACCATGGCGATGGCTCTCTTGTCTTCCAAGGCTCCCCGGAGGGCCGAGGATGGTTGGCGAAGGGGTGGAGGGGGTGGGTTGCCAACATAGCCGCAACCAAAATTGAGTTAAATAGGAAGAATCGTGATGTAGACTTGCTTCTGTAGGTCACTGTTCTTTGTAACGTGACAGACAGGGGTAAGTGCGTAAATCATCTAAAACGCAGGGTTGAACTGAAAAACTGATGCCACGGTATTCACTTGACCTGGACAACTGAATACCGCTGTATTCAGTTGTCCAGTAAAATTGTTTTGTTATTTATAAAACAATAAAACTATGTTATTGTTTTATTCTCAATAAAACAATAAAATTTCTTTTATTGAGAATAAAACAAATTTTATTCTCAAATTTGTTTTGAGAATAAAACTCAAAACAAATTCTCTCTTAGGTTTCCTAGACCTTCTTTGAAAATTAAACTTTAAAACTGTAGCTTCATAAACCACTTAGAAATATGACGTTTTACACCCGTCACTCTCTCTGACCAGAACTGTGCATAAACCATTAATTAAGATTTTTGATTGAGTTTAAATCATATTTTATCTTCCAGATGATGCTGCGTTGGTACGATCACATTTAGTTGGAACTGATACATGCCAAAGGATTTCCTATTTTAAACCAATCACCATTCTGCTAGTTTAAGCCTAAGGAAGCATTTGAAATACATACATTGTTGAGTTTAAACCTTAGCATGTTGCAAAGCGCGTCTAGATGTTGAATTAGACTTCTTTTTGCATTCAGTTAAATATTCTCACGTAATGTTTAGGAACTGTCTTTCTCTATGAACCAAAATAAGAGAGTTTAAAAAACTGATAGAGTTAATTTTTAGACAACTTTTTTGTGATCAACAACTGCTGCCCTCGCAATGGGGTAACTTCTGAAAGCTTCTCTAATTCCTACACTGAGGAGGAAGAGTCAGAGAGTCATGGACTGAGTGACACCTACAACCAACAATAAAGATGTCTGGCCCAATTAGATTGATCAAGGCTGATCATTGACTGATCATTTTTTTCCAGTGTCTGAGAAGATTGCTTTCTGTCTGGGATTTGCATTAGCAATAAACCCAAAGCAGAACACTGTTTATAGAAGCATTTGTTCATTTATCTCAGATTTTTCATTCAAAAGTAAAAACTCTTTAAAATTATTATTGCCGTTCTTCTGGGGTCTTTATTTTACAGGTAAATTTTCCACATTATTTCAAGTTAATTTTCAACTTATGTAATTGCTTAGAACCAATAGTTGTTGACATCCAGAAGAGGTTTTTCAAAGCCCAACTTATAGAAAACTCTTAAAATCCGTGACAGGTTTAGAAGGACATCTTTACATTGTGGGTAAGAGAAAGAAAGAGGAAGTTTAAACTAATTTCCTTTTCAGTTTGAATGACAATTGAGAGGTTTTTAACAAAAAGCATGGACTATTTCAAAACCCTCCAAAAACAAAGTCGTAATACTGGAAAAGTACTATGTTTTGACTCCAGAAGAATATTCCACATTCAAACACCTCTCCACTCTGAGTGGACAAATAGAGACTGCAGTCAGAGCAACATAAAAGTAAAGAAAAACCACAAGGAGTATCGAGAGCAAATGTGAAGCAACCCAGAGACGTCTCAGTATTATTAATATATCTACCAAGAGACTTTGCAGTTTTTTTATGTGATAGCTGCTGTTGATGCTTCTCGTAATATAACCAGCTCTGTTGTCTCCAGGCTATCTATAGAGAAAACGAAGTAAAACCCCTATCAACCTCTACAACTGTCCAATCCAGTAGAACTACTGGGCAGTGTTTTACCAAAATGTCTTTGGTTAAGCTTAAATCCTTCACCAAAACCACCACAAGCATGTTCAAATAATTCATTCTTTCAGGATATTTGTTCAAAGACCCTGTTCAAATTGTTTCAGGACAGAAATGGCAGTGAAAGGCTCCTAGGGGCCTGTGCTGTGTGGATTTTCATCCTGTCTTCAGTCAATATGATTTTTTTATGTATTCTGTTGTCAACAGGTTTTGTGATTGTGTTCAATCATCCTGGAGGACGTGCCAAATTATTTAGTTTCAGCCCTCCTTTACAAGGTAGCAAAAGGAAATAGATTATTATTTTACATAATAGCACAGATAGACTATAAATTAGCTGAATATTTCAGACAAGCAATGCCTGTTATTTATCTGTACAACCAAGCAAGAGATTCCTTATTTATGTTTGATAAAGGGTGTCTCATTCACCAAAGTTCTGCATTCAAAATTTGTTTTTATATTTCCATGAAGCTTTGCCCCTGTGTATTTTTAAACTGGGACAGCCTGATATTCTTGCTGTTTATCCTTCATGCTTTGGCAAAAAAAAAAAAAAACAACTTTTTCTGTCTTCTATATTTGCACGTAGACATAAAGTTGCACTCTTCATCAGAAATGTATACACTTTTACTCTCAATAATAGTAAAGATGACCAGCCCCATTCACAAATACAATCCTTGTTCACTACAGATTAACATTCTTTCCCAGGATTCATTTGATTAACAAATAGAAATGCTTTAATATTAATAGCAGTGCTGTTAGACAACATTGAACTGTAAACTTAGTGCAGTATACTCCATCGGATTTCCA
The DNA here is from genome assembly GCF_051168715.1 of Poecilia mexicana. NCBI lineage: Eukaryota > Metazoa > Chordata > Actinopteri > Cyprinodontiformes > Poeciliidae > Poecilia > Poecilia mexicana. The sequence continues at coordinate 12,666,717 of NW_028263376.1, read as the reverse complement.
TTAAAGCAACATGGCTGAACAACCACTGCAAGTAACTGGCAATTTGTTAAATGACTTAATTGGTCACCAGTTTATTGAATTCATTTAAAGGCTTGCTTTCTGGACCACTCCCAAAAATCACTGAGCCAGACACACACTGCAGTCTGTGTAAATATTTTTAGTCATCAGACATCACATTTTTCACCTTTCCAGTTCTTCACCTGAATTATTACATATTGCTACCAGTCTAATGGCCAAATATTGCTGTTTTTCACTCATATGCAGATCTGTTTGCTCATTAAATGCCAGGTGGCAGAGTCGGGGAAAAGCTAAAAGCTGGGGTAAAGGGATCCTAACCTTTACACACCGTCTAAATGTCCCCACTTTCTCCTTGAACATCTATCCTTTATTGCGATCCCTGTCCTGTCCCAAAGTGGCCAGCTGGAAACGGTGCGTGCGCATTGACGTCCCTGCTAACCTTGGCCAGTGTAAGGATTACCGTGCATTTACTCTCGACGCATCTACTTTCCTTAAGACTTATTAAGAATGATAATGAGCTCGGAAAGGGGAAGCTTGTTTCTTTCTTAAGTCTGCAAAAGCTCTTCTTTCTGTTTCTCACTTGGCTCATTTCTCTCTGCGTTCCTCCTCTCCAGTCTCTCTCCTCTGTTCATCCCTTCCCTCAGCGTATTGAGAGGACTCAGGACAAATCACCAAAAGGGCCATTTTCATCTATGAACTGCAGGATTTAATCGATACTTATTTCATGCCTTCAAAATCAACCCTATATTACTGTTGTCTGTGTGATTTGTTTATTTTGCTTGGGAATATTCCTGGAGTCGAAGCGGGGAGAGAGGATTGGGAGGTGGTGGGGTGGGATTCGATGTAAGGGATGCAATTCACCTTGAACCTCCATTATATTGGATTTCTCTACTGGCTGATCAAGCATGCAAAAAGGACATTTCCTCAGCACTAAAATCAAAACAATAATGATGATTAAAAAAACATGTGCGCTATTTGTGCTGGTATAACCGTACGTGTTGGAGGCTGTATACTTTTGCCGCGATAACACTATGGGTTGAGGCGATGGGAATTTGTATACAAAATCATTACACTGACGGCAATTGATGAAGCTTATGTGCTGGGGAAACAAAAGTAATGGCTCCTGAAGCCTGTCAAATGCCACTAGGGATTACTGATGCTTATTTGACATCAAAGGCCGGAGGTCCACAGCCAAGGTCAAACAGAAGAGCAATACACACGGGCTTAATTCTACACACCCCCTGACAGATGCAGATGGGTACTTATGAGACACAAGGCATTTAACTGACTGATCGGGCTGCGAGCAATAGAAATGTTGGATCGTACGTCGTTTAAACGGCGAGGTCCTAACCCAGTTTAGCTTCCCCCACAGGCAGCAACCGCAGTCTGTTTAAGAGACAGATTACCTTAAAGTCAAAAGGATCAAAACAGATCAGATCTTTTTCCAGTCAGTGAACGCACCATACCCAAATGCATGTAAGAATGTGGTATTAACAACACTCTTCAGAGTGGATGCTGAGACTGAAGGACGAAGGCTCAACGTTAGCCGTTTTGAGCGCAAGTGAGGCGTTTAGAAATGAGGTCAGAGGTAGACGTGTCAGAAAAAAAGGGAAGCAGATGAACAGTAACAGCTCTAACCTCACACTTGTGTTTTTTTAAACCGTCCCCCAGCCCCTCCTTTATAATGGACTCTGATTTACAGTGTACAGTCACACACTTTTTACTTTTTACTATATTTGTGGTGTTCTTTTAAGCGATGCTTATCATTTGATATTCATTTACAGTAAAGGGAAGCAAGCATTTCATGGCATGATGTTGACCTGTGTTTAAATAGCATGTGTGACACTAAACTTCCTGTACAGATAACAGGAAGGACGAACATCTTACAGAAAAAATTATATGATCTGTTTTATCCTTTCGAGCATTCAACTTCTGTCTATTGCAGAGCAGTTTGGATTTTTAATCAGCCTTTTTGGAAATAGCAACGTTAGATTAGTTTGAGACTGCTGTTTTATCAGTCCCAACAGCACCAAATGTGTTAGTCACTTAAAAAGGATGTTGAAACCAGGGTATAAAACATTAGTTCCTTAAACAATTTGGAAAGAAATTCATATTATTTTTGTTTTAAAATAAGTAACGCCTTTTACAGTAACCACTCCCTCATGCTCACAATGTGATTCTGCAGCTTCTCCTTATACAATTAGTAACAACTTGCAGCAGAAATACCAGAAAAAAAGTTTTGAATTTTGCCCTGATATCTTCCTATGTTGCAGTTCCTAAAGGGAAACCACAATGAGCTAAAATCCAAATCAGCAGGCTAAAACTATAAGAAACAGCCAATGATTGGATTTCTGAACAGTGCATCTCCGGATCCAATTAAGACTCGTGAAACCTTAACAAGTTGATTGTAAGGGCTGTGACTGACTTATCTGTTGAAAGGGAGGCAGAGGGAGAAAGCGAATGAGGGGCAGCATGTTTGACAGATGGATACTGCAGCGTCTCATCACAGTCGCAGAGAGATGAGAACCTGTACCATAAGGGCTGACAGTGAAGGCTGGCTGGTGTCCAGCTAGAGATGGACCTTCGCACAGCAGACACGTGCCGTCACAGCCGAGGGTTACACTGAGGGACGAGGAGCTGGAAACTCCTCGGACTTAGTCACTTTGCAGCTCTGTTTGTACAAAGCACATAAAAAGTACATCTACAATACCCCTTCCGAAGCACTGAGCAGCACTACTGTGTGCCCTGCAGGGGTCACCTGCTGTTGGGTGTTATAGTTTGGTGACCTCAAAAAATAAAAGACATCACCAGAACAAACTTACCTTTAGACTGGCTAATGCTTTCTATTCAAAAAAACACACAAAATGCAAGCTGATTTCATGTCTAAACATGTGTTTTTTTAAAGCGTGCCTGTGTAAAGTGCCAAGTGTGTGCTCGCTCTGCATGCATGAATACATCTGCAACAGTTAGGCTGAACAGCTGCTGCATCGCAAGGATACAATGGGAAAAAAAGAAAAATACTTCAAAAGCGCACAGTGCACGCATAAATGCATCTTTTTTACATGAGAAAATGATCTGTTTTCAAGTGATTTGTAAAAAAAAAAAAAAAGCCTAATAATAATAAATCACGGCATGAAAGGGACATCAGAAGCTGAAAAGCAGGGGGGGAAAAAAACTTTTGTTTACCTTTAGTTGTAATAGCAGTGGCATTTTTAATATGAAAGATGGCTTTCCATCTTCCTCCCCTGATCTGCTTAAACCAAAGACAAGAGGGAAAGGGAAAAAGGGTAATTAATTACTTTTGTGAGCTATTGCACAGGAGAGACAATAAACCTGCCTGGTCGCCATGGATATGACATATTTGCTCTGAAAACAACACAATAATTAGCAAAGGAGAAGGATCCGGCGAGAATATGAGAAATCCGGGCTTAAAGTGCCAGTGATCTATTCTTGTACTCATTCGTATCCAGTGTTTATTATTATTATGAGTATGAATAATATAATAAACACAAGAAAGCATACAGAAGAAATTTATACATGCACAAGAGAACAAATGGTGACCTCTTTACAGAGGCATGTTAAATTAAATCTCAGATCATAAAGGTGTTTTGTACAGATCTAAACTAAGCGAACATGCAGAGAGCTCTGATAACAGTTTTTTTTTTCTTCAGCAGATGGAAGTCAGAAAAACTGTCTGTCACTGGCGGCTGGAGCTCTATGGGAAATAGTGACCAGCATCAGAAACGAATGAGGTTTACACAGCATTTTGTATGAAACATTTTAGCAATTATTAATTTATATCAATCAGTTATATTTTATTAAAAACTTTAGTGTCGTTTGCACAAACTGTAAATTAAAAAAAACTGTTAAGACACCATTTTTATCAGCTTAACTTCCGCTATTCGGGTTTTGAAAATTGATTGCATTTTTTTAGAAGTTCCTCTATTTACAGTAAATGACACTCTGCTAAGTCTTTACTACCTGTTTGGAGAAAACCAAAAGAGTTTCGACTAAAACTGTGACTTTCGGCGCACCAATAAAAGTCTCTCTTTTTTTCTTTTTTTTTCTTCTCTATTTTCAGTTCTTGGAGAAGTACGCGGCCTAAGCAACAATACGCAGAACAACAAATAAGTGCCAGCATGTGTGTTTTATTTCTACTTGCATTAGATTTACATTTCACAGAGGAGGAGCGCCTCGACTTGAGCGTAAAAAGTTGGATGTTTTTGTTTTTAGCTTCGAAACGGGACAGTTCACCTCCAGTTTCCCTCGATTCTCTAAGAGCTCCGACTTCCCTCTTATTGTGAATTATTAAAGTTTATTCGTGTGGCTGTATTTCCAGCCGTGGCAGTGGGTTTCCTCAGGCTGGATGAGTCGCTCCAGACCGGCTGCTGCTGCGGTCGGCGCTGCCGCTCTAGCGAGACACGGACCGGATTTACCGACAGGTCCTACGACCACATAATGTTACACACTCCTCCGTATGTCTATATGTCCCTGTCACTGTTGGACACCGACACACTTTGATGTCATTTGCTGCCGAAGCGTGTGTTTTGGAAATGAAATGAGCGTGGAGAGTAGTTGAGAGGAAAAGGGAAACTCTCTTACCTGCGCTACTTCGCTGACTTCCAGTTAAAGGGACGTGTGTGGTTACGGTGTTCAGCTCTTGGCCGTTCATTAAAAAAGGAAAAACTTCCCACATAATTTTCTGGGGTTTTTTTAGGGTTTTATTGTAGCATTTTCTAATTTCTTACGGGGCAAGTCGCCCGGAAGATCTGCCCTGGAGACCGGCTCCAAGTGGGAAGAGGAGTCCTTTAATTGAATTTGTCGGTCTTCAAAGTGTTGCTCAGAAAACCTGAACTGGAGTCTGAAGGTGTCCGTCAACTTGGCTTTGCAACTCAGGAAAGGCACTTTCTACTAAAACCTTATTTGATTCAGTCACTATTAATATTTATTTTTAGATCCTTTATCACAAAATCCTCGAGAAACACATGTTCAGATCAATAAATTACTTTTTTTCGTTTAATAAATGTAATTATCACTTTAAACTTAATGTGACAGAGGTAAGAATAAAATTGCACTATACTAGATCCAAAATACCCTCATCAGATTTAAATTTTAAGTAATATTTCAATCTTTATTGTCTGTCGAGGATATAATTTTAACAAAATGAGCCAAATATAGGGTAATGGCAATGTGGGCTCCCAACATCAAAGACTTGGAGCTCATCACTGAAGATAAACTGTCAAAATACCAGAGGAGACATGCAAACATCTGGTCAGCAATTATTAGAAGAGTTTGATCTGTCAGCCCAGGTTTTCATATTGGTCTTGAGCACACGTACTTGATAAATGACTTTTAAGAAATTTACAACATACACATATATTAAATTTAATTGAAAAAAAAATCAATGAAAATATCTATCCATTGATTGTCGTCCACTTAATAGGGGAGGCAGGTGGGGAGGCCCAGACTTTCCTCTACCCAGCCACTTGGGCGAGCTCTCCTCCAGGGGAATCTCAAGGGTCATTTCCTGGGTCTTCCTCTGGGTCTCCTCCAGGTAGGACGTGCCTGGAACACCTCACCAGGGCAGCGTCCAGAGGGCATCCTAACAAGAAGCCCGAGCCACCTCAACAGGCTCCTCTCGATGTGGAGCAGCAGTGGCTCTACTCTGAGTCCCTTCTGGATGACTAAGTTTCTCACCATATCCCTAACGGAGGTCTTGCACCTCTATACTACACCTATCTGTCTATCAATCTCCCGCTCCATTTCTCCCTAATTTGAGAATCTAAATAAACATAGTTCTTTCAAACTGAAATTTCTTTTATGCTGTTTTATAAACTTTTACTGTCTTGTTAAAAACAAGCCTGCCACCTACTGTACATATTTCACACAGGAAGGACATTGATGGTGGAATGGTTTCTACCTTCATTTCCTATGTGAACAATCACTGGCTTCTGTGTCAGTAATGATGGTTCACATGTGACAATGGGTCATATTTAAATAACGTACCGTCCTATGATGTTGGCGTTGTTTAACATGATCAAAGTGTGTTTTGATCTTGGCCAGTCGGGCCAGAACTCTCCTCCAGTCGAGTTCTGTTGGTAAATCCTGCTGTGTGCTGTCAGTTGTTTTCAAGAGTTTGTTGTGAAGTGATTCACACAAACTACAATTTTCTTTGACAATGTGGCTGGGACAATGCAATTAAAAGTAAAATAAACCCAAGTAGCTCCGCTCTCCTTGACTGGGACAATTCATGGATACATGTTTATTGCAGACAATAACAAAACACTTGTCTTTTTCCAGGAGCCATTATTGTACAGTGCATACAACCATAAAATCAGCTGACCAAATATGCTTGTTTTTTAATAACGAAATGAGCAGAGCTCCGCTTGGGTAGGTGATGGGCCGGGTTCAGCTGGGGTTGCTAGGCACCAACAACATATTTACTTATTGCCAAAAAGTGGCTGGAAGTTTTTTGGGGGAGTTTTGTTCAAATAAAATACAACTTTGCATAATAGAAGCCCTTTAGCAATCCACAGCTTTTGAAACACACAATAAAAGAAGCAATGACAGAGTGAAACAAAATATAAATGCTGTAGAAGCTCTGCGATAATACCACAAAAGGCTAACCCTTAGCTGCTACCAATAGTTAGCATCTACTTGCATCTGCTAAACTTTACAGACTATTTCAGTTTTAGTCTGGACTGTGTTTAACCATCACAAGCCAAAAATCTAAAATATTTAGTCTTATTAAATTCTACACTAAAGAGAGATTTTTAAAACATTTTTAAATTTTCACACAAAATATATATTTTTCATTGTATTTTGGGAGGCTTTAGGAGCATATTGAAATCAGAGATAAAACAGACACAAAATGCAATACCAGAACTTGCCAAACCTGGGAAAAATTTACATTACATAATGCAACTTTTTAAAATGTAATTTGTGAATTGTGAACTATTTACTCTATCTGTAAAAAATACATTTTAAAAAAGGTGTAGTTTTTTTAAATCCCATTTTACTTCATAAACCAAATACAGTGCATCATCTCATCACAATACCAAAGCACGGGTAATGCTCAGTTGACTCAAATCAAATTTTGTAAAACCAAAAAAAATAATAATAATAATAATTACTTTACCTGTTTCAGTCTGTAAAGTTAAACCGAGGCATTTTCTGAGTAAAACAGTGCCGAAGACACCCGTCATTTGACTAATGCAACACTGCAAGAAGAAAAGATGTCCTCCATTCATTCATCTTCCTGATCCACTTTATCCGAATCAGGGCCATGAACGACTTGTGCCAGCCCCCAGCTACAGTTCTGTAAGGTTTGACACTGCAAAAATCAGCAATGTACACCAGATGTAACACAGACAAACAACATACCACTCACATTCACACACGACACATTCCACAGAACTTAGCAGAAAACCAGTGTCTAAAGAAAACATGTACAGGCATAGGAAGAACCGTACAGACACTACACAAAATAAACTCAGCTAAGGTTTAACGTTTTTGTCAAAAGAAAAGGCTTTCACTTTAATTCTCAGAGATTATTTGTTGCAGAACACATGGCTATTTGATTTATTATTATTATTGCAAAATTAAAAACTTTAAACTATCTTTAGACAAGTAAAAAAAATGGAGTCTTCACATGCTCCATCTTAAAACTTTAGCTATCTGTTTATAAGACTCCACTGTCCCTCCTGTCTGTTTTCTTTCCTCCTCCCCTTTTCGGCTACCTTACCTACATCAATAATTTACTGTAAATTATTCTGTGCATGAGACTCCTTGAAGCTATTGCAGGAGCAAGACCCACAGGAATAGAGGGGCTGTGATAATGTATTTTAAACTTGAACTTTCCTTATCTAAATTCTGCAGTCTCGTGAACTATTGACAAACAGATTATTGCCAATTAGCAGTTTTGTGATGTGTCCCCTTGTACATAATAAAGAATCAAGAGGATCGATAGTAAAGTCAACTAACAAAGTAGACAGTGCCTTAAGCTCTTCCTTATAAGGTTTAGGATTCAAGGATCAAGACCCACTCCCCAGCTCATCGGTTGTGTTAGGGGATTTATTTTTTTTGTTTTACTATGATTCTGTCACATTTCCATTTCCATATCAGGGAACCTGACAAACTTTTGCACATTTTGTGAACCCAAAAGCATCTAACTGGATGAAATTTGAGGCTGAATAATTTTAATAGCAAACATTTTTGAGAGGATTAAAACATTCTGAAAGAATCTGGACACCTCTCGGTGAATAGAAAACCTTTAACACGGGAGCACATGTAAATTGAAAAAATTTAGCAAAAATAAATAAATAAATAAAAAAATTAAAAAAAAGATTTATGAAGGTTCTTCTTTTATAAATTCATCTCCTTTTCCGTCACTGCATGGTATGTAATTACATTGCTTATATATCCAGTGCAAGATGAGGCCTTCAAAACTCAAACGTTATCAAGAATTTCAAAGATCCCTCACAAGAAAACGCACCATATATTTTCACTATTAAACTTCTGCTGCATACTTTAACAAACCCACCGCGGTGACTGCAGTTGTCCAAGCGCCCCATCCATCAGTGAGTTCCTCCTGATGTTGCAATACGATGATACAGAATAATAAAGAAGTAAGAAAGACCAGAAAATCAATAGATTATTCTGCAGATCACTTGATTCAGTAATGACCCAGTCCATTTATCGCCAGCCGTTTATTCATAAGGTGGCCCTCAAGGGCGTGCTCAGCCGACCCCTGGCCTGCTGACTCCTTTGTCATTGGAACGACTGATTACAAAACATTAAAAACTGCTCACATGACATTCTGTTAGGAAAGACAAATAAGTATTAATTCCTTATAAGAGTTTAGTATAATGTGGAACTTAAATTAGTTAAACATTTCAGTTTTATCCTGTGGTACATGCAGTTTGGACGGGTTTTTTTTGGTTGTTTTTTTCCCCCACCGTCTTTGGCATAAATTTGCATACCAGCCATGCATCAATTCATACCTACCTTGTCTTAAGCATGTTTTATACCAATTTTGACAGCCAATAATTTAAAATTACTTCCAATAATATATTCCTAATATAATGTCCTACAATCTGAGAAAATGCTGTTATGGGTCTCTAATAAATTAAATCTACTAACAGGATGTTGCTCACGTGTATATTGACATGTATTTTGCTTCATCAGTAGACATGGGTTAGAGTGAAAAATATACAGTAAAATCATTTTTGAGTAAATAGAAGTTAGTTAACACAAATATTTGAAACAAAAATGTGGTGTATGCTCTCAACTCACGCTTTTGAATTGTGCTCTCACATCACGCTGTCAAAACTGCTCTCTTGGATCACTTGTCTCCAAGAAATTTGATTGGTTATGAAATTGGTGGGAATTTTGACAATTTACATAACCTCAACATGTTCAAAATGGCTGCCTTTTTGTGATAAAGATTCACTCAGTGGGAGACAGCGCCACTCCAGCTCAGTAGCTGTACTGCAACTCAGGGCGTGATCTGTTCATGGTTCAACAACAAAACTGTCTTCATTCCAGTGACTTAAAACACTGTATTTCCAAGCAGCCAAGTTAGCATTTTATGAACCATTTATACATCAACATAGAGAACTACTTTTTGTTGCCAGTGAAGCACAAGACCAGTTTATATCTATTTAGGTAAAAGGATGTGCCAGTGGCCAACCCAAATAAAGCTTTTATTACCAGGAAGGTAGGAATTTTAGTTTTTATTTAACCATTGGCAGTGCAGGCCAATTTGACCATGCCTGTAACCTATACTGCAGTAAACCTAAATTTGACACCCATGTTGCCTCACACGTTAAAACTGAAAACTAGAGTCTGTAAACTACTTTTTTTTTTTTTTTGCATCGACTCAGACAATATTTTGAAGAATTTTAAGTTTGGAATATCAGTGCCCAGCTCACATGTGTAAAAAGTGCCATTAGTAGGCTCAGATCTTTATGTAGCTTAAGCACCAGCCTGGTGATGTCTAAATATACTGTAAACTATATTTTACTGTGGCTATATGACAGTGACAGTTAGTTGGATAAGAAATTAGATGAGCAGATTAGAACATGGTACAGTTGTGAATTTCCTCCTGTGTTATTTTATGACAACTAAACCACCAACTTCTTTGCAATTCCTTTATTAACTTTCCCTGATTTGCGATTGTGACCCATAAATGACAAATGTTTTACCTCGTCTCCTTGTCTCTGATCGGCACAGTTCACAACAACTCAGAATCTCCATTTGTAACTTAAAAAACACAGACGAACCTGAGATTCAGAAACCAAATTACCCTTTTTATTGCCTGAAAGTTATTTTTTTAAGTTTTTATTAAAATACATGGTTTCACTTGGATTGGACTTCAAATTCAAAACATTAAGTTTTCATGATACTTTTCTGGAGGAGAGGTTTATCCCATGCAGCTCTTTTAGTCACACCCCTGCTGTCTCTCCTCTAAATACATCCTGTTTTGACCTATGAGATGTGAAATTGCTATAAAACGTGTAATCTGACTCTGTGTAACATTTGTTCCAGAATGTCAGGCCTCTCATCTGAGAGTGTAATGCCAAACATTTATTGCTGTAATTTGCAGCCAATACACCCCAAGAGTTATTCAGGTGTGAAGAAAGTAAGCTGGCACACTGAAGCGCCTTTTCCCAGTATTCTATTAAATTCCAATTATCTCCCCCTCACTGCTTATTGAGCACTGGTTTCTTAGATTTACGAAACAATTTGTCGAAAATTTAGCAGCTTTAAAAAGTTGTTACATAATAAAAGAAAAAAAAAAACAGAATAAAAATGATTGCAGCTGTCTGACAGTTATGTGTGTTTGACAGCAATATCAGCTCAAATGCCCATTTTACTGTCATCAAAATAAGTTTCAAATTGCAAGTAAGTGATACTATATTACTCTGGGCCACAAGAAGATAGTTAAATATAAAGTGTTGGGAGGTTTAGAAGAAAGAGGAGTCCAGCTGGCTTATGTTTTACTAGGACACTAAATCCATGCTGCTACAAAAATGTTTTCTCTGGCTGTAAAACTTTGCTCAAAAACTTTAAAGCTTTGTTCTTCTTTTTTGTTGTTGTTGAAAAAATGACCAATTTTGGTGAGTGGAAAAGACGAGCGCGCCTCCGCAGGCGACTGAACTGCACACTTGCACGAGGCTGATCAAGGTCGATTTATTTTCAGTCACATTGCATGAAGGAGCCAATGAAGTGGCGTTTGCCTTAATTAAATGAAGACATGCACAAATGTCCTTTAGCAGGTGGCCGTCTTCTGGAAGGTAACTGTGGTGGCAGCTGCCTATGTATGGTAAACAAAGAGCATTTTTGAAAAGTGATGGTGGCTAGTAGGAAGAGGAGGAGGAGGGCGGGGAGGAAGGTTGGACAGCTGTCGCCATGCCCACCTCGCTGTGCTGACTTGGAGCAAAAGCCCGATCAAGCCTTTGTATATGTTTTTCCAGAACATTTCAGCGCTGTGTACACCTCGTGTTTGAGGCGGCGCAGAGGCACATTCGGTGTGACAGATGCACACAGCAGCACCATGAGCAGCAGAGGACAGGAGTTGTAGAACATCAGCCTGTGAATACAGAACGTCGTGAAAAGAAAAAAAAACAAAAAAAACCTCTTTCTTATTTTGCCATTTTGCCTCACCTCAGATTTCAATGGATTTTATTGGGATTTTCTGTCACTGACTAGACCATTCTGACAAAAAGCTATTATTTGATCTACATCATACCAATGTAGCTCTGGCTGTATGTTGAGGGTTGTTCACTGCTGCTCTATATCTACTACCTGTCCACAGCATAATGCTGCCACCATTCTGTTTTGCACTTTGTTTCACGTCTTTGCCTTGCTCCCTGCTTCGCTCTTCCAGCTCCAACATATTCACTAAAAATACACACATTTTTACATTTTTATTTACCAAAAATGTCAAAAACAATGGACACTTTTACTTCTGCTTCACTATTTGCTTACTTGTGTGTATATGTCACATAAAACCTCACTTACAGACGTCAAGGTTTGTGGTTTAAACTTGATCAAATCCAGCGGGCGGGGGGTGGAATTTCTTTCAGAGGAAAATGTCACATTTGTCTGTTTAACAACCACAAAGCATTCAGATACAAACATTGTTTAAACGTCTCCCTGATCCTTGTTGTTTGCCTCTTCACTCATGGCGGCAATATGATTTCTCCATCTAAGATATTTACATGTTTAGCCGGCAAACAATGAGAGGTAGGTGGCTACTTCCTCAATCACTTCCAACAGGAAATTAACATGTGGGTCCTCCGCGAAAACCGCCGTATCGCAGCAATCTCAACTTTTCCAGAGACAAACTGTATATTCTCAAATAAGAGACCCATTTAGGTCTGTGTTCAAAGCTCATTGTGTGCGGCGATATCTCAGAAAAAATAATTACAGAAGCTGTAGTCACGTGCTCAAAGTGAGAGCCAGAGAGAGAGAGAGAAAAAAAAGAAAACAAATCCTTTCGTCAACAACAGTGCTGGCCACCACACCATATGGTGATGATAAGACGAGCAGGTAAAATCTAATTTTAATAAATTCCTAATCAGCTTGGAAGACCACTGAAACAACATAGTTAATGCAAATGTGTAGAGTCAGCAAGGTCTTCCACAGCTGCGTTTTTTAATAAGATTTGAGAGGCATTACAACGGCGCTGCAGTCAATGTCACGTTGAGCAGCTCCTTCTGTCTGTAACTCCTGCAGACGGGGGGTGAGAAAAAGATCAGACAAATAAGGGAGGCAAGAGGAGGAAAACATGGTCATCTGTTTCAAAAGAGCTGAAATCTGATCTCTGGAGAGGGTGAGAGAGGCATATTTGGAGGTACTGTATGGCACATATCATCTCCCTGTGATCATTCACGCTTTCTAATTACAGAAGGTGAAGAGGGCCATAATTTTATCGTATTTGTTTTGCATCACTGCAAAAATAGAAAATGAGGGCTTGCCAAGCTGCACCAATTTACTTCATTTCGACCTTGATTAAAAGAAAATTAATTGCCACATCTCTCATTATGTTGCAGGCAGCATTTGGTGACGTGAATGCGGGGAAAAAATAAAATAAAATAAAGGGCGACGGCTCAAATGGGAGATGACCCGGTTGTTTCAAGAAATGAACATGTTGCTCTAATGTTTTTTCTGTTGCAGACGTTTCATATCACTTTTTTGGGTTCATTGTACTTTCTTTTAGAAGTGCTTGCTTTAGAAAACAGAGAAACCAAACCTGTTTACTTCCAAAGTTATCAGAACCCATTTGACTTTTTCACATCCTTAATGTGTAATCTGAAATGGACTGTGTTCAGCAATTACAGCTGCAAAAACTTTGAGGTACAGTGGAAAGTATTCTGACCCCTTAAAATTTTCTGCTATTTGTTTCATTGCTAAAATCAAAAAAGTTATTACATTGTTTCTCATTAATGTACACTCAGCACTCCATCTTGCCTGAAACCCCCCCACCCCCAGAAATCTAAACAATTTGATCAATTTATTAAAAAAGAAAAATCGAAATATGTGTATCATGTAATTTCTGATGGTGTGTTTAGCGTCTTTGTCCTGCTGGAAGGTGAATGACCATCCTAAGTCTTTTTGCCAGGAAAATAAACATTTTATAGCTTTTCTTTTAACATGGTTGTCTTACTGCTTTCTAAGTAAGTGCTTCACCCACTGGAGTTGTGGATGTCTGCAGCTCCTCCAGAGTTACTGTGGTCTTCTTGGCTGGTTTTCTGATTAAGGCTCCCATTGCTTTACATGTCTTTTTAGGGTGGGTTTCTACTAGCTTGGCATTTTCAGCAGGTGAGCTGGACGGAGCTCTGTGACATGTTCAGAGCTTGAGATATATATTTTTTTACAAGCGAACTCTGGTTCAGACTTCTCCACGTCTTTCTCCTTGACCTGTCTGCTGTGTTCTTTGGGCTTCATGATGCTCATTGTTCACTGATATTCTCTAACAAACCTCTGACGCCTTCACAGAATAACCTGGATTAATGTGGAGATTAGATTAGGAAAAGGTGGACTTTAATTGCAATCCATGAGACTTCTCACAAGATTTTATTTTCGGGCATCAGTGTAAAGGGAGCTGAATACAAATTGCATGCCACACATTTTAGATTCTTTGTCCTCCAAACTACGAATCATTTCTACTTCTACTTCAGAGTCATGTACCACTTTGTGTTGGTGTGAATCCTAAAGAAGTACGTTTAATTTTGCGGTTGTAACCTGACAAAAACATGAAACAGTTTGCGGGATATTAATGTTTTAGCAAAGCACTGGAAATCCTGTTCAGACTCCACCAGCCTTCGCGTCTCCTCCTCTCCCCGGGGCAACACATCTCTCGATGGATCAACTTCTGGAGTTTTCAGTAACCCGCGGTGTGTGATTACATGAGAATTTGTCCCAGAGAGGGCTTCCAGGAGGAGCAAAATGCTAAATGCTATTTTTGAACTGAAATTCGCCATCAAGCGGCTGCACCTGTTTCCCTGGGAGAGTAAACAGAGCAGACACTTGACGGAGAAAGGCCCGTCCACTAACACGCACCAAAATCTGAAATATTTATTAGCTTTTGACACTCTTTAAAGTCGCAGCCCTGGACAAAGAGTACCCTGTTCCTCTTGCACTTGTTGGCTATACATAACATCCCGCCCCTCTGCCTCACCCTGCTGCTCTGGCTGCTCATGTGACCGCGGGGACAGAGGCAGGTTGACCCTACACCTATTTGCGGTTGGGCCCAATGAAAAGGTCTAAAACTCTGTGTTCTGGTGTGAACATGTCCCATGTTAATATTTCATGGTCAGTCTTGAACTTGCAGGCGAGCGCGGGGCACTGGGATCACTATTTGCCATGCCTCGTCAGGCCAGCCGTCGTGACAGCGATGGGGACATTTGAATAATTGATTGAAATAATGTAAAGTAATCTGGCCAGCTTTCATTCTTGGCTCACCTTCCCCTAATTCTGAGATGGCTCTCAGTTGACAGGGGACAGTAGGGACATTTAAGGACATGGGAGTAACATGGAGGAGGACATTTTACCCACCATTACCCATCGTCTCTTGTTTCTCAACTGGTCTTAACGGTGAAGTTGTGGTAAATAAAATGGCGCGTTACAACCGCCCCTCAATGAGGCATGCAATCTGTAATATGAGCAAGAATGCGCGCTTGTCTTTGTGCGTAATATAAATATGTAGCGCTTTGCTGCTACTTCATGGGAGATTTAAGGAAATCGCTTCCCCTTTTGTTCCCTTATCCTCCACTTCTTCCTTGCTTGACTTAATAATTTTCACAAATAAAATAAAACCTGCATTAAAGCCTTTTGGTCATGCGTGACAGAGCATCCTTACTCACCGAGTTTGAGCAACCAGACAGCTGTTACACTCACAGAGGGAGAGTTTAGAAGAGAAGATGACTGAGAGTAAGAGGGAGTAACGTTTGCAGGGCTTTTCAAAAGTATTCACACCCCTCGAACGTTTTCTCGCCTTGTCGTTTCAGAACCCTGAAGTTCAAAATGTGTTTTATTGGAAATTTGAGTGACAGAGTGACACAAATTGGTCTGTCACTGTGAAAAAGTCATCTGGAGTGAGCTATACATCAGCATTAAGCCCTTTTCACTCTGAAACCCCAAAATAAAATCATATAATTTCCTGCTTATTATGTACATTCATGCAGCTGTGCTGTGAAGGTCTAAGAGGTTTTGTTTTAGGAAAGCTGTGAGCAATCAGCATCGTGAAGATCAAAATGGAACTTTTTGACCAACATGTAAAACTATAACACTGCACACCATCGTCAGCACATCATTCCCATGATTTAAACATATCAGTGGCAGTATCATGCTGCGGGCTTGCTTTTTTTTTTTTATCAGGGACAGCAAAACTGGTCAAAGTTGGGGGCCTGTGGCCAGACGGGGTTGGCGGTTCACCCTCCAGCAGGATAATAACACTAAACCTACGACCAGAGCTCCGATAAACTGGATTGGATAAACGTAAATTTATGTGGAAAAATGGCCTAGTCAAAGCCCAGAGCTAGATCTCATGGAAAGTTTGTGACAACGCTGGAAACCTGATCACAGATCCAATCTATCCATTCTATTTTGCCAAGAATCAAAACAATATCAGTCACTACAACTGCAACCAAACGTGATTACACAAAGTATTTGTTCAGTGGAGCTGAATATAAATGCACAACACACTTTTCAGATGTTAAGAGATTTTCTTGACACTTCATACTTGGTGTTTGTCTATATTACTCAAAGTCTGTGGCTGTAAAGTGACACAATCTGAAAATGTTCATCATATGTAACACATAATGAAAAAATCATGGAAAACACGTAACGATCTTTGACTTTGTTGCAATCTTTGGCCCTCGTTGGGGCCCCGTCCCCCTTTAAAAACCTTCTGCAGTCACAACCGACTGTAAGAAGCTTTTGTGACTGTCGAGAGTCTGGATCTAAGAACTCTTCACACTTTTACGTCTCCTGAAGGCTAAACCATTCAAATATTGTCTAATTAATGCCGGCGACTGTAAAAGATGAACACAGCCATAATTTAAAAAAAGCAAAAAGGAACATATGATCTACCTGCAACTTGTACCTGCCGGGCGTTTGGCTCTCGGTTAATAAGTGCTTAACTCCAGTTTTCCCTCACTCGCCGAGAACGTTCTTAACGAGTAACAGCTAATAGATTTGTTCTTAAGTCTGACTCTGGGTGTCCTTCAGGATTTCACTGCCAGCTTCTGCAGGCATTTGCTGAAACACCGCGGGGACGTACGGCGTTCCTCACAGTGTTCTGGTGGGTACAGCAAATCACCTGATAGGCTGTTTATCCTTGAAAGCTTCATTGAATACCTAAAACTCCCCTGGCAGGAGCGCAACTTGACGTGTCTGTCCTCGCTACAGCTGCTATTGTGTGCACAAACCGGTGTCATTTAACACACGGCCATAATTCAGAGAGGATGTGAAAAAAGAAAACAAAAGGAAAGTTGAAAAAAAGAAAAAAGAAAAATGAAAACGTAATCACATGCAGGGGTGCAGTTTGTCTTTGATATGGCAGCCAATAGCTCATCCACTCCTCCTCTCTTATAGCAAATAGCGGGCAGCCACTGAAAGTGTTCAGTTTTAGGACATAGGGGTCACACCTGTTGTGGAATATGATAGAAGGCTTATTTATAAACTTTCTGAGCTCTAAATTCCTCCTTCAGAGAAAACGCTGACGCGCAGAGGGCGAGGGGGGGCGGAGGGGAGCTGAAAAGTTGGTTTAAAAGCTCAGCAGCAAACGTACGAGCAGGAGAAATGAGCAAGACACAAACTCACCGCACAAAGTCACACGTTTTGGGTGAAAGAGCGGGACCTTCGCTTTCAATCAGAGCCGTTTCTGTTTAGACTTTTTGCTGAGTATGCGCCATAAAGCATGCAGCTTTAAAACAAACATATAATGCACAATATAATACACGTCTGAGCTACGAGTCGTCCGGCGGCGCTCTCCTCTCAACTGCTACCGCTGTGAAAACACTCTTTAAATCATGTCACTTTGTGTATTCGGAATGACCTTCACTGAGTCTTGGTGGTAATTTGAAAAGCAAACACCACACAAGGATGGCCTCTGCTAGACGCTGCGCTTTGTTCCCTAAAAAAGGCAAAAAGGTGCCGTTGGGCCCACGGCGGAGCGTCTGAACGTACTGCCTAAATTTAGGTGCTGAGTTATGGCTCAGGAGATATCTGTGTGAACTCCTGTGAAGGATGAAAAGGTCGGACAACGCCGAGTGGATTCTGAGAGGAAGAGGGGAGAAGTTATGGCTGTGGGGGAGAGATCTGAAGTGACTGAATGGAACGACAGGTTCAGCTTGGTGAACATCCGACAAAGAAACCTTTTGCAGTTGGAAAAATATGTTTGTTTGTTTTTTTTTCTTAGCATGTTTCACGTTTTAACGTAACTGGGTGTATTAATTGTTACACATATCCTGGGTAATCTTTTATTTAGTTGCAGTTTCTTAAAAAACTAATCATACTCTGTGAAGATTTTTGCATATCTGCCTCTTTACAGTCTCAAGTCTGAATGCATTTTCAGGGATTTTCAAAAACTTTAAAGCTGGAAGAAAAAGTCATATGGTTTTAAATTGCTGTTCTTTTCTCTTTTTTTAGCAAAACTAAAAAAAATGTTAAGTATTTTGGTATTTATTTTTACTTTAACACTTCTTAATAATGCCTTCAGAAGTCACCTCATTTGTAAATGGAGTCTGTTTGTGAGTATTTATCATCTCAGTAAAAATCCACCTGTTCTGTTTTTGGCCTCAGGAAGATGTGAGACAACATTAACAAACACTACATACACGCTAACGTTTAAAAGCTGGATTAAGTTATAAAACAATGTTCACTACTTTGAACATCTCAGTTTATCATCCAGAAATGGAGATGGTGACACGGCCTTCAAACTAAGCTGGCAGGGCGGTGGCAGCATCATGGTGCGGGGATGTTTTTTTTACAGCAGTGCAAGAGAAGCTGGTTAGGTTGGATGGAATTAAGGATGGAGTTAAACGCATGACAGTCCCAGAAGAACACCTGATACAGGCGACAAAGCCTGAGGTTTCTCCTCAAGCAGGACAACGACCCTGTGCAACTAGCCAGAGCTGCAAAGGGAGGCATTAGGTCAAAGTATGATCATGTGTTAGAATGACCTAGTCAAAGTTCATACCTAAAAACCCACATAGAATCTTTTGCAAGACTTTAACAAGATTTATAGCCTGTAGACGTGCAAAGCTGGTAGAGAGTTACCCCAGAAACTTCCACCTGTAACTGCACTGTATAAATTTCATCAGGTGATAAAATGCAAATACACAATTTTCCCTCCTTTCATAGTTACTTACTACTTAGTGTTGGCTTATTATTTAAAATCCCACTAAAATTCTTTGAAGATTGTGCTTGTGACCTGACAAACATAGAAAAGTTCAAGGGGTCTGAATACTTTTGCAAAAAAAAAAAAAACTGTACAGGTCACACATACAAACACACAAAAAATAAAACAAAACTGGAAAACCATACATACATTTAGCATCCGAGGTGTCACAATCCAGATAATTTATGGAGTTTGGCTCTAAATCTCTCACCAGGAAGACACTAAGAGAAGCGTCATCATATTCTGCTGAGCCCCTCTCTCTGTCACTCTTGCTGTGCCATGCAATGTTACGTTCCCTTAACATTTAGCAGGGTTCAAGTCATTCTGCACTGCTCAGGCAGCTGCGACGGCTGGATTGCGCGCAAGTAAGCAGACACTGCACTTTATTATAGACATCTGGGTATAATATTAGTCACCTCTGCCAATACCAGCAAACCTTAACAGGCGGACCACGTGACAAGGCACAACAGCAGACAAATCGATGGCACAAAACAGATTGCGCTGCGGAAGATTCCCCCCCTTTTTTGCTGACAGGCCGCGGGACAGTTTGTGCTTTAAAAAATAGCGACATCTTTTAAGGTGACCCCCAGAGTGCTTCTTATAAAATTACAAGAGACAGAAATCCATTTGCAACTGTGCTATAACACTGAGATTACATTGTTACTTTAGAGCCTCGGCGCAAATTAATTTGAGGTTCATTTCATGTGTTATATAAATGGATGGTGGCGAGAAAATTAAATCCCAGCATTGCGCATTTCTTTATATTGTTTTATTTTCTGCAGAGGGTGTTTTGGATCACCGTGCTTTGCCATTCAATTGGCCAACGGGGCAAGGTTCCAGCAGATTTAACTCTTTTATGGCCTCAGCTGTCACAAGGAGGAGAGGACAAACACAATCAGGCATGTGTTGTTTGCGAGAATAAAAAGGAAAGGACTAAATATCTCCAGATCTATGTTGTGGGTGGGGGGGGGGGATATTTAAAGCGAATATCTGCTGAAAATGTGGAAAAAACGTCACGCTTGGGAGCACCTGCGTTTCGCTCGCTCGCGTTCACCTGCCTCTGACGTCCAGTTATTGTGTCCTGATGATTTAAGGTGTATTTACTCAGAGGAGACTGCAGTACTGTAAAATGAAAAGTTCTGTTATTGGATTACTTAGTTTGCCTTACACTTTTATTTTCAGCTGTAAGTCATGTCGTAAGTGCAGCTTGTCAGGAAAGAATAAAGGCCGAGCTTTTTAAAAGTCCGGCCGGTGATGGGACCGCTTGATGCAATTTAACGGGAGAGTTTAAAAATATGACTCATGCATGTGTGAGATTTATAACTGTAGTTTATAGATAACTATATTTTTTTTTTTTCTTTTTAATATGTTGTCAAATCGGTAAAAATAATGTGGGATTCATCAGTTTTTATTTTAACAATGTTTCAGTAGTTCTAGGATGTTTTATTGGATGCTTTTTATGATAAAGTGTCACATTATCAAGCAACTCCCCTTTTCATGCTCTGCTGCCTCCAGGATTCTGACAAATTGTAAAATTACATGCTTTTCAAAACTGTAATTCAGTATCTATAAAACATTTAGCTGGTTGAGTTGTACTTGTGCATTCTACAACACTCAGAAAGTCAGATTTAGAGGTGTGAAGAAGGGATGAATTCAGTTTTGAGGGATATTTAGACAGAATCTGATGACCACCATTTCAAAAGCTTTGTCACTATGAAAAATCTTGAATGAATACAGATTTTTTTTTTAGAGTGCAGTTAATGATCTCTGATCCCTTTGTTTAGTAAATATCCTTCCTTAGAATGTTAGTGTGAGTACTTTACTACACACTTCAACTAAGTTTTAAACTATGTAGGTTTAGAGGATTTTGTCTTTGTCAGTAGCTTCCAAAATGATTGATTGATTTTGCTCTGACGTGGCAAATCAAACACAAAAGTCTTATTTGCTTACAGATCGATCGGAAAAGCAATTTATTCTTTATAAACATGAGATGTTTGTCTTTTAAATAATAAAATTAAGACCAAACCAGTTGTTCACACTCTGTTTCTGCAGCTTTGGAAAAACAACCAAATCCATACTTTTCAAGTGTGTGCAGAAACCTTTTGGGCCCGGATAAACACAGTTCCCTGCTTTGCTGCAGCGGCCTCTCGCTGCCTGGGGCCCGGCACCCTTTGGACCCGACACCAGTCACACATATGGAAAGGGTTCAGAGCGTGTCGTCGGTGCCGCCCTGTCAGGTAAGAGTATCTGAGTGCCTCATCTCCTATCTGGGGACCTTGGAGCCATGTGTCGACATGCATCGCAGTGTTAGCTACATCGCCTGGTCATATTGGGGACAGGAAAGAAGTGGCGGAACAGAAGCGCTCCAGATGTTCTTCATCAGTGGGCCACAGGGGAAGTCTGTTACCGCAACACCTGGCTCATTCTGCTCGGAGCTCGGCGGCGCAGCAGTGACGCTCCGCTGCAGTCTGGCTACCTGACTGGAAATAGACTGCTTGAGGATGGCACACACACACACACACACACACACACACACACAGCGCAAAATGCATGGACTGTGTGTCAGGAAGAACAGCCAATTGAAACAATGGCATGTCCATGACATGAAGTGCTCATGTTGTCATTCAGAACCAATGTCAGAACAGTTTAGCTCCAGTAAAGTGCATCTTAAACGGGCAAAGCACTAAGAAGCTTTCATTTTCTTTAACGTGAAGCTGTTTTATCCTCTGAGTCAGTAATCTTGAGCGCACCGTCCACCCCTGACTCCCAGCTTCAACCTTAACCACGACAGATTTGGAGCGTTCACGCCGCCACAGAAAGACAGAAGCATCTGAGGGCATGCAGAGGACGGCGAGGAGGGCAGAAACCCAGGTGAAAAACGACAGGTGCCACGCTCAATAACACCAATGTTACCATCTCCTTGACCCCTCAGGTCATCAAACAGCGACCCAAACTCGTCTATATATTTTCCCTCGTGGGATCAATGTTGGCATAAATTTGAGGCCTCAATGACAAGAATAATTTAGAAGAGATCTATAAATGAGGCGATGTTGCTCGCCATGTTTATTGATGCGCAGCATTTGCCTTGATTGACAGTAAGCATGGGGCTGATTACCAGTGTCAAGATGCGCCAAGGTTTCAAAACCACTACAATTTCCCATTAAACCACCATTATGGTTGAAATGACCCTTTAACACGACTCCAGAAAATGTTGTAGTGTGATCAGGGGTTTTCCACGGCTGAATGGAGAAGAGGAGTACAGCGCTCCCCCCTCACATACCCACACACCTGTTGCTGCGTGCTGCTCAACAGCTGGCTGAAAGAAGAGAGCTACACTTTTCCCACACAGGGGTAGGAGTTGTAAGGTTGCAAAGGGGCACGCAGTATTTGAGAAATTTCTGAAATTTTTCAGAAACTTTTTTAAAAGATAGGGAATTATAGAAATATTCCAAAGTCAGAATTGATGGTAATTAACTAGAAGCTAAGGGTAATCCAAACGGAAATGCAAACATTTTGTTTATATCCATGAGGTATTTGCAAGTAAAACATTAATAACGTACATTAATTAAATTTACATCAAAAATATCAAAATGTATTTCAGTGATTCTTGAGAATAGGGACAAAATGGGTTTTAATTTTCCCATATTTTTTTAAAATTATTTCTCAACCTTATGTATGCAAATATGACAAATAATGTTTAGAAAATATGAAGATGCTAAGGTACAGGCTCCCAGTTGCGAATTTTTAAAAAAAAATTACATTTTTAATCGACCTGACCCAAAACTTTGTCATCACCATCTGACAAAAATAAATCTAAAATGATTTTTAAAATACCCCATTAGTGATATTTTTACTCAATTTACAGACAAATGCTTCTCAAGAAATAAAATAAATATTATTTAAAACAAAAAACAAGAAAAAGTCCATCTGATGGAGTTGACAGTGCATGACGGAGTTGACACAGAACTGAAGGTGGTGACAAACTAGTGAGTAAAATGAAAAACTTGGTACATGTGAAGTAATGCAATTCATGTAAAATACATTAAAATGAATTAGTTGCACAATTAAGTGAGATTTGATAACAATTTCACTGAAAGAGTCAGAAAAACTCTGACGGAGTTGACATCTGACGGAGTTGACGAAATGCCAAACTACCTCAATTTATATGATGTTATTCTGAAGGAGGCCATATTGTAGCTCGTCAGGTCCATGAAATCTTTACATTATACCAAAATTAAGCTTTTATTTCGCAAAATTTCATCAAAGTTTTGTAAATTGTCAGTTATGGAGTTGACACATCATGGTTGTGACAAACAATTTAGGAATAAAACAGAAGAAAAAACTAAAGAATAACTTAAGCTAACCGGAGCTAACTAGCCCTCCTAGCAAAGGAAGAGAAAAGACAACGTCATGGGGTCCTTAGAAGTTCTGGTGCCCCCCAATAATGCCTGATTTTTTTACATTCTTTTCATGTCTGACGGTGTTGACAAAAACTAAGGACAAATTTCAACGGAGTTGGAAAATATCTAAAAATTATTTTTAATTCAATTTATCGATACTTTTATAATTATTTATATGACTACTTATACTTAATTGTCATAATATATAATTTTAGTATTTCTTTAATTGTTTTAAACTATAAGAATGTATTGAGTTCTGCTCCTGGACAAGGGCTTTTACAGGCATCATCCACCGACTACAATGTTTAAAATAAAAAATATTCAGCAAAAAAAAGAAAAATATACATTGTTGTGCTCACATGACCCAGGTTAGTTTAGTTAGATATTTGAAAAAAATATATTTTGTGTATATTTTATTCAAATTTCATGCTTTATCCATAGGACCTGTTTTGTCCCTATTCTCAAGAATCACTGATTTATCATTGGTCAGTCATGTTCTAGACTCAGTAAAGTGGCCTCTACAGTCCAGACTTAAATCACATGAGCTGGATGAATGCATTTAAGTGTATTTAAGGGCGTGGCCTTAATCACACTGGAGTAAGCGGCTACCTGTATGCTTGTGACTCAGGGAGAGCAGTTATGTCCTTAAAAAAATTATTGTCTGTCTCATGTTTTGGGTAAAATATTTATTTTCCCAAATCTTATTTTAAATTCCTGGTTGGGTCAAACTTATAAATTCTAAATTACAGGGTGGGGATTCCCATGTTCATGTCCACTTTTATCTAAAGTTTATGTTTGAAGAAAACAATACATTTATATTGTAATTGGTGACATTATAACTGCATGTGATAGTATTTTAGCAGAATACTTGCTACTTTTCAGTTTTAAATATAAAAGCAGCTGGATGATGTGGTACGTTTTTTTGTTTAAATATTACAAAACCTGAGAGCTTTGTTTAAAAATGTCCTAATAAGAAATTTAAAAAAAATCTCTGACATGCAGCTAAATGTGTGCGTGTGTGTGTGTGTATTGAGCACACCTTGCACTGTTTGGTGGCTTCATCTGATGAGTTCAAGTGTTTGAGTAATCGATGTGTTCTGATTTTCTTCTGCTTTTCTGCTCTGATCAGCAAAGATAGGAAGGACAAATTGTTTAAGGTGTCTGAATAAATAATTATATTTATGCTGAGCCCAACATACACCACCCCACCACCCCCTTACTTAAGTCAAATGAGTCTGACTTGAACCCCCTCCAGGGATCACAAGAAAAGCAATAAATGTGTGAAATGTAAACTGTCATTAATGAGCCTCTTTAAATAATTATTTTTTTTCTGTTTTCACAGTTTTAGATTTGTGCGTGTGTGTGTGTGCGTGTGCGCATTTTCCTAAAAATGTTGTGTAAAAACAGACATCTAAATAAGGAATTAAACTGCAAACCTGCCTAACGGAGCCTGTGCAGACACCATTTTCCTGCTTAGAGGACAAGATTATTGGACTTCACGCTAATACTGTTTTGCAAAGCATAAAAGCCTCTCGCTGATAAATATTAATTTGAGCCTTCATGATGTATTTGAAAATTCCAGCTAAAATGTCACCACATGGAACATTAATGTAATATTTCAAGGCCTGAGAGCAATACTCATATTGATTGCATTTATTCGACTCTGGGGAGGAGAAATAATTCTTCAGTGTGGAGACACATCTGGTAGCCAAAGATGCGGAGCAGGGAATGAGAAAATGCAAAATAACAATAAAAAATAATAGGACTTGTATTTAAATGCATTATCCTCCGGAATTGTTTGGATACCAATGCCCTCAGATTGCAGCCCAGAAAAAGACAGATGCAGCCGGGTCTTTTTACTGCTACCTCTGAAAGGTTTAATTTTCTATAAAGTGTTTAATAACCAACAAGAGAGGTGCAGATCGTTTGCATTCGGCTATTTTCTCTCTTAGCTGCCTGCTATTTGCAGCAGGTTCCCCCACCATAGGATAAAACTCAGCGGCTAGGGAAACATCTCGTGAGCTGCACTTTGCAGATCTGCGTTTGTTCATCTGGAGGCAACTTCAAGATTCTGTCCTTTGTTAGCAACAATATTGACTATCAGGGAGTCGAGGCATCAGAGTGTCTTTGTGCAAATGAAGAGAAATCTGAGAAGCACCACTTTGACCCTGAGCCCATCCATCATCAGTTCTGCAGGCTGTATTATTATGTGGATTATTTGCTCGTTTGGGTCTTAAATTTGCTAACTTATGTTTTAATTAAGCATTTTTGTTCACTTTATGGCCAAATGAGGGAGATTCTTTCTGTAAGATCCAAAGTGATTAACAGGATCTCCAATAAAGTCTGTGTGCCCTTAAGCCAAACAGTTAACGACTCAGAGACGCCTGCCTCCAAGGTGTTAGTTACAGTTAAGGGGGGGGATGTCACAAACTTCTCCTAAAACATGTGGGACAGACTTAATCACACTTCACCGTGCGTACAGCAGAGAATATAACTGCACTTTTAAACAAATGCACCAAATAAAAGACACCTGACAAAAAAAAAAAAAAAATCACAAACTTTCTTCATGTTGAGCAGATTTTATACTCTGTACGCTTGCAGCTGATACGACACGGCTAAAGCGCCCCCCACTGGCGCATTTTGGTACTGACGCTTCTACTTCAAGCTCTTAGGGACAGACAAGATATGTGCAGCATCTATCTATCTATCTATCTATCTATCTATCTATCTATCTATCTATCTATCTATCTATCTATCTATCTATCTATCTATCTATCTATCTATCTATCAGCCAGCTCAAAAAACAGGAATGTAATCAAGAATATGCAAAAAAAAAAAAAAGACACACTGTTTAAATATTTTAACATATCCCTTTGACATTTCTGTTAATAAGAAAAAAATTAATCTGCAAAGAAGACACAGAGTAAACTGTGCCAGCTTAAAACATCCGTTAAAGTAAATTTCTTCTGACGGAAGAAATGTCCTGGGACATTAAAGAGTCAGATAATATTCTGTCTGTGTGGCTTACTTTAAGAAAAAATAATATTTTAAAATCATAAGTGATGTATTACTTTATTCTGTCTTGTCCTCAAATGATCTAAACTGAAAAATAAAACCAATATTGATTATTAATTGAGTAACAAATTTTCCTAATGGAGATGTAAATCCATTAAGAAAATCTTACATCTCCGTGTAAGATGGAGGATGATGATGTCCCGTTCCAAATTAAATGCACCTTTTGAGTGAAAACTTACATATCTAGAGCATGCAAATGTCAGCTAATTAGCAAAGTGCTAATAGATTAAACTGAAGTCTTGGAGAAAAAACTTGACATGTATTCGTACCCCTTGAACTTTTTTCACATTTTGTCGTGTTTAAACAATGAACACCAATGCATTTTATTGGAGTTTTCTCTGTTAGATCAACAAAAATTATAGCATAGTGATTTAAACTCCTGATTACCTTTATTTAAAGTCTGAAATGTGTGCCATGCATGTGTATTCAGCTACCTTTGCGATGATAACTCTAAATAAAATCCAGTGCGCCAGCTGAGTGTAAATACAGATGTTCTACGAAGACCTCCGAGGTTTGTTCCAAAAACCTTTAAGAATATAAAATAAAAACACATCATGCATGCTAAGAAACACATCGACAATGAGGTTATGGAGAATTTTGGAGTACAGTTAATTTATCAGACAATATCGCAAGATCTAGATGTCGATTTAAGAGCCCTTCTTAATCTACTGTCCAAAAATAGGAAAAGTACGCCACAACTGTAAACGTACCAAGAAATGACTCTCTACTAAGACTGACTCAGCGCTAAAGAAGCTTGTGCCTAACTCTGGAGGAGCAGCAAGAAATTCACAGCTAATTTTGGAGAATGTATTGACAGGACTACTATTAACTACACTTTATGGGGGAAAAACCCCATCAGAAATCCTGATTTAAGCTTCCCAGAAGCTGGTGGGTACAATAAAAATTTGTAAAAGTGTTCTCTGAAAACAGCAAATCAAACCCTGTACATCAAACGAATACAGGCATCACCATGTTGAAACATAGTGGCGGCAGCATCATGCTGCTGGGAGACTGTTTTGAGGTTGCAAAAGATTTAACACTGGGGCACTGAATCACATTTCAGCACGACAATAAGCGTACAAATACAGCCAGAGCTAATGAAAAGGTTTCGATTATGAAACAGCTTGTTCTACAAAGTAAGAGAAGGGCTGGGGGAGCACAAATTACTTCACAATTATGCACTGCTTCTGTTGGTCTAGAGCAGGGGTCACTAACTCCAGTCCTCCAGGGCTACCATCCTGTAACTTTTAGATGCGTCTCTGCTCAAACACACCTGGCTCAAATAAACTGCTCGTTTCCAGCCTATTGCAGAGAGGAATGAATGCTGGTGAGGGAATTCAGACATGTTGGAGCAGAGGTAGCCCTTGAGGACTGGAGTTGGTGACCCCTGGTATAGAACATTAAAAAAAACACAGAAGTTCATGGGTATAATGTTAACATAGAGAACAGATATAGGAGGCATACATACATTTTGCAAGGCTCTGTAAAATGAGTTCACCAGCCTTGGTGCAGACAGTCCCCCTTCGTGTCTCACTTTTGACTCGAGCCTTATTTTCAAGCTTCCTCCATGGCTCATCTGAACTACCCTTCAGGGTGTTCTGTCACTCCTCCACGTCACAGGAACCAACACGTTTTCTCCAAAATCACAACAATAAACATTCAGCCAAGAACGGCGCTAAATAATGGATTTGCTCAGAAACCCAAGACAACTCCTTCAAAAAGCAAATACCTTTTACCACCATCTGCAGCTGGCACCTGGGAAGATGGGCTTTGTGTGCAGCAGAGTGAGGAGGGAAATCAGAGTTTTGGCTCAGACAATGTGAACATTTAAATAAGAAATGGAATCTGAGCCCGACTGTTTACTTTGTTCCTCAATTCCCGCATCGGTTTATATATGAAAGCAACGTGGGGGGAAAAAAAGCAAACAAACAAACAGGAAAGAAACAGAAACTTTTTGCGAGCTTAGAGGAAACAGAGATATCTGTCTGTCAATCCAGCTACGGATCCGTCGAGACCGGCCTGTTTTCGAACCGCTACAACATGCGACGCGTACCGCGGTTGTTTTTGGGCTAAACGAGTTGGCCGAGGCATCAGTGAGGTGGCTTCACAGTGACAGGTGATTTAATGGCTGTCACAGCAAGAGAAGAGACACAGGAGTCCAGTCAGAGCTAATGTTTGGTGATGAATCGCTGTCACGCCAGAGGTAAACGTAACACTAATAGACACGGGAGTATCTACTGTTAGCCAGTTTTGCTAATGAGCGCGTTCTTTCAGAGAGGCGGTGTCACTTTTGTGGGTCGGATCCATACGGTAAGGAGAGAAATGAGGGAGCTTGTATTGGACTGGGTGTAATGAGAGTCACAGTCAAGCGGTTGTGAAAAAGCTCGACGGAGGAGCTCGAACATTTATTACAATAAGGAACAAAATGCACATATTTTATAGCATAGCATAGCATGTTAGAAGCAATAAATTGAGCTGTGTTGAAGGTCTGCTCCAGTAAAATGATTTACTGACATTTTCTATTTTCTATTTTAGACATGTCAGTCTTTTAAAACTATGTCAGCCTGAATAATATTTTGGGGGGTAAGCCCTTTTTAACCTTACCTGACCTTACCTGATTAATAGGCACCAATTATTACTTTCCTTATTGCTAATATCTTTCCGTTTTGGGATTGTGTTGACTGTTCTGGACGGGCTAATAGCTGTAACCTCTTCTTTTAATCTGCAGTTGATCAACTACTTTAGTGCATTTGACTATCAGTATTTGGCTCCATGTCTAGAATTTTCTA
The DNA here is from genome assembly GCF_051168715.1 of Poecilia mexicana. Classification (NCBI taxonomy): domain Eukaryota; kingdom Metazoa; phylum Chordata; class Actinopteri; order Cyprinodontiformes; family Poeciliidae; genus Poecilia; species Poecilia mexicana. The sequence continues at coordinate 12,637,525 of NW_028263376.1, read as the reverse complement.
TTAAATACTGTATCAAATGTTTTTGGTCATTACTACTAATAGGCATTACGTTTTGTCAATGTTGGGCAGCAGCATTGATTTTGCTATAACATTATCAATATTGTTGTTATTCCTTACTAAATCTACTGTAAGACCATTATCTGTTAATATATTTTACAACTAAGTTAGCTTGAAATATTTATGTCTAAAATTAATCATAACTTTGGGATTTTAACCTCGGAAAGACCAGATTGCTAACATGCTAATATAGTGTGAACTGGATATGAAAGTCTCATGTTATATAGGTTTTATTTACAGATAGTGTTGGTAGTTTTACAGTCATGTATTTCCTGGATGAGTAAAATCACTTTTTAAAAAAAAGTTTTATTTATTTTGTTAGTATCTGCTTTCTATATGTTCAAAATAATGGTTTCATTCATTCTCAGCTTCATTTTTTATTGTAAAAAGAAAAAAAAAACAACTAAGAAAAATCAAATAAGCTTTCCAGTGTATAATTATATTGTTATCATTATGGGATAATAACAGGTATTGCCAGGTTGTAAACTTCCTCCTTGTTATCTTGAATCTAAAATGTGCTTGGAAAACCTGTCATTGAACTTAACAAAAGCAAAATGCAATGCCCAATGGCAAGACCTTGTTCAAAAGGTAGAAAAAAAGACATCTTCCATCCGAACAACCGAAAAGTGGCTGGTAACTTAAAAGAGAAAAGACTTTCCAACATACATCAGTTTCTGACAATTGGCAATGACAGAACAACCTTAAATAGTCATAAAAAGATCTCCATGGACCCCAAGTGTTTAGAGGTATGTGTGAGAAACCTTTTCTCCTTCTATAGAAATGAAGGAGCCAAATGCTGCTAGTCAAATGCGCTTAAGTAGCTGATCAACAGCAGAATAAGTGCATCCATAAAAGAAGAGGTTACAGCTATTTGCCTGTCCAGAACATTCAGTCTCTCAACACAATGCCAAGAAGGAAAGATATTAGCAATTATCTAAGGAAAGTAACTATTGGTGCCGATTAATCTACTAGGGTCATCTCCAAACAATTTGGAGCCCAGAATCCGTGGGAAAGATCATTTACGGCCTTAAAGACATCCACCAATCTTCCCAGACTGGAAGTCTAAAGCCTAGGTTACAGAACGCATCACTTGAGAAACTGAAGCAAAGCCAAAGACCTTTAATATGCCGATGCCCTCAGGTAGCATCTTATCACAACACATTTTAAAGAAAAAAAATCATACGTGGCTCATTTTTATTTGATTTTGGTAGAAAGACAATGTTTTTGTAGATAGGCTTAGAAAGTTGGGTCTAAACAAACCAAAGAGCTTAGAAACTATTTTTCTTTGGACGGGATGTGCAAAAGTGGAAATTTCTAACGTTTTTTGTTGTTGCTTTGTCATAGACATGTTGCCTCATGCAGCATGAAAGAAACTTAAGAAAAAAGTTTTAGACAACAAAAATGTCAGATATAAGTCTGTGGCTTGTTAAAGAGCATAATTAAAAAAAATTATTAACTGTTTAACTTGTTTAAAACTATGCAAACATTCAAAGTGAGCTGATTTTTTAAAATCTGAAATGCAATGCAGTCTTATTTAATTACAACATTCATCACTTTAATATGTGCTTAACTGGTCGCAGTAGAAAACATGATCTTGCTTTTTCAATTTCAACCATTTTTACTTGGGATTTTCAGAAATTAATCGCCTTGACGTGGATCGTTCTTAGTAAGGTTGCTTTTTTTAGATTCTGTCACCTGGAAGGACATTTCTTAATGCCACACTGCCTGGTGTCAGTCTGTAAAGTCGGGGGGGTTTCTTTTTGCTGATTGGGAAGTGTTTGGTTTCCGGCTCAGATCAGTCAGCATTAAATCAGGTCCAGTGATACTCAGAGTGGAGACTTTCTTTAAGGAGGAAGGTCATGGGAAGTGTTAGCGTAACACCGGGGCAGAAGCTGACACAGGCAGGCACAGCCACCATTAGGTTGACTTCTAGATGGAGCAACTTCAAAATCTATTCACAGTTGTTGAGAGTTTTCGTATTTGGTGACATAATGCTACAGAATTAATTGTATTCTATTAGTTGTTTTGTTTTTGTTTTTTTTAATAGACCAGCAGAAAGTGGTGCATAATTGTGAAGTTGAAGGTAAAGAATTCATAGTTTTTATAGATTTTCCACAAATAAGTTCTTTAATGTCAGTATTTTGTAAAAACACCTTTCACTGCAGTTCGAGCTGCATGGCTTTGGCAGCCTTGCACAGAACCTTCCCACAGATTCAATTAGATTTGGACCACATGAATATACTTTGATCTAAACCACTGCCTTGTAGTTCTATGTCTGGGGTAATTGTCCTGCTACTTAAAGTTTCACATCATTTATGGTGACATTTCTTGCAGAATTTCCTTGTGTTCAGCTCTGCCCATCTTCCACATTCCAGCTGATCAAAAGCATCCACTCAGCATTATGCTGCCACCACTAGGAATGGTGTGGCTGATGAGTTTGTTTTTAGCAACAACAAGATTTTGCATGTAGCCAAGAAAGTTTAGTTTCTGTTACATACACCCTTTTTAATGTGTTTTCTGTGTCCTACATGATCGGAGAGAAAGTTTAAATTTAACAATATCTGTCTTTTTGCCACCTGCACCACTGTTTCGAAAGCCTTACATCCACTTCTCTCTGCGTTGTGTTGGTATGTCACATGAAATCCCAACGATATAAATTTAAGTTTGTGGTTGTAAAGTGCCAAAATGTAAAAAAAAAAAAAAAAAAAAAAACAGCCTGTAAAGCCGTTTCCCTCCATGAGATCAGATTTATTGGAGGTCAACCAAGAAAACTGTAAGTTTGGATTTCTTGTCTAATTTCTGGTCTTGCTTTAAATTTCCACACAACCTTTATGCCGTTAAGAAAAACACATCATGAGAGATGAAAACAAGAACTAAGCTCCTGAGCTAAGAAAGAGCCGCAGACAACATTTCTAACATTTTGTCAAATCACACCAAACCTTTGTTGTCTAAACATAACAAATGCAGAAGCTTGTCTGCTTTCTACCCTCTGCTAATATGCAGGATTTCTGATCCTCATGAGACATTTCCAGTCTCTCCAGCAGCTTTTGTGGGATCACAGACTGGTGCTCGTATTTCAATTTCATGTACCAGAGCCAATGTAGATTTACAAATGTGCCGATATAAACTGAGAACCACAAAAAAGCTCAAGTCACTGATCTCACAATTACTTAGTCCCGTTGGCCATCCACCCAGTCTTTGAACTGCCTTCCTGCACTGGAACGAGATGTGGCAGCACCACATGACGTCACTCGATTCACAGAGGATTCACAATTACTTCGTGGTCTGTTGCGATTACAGAAGCCAAAAAAAAAAAAAAAACAGCAGTCCTGAAGCCTGTTGGCCTAATTTGTCTTGTTGGGGGTCTCGCTCAGCCCCCCCACCTCCCCTGGCACCCGTGTAACTCACCGTATGCCTAACACCCGACCCCATCCTACAACCCCCCCTCACCCCGACACGTTCAGCCTCGAGTCCTCAATTGCTTGTTTAACTTGACACATAATTACTGTGGAAATATTTGTGTATTTTGTATGAGTGCCACAAACTGCATTGCAACCGACTGCCAAGTCCTCGCAGCTCCCTCTGCAGCTATCGCAGCCAGAATCCCTGATTAAAACAAGATGCTTTCATTAGAGCCAGCTTTGGAAGAAATCACTCCCAGAGATGGGCCTCTCCCTGCCAAGCCCTGCTGCACTCGCATTTGCCATGTGTGGCAATGCCGACATGCTCGTTCGACCAAAAAAGGGGCTCTCTTATTTTCGTTCGAACCCAAATGTGCTACTGAATCACGGCTCCTCCATCAAAGTGGCGCTCTAAGAGCCCACAGTGGAACTCCACTCAGCATGAAACATTGCTCCTAAAACCAAAAAGAGACGTTATTACTGTAAAAAACCCCTTGGAGTTTGAGGTCACGGCTATAATTTTTCACAAAGAACCCTTTAATTTCGTACTTATTTAATAGCTTTTTATAATACGATTATGGTATTATGCATAAAATGAGCACTTTTAAAAAGACATAAAAGGAAATTAAGTAGACGCCTTAATTTTAATGACGCTCCTCGGTTTGTGCTTGCATTATTGCTATTTTAATTTTAGGATTTTTCCAAGAAGTCATTTCTTTTAAATTAAAGAAAAGTTCCACACATTTATTTTCATATATTAAGGGGGTATAAAGACCTATTACAAGTCAGTTTTAATATAAATTTATTGCCGCGTTCTCCACCTGAAGCTCCACAATCGGCTTTATTTCCAGTGTTTAAAAAATACTCAGCGAATGCATTTGGCGACGCTATCGATGGGAATGTTAGCTGATCAAACATTAGGTTTTGCTAAAGTAAATTGTCGGGTTACACCAACAGACTTCAGTGTATTTGTAGTTTTCTGCTCTAGCACAGATTATTCAAATTACTAAATTGCCTCTTTAGCTTTTAGTCAAGTTCTGCTGAGGTCTGGTAGCGGACCAGTCATCCCAGCTGAACCAGGAAACATCTGAAACATGCAGGACAGCACAACTTGAGAACTGACTGTGTACTTTTTGGTTTGACATTCATCCAGTTAGATGATCTTTGAACTCATGATTCTTGTGTACAATTAATTTCTTGAACCAAACTCCACAAGAGACTTTCCTCTTTCCTCTTAACTTTATGACTTCTCTTCATGACAGATAGTTTTGTCAACAGATTATCCCTCTTGAGCTGCTGCTTTTCTTATTACTGCTCTCCTTGCATAGATGTGGAGCTAAGATGGACAGTCATCTCTTGGTTGTTTTGCATTTCTAAACATTTCTGTCAAATGTTTAAAATTTCATTGTTTTACAACCTAACTCTTTCATGAGGTTTTCACTGATCTGTCCGATGGATTTCTTGACCTTCTTGGTCCTGTTTGTTCTCCAATGTTGAACAAACCTCTAAAACTCAAAGAACAGCTCAATTTATACTATATCACACAGATAGGCCTCTGCTTACTAATTAGACAAAGGACTGCCCTGGATTTTATTGAACTGTATTTGAATAAAAAATTTTAAAAAAGCTGAATAAAACTGTCATGTTATAAATTGAAATTTGTGATTTTAAGTTGACAAAATGATAAAAAGTTCAAGAGTTACGAACAGTTTTACAAAGCACTGCAAAGTATGTTCACCAAAATTATTGAGTCTGCTTTTTTAGCTCGTAAGTATCTTACGAATAAGCAGTGGTGTGAGAGACGTGACTGTAGCAGGTGAAATGCTCTGTGACAAGCAGTGAAGTCATCCTCCAGAGGCAGTGACAGGCGTCTGAAGGGTCCGGGTCCGCCCGGCCCGTCAGCTTTGACTCACCGCTGGCCCCGAATCATCAAAAAAAAAAAAAAAAAAAAAATCTGAGGAGTCGCTTGATGTCTGTCGTACAACTTTTAGATCCCACTTTGTTTTCTCATTTTGTTCACCTATGTACAAAAAAAAAAATTTTGAGAAAGGGAAGCAAATGGCATCCGATTTCAGAGGCAAAATAAGTCAAAGAGGGCACTCAAGTCAGTGCTGGGGGGCACTTTCGGGGTAAACTGGGACCTCATTCACAATATCCAAAGCAAATTATCTTCATTAGATTTCCAAAACCATAGCCGTGATTTGTCAAGCTGTGAATGATAATGAAGTTGTCTGGTTAATGAAGGACTGAAGATGCAGGCTTCCACAATCATGATCATCTTCTATATAACCCTTATGAATATTTAAGGATCTTTAATTCTGTGTACAGTATAATTACGTGCCGAAGCCTGGCGTCGCCTCAGACTTCACAGATAAAGTATGTAATGGAGGAAGACAGACCTGGCTATATTTTATTAATCATTGGGATTAATTAACTGGTGATAATTTCGGATGTTACAGGATCGACGGGGAACCGTGAAAGAAGGAAATGTGCGACGAAGAAGATGAACGCATTTCTTTCAAATTTAAGTGTGAGAACAGAAACAGAAACTCACCTTGGTAGCTCACGCGGGTGATGTTCAATGCTTGCATACCAGGCAAAATGTAGCTTTGAGGGACTTTCATTGCAAAAAAAACGGGATTGGGCCCCTGAATGTTTCTTATTCTTCACATTGCTCGTGTTATTTGGCTGGCAGCAAAGAAACGGGACATTGTTCGTTTTCCTGCGTTGGGAGTAAACTGGAGAGGATTTGAGTCTCATCGTGGAAATCCTCAGTCAAATAAAACAAAGTGGGGCTGCATCGATGCTCTGTCTTGTTTTATATGATGGCTTGAAATAAATGAACTTTAAATGGAACCTTGGCAGCGATTCGAGCTATTGATCGATTGGAGCAGGAGCTGAAGTTTAAGGGCACAGCTTTGCCGGGGCTGGGGCTGTAACTGGAGTAATGAAATTGATTAGGCCAAGGGAGGGGGGGTGACAAGCCAGTAGAGTCAAGCCCTTGATGTAAGGAAACAAGAGTGCCATCTAATTGGGGTGTAATATGGGTCTTTAGAGGACATTAAGCACACAAGTGGCGGAAGGAACGCCACTCTCCTGGATGGAGCCAAGATGATGTTGCACAGTATTATTATTTGGTGATTATTCACTCAGATGATTGGATTATGAGAATCAAAACTAAGAGTCCAGCCAAGGGTCATCTGGTCGCCAAATTGTAGAAGTAGTCTGAGCAGAGTCTCTGAAACTGAAATACTGCTCAAAGAAAGGCAGGAGAAGAAATGCAGATTGGTCAAATGAAACAAGGGATGGTGCACTTGAAGACGTGTTTCGTCTTTATGTTCAGCAAAACTTGTAACTTAAATTAATTACGGAATTACATAGTAAAGCTTTATGCTCTGTTTCGTACTCTAACCAAGGGGCTGGACATCCTTTGTTTTAGGGTATGTGGCTCTTGCACAGTCTCTCTTAAAATCTTTGGCCAAAACAAAAATTGAAAAGAAAGGTAATAAAACTAGTTTTAACTGTTGAACTGGTCAAAATTACGAAAAAGATCCAGTGCTGTCAGAACTCAAATAATGCAAAGAAAACAAGTTCATGTTCATTTAGAAACAACAACACTAATGTTTTAACTCAGGAGGAGTTCAGAAATCAATACTTGGTGGAATAACCGTGAGGTTTGCAATGGGTTTTTTTTCCAGAGCTTTATGTCTTTACCGATAAATGTGGAGTTAAATGTCCAGTTAATATTATAACATAAGAAATTAGAGGAACAGGGCTTGGGTGTTTGTTCAGGTGAAGATATTCCCGTCAAGAATCACCGCTGCACATTTTACATAATAAAATCACTTCTACTCTTTGGTATTCCTTTGACTGATACAGAGATTTTAAAAAACTGAGCATTTCTAATCAGTTTTTTTATTATTATTATTAGTTTTACTGTTTGTTTGATTACTTTCAGACGCACAAAAAGAAAAACATCCCTTCTGACATCCCCGTTGCTGTTATTAACTCTGGAGTAACTCCGGCTGGGATCACAGCGAGTGCACTGTCCCACTGCCAGCAGAGGACCTGTCCAGTGTATCGGGGCATTTATCTCCTGGCCTGAACTGTCTCTCTCAACAGGACGGCCAGAAGTTACGGTGCATTACAAGCACTTAGCGTAGTGATATCAAGGTTCACCTCCGATTTTCAATCTCAGGCCAGAATAGTGGGCTGGGAGGCCGTCATTAAAAAGCCATTACATGCCCATATTTCATATCCCAGTCTCTCCTGTGTTTCAAGGTGTTAAAAGCTCAATGTATATTTCCTCTATATTTAAGCAGCAGGACAACGGAGCAGCATATAGCATCTCACCAGCAGCCATTGACCTTGGCCTAGCCAGCCTTCATTAGCTTTTAGACACTTATCAGTCATAACTGGGTTTGTCCTCTCCGCAACGTTTCCTCCTTCACTTCACTTAGGCTGGAAAATAATGGCTGAAATCCATTTATCTGCCATTTCCAACAAGTGCGTGACATTAACAAATTATCTACTTTTCACTAAGTATGGCCAAGGTACCCTCTAAAGGATTCCTCCAGTCCGCTGGCCAAGGTCAGACCTTTTTAGAAACTGCCTCGTTTTCCTTCCTCCTGAGCTATTTTCTTTCCAGCCCATCTTTAAATATTCATTCTGCTTTTGCATGCCGGGCTGAGATTTTATGAGCACCATCAGCCGTATTTCTCCAAACACACATCTTTATTTGTTTCTGAATATTTATGCTCCACTCCGACTTTATAACTCACATCCTAGGAAAACATTGATCCAAGAGGCAAATGAATCTAATTAGGACCTCTTTCTTCTGTGCTAGATATTGACTCGTTTGAAAGGTGCCTCTCTCCATTCCAAGCAAATGTCTCTGGAATGCTAAGTCCCAATCCCTTTAAGGAAAACTTCTAAACGCTGATGAGATATTTTAGTCCATAAATGCTGTCCTGCTCAGATCCACTGTGGCGCCTTGATAATGTATTGCTTTAATTGCAGGATGTCATCAGTGAGCTAATTTCCACTTTTCTGTGACCCCTGGGCAGCATAATCTTTTCTCCCCTTGTTGCAGACTTTTATTGTTCTTTTTGAATGCAGTGCTGTGAAAATGTATTGCCCCTCTTAACAGACTCCCACCTTTTGTCTTGCTTTTTTTTTTTTTTTTTTTGTCAGATCATCAAACAAAATTTAAAATCAGTTGAAAATCATCCAAGTAAACTCAAAGACAATTTTCAAACAATGATTTGGTTCATTGAGGGAAGACAAAACTGTGCAACCTGTGTCTGAAAATAAGAGTTTGAATGTCATGAGCCACATGGCTACTACCTGAACTGTGAGAAATCCCTTGACTGTACAGAACCTGTCCGACAACATGAAGTAGACTAGAAGAGCCGTGAGAGTTCAAGAAAGAAACCTGCCGCTGTCTATTTCACATCATCATTATCGATTTATTTTGAAAATATCCTGTGGACTAACAAAGTAGGAAGCTCTGTAAACCAGTACATCTAATGTGAAATCAAAACAGCTTCCAGAAAAGGCTGTGGTGTTGCGGGGGTTAAGCACAATCCACAGAAGGAGGCTTTAGTCCTCAACACGGCCGTCGCAGGTTTGATTTCCAGTCAGTATGTGTTTTTCATTTTCATTTGTTTGCATTAGAGCAACAAACTGCATTTCATTTATTCATTTTGAGATTTTGCCGCTTGTCTTTCCTCTCTGTCTTTACCTACTTTCCTGTCTTAGCACCTTCAAATAAAGGCCACTAGAGCCAAAAAAAAACCTTTAAAAAAAAAAGAAAATCATATCTAGACCTGAGCATGGCGATGTTCACCAGTCTGTCAAAAGCAACTCTGAAAATCCTCGTCTAAATAAGAACGAAAGAAAAGAGAAACCAAAATGAAGATTTTGAAGTGGCCTAGTCAAAGCGCAGACTAAAATCTGATTGGGAAAACCCTCCAATGTAGCTGAATTAACCAATTCTGCAAAGAAGAGTGGATTAAAGTTCCTCCACAGTCATGGAAAAGACTCATTGTCATTTTTCATAAACCCTTGACCATAGATGTTGCCCCTCGCTGTCGACACAATTTATTAGGTTCAGGGAGAGATTATTTTTAAACCACAGCTGAGTTAAAAATTAAACTAACATTCAGCTGACGGCTTTATTCTGATTTGAAATTGTTTGACGATCTCCAGCACAAAAATGTGACAAAACAGAGAAAACCTGTAAGGGGGCAAATACTTTTTCCCCCTTACAAGAAAAAAAAATCACATTTTTCAAGTGTCTTGTGAAAGCAGAGGCACAGTGTAATCTCTGCAGCACACACTCACACATGCAGAGTCTCGACCCGTCAATCTGGCCAGCAAGGACACCGGGGGGGAAGTGATGATGTACCATTAGTCAAGAATCATCTCAGCTGAGAAGAATCTTTGTTCTTGACACAGAAAACTTGTGCTCCGTCTCGATCAGCGAGGAAATGGGGCCTGGCGAGGCGTGCGTCGACTTGCATTTGTCTTGAGTTGCTCTCCCAAGGCACCGGCGCTTGTTCACAGCATCACGCCGTCGGCTTTTGATGTAAAGCCCCTGCATTTTTTGCCATTTTGCACAAACCCGAATCTAAAATATTCTGTCGCATTCCATGTAGCTGATTCCTATTTAAAGCGGTCATGATTATTTTATTTTGCTACATTAATGGAAGTACATTTGGGCTGCAGGAGGACGGTTGGTGAGGAATTTGCAATTCACATTCCGCCCTGCATGATTACATTAAGAGTATGTTGTGTCATATTTGATTAATGTATCGTGTTTTGCTTAAAACGGGATTAAAATATGAAAAGAGACAGAAATTATTCTATTACAAAGAATGATCAATTTTTAATCACCCACTCAGAGGAAGAAAAATGCGGCAGAGAGGAGTGCACTGATCGAGATTCTGCAGCATTTTGTAGCAACGGTCACAGACACAGTCAAAATAAACCCCGACTGAGCTTTTATTATGTGAAGCTTGACTACAACAGATGACTAACAATGCCTACCGGATGTACGTGCTGCACAACACTGTATGGCACATTTATGTTAAGCCTAACAAGCTCATTGTAGTGTGTAAAACCTATTTCAACTTGTATAATCTTGTTATTTACTGTAGACATCCTTATAATTACAGAAGCAGTCTTAAAATTTAATGAGCTGTCTTTAATTTCAAGGAGTGACCACTCATGAAGGCATTAATAACTGAGAAATACAAGCCAGAGAAGAGCTTTAAACTGGCAAGAAAGTGATTTTTTTTTTTTTTTTTTTTTACGAAATGTTCTTTCTCTTTGGAAAATGTGAGTCATATTCATATAAAAGCTCAATTTCGTCAAGTAATTAACATGAATATTGCAGAGTTGGAGTTTTTGGTTGTGTCAGGAGCTGTTTTTTTTTTTTTTTTTAGACAAAGTGTGCGCGGTTACAAACACAGACATCCAATCCCACTTTCAGCCATTTAGCCTGACCATGGGTTACTATGAATTAAAAAGAGGGGCCTTTATGTGCGACCCCACAGCACAAAAGGCTACATCCATAACTTATGGAGACAGCGAGGCCATTAGCCGCCACTACCGGGCCACCTTTACATAAGACGGGGTGGGGGGACTAATCACTGAGCTGGGAAGTCAAACTGCGGTTGGATGTCCGCTCTGCCCAGAACCCACGGCATTTACGGAGGAATCCAAAAATTATTAGGGGCACTCAGAAATATTCTTCTCGTGCACAGTATGTGTTTTTCATCTCCATTTGTTTGTGTTAGAGCAACAAACTGCATTTCATTTATTCATTTTGAGATTCCATGCGATGGATCGAATTGGTAGAGCGTTTTCAAATGGATAACCACTTTTCACTGCAAATGCTGCTGCAAGTCTTTTGGGGTTATGAGGAGAATTTCTTATTTGCTCTTCTTTGCTAAATAACTCGATCTCAGTCAGACGGGATGAAGAGCATCTCTGAACATCATTTTTTAAGCCTTTCCAAAAAAAAAAAAATCTCATTTGTGATGCACAGGGATAGTGTTTTCAGTGTTCGTGCAGCATTTCGTATGCAGGTCAAGAGGTTCGGTTTTTCTCTCATCTACCCAGAACGCTCATGATCATACGTTTGCTGTTTCCTTTATGTGACCGGTAATAAAACTACATATGGAATTTCTTCAGTAAAGGCTGGATTTTTGCAGAGCACAACCATTAGACGAGTTGCTTTTTTCCAAGAGAATCTCCACCTGAGTTGTTCTTTACAGCAGTTCCTCCAGAGTAACCACAGGCCTCTTGGTTAGGCTGTTCGTTAGGTGAATGGATTTGTCTTGGTTTGTTTTCTGTGATGCAATTTTTTTTTAATTTTTGGAAAATGGATTGAACAATATATTTAACATTATTTTATACTGCTGTCATGTTTGAAATAAAACATAAAAATGAAATAAGATAAATAAATAATAAATATAGTTTCTTGGTCTTCACAAAGCAGTGGCACCCCCAGAGGACGGTCGGGGTGGGGGGGCTGGGGGTCACAGCAACTGAATTTATACCGGGCTTAAATTACACAAAGATGGACTCTATTTAGTTACTTCTAAAGTTAGCATGTAACTTGGGATTTTATTTAAGGATGTCACTGTAAATGGGCTGGAATACAAATGTGTAGCAGATGTTTTAGGCTTTATTTCATTAAAACTTATTGAAAACCCAGCTTAATTTTCTTCCACTTAACAATATGTGCTACTAAGTATTTGTCTGTGAAATACAGTGATAAAATTTGGAAAAGTTTAAGGAGTCTGAATACTTTTCCCAAAGCACCATAGCTCCACTTCGAGCAGAGTTTCAGGTCTCCTTATCCTCAGTTTAACTTTCAGCATCTGAGATCAGTTCACATCAACTTGTGGGTGAATGGAAGTCTATTTAAGATGAAAAAAAAAAACCCATTCAATTAAATCCATATGACTTTCCAAATGTGGGGGAGAAATCAAAATGTCTCTGAAAAGCCAATTATTCATGCTGAAGTAGTGCTTTGTCAGAGGGCAAGTAAAGACAACAAAGAGTGACTGCTGAACCAGAACCACATGGACTCAGGGCGATGATACCGACAGAGAAAACAACAAACCATTAGCAGAGTGAATCCCATCTGAGCTGCACGTTGTCTGCAGTGTAACGACTGCTCAGTGACTTAATGTAACTACTTTTAGATTATCTTTATTTTCTGCTATTTACGAGCCATATTGTGTTTCAACTAAAGATCCCCAGGAAAGCAGAAGCGGCCGCTTTAACGTGAGCGAATGTTTGACGCTCCCTTTCTAATCTTTTTTAAATAAAGTGTAACACAAGTGCATTTCGATTGTGCTTTATCTGAAGCGGTTATGCTCAATGTAAAGTTGCGAGTTCTGCAGAAATAAGGTAAATGATACCGTGTATCCTCCTTAAAAAGGGTTTGCAAACCATTTGGTCTGACTGCTCTTCATATTACCTTAATGTCTCCCAAAAGGCCAAAGCCAGGAATGAATTATTGATAGCCATCATATGGATTGCACACTGTGGCTCCACATGCCTATTAGAGGGTTTTGTTCATTCATTTACGCTAGCTTGGACTGCTGCCTCGAACGACGCATCACTCGTCTTCTTTTACTTTTGCCCATTAACTGTTAACAATAACTGGCTCCATGCAGGGTCGGCTCGGGCTTTTGCTAAACAATTAAAACACGGGAGTTTGCATGTCGTGCGATGTGGTGTCGCTTTCACCGACTCTAACCTGACCTTTGACATGTCTGGTTAACCTGCAGACAACCTGAGACAAGCGTCTGGGGTGAAACAAAAAGCCAGGACGTTAATTGCAAAGTTTAACAAAAAAAAAAAAAGCAGAAATCTGATTTTGCTGATTCCCCTGGGAACCAATGTTGGACTGTCTTATAAAAGGTCCCCCAGTCTCCCAGCAGTGATTTATTGCTGAATTCCAGTCATTTTCAATACATTATAGTTTTCAAATTGTGTTTAAATTGAGTGTAGAGGAGAAAAAGCCATTAGGAGATGCAGAAATGAAGATTATATTTAAATATTCATGTAGATGGTACCTTATTATTGAATCTGTACACTAACAAAATCAATATTAAGTGCAGCTTGACATAAATTTATTTATGAATTTCGACTTTCTAAGTACTTGCGTTTTTTCACTTAAAAAAGGATGAGCATAATGCTGTAATGATATCAAAACAGAGTGTCAGGGTGCATTAGTCTGAGAGTTTATGAACCCGCACATAAAAACTCAGGAGCGTCCCCGCGGAAGTGCTTACTGTGCAGAAATGTCGCTTTTTACAAACATCAGTCATTTTACAGCCCCGTATCGCGGCGCGCTCCTCGGCTGTGGGTGATAGTTAGAGAAAGATGCAGTCATCTTGTTTGTCCTAAATCAGATCTTTGCAGCAAGCCTACTTGTATTAAGGCTTGGGAGTGGGACTGTGTAACATTTAATTATAATGGATGTCTCTCGTCGTGCCTAACCTGTCCCCCTAACTCCTCCTCGTTTCCAGGCCACGTCTTTGTTTAGACAACAGCCCAATGTGACGTTTATGACATGAGGACGCTGCAGTTCAGAGGATTTTTCCCATCGCAGGAGTCTTAATACGGCAGCGTAAATATCATGTGAGTGGCTGTCGCTTGTTTAAAACCTCAAGGATAATTATAAATGCTCTGCTGGTAATAAAGGATCGGCTTGCTTTCTTTTACATTTCGGTTGCCGTCAGAAGATTAAACGAGAGACGGCAACATGTTTTTCCCTGAATGTCACATTTTTGTTGTGCTTTAGAAAAAAAAAAAGTGTTTGATTCCATACAGATCTTCTGTTTTTGGTCTTCTATCTCACTCAAATGCAAAAGAAAAATTATATTTCACGACAATGTAATTATAAAATGTATTATTCGACAATTAAATACTGGACTAAATGCAATATACTATTTGCAAATAATAACTTTATTTACTCAGGGGTAAAAAGGCTATATGAACCAATCTGACCCTTAGTCAAAATAATAACTGCCCCCTAAACCTAATAACTGGTTGCACCACCATTTGCTATTTACACCAGTTACAGTGACCATTTTACATTCCTGTAGAGGAATTTTGTTCTACTCTTCTTTGCAGAACTGTTTTAATGCAGCCAGATTAGAGGATTTTCTAACATGACTGACTGCTTCAGCTCATGCCACAGCATCTCAATTAGATTAAAGTCTGGACTTTAAATAGACCACTCCACTACCTTCATTTTGCTTTTCTTGAGCCATTTGGAGGCCCGCTTGGTCATAGTAAGCAGAATTCATGGTTCTGGTGTTTTATGGGACATTGCACGGGACCACCAAACAACCACCACAAAGTTCAACTGCTGTCATCTTCTTTTTCTAAAATGTGGAGTCCTGTAACCTTTGAAATGGCTTTGTAAACCTTTCCAGGGTGACAGGCATCCATTTTTATTTATTTATTTATTTATGTCTTGAATTTCTTTAGATTTGGGCATGGTGCGATGCTTTTTGAGATATTTTAGCCTACCTCATGTTGTCAGACAGGTCTTGTTTGTTGACTGAACTGGTCTAGCAGTAGTCAGGGCTGGGTAGCCTTTCCAACAAATGTGATTGATCACAGTTAGTTTAACATGGGGGGGTTTTTGTGTGTGTTTTTTTAACCTAGATTTGAGTAGCTTCTTTTCCCGTAATAAATGAAACAATTATTTAAAAACCTAGTTTGTATTTACTTGGGGTATCTTTGTCTAATAACACAATATGTTCAGTGAGTTGAGACGTTTAAGATAATTTAATAACAAAAACAGAATAAACCTGCAAAGGAGTAAATACATTTTAACAGCATTGTGCGCTGACGATAGATCTCAAATCATTTTCAATTTTTATATCTTTTCAAAACAGTTTTCCCTTCTTCTTTTTTATAGAAATGTGAGCAAAGTTAAAAGGCTCTTTATTGGGGCAGTCACATCTCTGGCACAAGATGATGCCATAAAAGCAGGAAGGCATTGAAAAGCAAAACATCAATCTGAACTAAGAGGGGGGAAGCAATAAATCAGTGAATCATAGCCTTCCGCCCCGCCTTTAAAATCATTTAAACAGATTCAAAAACCCCTGATTCTGCTCCAGTCTGTCTGTAAGCACCCTTATAAAGCCTTTATGTGCCTCAGACACAGGGGATAAAACCGCAAAACCCTATTGAGAGACAGGGGGTGGAAAAAAGGGCATTGTTCCTGAGAAGTGGAGGCTTTAAATGTTAGTATCGGTATCAGCATCAGGACGCGGAGATGAGCGAGTAAAGATCGAGGAAGTCATATATCCAAAGCAATCCTCTCTAATAGTTTCTGTTTCAGTGCGGCAGTCCACTCATATCTACAGTTAGAAAAATTACTTAGGTTTATCAGATGAACCGTACATCCGAATTATGACAATTTACTACATTTCCTGTTTAAAAACATACCTGCAGCTGGTTAAGTTCAGGGCCGGTGGCTGGAGTGAATGAGGACGTGTAAGTATATCTCTGAGTCGTCTGATCTGCCCCTCTGAATATTATGTTATAGCAAAGTTTTAAACAGAATAAGAACCGCTATGTTACGTTTGGAAACTTCTGTGATTATGATAAATTTAAAGTGGCAGAAAGTTTACAAATGAAATTATTCAGGTGCCAAAGACGTGAAATATTTAAGCAGACAAGCACATTAAACATCTTTTATTTTAGTACGAGTTATATTCTTATATTTGAGGGGTATTGTAACACCGTTTTCTGTTTTGCCAAGGATGTTCACATATCTAAAAGAGAAGAACAGAAGAGTATTTTTTGTTATTGATCTGTACAGTTCCAAGTGTTCAACTTATATATATATATATATATATATATATATATATATATATATATATATATATATATATATAAATTTGCTTTTTCCATTACTAAGCATCAAGCATAGCCATCTGGGAATAACACTCATTCACATTGCTTAAGTGCCTCAGTATTTCCTGGATTGATCAGAAAGCAGGTTGTTCCGTCTTCAGTTGGAGCTACTTGAAGTATCCAATTATCCAAAGGTGAGTGAATATTCATCTATGTAGACAGGGTGTCTGCATAGCATGACAAGTAAAGCAAATATCTGGTCATTGCTGAAACATTATATTTACTTTTGTTGAATATTTCTCTGTCGTCTTTTTATATTCAACCTCTCAGACTGATTTAATTCCCGTTTTACATAGTTTCCCAGTTAAATTTTCAAGTATTTTTCCTTTTTAACAAACACCTTTGGGCTACTATTCTGGAATATTAGTAAAACACAAAGAAATCTAGAAACATTGATTAAGTGCAACAGATCCTTACCTGCGGAAGTAAAGTTCACTTCTGTTCAAAGCGGCTCAGTCTACGGTGAAAATGCTGTCGAAATTCATTGAAATGCAGTGTGGATTTCTCATATTTAGAGGGAATGTGACAAAGGTACATACACAACCTGGAAGGGGAAAAAATGTGATAAAGACTGTGAATATTCGCTCAATGTGTTAAACGTGACGCTTTGAACGGGAATGAATTTTATTCAACATGAACCCAGAAAAACAGAATCTGATAATAAGGTAATAAATGCATAGCCCAAACTGCTAATAAGGGATGTATACAGGTGAAAGTTATTAGCGGTAAAGCTTTAGTGTTTAGAGGAGAAGCTCATTTATTTTAACTGCTCTCTTCATTCATGTTTTTGCCTGAATATGATGTGTTTTTTTTACCTGAAAGGGTTATTCTGGCGGTAATGAGACCACAGTTTAGTGTTTCTTATGTGTCCTCTGTCTGTTTCAACCCCTCAGTCTTCCAACATCCCTGTTCACCCAAGAAATGGACTCATAAAAACCATTCATGCTAAATGAAAAAGGGCACCGTAAAGCTGCATTACACCGGGATACACTCCTCTGCACCTTCCATCCTTATCAATATCACCCTTCGTCTCCTCACATATCTCTCCTCTTCCTGGTCCTCTTGAAACAAAGCATAAAAGCCTTAGAAAGAGGCACAATCTGTCATTCCTGTAATATAAGATAAAAGTCTTTAAAAGCTAAAGCACAGTTTTTTTTTCCTTTCCTCCCTCAGCCAGCAGCTTTAAGACTCCTCCATGAGATTAGCAGCATAAAGAACAATATATTACGTCCAGAAGAGCTTGGTGAGCACTGTCTGCTTCCATACGTATAAGTCAATTTATATTAGAATTTCCATACATGCATTTTCCTGTTACCACCAATATGCAAAAATGGTATTTACTAACAAATACTGCATAATGCACTGGAGGCGAGGCATCAATAACTGTATTTTAGGACTTAGGAGAAAATGCAAAAAGGCAGAGCATAAAGATGGCTCCTATAAAAGTGCACCACATTAAACAGGAAAATGTCAAAAATAAAAAAGATGGCTCCGTGCTCGGGAGACGGCAAGTCATTTATCTGTGAAGAGGGAGGAGGAAATAAAGAGCTTCCATGGCAGCTCTTGTGTATTTCATACACTAACAAAGTCAGGTTATCTGTTTCCTGCTGCCAGTCCTCCAGCCTCCATCAGAGACCAGCAGAGAAAGAGGACAGGCTAAAAACATCCTTCATCTTCTGAGCTTTTCTGTTAAAGTTAAGAAAAATGCATCCTTTTTCCGCTTTGCATACTGTGATAGTTGTCGTCTGATCCATTTATTTGAAATGGGTTAAAATAGATGATTTGGAAATGCAATCTTGAATAAAAAAAATAAAAAACCTTTCATTATACCTAGTTCAGGCGCACCAGTGCTCCCTATAACACATGTTCTCCTCTGAGCAGAGAAACAATGCTCTGCAGGTTTTTGTGCCGAGGTGTACTGTTGCTTCTGTTGCATTTTCTCCCACTGGTTTGACATTCAAGATCTCTCAATTATGTATGAACGGCAAGCAATATCCTTTACCGCCAGGCCCCGATGCAACATATTTCATTTTCAGGGGCTGCGGAGCACAATCAGACCCTCTGCGTAATTACGACTTATTAAAAATGATCCCAAATTATCGGCAGGATCTGAGAGCCTGTGTTTGTGAGTTTCCCAGATTTTCTCCCAGACAACTTCCCTTGGGTGAACTTTCTGTCATCAAACATCACTGTCCTTAGATCTCAGAAGACTACGAATTAATTAACAACAGTGATTGAATTTATACGCACGTGCATGTTTATTCTTTTTTTTTTTTCTTGGATGGTCAGACTTGATTGGTCATTAAAAAAACTATGGCAACCTAACTCAACAGAAACGTGAAAGACAGAAATAAATTGGTTGCAAGGAATGTTGTATATTTTCATAAGCAAAGATGCTAACAAATTATGTTGGAGGCTGTTGCGCAGACCTACGAGAGGATGGGAATAAAAACACCACAACTGAAAACAAATCCTGTTTTACAGCGTGTTCAAATGTTCCCCCTAATGAGCGGAAAAAACTTTTTAGAGAACTTTGAGGTCTGCAGTGGATTTCTTTCACACGATGAACTTGAACTAATTATGAGCTCGACTCGCACTATGGACTTTCCATTCACAAAGTGCCTTTTAGTAGCACAATCGAGTAACTA
Organism: Poecilia mexicana; assembly: GCF_051168715.1. Taxonomy (NCBI): domain Eukaryota; kingdom Metazoa; phylum Chordata; class Actinopteri; order Cyprinodontiformes; family Poeciliidae; genus Poecilia; species Poecilia mexicana. The sequence continues at coordinate 12,618,459 of NW_028263376.1, read as the reverse complement.
TGTTATCTTTAGTTCCCATAAAAATGCTTGATATGTACATATATATGAAACTTTAAAAAAAAATTGATGACTTGAAATTAGCTTCTGTCTCTGGGAAACAGATAATCTGGAAAAATGGAGCTCCAATGCCTTCTCCCAGTGCGCCAAGTGCTAAATAGTAATCAATCAGTGCCAGGAGGCGGGTCATAGCGCTGTCAATCATGACCACTTGCTCTGTGCGTCAGCAAAGCCTGTCTAGGCTAGTTAGCATAGCCAGTTTTACAGTTTTCCTGTAACGGTAAATTGATTCTTTGCCATTGGCACATTTAGCGGCGAGTTGACTGACAGCGCTCCTTCTGGCTCTGATTGGTCAGTTGTGCGTTTCTTCAGACGATAATAGAAGCTCAGAGAGGAGGTGGAGTAGATTGATTTTTTCTCTTAACATACTGTGACCGCCATGGTGACCGTTTTAGCAAGTATGTAAAAGACATATTTTTTGTAAAAGTTACATACTCCAGCAACTATTCAATAATGACTGTTCTATAAATGGAGAAAATATTTGATTGCTTTTGGCAGAAAAATAATTTTTTACCTATCGAGACAAGAACACAGGGACAGTTGTGTGTGTGTGTGTGTGTGTGTGTGTGTGTGTAAGCAGGCACAGTTCATCCTGTTATTGCTCTCTCTTCAAACTTCACTTTTTAACCCTCTGTATGAAAAGTTACCCCTTTGTGAACTACTTCACTGTGGGATTGTGAATTTAGTTTAAAGTGTCTCAGTGGTGAACTAGGAGCATACATTCATTAAATTTTAACCTCTGTGAACCGAATTTACAGCTTGTCCTTGTTAGGGGTTTACTAGCGCTACAGTAGAAATATAAAAGCTAACATTAGCTCTGCATCTGCTTCTACAGGAAGTTAAAAAGCAGCAGTTCAACACTTCCACTAGCTGTAGCTTGAAAAAAAGATGTAGACTTTCTTTGGTCTTGCTGAATTTTACCCGTTTCACATGTTGATAAAGCTTGTACAATGAGCAAGTAAGATTTGGCTCAGTTAGTGATGATATTAGTTCCTGAATTTAAGACCCATTTCACTTTCTACCTATAAAAAGAGAACATGTAATGAGAGCTATGAGTGAAAAGATCGATAGAGATTAAACTAAATGAAAATAAGATGGCGAAGGCTACGTCGGAAATACTATGTGATGAGAAGAAAATGTTAACCGTAAAAATGATACAACAGACTAACTCAAAATTTTAAGATTGTGAACTGTAAAGAAATTTATTACGTTTCAGCACGTCAGTCAAATTTAGAACGAGATCTTTTTAAAAGTTAAGCTGGCACAATACAGCGTAGAAGCTAGTGTTAGTGCTGTGGCCCGGCTAACCGCTGCAGAAGTTAATATCGACAGCAAGCTTTGTTACAAATGGATGCTAATTTTAAATGTACATTTAAAAACTTGCATATGCTTGAAAGAGAGGGCAAAGATGTTTGGTCAGACTGTATTTGCATTGCCTTGCTGATTCTTTGATCATGCAGAACTTTGGCATGTTTCTAATTTACGGTACACTACTGTAGCTGTGATTGCCAGAATTTTAAATACGGTAAAATCCATATTCATATGGTAAAATTCTGTGGTTGCAAAAATGTTTTACCATATTTTATTGTAAATTAGAGACGTTTTCTTTTTAAGGTTTTTTACGGTGCATGAATCTTTTTTTGTTAGTGTTTTAGACAAAGCACCTGACAGTGCTGGTATTGGTTAGAACCTTGTGGGAAATATAATGAAAGAGAAGTTCAGGTTTCTCATATGTAAAAATCCAATAGGCCTACATCTACAATAAATAGTAGTTGTAGCACGGTAATAAATTGTTGGGTGTGTTTTTTTGTTTTTGTTTTTATCAAATCTGTAGTAACAGCCCATGCCTGGTTGTTATCATCTTCTATTGTTAATTTAATTCATCACAACAAAGATCCACATTGTAAATTCTTCTTTTTTTAAATTTGTTTTTGTTTTACATGTTATGACTTCTGAGGGAAATCAAATGCAATAACCCTGTATTAGTTTATTTGTAGCAATTCCCTCTTAGAAAAAAAATGATTTCCAGCATGTCTGACCCTCAGTGCCTTGTTATACTTCCGTGACTAGTTTTCACTCCTGATACACAGTCGCACAATAAAGAAAACACCATTCAGCACAGAAAAGACATCTCAAACATCATGTTTACCCTTCACACAACACGGCGAAATTAAAAATGGATGAGTGCCCCATCCATTATTTCAGCCTCCAAATGGCAAAATCTGTATAAAGCTCTGAGTATCCGTCTGGGTGAAAATAAATAAATCAACTATGCACTTCAGCATTTCCTGCCCTTTTTTTTTTTCCCCTACAGATGATGTGTGTTTGCAGAGGGCACAGCCTGCTCTTGAAAACATGATGAGCTTTCCAAGCATATATAAATAAGCCAAGTGTTTATTTATTTTTTTTCTTAATTAGATTTCACATCTTTTCTGTTAATTCGGCCGATTTTGTCACTTTTCTCAGGCTGTACATGTAATATTTAGACAACTCAGTACTTCTCTCAGATCCACTTTCCCAGTTGAATCCTCCCAATCTGAAGTCCCCTAATTTGTGAACACGGCGGTGTCAGAAGCAATTTTGCTGTAAAGTCACTAATTATATGCAACATCAACGCAATGTGGGGGGAAAAACGTTAAAAATTTAGCATCACAAGACAAATGGAAAAATGCGTGCTGAAACAAGGAAAAGAGGCTCTAACATTCACGGTTTTCCAATAAATAATACATGACTTTTTAAATATTTTTTCATACTTCCTCACTTTACAGAGGCTCGCCCAGACTGGCTCCAGTGTCACTCTCGTTTCTCTCCCCTAAAATAAAAAAAAAAGTATGTGTTTATAACTTTTCACATGCAGCCCTGCTGTTTGCATCCACTCATTAAGGGAAAAGTTTACTATATGAGGCATTGTTCTCTCGAGCTGGATCCATTAGCAGCTTGTGTGTATAGAGCTGGAAAAACAATGGGAGGAAAAAAAACAAAGCGTGTTCATTTTAAACTAATTAGTACATGACAAAACACAAGTACGTTCTCTTCCTCTGCAATAAAGCATTTGAGAAAATGCGCAGGACAACCTGGACCTAATCGGGAGGGGCAGCGGGGGGGGGGGGCCTGCAATTTGGAGAGGGACAAATCGAAATTAGCAGAGTCAAAATGAGATGTCCTTCTTCTGTTTTACGGCAACGGCTGCGGTGCGGTTCTGCTGGCGGTGATGTGCGCAGCGTAAAGGTGAAAGTAATTCTGATAGACTGTTGGTGCATCAAGTCGATGGCAGCACAACACAACCTGGCCTCTGACATGCCGGGACGGCCGTGCAAACAACTTTTTGAAGGCATTTCTCACAGCTCCCTTTACGCAGTAATTATATTCCAAATCATTATGTGTTGTAAAATCTATTGACCCCTGGTAAACTTGTATTTACCAAGCTGGAACAGTTAATGAAATAGTCTTTTAATTAGCTCTCCTCTTAAGGGTGGAACTTCTGACGAGGGTCCCCCCGCTTTGTCTCCGTTTCGTGGCCGACTGAAGTGTGTAGATCCACTGTTCCAAGATAAAACAGCAATGTCTTAATTAAGACTTACCGTTTAGCTGTTTACAGTCTAACTCGAGCGGGCGCCATTGTACCATGGGGACGGCACCTGCCCGTTACAGAAATACTCACCACTCTGCAAATCAATAATACTATATCATAATTTCTTCTTTTGTTGTTTTGTTTTGCTATTTTTGAAGGGTCGTTTTTCAAGCTTGACTGATTGAAAGTGGTCCGACTACTCAAGGTAACAACTGGAAGGGGGTGGTGGAGAGTGTGGAGTGGGGGGCGGGGGTGGAGGTGCGGGTTCTTTGCAGCTTGTATAATGCAGTCTTTGGCAGGCTCTCTCTTTGTGTTGGATACATTAGGATGGAAATGTGCACCAACTTAAAAATGCTCATGTGAAAAAACATGGAATGTATTAAATTAATGGTCTCTTTTGCCTCGGGGCAAGTAATGAAAAGGGACCCCCAATGAGTTCATTTTTCACGGCTTTGGTTATGCATTCAACACTCTAATTGAATTTCAATGTAAGTTTTACAAAGTCTTTATTATAGCGACTCTTGATGTAAATTACATGTGATCTGTCGCGGGACTTTGGCCCATTAAGTAATTTAATTGTGACATGCACTTTCTATCTGCACACTTCTTGCCTTTATGCCTAATTCTTCCTCATCTACTTTGTCAGTTTCTTCTGTTATTAGTGCCGTTCATGAAGATAGAAGAAATTGGCCTGCAAATGCTCTGAGCGGCTTTCAGGTTAGGAGATGAAAAACCATACCTGACAACTAAATGTTTTCTATCTATCTATCTATCTATCTATCTATCTATCTATCTATCTATCTATCTATCTATCTATCTATCTATCTATCTATCTATCTATCTATCTATCTATCCATCCAAAGCCAGAGTCTCGGATTAATTGAGAGAAAATGTGAGATGTCCTCACAATCTGATTGCAAAGTTGAGATCTGATTTCTGAAGTCTGACTGATGAAATAAAAAACTACTTTAACAGACTGTTACCATTGATGTTCCTGTCAGGGGTTTGTTAATCGTACCCTGACAAGCTGGAAGTTATTTATATTGAATCAAGAAATTTGTTTATTTGAGAAAACAAGGCAGACATCTCTCAGATGATAATGAAACAGTGTATTATTGTTTTTAAGCTACCTATACTTATGTACTTTATTTTTTTAAAAAGGCATGCCAAAAACTATTTATACCCTGGAAAAAAGCCCTTAATCCCATTACAGCAGTCAAACCCTTCCTACAATTGCTGACCGGAATTTTGCACGTTTCCTCGAATATTTTGACTATTTCGCTTTGGTTGTGATCTTCAAATCTTTGACAATGAAAGATCTCTCTGCCATCACCCTAATCTTTAACTCCCTTCAAATATTCACTCAGTTTCAAGTTGAGGATTCGACTGGGCCAATCAAAAACCTCCAGCCAAAAGAAACCTTACTTAAATTACAAAGTCTGAAAATCCTTTATCTGTCTGTAGTGTGAGTAATTTTAGAATAATTTTGGGTCTAACTGTATGAATCTGCATTTAATGTTAATCTTCATAAAACATTTCAGATACACGAAGGAACAAGAGAGTTTTCTACTTTCCTATTGATGCTATTCTCTAAATCACTGTTTCCTCAGTTCAACATAATATTTTTGTAAAGCCCTGAACCCATTTAACATTTAGATAAGGCATTTTGCCTAACTTCCAATTTCCAGATTTGGGCACGTGTAACTTCACCTGTAGCAACATATCGTAAATAATCTGAACATTTATAGAGTATTTTGTGTCCAACTAGCTTCACAATCCAGACTCATTTGCATGAACACTGCTAAACACGATTATTTTCTCCTTCCTAGTTTCATTACGTTCTTGCAAGCAGTCAGACTTTCTTGTAATAGCTTAAAGTGGATCTTTATGTACTTTGTTGTTTAACGGTGACAACTTTTTTTCCTTCAGGTTTTTATAGAGGCCACGTGCCTCTATAAAACTGGCCTGGTAGCGCCTGCAGATGGCACTTAAAAGTCAAAAGAAGGATGTTTGCAGATGAGTGCACACGTTTTATCTGAGAGAAGCAGATTATTCTATGAATATGACTTTCAGATTTATGCTTCTCAGAGATACATTTCTCCAACTTTGCATGTGTAAAACTATTTAAAACGGTGACCTCTCCGTTTCTTTTGATGACATTTCCCAACTGGGAGTCAGCTTTCTGTCTCCATCTAGTGTTTTTGTCAAAACTGGCTTGTCGAGTTCTCAGACATCTTGGACATAAATAGAAAACCTCCTTTCCTGTAACATTTTAGAAACAGAAAAGTGTTTAAAATAAAACGTGCGCACTCTGAGACGACGGAAATCTTCATCAGAAACGGTACACAGAGCTGCAAGGCGACATGCGAGCGATCCATCTGGAGCACGGCCGCCGAATTGACCCGATCATTAAGAAAGGAGGAAGAGGCTTGACCTGATATTTCCTCTGTTGTTTGGTCAGGAAAGGGACGTTATTGTAAAAAGGCCTGTAAAGATAAATAACCCCTCTGTTGCCATGGCAAAAGCACAAACAGTGGCGGCTGAAGACAAAAGAGCGCGGGACGATAAATCCAACACTGTCAATTTTGTTTAGTTTTGAGGGTGTTTTTGTGGGAAATATGGATTCAAAACAAGTGGTCACGTCAGCTTTTCCACACCGAAAGGGAAATCAGATCGTTTTTTTTTTTCACCTTTTTTTTTTTTTTATTTGGAACCAGCCACATTTTCTTCTTGGGCCCTTTTTTCCAAGGCCACGACATCCTGATTGGTAATAGGAACATCTGACAGCATATTTTGCCTCTGGATCAGGAAACTCCTTGTACAGCTGTATACATGTTTTTATAGCCTTTGGAGGAAAGGGGTATTGTCTTTAAAGAAGGACGCTTTGTCCAGCCTTCAAATTTAAGTGGAAAACCATCCAAGCAACTATGTGTTTTTTTTCTCACATGCTCAACAATGATGAATGAACCACGCAGATCTGTGACATGCTTCAGGTCAAGAAGAGTTCGGCTTGTTAGAAGATGTCCTGGTTCAAAAAAAATAAATAAATAAATAATTGTCAACAATTCAGTATAAAGAAAGGAACAAACAGAGGGCGTTCCTCAAAAATACCCATTCAAACAGCAGGTCCATCTCGCTTCACCTTTAAGCACGTTCTCTCTCGGCATTACCCACTCTGATGAAGAGTGGTTATGTCGCTCAAACATAAGAGCTAGACACCAAAGAGTCTCTACAGCAGCACACAGTGAGATCTCTGCCCTCTAAGAAACCTTAAGACATTGCCAGAGCCGTGTTTTATCTTGACAGTTTGTTTCACTTTGTTTGCTTTTTGTCTGTGAAGCTTTGGGATGAAAGAACAGCCTCTGTGAGCTGCGTCTGATTAGGATCTAATTGTTAACATTCGCCGCGCGCCTTTTTTTTATTTATTTATTTTTTCTCCCCCGTCGTCAGGTACGGGCCTCTTCCCCTGCTACGATGGGGGACTCTCCCCTTTCTGCTCGCTCCTGTGTTTTACTCAAGTACTAGTTAGCACCGAGGTGGCAGGAGAGGAGCCCCCAGCTCGACATCATCGACAACAACAACAACAACAACAACAAACAGGAATTGATGGCGAGTGTTTATTATCTGGTTTAATTGCTCCTCATCTGGAGGATCTGACAGTTGCGGTTAATGAGCGAGGGAGAGGAGGCACACGCTGCTGGCAGCCTGTTTCACAGTGGAAGACGTGGAAGTGTATGTGGGTGTGGGTTTGTGGCGAGAAGAGGATGGATCGCATTCCAGCTCAACGGAAGATGAAACATCAGACTGAATTAGGCCGTTACATGGGATTTTTGCAGCGTGCGCTCTGGCAAGATCACCTGTGCAGTACCTTGGAAAAGTATCCATGCCTTTTGAACTCTATTCATTTAAGAGTTTCGGGTGATAGGCCAGCACAGCCAGCACATGTCTGTAAAGTGGGAAGCAAAAGATTCATGTTTTTTTTTTTTTTTCAATAATTTGTATTTACCCATCTTTACTGTGGTGCTCAATCCATTCCGACCAGTCGCCGTAGTATAAATCCAGCTGCTTCAGAGGTTTGTCAGAGAACATTAATGAACAACAGCATCATGTAGGCCAAGACACACAGCTGGCGGGTCAGGGCGGACGTTGAGCAGAAGCTTAAAGCGAGGGTAAGTTGTAAAAGCTTTGAACATCTCACAGAACAACGTTCAGTCCGTGATCTCAAAGCGAAAAGAGTGTTGCGCAAATGCAAACTGTGGCTGTGAACCTGGAATGACAGGCTGGGTGAAAAGAGAATCGGGGAAAACGGCAGAGAGAACCTCGGTCACTCTGGAGGAGAGTCGCAGCTCAGGTGGAAGAGTCGATCAACAGGACAACTGTTAAAGAAAGCCATGATAACTTCTGTTTGCAGTTTGCCAAAAAAAAAAATAAATCATGAAAGGGACTGCCAGCATGTGGAAGATGGTCTGATCAAAGAGGAACCGAAATATTTAATCTCAACTCATTGAAGCTAAATATAAATGCACTTTTTTTCATATCTTTACACGTAGAACGTTTTGCATCATTTTTCTCCTACTTCAAAACAACACGTTGCTTTTCGGTGGCCCATCCCACAAAATCCTGCATACGGGTTTGCAGGCACGGTATCAACACAGTACTGTAGGTCTCCGCTCGTGGCGTGAGTCCTGTACAGTAACCAGATCATCTGGAGAAGGCAGGATATCGTTGCAATCGGGCCTCTTCCTCAGTTTTTCATATGGCCCGCAGCACACCTGGCTCACATCCAGTCAGGCACAGCTTGACTCAAAGAACCGTTGTGATCAAGTAGAGAGGAGACCTGCAGAGGAAACAGAGGAAAAAAAAAAACCTAATTTTGAATCGGACAAGGGAAGCCTGCTTTTTACACATAGCAAAATAAACACACACCACCACAGCTATGCCACCAGAGACTCCCTCTCCCATTCATAAATTTCTCCTCCTGAGAAAAACCAGCATTTCTCAAACAGGCCATACCCACCCCTCGCCTTCCCTTGCCTCTCCTTGCACTGCTCCGGCTCAGTGGGCCCACATGGGAACAATTAGTGGTGTGCATAAGTTTGGCCAAGATCTGTATAGCAACCGGCCACATCTGTTTTTATTTACCTTTTTTGCTAGAGAATGCCAAGAGGACATCTGCTACTGTGCAATGCAACTGTGGTTACATGCGTGGTTGACCCATGATTCTGTAATTACCCGCTGAAAGAGATGAAGAGGCTCGGCAAACCACTCAGAGCCACACATAGCCTTCCTTCAACCTCCTCTTCCTCCCTCGTGTGTCTCTCCGCTGGCATGTGAACCTCGTCTGCCTGGCAGAAGTGTCATTTAACGGCGTAAAGTTGCACACAATAGTGATTTTCACTTCATGTTGGCATCGTTAAATCTCCTTTAATGACTCCTTATTTCAATCAAAGTGGGATTAAATGCATCTGCTTGAGAGGAAATGAAACGAGATACACTCACCTACTTTCCTGATCTGATTGCTTGTTTGTGGTCACATGACAGAAGCTGCACGGTTTTGTCGCTGAGCCTTCTGGTTTTATAACAGTGCACATTTTCTGTGGTTTTGCACTTTCATGGTTGAGTCTGCAGAAATGCTCAAACAGCACGCGGCGGGTGAAGACAAGGAGATATGCGAACACGAAGAAAGGTTATTTTTCCAAAAACCTAAGACGACCAGTAAGGAGGACCTGTTTATAGCAGCGATGAGTGATTATCTGCAATGACAATGAAGACCATATATGGATCACTTAACAGGAGCAATATGTGTATATGTGTGTGTGTGTGTGTGTGTGTGTGTGTGTGTGTGTGTTGGGGGCTGGGTGCTACCATGCTTAGCATCCCCCAGATGTGCCAACCATATGCTCCGACTGAAATTACAACAAAAAAGAAACAGTAGAACATGAAAGAGATTTTTTTGTAAAGAGACTTAACAGTCGATACACAGAAAGGCTAATAGCTGCAATAGGCCACATGAAAAGAAGGAGGATGTTGGTGTGCCTTTTTTTTTTTTTTTTTTTGCAGAGCTTATTCCATTTCCTGTTCATGAGTTCACAGAGCAGATGGGAACCAAAGGCTCTAGGAAGTTTAGATTTTCTGCCCCATGGCCCATTGTATATGATGCATGTAACTGCATAACACTGCGCTGTTGTCATCTGCAGGAGCTTTGGTGCATGTCAAGAGGTCACAATAACAAAGGTGACACCAAAAAAAAGGCTTATCTTTGGAGCAAAAATATATATTTCTTTACCTCAGATTTCTTTACAAATATGCAATTCTGTTTAACAATTATGTTTGTGATAAGGCGAAAGCAAGATAACGCAGCAAAAATGTTGGCAATGCGATATTACCGTGTGTAATTTATATTTTGGGTTATGACATGTTTGGAGTATAACATGATTTATAGCATAATTAAAAATTAGTCTGTTTGTGCGGGTACAAAAACTCGCAAAACTGGTTCGCTTGGAACAGGCCTGGAGGGCAAGCTGCAGCCTATTAAAACAAAGCTGGGAAAAAACAGTCAATACTGCCCTCTCCTGGAGGTTAGAAAGACTGCAGTGGTGACAGGTAAAGCATCATTCAACTCAGCGCCGATTGAGACAACCAGAATATAATACCAAAGAAACATGGCACGGTGTAACTAAAATGTTTAGTTTTATTCTGTTCAGCTGTGAGACGAAATGAGCCTGGTGCTTGTGTCTTTGTCTGCTGCTCAGGAAGAGGGATGCGTTTATTTTAGATCACCTGCACCCGTCTACGTCTGGATTATCTCCCCAGCTGCCGGAGGTCTGCCCATATTTCTGCTTGTTTAATCAGCCTTAGCGAATATAAACGTATGCACAGCATGGGAATTAAAGCAAAACTGAAGATATAAAAATACCTGAAAATGTAAAGATGGATTAAAAAAAAAACGAGGCAAAAAAATAGAAAGAGGACAACTTTTTTTTTTTCTGCTTTGGAGAAGTATTCACACCCTTTATTATTAACATCATCTCAGGTTACAACATGCTTTACTTGTAACACCTGTTTTTTCCAAAATACAAATCTGACAATTGAGAAGTACATGTATTCATTATTGAGTCAGTATTTTTGTAGAGCCACCTTTGGCATAGTGTTTTAGTGTATTTCTCTAACAGTTCTGCACATGTTGATACTCATATTTTTGATGTGCAGAAAAGCTACATTTCAGTCTGATTGTAAAACATGTGTGAGCATCAATTTTGAAGTCTTATAGATTCTCAATTAGATCTGTGCTGATGTGACTGTGAGATTAGGACCATTGCCCTGTTGGAACATGAACCTCTTCCCCAGTTTCAAGTCTTGTACAGCTTCTAACAGCTTTTCTCCCTGAATTGCCTTGTATGTTGACCCGTTTATCTTTCTATTTTTGTAAACCAGCCGCACATTACAAAATAAAAAAATAAAAAAAACAGCTGCAATGCTTCCCTCAGCAGAAAATCCGTGGGTTCAGTTCACCTGAGTCTTTGTGTTCATTTCCAGTCCTAAAATACTTTTCTGTTTTTCTGAAATTGTCCAAAGCTTTAACTCTGCTTTACGGAGCAGAAATCTCAACAGACTCCAGATGTTCTTAGTTAAACCAGACTTGTCAGAGACATTTTGCTGTCAAAGCAACGACCTGTCAATAGCGGATCTCAATTCCTAATGTTAGGCACTTAGTCTATTAAATCTCACTTTAGGCAGAGGCTGAAAAAAACTCAGCATAAAGTGTTCAGGTTAGGCATGACTGAGTGACAAACAAAAACAGAGCCAAGTGTGGCTCTATTAAATGCAGCGGAGGAGCTAATGGTCACAATAACATCCAATAATTAATCACCTCTTTAGTTTTACTGTGTTCATCATCGGCACACTCACCTTCGGATGGCACTATGTTCTCCATGCTCCATTGCATTTTGTGATTTGTCTCTTTGAAGGTGAGCACATCTACTCTGTGGCACGCCTGCGGGAGATGTTTGTTATCAGCACAGGGCTGTAATTGCTTATAGCTGCTTACCTTTTGAGCAAATGTGTGAAAAGTTTGTTGCTGCGTCACACAACATTTGTGTTGCGTCATTTTATAGCTTAGCCGAAACATGTACCAGTACGGCAGCACTATCCTTGATTTGCAGTATTTGTATTGCAAGAATGGTAAGAGTCACAAATTGTCTTGTCTCCTCCTTGCTGAACACCAGTGAGCACCAGAGTTTTATCGTTGCATTTTCTGTAATCATTGCTTCCTCATCTGGTCAAACCCACGCAGCATTTCGAAATTAGAACCACTGTCTTATTTGGAGTTGATGTTATCAATAAATATATATAGACAACAGTATATATGTTGTGGGGGTTGAGGGGCTTAGAAGCATATCTGGAGAAACAACATGGGTCTAACTTGTTGTTCATGAGTCTGTGAAAACCTAAACTTTTGGTCCTGTGTATGAGTTGGTGTCACTAAATTATTACATGTTTACCTAAGCTCTGTCCATCTAGTGGAAAAATGTTTGGCTTGAAGCTCAAATTATTTCCCTTAATGTCTGACTTGGTCACATTTTTTGACCATCAGCAATCAGAATATGGGGCCACCTGGATTTTAGTTCTACTTTTCATGTCAGTGGTAATTAAAGTTATTATGAATTGGAGAACAAACAAGGTTACATGCTGAAGGTATTGGATCAGTCACACTGTCTGACAACAGCTTTGAGAACAGCACCACAATGTCTTTTTTTATTGCACTAAACCTGTAAATTAAGAGACTTTTGTAATACAGCTTTCTCTACCAACCTTTTGCAAATACTTTCAATTTTATCATAGTCTTCAACTTTGGGATTTAATAAATGATAATCAGATCATTTTTTTGTAAGACCAGACTCCAAGTCAATCATGACCCAGCCCATACTTTTATGTTTGAACCCTCTCCTTTCTGCACTGCAGAAAATACAACCTGCTTCACAGAACGGCACATGAATCAGAATTTAATTCACTTTCAAATGTAGAAATGAAAGAGTTTATTAATTTCACCTAAATACATGTAGGTTTTTCTAGCAATGCTTATAACTCACACTAAAGACACCGTATTGCTTGCTTCTGCTTTCTGTATGTCTTTCTGATGTGACACTCCCAAAAAAGTTCAGTTATTTTGTTTATTGCTAAGAATATTATGCAAAAATATATAGTTTGAAGGGATTTACATAAATTCAACATAACCATTTTATTTCTTATTTGTTATATGTAGTAATCTCTGCACCAGCTTGTTTTATTTCAGCATTGTCTGCACAGAATAAAGATTGTACAGAGTAATTAATATTTATAATAATTATTTTTTTTAGGATTTTTTTTTAATACAAATTCACGGTAATTATTTTAAGTTTGCTTCATATTTTTAAAAAGTACATATCCAATTTTCCAGAATATTAACTTGAGTCCCTTTTGTTTCGGTTTTTAACGTGAGTCGTCGTGGTTTTGCCTTAAGAAGACGTCACTACGCTTAAGATTTGTAAACCAAAAACCGCAAGACAAAAACATTAACACAGCGTCAAAAACACGAACTATGATTTATTCAAAGAGATTACCAGTGGTAATAATGTTTATTTCATTTATTTTTATTTTTCCACCTCCCCTACAGAAACATGAAAGTGAGCTGTTCCAGCACGATGATGTCATCTTTACAAGGTGAGCGGTCCGCGGCCATTTTGTTAGCCGTGAGTAGCTGTGCAGATTTCGTTCATGAAATTTCACCGAAAATAACAACTTGTGGAGGTTTTTGTTTGCATTGTATTTTCGATTACACACTTGTAAGCCGGAATAAGAGTTGTTTACTCGCTGACATTAAACATAGTCATTCATTTTCCGAGCTGCTTTGAGTTTGCTAGCTCTTTAGCTAGCTAGCTAACTTGTTTACGTGTTCCGTTGAGAGAAAACATCGGGCTTTCATGACCGCCAGCTTTTAAATGTTACAACTGTCGAATGAGCACGGTTTGTCCGCTCCTGACTTCCGTTGTTGTACATTTACTTCTTTTGTTTAAACCGAAGAAAATCTGAGCCACGTTTAAGACCTTCCAACTCGCGTTGAGCCTCAGTGGTTAACCAGCAACTTGAGCTCCGTCATCAGCTGACTGCTCTCGGACCAGCGCTCAGCCATCCCGGAGCAAAATGTCAGAGCTGTACATTCGGGTGGCTGAGGATGAGAACGAGGAGCCCATGGAGATCCCCTCAGAGGACGATGGGACTGTTCTACTATCCTCGGTATCAGCCCAGTTCCCGGGGGCTTGCGGTCTTCGGTACAGAAACCCGGAGTCCCAGTGCATGAGGGGGGTCCGGCTGGTGGAGGGCGTCCTGCATGCACCAGAGAGCAGCTGGGGAAACCTGGTCTATGTCGTAAACTATCCCAAAGGTGAGACAGGATATGCGTTTTCCTGTTTTTTGGGGGGGGGGGTTTTTACCAGCAGACTGTCTGCAAACTTCAGCCTGTATTCAAAGCGAGTGTGCAGTCAGAGATTTAGCAGCTATTGCACAAAACCCACTATAAAATGCTGTTTTTATTCTGCATTACTAGTTGTGTTACTTTATAATCAAATTCCTAAAGATAGCAAAAGCTAACGCAGAGCACAGTATATAGGTTTTCTTTAGAGTTTGGTGTGAAAACAATACTTATCAACCACATCCACACTCCTTCGTAAATCCCTCAAAAACTTTTCACTGTTTCAGAAAAAAATTCAAGGTTATTTATATAGCATGTATTTTTCAGGCATAGTACAAAAAGTAGTATAATTAAAAATACAAATCTAAAGCACAAAACTAACATACAGACAAGTCAAGAAATCACAAGTTACAATAGGTAAATGATCAACATGGTTCAACAGAAAAATGTCAGCTCTTTTAAGGTATTAAAAGCCATTCAGTAACGATTTGTGTTTAGATGAGGGGCAGTTTGGTCCAGAACTTAAGAGCTACAAGTGCCTGTCCATTCAGTGCATCATTGGTAAACAAAAACATGTTTAAAATCACTTAGAAAATGAAGAAGGGCCAATAAAAAGAACCAATTAAATTGGGGTGCAATTAAACTGTAGATCCAGTGTTTTAAGACTTCCAAATACAACAGAGTTCTAACTTTAAAAATGGATCCCCATGTGACTAACCAAATCCGTTTGTCAAAGTTAAGATTTGAATTATACATCACCCTTAAAGGTTTGATGTGTGACTTTTGAAAAGGCTCCAATCCATCCAGATCTGTATGACAAGTGTCAGAGCCAGCATTCAAATGAAACGAGATGTTTTATGTTCTGAAGATGAAGCCTAAAGAAATAATTTGTTTGTAAAAATAAAACTCCACAAGTGAGAGGAGCTAAAAAAAAATAAATAAATAAAAAAAAACGATATCAAATCCTGTCAGACAGGTAAGACCTGAACCATTCTGACCTCAGTATTGTGGCAATAAACGACAAATTAAACTGTTGGGTGAAAAGCTATAGTCAAACATGATTTATTGAATTTGCAAACAAAAAAAACATTCTTGGGTTTAAATGCTTTCTAAGATAGTCAGCAGGTGTAATAGTGGCTTGTAACATAAGGTTTTTTTTTGTTTGTTTGTTTTGTTTTGTTTTTTTTACAAATTTGTTACAAACCTGTCAATAAATCATGACACTTAAGCTGCATCATTAATAAACATAGCTAAATATCAAATATACGTAATGGCACAGAATAAATGGTGTTGATTTATAGTTGATTCTGTGGATGTTTACTTTTTGTTCTCTGTGTGTCTAATTAGATTTTTGTGATTGTTTTTTTTTTTTTCTTACGCCAGAATCTTATTTGTTCTTTGCAGATAACAAAAGGAAGATGGAGGAAATTGACGCGGCATCGGCTGTTAAAATCAAAAGAGGTTTTCAGAAAACGTCAGACCTCATAGTCCTCGGGTTGCCTTGGAAAACAACAGAACAAGACCTGAAGGATTACTTTAGCACCTTTGGGGAGGTCATTATGGTACAGGTACTGATGTCTCATTTAACTTTAAATGCTCCTGTTTTTTTCCCCTCATATTAAGTTCTAACTAGACTGAATAGCAACTTTAAAGTGGAAATTAATCTGGCATTCTCACTCTTTGCTGTTCCCAGGTGAAGAGAGATGCAAAAACTGGCAACTCAAAAGGTTTTGGGTTCGTCCGCTTTGCAGACTATGAGACGCAAACCAAAGTCATTGCTCAGAGACACATGATTGATGGACGATGGTGTGACTGCAAACTTCCCAACTCAAAGGTAAGCTGGACACCGTAGCAGAATACTCTGGAAAATGAGAAGCTGATGTTTTCTTTCACTGTTAAGATGTAGTCGCATTCCTTCGTTAAAGCAGTTTAGAAGTTTTGAAAATCACTTTCCAAGTCATCACAATAGATTGAACGCAATCAATCGCTCCATCTATAACCTGACTGGGCTTCTTTCTCTCGTCAGGCATCTCCCGACGAACCGATGCGGAGCCGTAAAATCTTTGTCGGCCGCTGCACAGAGGACATGACGACGGACGATCTGAGGCAGTACTTCATGCAGTACGGTGAAGTCACTGATGTCTTCATTCCCAAACCTTTCCGGGCCTTTGCATTTGTCACGTTTGCTGATGATCAGGTCAGAGCTGCTACTCTTCACTTACACTGAATATTAGCTCAAATTTTAAGATAGCTGATGTTACAGTAAGAATCGATAGCATTCATACCTCTCAAACATTTGTCACGTTATTTATTTTACATGCACAAATGTGTGTTTATATTAAGCTTGAATTATTTTACAGAGATGAATGGGTTAAAACTTCAGTTTCAAAACACACAAAGCTGGTAAAGACATACCTGAAAAGATTTTCTGCTGTATCTGCAGCAAAAAACATAGAAGACAAATTCTGACTACACAATTTTTTTGTAAAAACAAATGAAGTACATACATTTTCTTTCCTCCTTAAAAGTAAGAGCTGCTCAATAGTTGATTTATCACCACAAATGTCCCTAAATTTACACTGAAGTCTCCAGTTGTCATGCGGAAACGTTTGAGAGGGGTGAATACTTTTGCAAAGCATTGAATTAATGAAGAAAGCACAAACTGTTTGGAATAGTATTGTTCATCCATAGACTGAAGTAATCAACAGCCTGCGGTGTTAAATGTTCTCCTTCTGTTCTTCCTTAGGTCGCCCAGGCTCTGTGCGGAGAGGACCTGATCATCAAGGGCGTCAGCGTGCACATCTCCAACGCTGAGCCCAAACACAATAACAGTAGGCAAATGATGGATCGGGGTCGGTTTGGGGCTGGCGGGTTCAGTCAGGGCTACGGCAGTAATCGCGGGGGGCTAGGCAGCGGTAGTGGAGGGGTTAACTTTGGGGCTCTGGGCCTTAACCCAGCGATGGTGGCAGCAGCTCAGGCGGCACTGCAGAGCAGCTGGGGGATGATGGGCATGCTGGCTAACCAGCAGGGCTTGACCACGGCGGCAGGCACAGCCTCAACCACCAGAGATCAGACGTATAGCTCTGCCAGCACCAGCTACAGCAGCCCCAGCTCAGCCAGCCTGGGCTGGGCCGGAGGCACTAACACGGCCTCCAGCAGTGGCTTCAGCTCCGGCTTTGGCACGTCAATGGAGTCCAAGTCTTCTAGCTGGGGAATGTAGAGCTAGGTGAGAGTTGACGTTTTCTCTTGCTGTTAGGCAAATCTGGTAAGTATACCTACAGGAAGGAATGGCTTATATCTTATTTAAGAAAGAAACACTGCCTTTTATTTTAGTAAAAGCAAACATTTCTACTTGTGTGACTGACTGTGTAGTCATGCATTGAATGGGTAAAACATTTAGTTTGTGGAATCCTCCTGCGTAGTTTCGTTTGTGAGAATATGTTATGAAGAGACGGCCGTGCATGCACCATAACTGTTCATAAACGTGCACGAGTATGTTGAGGTCTCCCCGCAGTCTGTCGAAAGCTGGCTGTGAGATAATTATATATATTTATGCATCATATTGTATTTCTTTGGTTTGTTTTATTTTTTCTTTTCCTTTGGAAACGCCTTCATGAACGTTTCTTCCGCAGTTCACCAACTCTTTCACAATTTCCCGGGAGGAGTCGCGTCATTGGCTGCAATGTTCGGCAGATCTCAGTATCCCTTCCCCTCCTCCCACGTGTAAATGCTTTATCATCCGAGAACACAACTTCACTCTGCGTATACAGTGTTAGACGGTGGGTGTTGCCTTTCTTTTCTCTCCCCTCCCCCTCTTTTTTTTTTTTTTCTTTCCTCTTTTCGGGATATAGAAATCTTGTCTGCCCTTGTCGCTTTTTGATCTCGATGAGTGGATTTGGTGTTGGACCGAATGAGAGTGAGCAAAAGGAAGGAAAGCAAGAACTGTTTGTGCTTTATTTATATATTTTTTGAAAGACAAATGCCTGGGAGAGGTGAGAAGAACCTGTGGCTTTGTGCGAGTGTGAGAGGAAGAAGCAAAGTACGTGTGTGTTCTCAGTGACCATCACAAGGACATTTCTTGCATCTCAAGATCCCTGAGTTTTCTGCTTACTCGTATCATTTTTCTATCCATCCCTGATTCTTTATATTAAAAAAAAAAAAATCACACTGAATTGTCAAGTGCTATGAATATCTGTATCTTTTAGTAGATCTTTTCTTGCTGTCCAATGCGATGTGAATGCTCGTCTTACTTTCTCCTTGTTACCACCCTCTGTGTGAAAATGTGACTTTGTTTGTGAAGTCTGTGTGACGGGAGGGGGAAAAACACTGAAAGAGTGCTGAAGTTTGGAAGATGTTCCTGGTGAATGTTTGAATAGTTCCCATTGAAAGTTTGTGTTTGAAGTGGTTTCGAATGCATTTTTCTATGTTTTGTGAATCAAAGGGAAGTGTGAAATAAAACTTAATTTAACTAGGGAAAATACCCTCTTGACAAAGACTTGTTTTTGACTTTAATTGAACTGCCAACACTTTAATTCACATGTCTAGGGTCGTCGGATTTGGAAAAAGCCCAATTTTCTTCTGAGCCCCAGTTTGGAGTCGGCGACGCTTGATGACGAAGCCGAAATCGCCTTAATTCTGGGAAGGATCTACGTCGCCTCATTAGCAAGAAACATTCGACCCACTCAGCTAGAGTGATATCAAAATTATTTTCACATATTTGTTTGTTTTGACACATTGGGACCAAAGTCATCCTGCTTGTTAGAAAAAAATTCATTTTGTCCTCCAAAAACTGTTCAATTCTACCTCACTTGAACATGTTCATAAATACTTCACAAGTTACCGGTATATGCGAGTATAAAACCTTATATTATTTATTGTGATCAAAAGTTGTATTAGCATAGCAGGATATGTTGATAGCTGTTTGCTTTCATGATGAAGTGTATTGGCATTTTTCAGTATAAAGATCTGAGCGCAAAATCACACTTTGTGTATTGATGCTAGTGTTGCGATGTAAAATAAAAAGTAGTCTTTTTTTTAAGTTGTATGTGGTCTCAGTTTTGGTAAGCATGTTACTTTTTACTTAAGGTAGCTGATAGTTTTGTAGAGTTATTTTTTTCAGTGCTGTGATTTTCATTTAAGACCTCAGATTTACAACTTTTTTTTTTTAGAAAGTGAAACTGGTGTATGGATTCATTACATACAAAATTATATTACAAGTGTTTGGTTTTTGTTTGTTTTTATGATTAAAATCTATAATTCCACTTCTTCAAATATTTGAATCTGACCTAAGATCAGGTTGTAACAGATCAAGTTGTAACAAAATAATTTTAATAGAGATGATTTATTGTACGCCATCAAATCTTTAATATTCTGACCCAGTGTGGCAAGTCGCAATGAAAAGGAGTCGTGTCCTCCTCAACTATTGGTTAAGCTATCATGCAATTCTACAAAGTGTTACTTTTCCTCAATTGCTTTACTGCATTTCTCTGCTTGGAATCCATTTTATTTTTATCACTAATTCAACTTCCACAGCATTTAGTCACCATATGTCTCATTATTTCCCAACAAATTGTTAATGCGTTCAGACATCAATCAATTGCTTCCATCAAATTTTCTGCATTTTTACGTCATTTGCTTATGTCGGTCCAAATGAACCATACTTATCCTGGATAGTCATTCCCTGTAAGTCATTTCATTGCTGGAATCATTACATGCCAAACTGTTCAGCTAGTTTTCAAAATCTGTCAAAATTATGCATTATGTTTTATTATTTCTTTGAAAAGTCTGCCAAGTTGAGCAATTTCAGTGAACCTCAACTTTGATTAATATTGTTTACAGTTGTGTATAGCTTTTCTCTGTTGTAAATAAGTTTGTACTTGGCTTATGCATAATGCTGTGAAAAAACAATTGCATAGAGCACAATGCAGTAAAAATGTGAAACATTTGTATGCAGGTCAAGGCATTTTACTTTTTTTTCCTTTCAAGCACGCACAGCATACAAAGTATAAACTTTAGAGGAAATAAAGATAACTGAGCAATATGTACAAGTATTTGCAGACATTTTTTTTAATCATAAAGAAAAAAGATTGTGACTATGCAAAACTGCTTATTTTGTTTCACAATAGAGCAAACGACCTTGACAGAGCAGTGGAGTATAAGTGTCCTGAATAAGTACTGTGTAACTAAACTATATTTTAAATGGCTGTGCAAATAGTGTAGCACTCTTTACCATTTTCAGGTAGTGTCAGCAAGGTCTGACATTTTTGCATGAAAACATGACAAAGCCATTTGACTATCTTCTCCACAAACATGCCAGGACTTTTCTTTTAGATGACACTGAGTTTCATTGACTTGCATATTTGCTTTTGAGGAATGAACTATCCATTTTGAGCAAGAGACTTACAGACTACGAGTTTTTAATCGCATTAAACATCACGTATATGCCTTTCTGTTTATCATTTTTGTTATTTGGCTTAATTTAGGAACGCTGAAGACCGCACACATTGAACAGCGACCCCCAGTTTGCATGTAGCAGACCGGGATATGGGGACAGTGCGTCGGTTATTGTTCGCATATTCTACCACGTGGGATAGTAGCGTCTGAGAGGTGGAACATTAAAACGCAATGCCTTATGGGTAACCAGAAAAGACAAATATATATATATATATATATATATATATATATATATATATATATATATATATATATATATATATATAAACTCTTATTTATATCCGAGTTTTTCCCATTTTAATGCAGCATTTATATTTAAGTTATGACTTTCAGTGTAGCTAAATCTCTGGAAGTTGAGAAGTCAACTTCTCAACTTTATGTAAATAAACATAATTTGTCACAGGATACTTTATACTTGTAACTATTGTAATTAAAACAATCTAAATGGGGTTTGTGTTATTAAGTTTTACATTAATTACCTGTGGAGCTTTCGTCGCTTTGCCTGCACCGTCACTGAGAAGGGTAGGGGGTTCGTACTAGAAGACGTGGAGGAGGTTTGGTGAGTCAAGACTATACTTTCAGGGATCATTTCTATAGTTTGCGACTTGAGAAATGTGTTTCTAATTTGTATGGTCTCGCTAACCACGATGAAGAGTGGGTGATACGCTATCCTGAGCGGGAAGCTTGCAAAGAAAGGTGACTGACGTCACGTGTTCCTTGCATTTGATGACCGTTCACTGTCTCCTTGGAGACAGCGAGGGATGGCGTATGATCTGAGTGGTTGTGCGCACATTGTTAAAGAAAATGCCTTCTTTTTCTTAAATTTAAACGTAAGAGTTGAGAACTAATCTTAAATGTTTTAACTGGTATGTGGTGAATTCCACTTTTTCTTTCACTGTGGTGTTAATCCTCCCTTCGGATTACCAACGCTATTTCTTATTGTACATTCAGATAAAACATGGATCATTTTTTCCCTCTCTGCCTTTAGTCGAATCAGCCAAACTTCTCTTAATTTAGGTCAAAATTATTTATACCTGCCACAACCACAAATAATGGAAGAATATGTGAATATTTACTTATTGACGTCTTCAAAATTAGGACTATTACCACCAATGAGGGGAAGCCCAGATGGCTTTGGAAACTTCTGGTAGGTTAATTGACACAGTTGATTTAATTGGAGGCACATCTGGAACACACTGCTGAAAACATCAGGAAGCGACTCATGCAGCTGCACAGGTCTGGTTCATTCTTGGGAACAATTTCCAGATGCTTGAAGGCGTCGCGTTCATCTGTTCAAACAATTATATGCTGTTTTTGTATTCAGTGTGTTTAAACTTCTGGTTTTATCTTTGCATTTGGTAGAGATGAGTAATTTGAGACAGATTAAATATCCTTCCACAGTAGATTGGCGGACCTTTGACCCCATTCCTCCTGACTGGAAGGATTTATCATGCTCTGCTAGGACAGCAGCTACTTGTTCACATGTATAATGTAAGGTGTTCAACTTGACTAGTTGGAGTGTAGCTACAGTCTTCCTCCAGCAGGTTGTGCTGTTGCACCTTGATTATTTCAATGGATCTTTTTTTCAACACATTAAGGAAGTTAGAAATAGACTGCTGGTAACACCGATAAAATAGAAACAAAAAGAAAAACGTTAACTATACGTAATAAACTACAAAAGATGTTAGTTATCAGTTGTTTCTTAACAACAGCCATGCACACACACGCATACCAAAAGATAAATTAGAGACCAATTAACCTCACAGTCATGTCTTTGGCTCATAGAAGGAAACAAGAGTACCAATGAAATGCATCTAAATGACTTTAGAAATGATTAAATTGTGACAGCTGATTAGAAAATACAAAATGGAAAATATTTTTGGCCTAATGACAATCTGTGTGTTTTGGTGCCTGATTCACACACCTGGTGTTGATGTCAGCAGCATGAATGTCCACATCCAAGCTCCTTGTACTCACACAAACACGCAAAGGCTGCCCGATCTACAGCTGTAGGTTTGTGGAAATATTAATTACATATGTTACTCTGTGTTTCATAGAGGTCTAGTCAAAGTTATACTCCAGTTTTTCATAACGTTTAAGGTACCTAGTCCGTTGTCTGATTCTTAAAGAGTTATTCCCACAGCTCGACAGTTTCTGTCTGCCTTACAAAACACAAATGGAGCACACCTGCTCACAATGCATTTAAAAATAACAGATTGGCTTGTTTTTAAGTTGAGTTGTATAGGATAATGTCACTTTACTTGTGCGAAAGGTTTTTACATCACAAACCCCCGACATTTTAGTTGAAGGTTGTACTTTTTAGAGCCCTATTATGCAAGAAATGTACCTAACCCTAAGAAATAATACGAATTTCACCCTGCTGAATTAGTTTATGCTGGTTTCACGTCCATTGTGTGGACAAAGGGAAGTCGATGCAATCACCTGCTCCATTATGCATCACCTCTCTTTAGTGTCTGTCCTCTTTAATGCAGATGAGTCACAGTTTCACCTCCATGAGGTTTCACTGAGCTCTGATGCAACAGCTGCTAATCAGGGGCCTGCAAGAAGACAAGAGCCGAAAAGTTTACCCAGTGACCCTCACCAGGTTACTGAGTCTTATTGTGTTCCTTAATAAATCAGTAACAATATTTATACTGTACTTACTGTAAGATACAAGCTTCAACACGGAGTAAAGGTCTGAAGTGTCTCATGATGAGGGAAGGGGAACGTTATGCTAACATCAACGTAAGAGTCACCCAAGGTAAGACGAGGTGTAATAATGAAGCTTTGTTTGCTGATGACCAGTGAGTGTGGTAACAGCTGTGTTGACAGATGCAGCATCCTTCCCTGTGGTGGGTGCAGTAGCTGCTGCGTTGCTCCATCTATTATTGAAGCTGGTGACGTGACACATTATTCCCAGAGAAGCCGTCGCATTAGAACAAAAGGACTATTTTTATTTTTTTTTATAAAACCCAATCTGATCATCAGCTTGAAGATGTTCAAAGAGTCGAGGGACGGTTGACTGATTTAGTTTTACACGTTTGTGTTTTTCTCACATTGTTGATTTAATTTTGGAGTTTTAATTTGAACTTTTCTCCTTGATTGATGGTTACACGGCAAACACCTCGAAATTAATTTAAACAGGAACTGGGTGCAAATATTTGACTTTCAATCAGTTTCAATTTGTTTTGGATCATTTTTCTGTTGGAACGTCCAATCCACTCACAGTTTTAGTAATCTGACCCAAACTGTCACCCTCAGGTTCAAAAATACTTCGATAATATTTACCATAAATCATATCATCTATGTGTGTTTAAGGAGTGGTTGGTGATGGAAGGAAGGATCTCTGGTAGCAGTTACAATTAAGCAGTTTAAATTCCAATTAAATCTAAAAAACAAAATGTGATTAATTTACTCAGAGGCTTTTTTTACTCTGCAGCCTAAAGAAGCCCCAAGTCCCCTTGCTGGACAACAACTTAAATTACACTTTACCCCAAATGTATGGTTATATATTTTGCTTCAAACTTGAAAAAGAGAATTTGCATATCGTGACTCTTGATGCGTCAATGTTAAAGCTTACAATCAAATGCCTCCATTTGAATGTAAGTGTGAGTGTCTGTCTCTGCGCGGCTACCAGAGTCTGTAATGAGTTTCCTAATTTAGAGTTACACACAAACAAACCTCAGTCTTTGTTCACAGCTCGCACGGCGTAAGGACCATCAAAGCTAATTATAAAGGGATTGAGATCTTTATTTAGCCTTTTACAGATCAGTGCAATGCTTCACCTTAATCCAGTGTCAACGCTGAGTCCAAGACGACTGATGAACGTTAGCCTGGTGTCCAGATGAGGCTAACGGGTTGTTGTGTGTGTGTGTGTGTGTGACTGCAGCTACATCAGAACAGATCAGAAGTAGGAAGGCAACACACGCGCTATGATCCCATGTCTTGATAAATAAAACTGCAAGAGGTCTCTGAAGAGTAAAAGTCAGGATGAAGCCGAGGTTGGTCATGGAGCTGGAATGTGGGACACGGGCTCTTCTTTTCCGAGCAACGTCCTCTTTTACTCATCTTATTTGTTGTTGGGTTTTTTTGTTTGTTTTTTTTGCACCAGGTGACGGTGGTTGTTAAGCGTTGTAGGAGGAAGAGGAGACGTTTCCGCCGTGGCCCGTCCAGTTGGTGTGGATGTGATGCCCGGGGTTTGAAAGCAGCTCGTATGTGTGAGCGCCAAAGTAGTCCCTCTGGGCCTGAAAACGACAACATCAAAGCCACGTCAGCGACTGATGATCAAAACTGATGCCTTCACACCGCTTGATCTTGCTCACATCTCAACCACAAATGCCAATGTGTTTAATTGTAGTTTTATGTGATAGATCAACAGATTTAAAAAAAAAAAGTGTTTATTTGAATTCAGCTTTCCTGACTTGATTAAGCAGAAAACATACGTCTGCAGGTCTTTTAGGGTTCATCTCCACCAGCTTTATGCAGCTACATTCTTTGCCACAGATCAACTGGATTTAGATCCAGACTTTGACTCGACCCTCTGCTGCTCTCAGTGGGAGCCGATTCCCAGCAGCTGTCGCCATATTTACCTGCAGCAGGTTGGCAGGCAGCATGTCGTGTCTGTATCCGTCGTAGAAGGACAGAGCCGTGGTGAAGCAGGGCATCGGGATGCCGTGCTGGACGCCGGCGCAGACCGTTCTGCGCCACGACTCCTACAGACAGAAGGTTAAAAAAAAAAAATGCAGCACATCTGGTCAGGACGAACAGATTTTATATTTGCAGCGAATCCTAAACGTGTGAATCTGTCTAAATTTAAAATGGGTTCAGTCAATTTTAAATCGGTTGCCAGGCTTCGTTTTCCCAACAGCTTGGACTGAATTTACTTGACCCGAAATGTGAAGAGATGTTAGCAGACAGCTGGACGTTACAGCAATAAGTCACGGCTTTGCATCACAGCTTTTCTTTGTAAAAAGAAGGAAACAGACTTTGCCAATGTGGCTGTTGTAAGCTCGGGTTTGCTCGACTTCCCACTTCCTCATACCTGACAGTCTTGCACAGCATTGCTGAAAAAGTTGTCCAGCAACAAGTTCTGCAGGTCAGCGTCTCGGTCAAAGGCCTCTTTGATTTTACCGAGGAAAACACTGGAGAGAGAGAAAGAGAGATGTTGCATGTGATTTAGACTGATGCAACACTTTACATCAGAAAAGCAGTGCTGCAACCACTGTGTCATCATTCCTCACTCCATCTGACTGTAAAGGAAAGGCTGCACTTTCTTCCACTAAAATTCCCACATTACGACACCACAATAACAAAAAAGAAGATCCGATTTAACTTCCTCAACACCACAGCAGTAAAGCTTTTTTTCCCTCAGGCAGCAGAAAGACGTTCTACTGAAGCCCCATATCTTTTATTAAAACATGCATAAAATGAGAATGAAACGAGGTCGAGCAGCACCTTCGGATGATGCAGCCTCCTCGCCACATCAGGGCGATGGCGCCGTAGTTGAGCGTCCAGCCGAACTCTTTGGCCGCCTGCCGCAGCAGCATGAAGCCCTGCGCGTAGGAAATGATCTTGGAGGCGTAGAGAGCCTGCAGAAAACAAAAGCAATCGCTTTTAACGGGGCAGAATATTCTGAAGCGCAGTCCGCTGCGACATGCAGGAGCTCACGCTTTCCACCCGCTCAGGTTTAAAACAGGAAATCTGCCATGCTCAACACAAGTTGAGTTCCTCAAAACGTCAATATTACAACACTTTAATAAACCTGCTTGTGCTTCATAAGAATTTGGAAAGCAGCAATGTTGATATCTCTATTAAATTGTGCCACACTTTTCTATATGTAGCCATTTTTTATGCAATTATTGAGTTAATCTGGTTTGAACTTTTCTTAGAGATTCAACGACTGCAGCAAAGCGAAACTCGATCTCTCCGTTTTAGGTCAAATAAAACCCTCCAGTCAGCAGCGACGGTAAACTCCAAGTTATGATGTTTACAAAACTTCATTAGTGTTAATATAGTTTTGTTTTTACCGTAGTTTACCAGGTTTCTGGAGCAACATTTGCGTTAGTCAGGTTCTGATTTCATGCAGATGCATCTGCAGCCAAAAATGCAGATGATTTTGTGAAACTTGATTTTCTCAGTTAAGCTGTAGCACAATAAAAATCTAATATACAGCAAAAATATTAGATTTTAGCTCCTTAATGGCCATCGGGTAAAGCAGATTTTGCAGGTAGCTAACAATGTACGGAGACAAACTAATTTTTTAAATTGATTAAGTGTTTAAATATTTGAGAAATGCTACAATTTTGACTTCATACTGAATATTACTGTTGTTGATTTAACCCCTTAACTGCCAGCCTGAAAACGCTTCCATGCTATCCAAATGGTCTGCAGGGACACCAGAGTCCTCGTGACAGTTAAGGGTTAAACAAATATTGACAAATAAATAAATCAAATAATAATAATAATGTATTTCAGGAGCACAATCTCCTGCCCGGCACATTCTGTGCTGTTCATCTGTACCTTCCTAATGTCCTCCAGGAAAGCGGCCTTGTTGCCGTTGAATTTGAGCCCCTGGGGGCCGGAGAGCCTGCGGCTGGCCTGGACCCGCTCCTCCTTCAGAGAGGACAGGCATCTGGCAAAGACGGCCTCCCCTGAGACGCAGGAAAGAAGGGAGGAGGAGAGAAAAGGCTGGTGAATATGAAATCAGGGACAGAAGGCGGTTAGATTTCCTGAAATCTCTCGGACGTAGAGGAGCCAACGTAAAGCAACACAATCTTATCAACAGAGCACTGTTAAGATTACAATCAGCATGACTCAGCATTATTTATGGAGGTTAAGTGGGCGTGTCACAGAAGGCAGAAATCTTAAGTTTTGCCACATAAATAAAATCCTTTTCTACTGTAAAGACTTTGTTTAGTCAGCATGACTTTGCGAAAACCAAACTGCCCAGTGAGATGACGCAAGAGAAAAACTGATGAGGCCTCTAAAGTCATCCCCCCCCCCATGCCATGCATACTACTGCTCCACACAAGCTGGGACTCTTCTCACACAATGAAGCTCTGTTCGGTGTGCGGCGGCCGACAGCAGCAGAGCGGACGGCATTAAAAAACGCTAATCCTAGCAAAGCCTGGATGGGTTTGGTAACGGGCCGGTTCATGCTACAAAAGATCAACTTTTCATCTTTGAGCTGCTTTACTTACAGTCGTGTGTCCTAAAGTGAGTTCTCCCTCATTTTTTTTTTTTTTATGTTAGCCTTACTTCATGTCCTTCTGTGATAATCACAACAATACAAAAGTAAACAACAAATCCAAATCCTTCTTATGTCACTAGAGAGCAGCAAGCAGCCAGAAAAGCCTCCGATCTTCTTAACCTGCAGCCTCATAATGATCACATCCAAAAAACACTTGTTGACTTGAAATAAATCTGACCTTTACTCTTCAATAACTGTCTGAGGCTGTAATCCTAGCAGGTGTGTCCTAATCCTTTTTGTTACAAGGAGTGGAGTTTACCGAAAGAAACCAGAACTGCAGGAAGACGAAGGGAAACAAGAAACTTCCTCGTTTCTGATTTCCTCCTACCGATTAAAGTGACGGGTGTGCCGTACTCCAGGGCTGAAATGGCCGTCCATTTCCCCGTGCCCTTCTGTCCGGCGCTGTCGCGGATCTTGGGCAACAGGTGCGTCCCGTCGGCGTCCTTGTATTTAAGGATGTTGGCCGTGATCTCAATCAGGAAGGAGTCCAGCTCCGTCTTGTTCCAGCTGTCGAACGCCTGAGCGTTTTAAAACAGAAGGAAGTTAACACGACGGGAGAAAAGACGTCGACGGACGCTCTCTTCCCGAACCCCACCTGCGCCATCTCGTCGTGGTCCATCCCCAGGACGTCCTTCATCAGGTGGTAGGCCTCGCAGATCAGCTGCATGTCTCCGTACTCGATGCCGTTGTGGACCATTTTCACAAAGTGACCCGCGCCCTCGTCTCCGACCTGCCCCACAAACGCACGACGACGTCAGCCGACGCTGCTGGATCCTAAATGCTTAAAGAAGAAACGGCTGCACCCACCCAGTCACAGCAGGGCTCTCCTGTCCCAACCTTAGCAGCAATGCTCTGGAAGATGTCTTTGATATGCGGCCTTTAAAAATGAATGACGTCAAATGTTTATATTTAACCAGCTAATTGCAAACATGAACTTTTAACCACGAAAGAAACAAAAAATAAAGAAAACTTTCAGTAATTTTTTTTAGGACCCACCAGGCCTCCTTATGTCCCCCTGGCATGAGCGAGGGTCCATAGCGAGCTCCCTCCTCTCCACCGCTGACTCCGCTCCCAACGAACAGCAAGCCCTTCTCTTTCAGGCTCTTACACCGCCGCTGTGTGACCAAAACACAAGAGCAACTTTGAAAATTTATGCTGGGAAACAAAAAAACGAAACGTTTCTGCCAAACTTCTGTGACTCACAGTCGTGTCTCTGTACTCAGAGTTGCCTCCGTCAATAATGATGTCTCCGGCTTGTAACAGAGGAACCTGTTAAAAAAAAAAGAATACGAAGTGGATTTAAGATGAAGGCATACCAAGCTTTTAAAAAAAATGAAATTATTTCATAACTGCTAACAGCTTATGTGATAATGATCCAAAGTTTAAAACAGAGATGCACCAATCATGATATACTGGATTTCTGTTCTTTTTGAAGTCTGATCTGATGATTTCAGATTTCTTTTCTACAGATTTTCGGTTTTAAATCCAGCAGAATATGAAATTATACATCAAAGCAACTGTCTTAAATATTAACTTGATTTTTTTTTTTTTAAATTAAACTCCAAAAATAATAATATAATTACTCCTTCTCTAATTAAAATAAAGTTTGTTTAGGTCAGTTGTTTTGTTTTGTTTCAAATCTTTGTGTAAATATATAGAAATGATGGTATATTTATTCAAGGTTACCATATAACTGGATTCTTAAGAATACAATATTTCATGACATTTTTTTTTTCCCCTGATGTTTTGGTAGAAAAAAACCAACCAGTTTATCAATGAAGTCATCCACGGCCTGTCCAGCCTTAACCAGCAGGATGATCCTCCTGGGCTTCTTCAGCTTGGACACCATGTCCTCCAGGGACTCGGCTCCGACCACCTTCGAGCCCTTTGCCTCGTTCTGCAGAAAGTCGTGCACCTTGGAGACGGTTCTGTTGTAAGCACAGACCTGCAGAGCAGAGATGTTGCTCTTACTGAGGAGAAAAAAACTCACAACAGCAGCAGAACATGACGTGCCAAGGAGAAATGTAAATAAAGGAAAATCAGGGTCTCACCACAAAGCCATGGTCGTTCATGTTCATGATCAGGTTCTGGCCCATGACAGCCAACCCAATGAGTGCAATGTCTGCTCTGAAATCAAGAGGAGTCGTATAATATATAAAGTCAGGACCTGATGGCAGACTGGTATCAGACTGGAACACTAAAAAACTTTTACATCCCTTTGGTATGGGTTTTCTGGGTCTTTTACGACAATAAAGGGCCTAAAGAGCAGAGTCCAAGATGACTTCAATTCCCAGAGTACAATGTGATTACTGAGTCACTAATCCGTGTAGTTTTACATGTTAAACGTCATGTCAAATATTTATTTGCACTTATGGCAAGAGTTTTTTAGACACTCAGCAAGACAACTACTAAAACTTTGCAACAGAGAAGATTACCCCCTTTAAAACAGGCTAAGGAATCGCTAAATCTAAAGCATAAAGGTCGACAACAACCAATCGTTGTGCCACTGCCAAAATAAGTGCAGCGTATTTAGAAAACTTACTGAGCCATGATTTTCCTCGGGTAAAGTAGGTGGAAGGTAAGACGAGGTAAAATGAGAGTCGAGCTGCTTCTCCTCGGGTTCTCTTCTCTCGGTGTTTGCTTCCTCCTTCCTCTGTTCCAAACGTGATCCAACAGATTACGTACACCCATGTACAGCATCCACCAATTAGAGGCCGCCTAGAAGACGCAACGCACGTTGGCTGAGAATTCTAATTGGTCCACAAAGCTGACCAGAGGTATCCCGTCTCCTATTGGCTAGTTCGGTGCTCAATCACGTTACACCCTATGGCACTGGTTACACCCACATTGAAGCTTTACGGCTTGGCTAAAGTGCGCCTGTTAAAAATACTAATAGAGAATCAAACGTTTGCACATAACTTAAATAAAAATGAAAGGCGGGCTCTCAGCTCACGTTTTAATTTCATGGGATTAAACAATTCCATTAATTTCTAAACTTCTGGTAGGTTAATTGACACATTTGATTTAATTGGAGGCACATCTGGAACACACTGCTGAATGGATTAAAGACTTTTTAACAAACAGGAAAATACAAGTTAGAATAGGAGAAATTATCTCAGGAAAATATGTAGTAGAAAATGGAACTCCACAGGGGAGTATTATAAGTGCATTATTGTTTTCAATTATGATAAATGACGTATTTAAAGATATTGGAAAAGACATGGGTTGTTCACTTTTCGCAGATGATGGAGCTGTTTGGAAAAGAGGGAAAAATGTTGATTTTATTGTTAAAACATTACAAGAGGTTATTATTGAAATAGAGAAATGGGCATTGCAATGGGGATTTAAGTTCTAAGTTGATAAAACGAAAGTAATGATGTTTACTCAGAAAAAAATGAACAAGGAAATAAAATTGAAATTATATAATCAAGAGTTAGAACAGGTAAAGTGTATAAAATTTTTAGGGCTATGGTTTGATGAAAAACTTAAAATGGCATATACATATTCAAAAAGTTGTTGATAAATGTAAGAAAATATTGAATATTTTGAGATGTTTGGCTGGCAGTGACTGGGGAGCAGATAGGAAATCACTAAAACAGATTTACACAGGTATGATAAGGTCCAACATAGACTTTGGTTGTTTAGTTTACGGTTCAGCAGCTAAAACACATCTGGTTAAATTAGACATTATCCAACATCAGGCACTAAGATTACGTACTGGAGCATTTAAAACCACACCAACAGCACCATTAGAAATAGAAATGGGAGAAATGCCATTAGATTTAAGAAGAACAAAATTAGAAATTAATTATTGGTTAAATTTGCAAGGCAGTAACGTTGATCATCCAACTCTGGAAATTTTAAATCCATGTTGGGAAAAAGAAAAGAAATAAATGAAGAGTTTTGGATGGACAATTGAAAATAAAATACAAAATTTTGAAATGAATAATTTAGAAATTAGGCAAACAACACCAATATCAATTATACCTCCCTGGATTCTACCAGAAGCAAGAGTAGATATGTCAGTAATGAAAAAAAAAACAAGATAAATCATACATTGTAGATAGTTATTCAGTGCAATTATATTTAAATAATTATTATCAATACATTCAAATTTATACTGATGCGTCAAAAATAACTGGGAAAATAGGAATAGCGTTTGTAGTACCAGAATTCAATATAAAAATAGAAAAACAAATTACAGATGGGTTATCAATATACACAGGAGAAATGTTGGCAATATCATTGGCTTTACAATGGGTAGAAGACATAAAACCATTAAAACAATAATATGTTCATATTCAAGCTCTGCATTATTAAGTTTAAAAAATAATCAAACAGATAGTAGGATGGACATTTTATTAGAAATATTTCATACATTATTTAGAATACAAAACATGGGTTTGACAGTTATATTTGTGTGGTTTCCAGCACATATTGGGGTAGAAGGAAACGAGAGGGCAGATAAAATGGCAAAGAGGGCAATTAAAAATCCTATTAGTTTTACAGTTAAAATAAGTAAATCTGAAGGAAAGAGTATTGTTAAAGAGAAACTGATGAAAGTATGGCAAAAAAAGGTGGGATGAAGATAAAACAGGAAGATGGTTTTATAAAATTCAGAAGAATGTAGGAGAAAGAAGAAATGGAAGAAGAAATAGAAAGGAGAAAAGAATGATAACAAGGTTAAGATTTGGGCATTCAGGACTTAATTATACACTTTTTAAAATTCAAAAACATAAAACTGGCAAATGTGATTACTGTGATAAATATGAAACCATAGAACATGTTATATTAGAATGCCATAAATATGAAATAGAGAGAAGATATATGAAGAGAGAGTGTGAAAGGATTAAGGAAAAGATTAATTTATTAGATATATTGAGGAAGAATTTAGGGAGTAAACATACACAAATAATTATTCAATTTCTTAAGAAAACGAAATTATTTCATAGAATTTAATTATAGTGTGTTTATGAATGAAGGCATAATATACAAAGTTGTGCACAAGTATGTATGTGTTAAGTGTGAATGTGTGAGTGTATGTCAGATAGAATTTATGGTAGAATATATGTGAGGATAAATATTTAAACCATCACGAACCACACTCCATACCAGTAAGTGGTGGTAATCCTACTAAAAATTTCTTGCCAACCGCCATAAAACCGACAAGAAGAAGAAGAACACACTGCTGAAGACATCAGGAAGAGAATCATGCAGCTGCACAGGTCTGGTTCATCCTTGGGAACAATTTCCAGATGCTTGATATGCTGTTTTTGTATTCAGTGTGTTTAAATTTCTGGTTTTATCTTTGCATTTGGTAGAGATGAGTAATTTGAGACAGATTAAATATCCTTCCACAGTAGATTGGCAGACCTTTGACCCCATTCCTCCTGACTGGAAGGATTTATCATGCTCTGCTAGGACAGCAGTGAAATGAACCATGAAATCCATCTAAATGACTTTAGAAATGATTAAATTGTGACAGCTGATTAGAAAATACAAAATGGAAAATATTTTTGGCCTAATGACAATCTGTGTGTTTTGGTGCCTGATTCACACACCTGGTGTTGATGTCAGCAGCATGAATGTCCACATCCAAGCTCCTTGTACTCACACAAACACACAAAGGCTGCCTGATCTACAGCTGTAGGTTTGTGGAAATATTAATTACATATGTTACTCTGTGTTTCATAGAGGTCTAGTCAAAGTTATACTCCAGTTTTTCATAACGTTTAAGGTACCTAGTCCGTTGTCTGATTCTTAAAGAGTTATTCCCACAGCTCGACAGTTTCTGTCTGCCTTACAAAACACAAATGGAGCACACCTGCTCACAATGCATTTAAAAATAACAGATTGGCTTGTTTTTAAGTTGAGTTGTATAGGATAATGTCACTTTACTTGTGCGAAAGGTTTTTACATCACAAACCCCCGACATTTTAGTTGAAGGTTGTACTTTTTAGAGCCCTATTATGCAAGAAATGTACCTAACCCTAAGAAATAATACGAATTTCACCCTGCTGAATTAGTTTATGCTGGTTTCACGTCCACTGTGTGGACAAAGGGAAGTCAATGCAATCACCTGCTCCATTATGCATCACCTCTCTTTAGTGTCTGTCCTCTTTAATGCAGATGAGTCAGTTTCACTTCCATGAGGTTTCACTGAGCTCTGATGCAACAGCTGCTAATCAGGGGCCTGCAAGAAGACAAGAGCCGAAAAGTTTACCCAGTGACCCTCACCAGGTTACTGAGTCTTATTGTGTTCCTTAATAAATCAGTAACAATATTTATACTGTACTTACTGTAAGATACAAGCTTCAACACGGAGTAAAGGTCTGAAGTGTCTCATGATGAGGGAAGAGGAACGTTATGCTAACATCAACGTAAGAGTCACCCAAGGTAAGACGAGGTGTAATAATGAAGCTTTGTTTGCTGAAAACTTCCAGAAAACTGTAAAACAGCTGACACACTGGGTGCCTTTAAATCTCAACTTAAAATGTAAAATATTCTTATAAGATGTTACATTATTGTTAATAACCTGACAATGTTATGTCTTTATAGTAAGTTGTTATGAAATCTCATCAAATGACCCTCCAAAGCTACAAATGTAAAAAATAATTTGTTGTTTTTGTATTTTATTGTGAAACAGAACAATGAGTCTCAAAAGAATTTCGATGAAATATGGAAACATTTTTAAGTAAAAATGAACCGACATTTGATAGGGGACAGAAAAATTACATAACTTTTTACAATTAGCACAGCTAAATGCACATCAGATGACAAGAGGCTAGTGCTCCGTCAGCTGATGTTTAAGGTCATGTGGAGTTAATCAGGACCTGTAGTTCACACAGCAAAAACATAAAATCTTGCCAACCATAGAAATTAATTTGTTTTACAGCATCTGAACGTGCACAGAAATCAGTAATACTTTTGTTACATTAGACTTAAAGATAAACAACCATAAAACATCCACTGTGCTCTGGATTAACCCAGACTGTGAGAACAGGATAAGTAAGGTTGAAGAGTTCAGATGTAAAAAAAAAATCTAATTTCAGAAAATTATTGTACCAGTAGTGATTTTACAATGGCCAAACGTAACATGTTTTCAAGTATTTAAGGGATGCAATATATATATATATATTTTATATGCAATATCTTAATAAAACAAAGTTCTGCAGTCTGAGGTAGAAAAAGAATCTGTAAATCAATATTGATCCGAAACATTGATCTGAATGTTAACCTTATTAAAATAAATAAATTCAGATTCCTATTTTGGGAGGGTTAAATGTTTTCTATTTTGGAGTTTTTTGTGTGACTATTTTCAGGATATGGGTCACTCTTTCATCAAGTTTAACAATATAGGGCAACTATAACTACTTCTGAGTAAGCTTTGCAGATTTTTCTGGTTTACCATTTTTTTCCACATTACTTACTTTCAGTCATAAATTCTAGTAAATTATTATTGTCTCAAAAAAATGCAAAGCTGAGATTGAAGACGTTTTCTTTATTTTGATGACGGCATTTGACAAAAATACTGTTTGTTGCTTGTTTCATAATTGGTTCTTGTGTTACGTTTGTTATTCAAATAAACTTAACTTGACAAAAAGAAAGAAAAACAAAGCAGGCATCACACATTCTGCTAGTGCAGTTTGCAGTTTTCTTTTTTTATTGTTGCCTCATTCACTAAACAGTTCAGTGGTGCAAGATTACCGTACACAGAGTTAGGATATCTGCATGACACATCTATGCTATACAGCGGATGGATTATAATTATTACAAATACAGTAAACATATTTACAGTTTAGTTCAAGCTCCGTACAACATAGATATTTACAAAATAAGTATGAAAATGAAACCAGTCTGACGAATAATGTACAGCGGTAAAATGTTCAGGTCTTGTCCTTTTATTCTTCTTAATGCACGAATCCCAAAGATACTGTCAGAGGGGGGCTGATGGAGACATCAGGACTAGTTTTGTTTGAAAGGCATCAACGGAAAAAAGAAATAAAGTCACATTAAAGAGTTCTATCATAATTTTAGTCTATAGCTATGATGTGTTATAATCCCTGATAGTAGATTAAATAAACTAATAAAAATAACCTTTTATTAAGATTTCAGACACCTGGCCACAGTGCGTCGTTAGCAAATATCTCTTCAAAAGACGAAAGCGTGAACCGCTTTCTGGTAAAGAGGAAGCACTAATGTAACTCGCCTCCATGCGGAAAAAAACAAAAAGGTGCAGCGGGTCACATCTTAGGTCCCTTTTAAAGAAATGGTGAGAAACGACAAAAACCCTAAATCCTACATTCAACTCTCTCTCTCAGTTCAGGCTGCCAAACCTTCATTTGGTTCACTATGAGCAGAACAACTAAACCGCACAGACTTCACTTGATCAGTTAGTTGAACCTTTTATTGATATGTGCAAAGAGCTGCAAACTAATATGTACATTTTTTTAAACGATAAACGCATAATCCATAATAATATACTTCTGAAAATTACCCACTGGGGGTGAAAATGTTTGCTCTGATGTCCTTCCATATGAAAAAGCAGCACTCTCCCCCACCCCATCTCCTAATGAATGCATAGATGCATGTTTTATATCCTACGATGGGTTCTTTAAGCACTCCCTGACCAGCAGGTTTCCTGACCTGTGATCGGAGATTAAATTATCGCAGGCACCTCCGTTTCTGGTCTCGTGTCAGCGGGCGAACTGCTGGTTGGTAGGCCAGAGTTTAACTACGCCCTTCTGCGCAGAGACGGAGGCACCAAGCAAACATCCTCACCAACAAAAAAAAAACTAACAAAAAAAACTCTCTCTGCATCGTCCCTTTCATCTTTTCATCCAGTGTAGCTTTGATATGTGCTCTCGTTTTTGTTCCTGAAGCTTGGATATAATCCTGCTGTTACCTGACCTTGCTATAGATAAGAGTTAATGTGCAAAAACAAAAAGTGCAACACCAATAAATGCTGGTTAAAAAAATTAAAATAAGTAAATGCCCTTTTTTTTTACATTTCAAAAAAAAAAAAAACTTTGAGAAATAAAAATTTTAAAAAGAAGGGGGGGAAAAAGAGATGGGTTGGAGAAGTTTCAATTCAGGAAGCTGAACGGAAAATGAAGAAGTGGTCATGTTTGTTGGTGCTGAAATGGACAAAACTTCATTTTAGAGGTTTTACCCAATGAGGGGAACATTTCATCATCATCCTCCTCCTCCTCCTCAGGCTGTGCCTGAGCAGCTTCATCACCTCATTTAACTCTCGCAACCCAGCAACTTCTTCACTTCTACTCGCGTCTTTAGTTTCACACACACAGTGGGGTAAGAAAGTTTGGGTTTATGTTAGCTGTAGAAGCAGAAAGAACAGCCTACCATGGGATCTGAGTATTGCAGTGTCTTAAGCAATGAGCTGTTCTCTCTCTCTCTCTCTCTCTTATTTCTCTCCCGTATCTCCCCCCTCACATCCTTCTTACGGTGGAACACCAAACTGAAAAATAAGTACTCCTGCAGGAACTACCCGTACAAAAGTTGTACATTTTTGCTTGTTTTTATCCAGTAAGCAAGTTTTTTTTTTTTTTTTTTTTAATGTTTGCACAAATGCATGGACTGACACTGGCACTACCTGGGAGTTGGTGTATGTACAGAGGCTGAGAGGCGGGATCCAAGCATCACGGATGATTCGGTGCCGAGCTCGACAGGATTTCGCTTGTAATTTTAAGTTTCGCTTTGCAATTCTCTACTAGCTAAAAATAAAATTTAAAAAAAGGAAAGCAATACTAATAGTAAGTAATAGAGCATGACTAAGAGATTGCTTTGATATATTTGCAGATTTTTAACTTTGTTTTTTTTTGTTTTGTTGGGTTTTTTTTTGCGATTTGAGTTGTTTTCAGGGAGCAAACCTGGTGTTCTCCTGGGGGCTGCTGCTGCACTTCTTATCTGAGCACGTTATCAAAAACCAAAAGGCAAAAAGTTAAATTAAACTTATTTTGGGAGACAAATAACACTGATAATACTTTTTTTTTTTTTTTTTTTTTTTTTTTACAGATGATTGGCAAACTGAAAATTAGTTTTTTTTGGAGAGCCGTGCACACACAAGTAGAGACTACTACGACATGCTACAAGTCAGGAAGTTCAGGAATGACGACAAAGCGGAAAGAACCAGACCCGTCGTGAAAATTTAAAACACAAAAAAGCCGACGGGGGGAGGAGGAGAAGAAGAAGAGCTCGGGGTGCCGGAGGGACGGGAGGGGAGGCAAAGTTCAACGGAGCTGAAACTTTTAGTCGCATGAAAAGTAGAAACTTAAGCCACAAGTCTACTTACAAGAGGAAACCTTTTAAGACTCACAATGATTAATAAGTGTTAACACTTTGTTTGATCAAAGAGAGAGCGAGAGCCACGGGGGTTCCTCCGCTCCGCTCAGTTCTTCATCAGACCGCTGCGCCTCCTCGCCAGCTTCGATCTGAGGGGACGACATGTTGCGGTGAGGCAAAGGTGCATTCGTTCAAGAGGAACTGAAGACGGCACACGCAAAAGTATAGAAGTACCTTATCGTCCCTGCCAGCAGAGGGTTGAAGGCGTACAGCCAGTCGTTCATGTCTTTCTCATTGTTGGCCTGCAGAAGGATTCCTCGATGCTTTGTGCACACCGCAAACGTGTTGGGAGTCTGCAAACATCAAATATTCATCATGAGACGCAGCTTCATCAGAGGTGGAGAGACTAAATAATTAGATTTAAGCCAAGGATTTTCCAAAAGAAGAAGTGGGTGTACTGGCATTTGGCTGAATGAAAGAAAAGTTGAGAGAGCACTCTGCCCCCTTTAGGCGCCACCAAAAAGCTCACAGTATAATTCTGGCTGGACATTTGAATACTCTCATCAGAACTAGCGGATCTCCTTTGAGTTGGCTGGTTTTCTGGCAAAGATCCTTGGTTGGTTTCAATCAAGACCGTTCCAGAATTCTTTCTACCTCGGTTCTTCTCAGTCCATGTCGACGTGACGCCAAGCTCACCGCCGGCGACGCTCGTGTTCCAGAACATTTCTGAGTTGTTCCTGAACATCACTTGTCTCACATCTGAGGTTCACAGTTCAGGTCAGATGGTTGACATATGGACAGGGCTGAGTGTTATGACAAAGTAACAATCTCAAAAGGCAAACTGAAGCAGCACTAAGCTTCAGGACGTTTTATGAACCGATCCTGCCAAAGGAAGAGGCCTAAAGTCCAGATTAAATTGTGCCAGAAACTTGTTGATGGGGGTGAAAAGCATCAGGTTTCTCTGCCACCCACAGAGGGACACTTATTCTGATACGTTTAAAGAGGTCCTGATTGATGGAAATCCACAGTAAAATAAGGTTCTAGTTCATAAAAATGACAGAAGCTGTATATTGTACAATCAATCCGCCCTGGAAAAAGCAGCAGCTCAAACAGATCAATGAAAGCCTGAGCTTAATGTGACATTTACATTTATTATGGGTGTATTTAAACTTCTGATTCGAAACAGACGAGCACCTTGAGCATGGCCTGCTGGTCTTCGCTGTATTCCACCTGGGCCGTGGAGAGGTTGAGGACGCCTCGCTCCACCGGGTCCTTGTCGCTGTTGTAGATGAAGACGTACGGGCGGCGAACGACCACAAAGTGCTTCACCCACGTGTTGGAGCGCGGCTCCATGAAGCTGAGGAAACCTTTCTTAGACACCACAGACCTGAAATGAAGCAAACATATATATATATATATATATATATATATATATAACGCCTTTACTATACAACTAATGCAGGTCAGACAATCCAACACCATTTCAGATGAGCTGCCATCATTTATTACTAACCCCGGCCTCATTTCCTCGATATCAGGCACCAAGT
Source organism: Poecilia mexicana (assembly GCF_051168715.1). Classification (NCBI taxonomy): domain Eukaryota; kingdom Metazoa; phylum Chordata; class Actinopteri; order Cyprinodontiformes; family Poeciliidae; genus Poecilia; species Poecilia mexicana. Next base: position 12,578,833 of record NW_028263376.1, on the reverse strand, counting down.
TTAAGAACTCGTTCTTTCCAGCCCGAGCAAGGTAGGACATCTCCAGAGTGGGAACCATCGGGAAGTTCTCGTAGTCCGAGCAGGAAGGACTGGAGGCACGGGAGTTGTTCTCTGGGGTCCTTTAAGACAGAAAGAAAAAAGTTAATGTCAAAATTGTCCACTCGTAATGCATTATGTTGAAAACAATTGTTTTATAAGATCTTGTTGTACGACCATCAAACTTGCTTTATTTTAGTAAATCTATTGTATCGATTATTCTGACATTTAAACAGATTTAAAAAAAAAGAACATTCTGTCAATTTTTAATGTACACCTTTTTTATATGCATTATTCAAAATACATTAAAAGATGGAAATAAACAAATAATTCAGTTCATTTTTTAAGTAAGAAGAATAAAGAAACTAAAATGCAATGCATTGCATTCTGTTTCATTGTTGTTTTCATTTTGGTGCTTATTTTAACATAAAAATGTGAAAAGCTCAGCTGTTTCTGCTTCATTTAATAAGGCTAGTGTGTTGATTAAGTTTTGGATTCACAAATTAATAATTAGATAGCAAAAGGAGCTGATAAGAGATTTTGTTTTAACAGAATTTGAAGCAGGTGAAGCTAAAACTATGCCACTTGAAAGTTTTTGAGTATAACACAATAACAGAAAAGGCTTTCTTTTTGTATCTTAAATGCAAACTGTGTATAGATTTTATTTACATTTGTTTTGTAAATGTTAAAACTAGCAGGGGAAAAAAAATATCAAAACAGCTAATATCCACATCCTCCATGGCTAATAATGCACCAATACAAGGAGAACATTGTTACTTTTGGTCTAAGGAGCTGCAGCGGGAGTCAGCCAGGGAGGGGCAGGTGGAGGACGGCGTGAGGGTGGCGCTGCTTAAGCTGGTCACCGATGGGTCTCGTCCGATGGGCGAGATGTCAGACAGCTGGAGAAGATGGCAAAACGTTAGGCGTGTTTACCCAGTCAAACGTGACCGGAGCGAGGAAAACATCCGAGTCGTTTCTCACCTTGCAGTCGCTGATGCTGTTCACCACCTGGCTGTAGTCGCTGTTGAAGGTGTGGGTCAGCAGGCGCAGACACTGCAACACAACATCCGTCAGCTCCAGGGAGCTCAGAAATCGCCGGCGTGCTTTCTTGCCGCGTGCGGGATTTCTCCTCACCTTGGAGGCGAGCTCCTTCTCGCGGTCCACCAGGCTCTCGATGTCCGCCGAGTCGTAGCCGCTGCTCTCGCTGGGCGTGATGGCGCTCTCGCAAGTGGCGCTGGAGATCTGCGAGGAGATGGAGGTGGAGGTGGACAGGGTCCCCGAGCTCATGCTGGGGGACAGAGACTCGCTCAAGGACTTGGCGGTGGGAGCCGTTCCCACCGGAGGCGCCTCTCCCAGCTTCTCCCTCAGCAGGAGGAGGTGACGGGTCTTCTCCACCTGAGGAGAGGTACGAGTTCTTTTATCTTTACACCATCAGGAGTTATTTGAGCTGCATGTTTTCACAGCAGCAATAGAACATGACAGAGAAAGGTACCTGAGCCTTAACTGCAATTAACGGCATGATAAATTAAACTGAGCTTGGCAATTTTCCATTGTGATGATTATTATTTTTTTGAAGGGCAATTTTGTTTCACAGAAACTTCATAATTCATTTTATTTATGGCTTTGGTTGTATATAGGTTGATATTTCAGTTTTTCAGTATTTCAGGTGTTGTGTTTTACTTTGGATATTTAAAATGTCTTCTAGTTGCAGCGTTAAGTAAGGGTGCACCAATAAATCGACCCTGATTTCTTTAATTTTGGGAGATTGCCGATCATTCGATACTTGCATGTGGAGCCGATCACATCCACCGATTTTATCTACTTTGGCAAAGGTCTAAAAATCAGCTCTGCTATGACAGAGGTTTGACTGACAGACCCACGGTCATGTCTGCACGTTTGTAATTACTTTTTGCTATATTTGGAAACATTTCAGACAAAAAAATAAAAATCACTTTTCCTTTTAAATATTGGTCATTGGCGACCATATGGAAAACTGCAATAGGTGCACCCTAAATGTTAAGTGCTCTTTACAGGATTAAAGTTAATTGGTCTTTGAAGTTGCAATATTATTCTATTATCAATATATTACTTGAAAATGGACTCAAAACATTGCTCTGAGACATTATCGTGTATTGCAATAATTACTGGGACATTTTATAGTCCAGCCAAATTTGAGCTGGACGAAAAAAAACTTTGTTCTCTTCCACATAAGGTCAATATAATATTCCTGCCAGTGTTTTTTTTTATTTATCTTTTTGACCACTGGTTCATTCCTATGATTAAGTTTAAAATGATTTGAAACATATTTTTTTAATATGTGAATGTCAAATCTGATTTCCAAGTTCCCACCTCATGCAGCTGCTCGAGTTTCTCCAGCTCCCACTGGTGCTCCAGGATCAAACTGTCCCCTCTGGGCCTCCATCCGGCCAGGTTCTCCTCCCCTCGCACGTAGGCCACGGAAGTGTCCAGAACCTTCCTCCTCCTCCGCTGCATCCCTGTGCAGGAGAACCCGGCTTGTCAACACAAAAGGTATAATGGCAACTATTCAGATGTTTCTTTGAAATCGTTTTCTCCTCGTTTACCAGGGCTTCCGGTGTCAGACATCTTGCACAGGCTGAGCTCATAGATGCCGGTGACGCGATTGCTGTAACAAAGCAGCAAAAAAAAATTATTAATTAATGAAATGAAAAATTCGGCCAAAAGAGTGTGACGCGTGGTAATAATTGGAGATTGATTTCAGCTTGAACAGACTTGGCATGATTGTACGGTCAAAACCCAAAAGAATACGATTTACTTGCGGTCAATGAACACACCGTACCTAAATGCAACCGGGGCTTTACAGACCACACTTATCAAAGTGGCAGTTATTACTCCACAGACAAGTCTTAAAGGCAGCTACCAGAGAAGTACTTAAAATAATTAATACACAAGAAGAATTAAAGGAGGAAGAATCTGGTTTTCTGCTGTTTGTGAAAACTACTTTTAAGCTTCAGACCAGAATAACAGAAAGGCTGAATGTTTTACAGCAACATTCTCCCTCAGTAATGGAAATGCTGGATGTAGAAATATTTGTAGCAATCTGTAAATCTCTGAGAAGTGTCCACATTCTCAGGGGAACACACACACACAGATGTCACTGATTACAATTACTACAGTCAATCATTTCATTTATTCTATGAAAATGTAAAACATCAATTCAAATATCTCTGTCAGAGTTTTGCACTAACAGTAAAATCATGCTTTACACTCCCGGTCAAAAAGCAAAACTGTAATCAGTAGGCTAAAGTTGTACACAAAACAGAACCTCAAAACTCAGATTGGCTTTTTTATTGGAGTGTTATACATCCGTGTTAATAGATGCACCAAAGTGCATCAACCTGCAGGCTTACCAGTCAGGAGTTTTGGAGTACCCACTCCCAAAGAGGTTCCTGAGAGAACGCGGCGGGGAGATCTTGGCGTCCCGGGAGTAGAACACCATGCAGATGTCTTTGGTGATGATGGCGGGCTGGATGCAGTGGTCCAGCTGAAAAGCAGAGGTGCGAGTGAGCCAACGTCCGAGACGCAGCGAGATCGCCGTGAGACAGAGCGGAAAGACAAACCTCCAGATATGCAGACAGAGTCATGTAGATCTTCTCTCCGTACGGAGTTACTCGGTTCAGCAGGAGGGAGTTGTGCAGCGAGCTGTCCCACACAGCTTCAAAACGGTAGAACGTTCTGAAGGAAAAAATATACAGAGGAAAGCAACAGGAGTTGAGCTTTGGGAAGTCTCGTTTCAAAAAAAGACACTTTTGATGTTGCGTTTCTCGTTGTGACATGGGAGGTTGGGATTTGGCTAAAGAACTGGTGTGTGGATGTGCACAGGTCTAGATGGCTGAAAACGAAACTTTCTCACACTTTCAACGTGACAGGATGCGAGGATAAACACAGAGAAGACACAAAGAGGAGACAAGACTCAAGGTAGGAGCTGGAACATACTGAGAATACAGTTCAGCATGATGCAACTAAAAGTAAAGCTGCCTTTTTGTATATACTGATACGTATTCATTTTACAAACCAATTCCTTTTCGGTGAGGTTGCATTTATCCTTATCTCCCAGCAGGGGGAGCATTTACCCACAGACAAGTGACCTTACTGAATGTTAGGGTAGTCAACAAAACAAAAAACTTGAATCAAACTGACAGTAGGTCAGCTCACGACTTTTATTTATACTAAAGTCACAAACTTATAAATGTATAAAAGTAGTACTGATCAGGGTGCATTTGCATTTAGATCGCCTTTGTCCATCAACATTTTGAGAGTTTTAGGAAATGAATGGTAATGGAAACAAAGGCATATCTTATGCAACAAGCAGGGAAGGGGCTTAGGAACCAAAAATCTATTAAACTTATTTCTAAGAGTCTACGGGTTCTAAAAGAGACACATAAAGGTCCTTCATTGAAGGCCTTATGCTCTCTGATGAATGGTACCTATCAATATCCTTATCAATAGAAAGCCTGAGGACAATCAAGAGTCCAGCAGCAGCAGGAGGAAAGAGTCCACAGAATAAAAAGAGAAGCACAAAGAGTCAGGCAACAGAAACAATAAAGCACATCAACAACTGTAAATAAAAAACAAACAGAAAGCTCATGCAATGAATTCATTTTACCCTCAGAAACCATAAAGACAAGAACATTTTCACATATTTTCAACACAAAAACATGAAAAGCCTACACAACAACAAACAGATGGATTGTCAGGTTTAGAGTTTATCAGAGCCAAAGTAGCTCTCAGAGTCCAGTCCACGTACCTGTTAGTGTTGTGGGATGACTTGATGTTCTTGGCAGAAATGATGTTCAGGGACAGGACGGCGTCGGCTGCGCTGTCGTCCACCTCGGCCTTGTTCCTGATACGACCTGATGGAGATACAACGGCATGACGCGTCAATACGGTCACTGAGACTTCTTCTGGTGAGCAATAAAATAAGAAACACAACTCTACAAGCATCTGGTCAGAGTCCAGAGGCTGCATGTGAAAAATGTGAAATGTAATTATTTGGTCCATCTGCGGCAGCTGCAGTGTATAAAAAGCTTAGAAAGAGAAGCTGCCTTAAGCAAAACAGAAGCCTCTCTTCCCCTCCCATAGGTGTGTGTGGTATATTCACAGTATATCCTCTTCTGAAGGGTTTACCCTCACTTTTTTTTACCCCGCGTTACCGTCTAGTTTCCATTGGATCGAGTGAAGCTCTCGGACGGATGGCTCACCTACAACCAGCTCACGAACATCCTTCCAGTGGAGCTCGCTGCCCTTCTCGTGTATAAGAGTCACTGTGATCCTCCGCTGGATCCCCTGCAGAAAAGATGAAAGGAGATCAAGATTACGGCATAAAAACCACGACAACAGAAACAACTTGTACGTCAGTATTATTACAGATAGACAAGTCTTTATCTTCTGAGTTTTGGGGAGTGGCAAATGCTGTACCCTTACCTGGTGCAGAAGGTAGGTGCCGTGGCAGGGCAATCCGGCACTGTGATCCACGATAGCCGGGATGTACCTGTGTGGGGACAAAACCAGGTTAGACTTTTATGGATGGGCTTCCATGCATTTTTAGAGGCTGGATTCATCCCTGTGGGAACGGTGCAAAGGGACACACTCACTCTCCGGTCGGCTCCAGCTCGCTTATCTCGAACCAGACGAGCAGGTCGTACTTGCTGACGCACTGGCCCAGGTTCGACTTGGTGATGGTGTTCAGCTTGGTGGCTGGAACTATAAAAAAAAAACAACAAAAAAAAAACAAACACCCATCAGCTAAGTATTTTAAATTCGACGTTTCAGTGAATTTCAAAACAACGTAGTCATGTCGTGTGAGCGCATTGCTGAGTCTAGTGGATTATACAGGGCTTTGCAAAGGTAGAAATGCATTTTAGTTTTTGTCGCATCTCAACTGTAGACTTCAATGTGTTTTATTTGGACATTGTGATAGAAAACAACAACGTGAAGACACATTTGAAAATATGAAAACTGTAAAGGTGTATTTGAAAACAGAGGTGGCAGCATCATGCTATGGGGACACTGTTCGGTCGAAACTATTTGAGCCTCAACATGCATCCAAGCTACAACGGAACTCTATAGATCAAAGTGTATCAATGTGCGAGGTCGGCCTAGTCAAAGTCCAGACCTAAAATCCAATCAAGAGCCTGTCGCGAGAGATGAAAAGGGATCACAGACGCCACTCATCTAATCTGACTGAGCCTGAGATTCCTTACAAAGATGCGACATTTATAGATGTGACAAAGCATTTCCAAGTAGAAATGCATGCCACACTTTTCAGATTTTGATTAGTAACAGGTTGTTGTTTTTTTTTTTCTTTTTGAAAACCCACATGTCATTGTTCTTCATTTTATTGAAGTGTTTCGCTACAGCATCACAAATGTGAGAAATTCAATGAGTGTGAATGCTTTTGCAAGGGCCTGACCGAAAGGTGGAGACGGTGTGAGGAGTTAAATCACAGATTACACCAACGCTGACCGCTCCTTGCTGTCTGACGTATCAGCAGGATTATTCTGCTGATGAAACCAGCTTATCTCTCATTTGCATATTCATTTCTGATATATATATATATATATATATATATATATATATATATATATATATATATATATATATATATATATATATATATATATATATATATAAAAAACCTCCGTAGTCTAATCAGCTGTCTTCTGCGATTAATTGTCGCTTCACAACTTGGGAAACAATTTAAATTTCTGCAAATTTATCTACTGGAAGGTAGGAGCTCCGGTCAGTCGAAGCAGCAAGGGGAGGTTTGAACCGTCGGGACCCAAACGCGATCACTGCAGTGCTCCGATGTGCACCTGCAGGCGCTGAGCAGCACAAGAACAAAGCGCTAGTCTAATCACAAAACAGCATCTAGTGGGTTGGGGGGGGGGATCTAATGCCTCAACCGCTAACCCGAGTCCTGTGTACCAACCGTGGTGCTTAGGCACAGTGAACACGGGGTCGTGGAGCGCTGAGAGGAAGGGGAAGTGCGAGAGCTGGTCAGCCTCGTCCTCCAGGCTGGCCACGGCGGAGGAGGCGAGGGCGTTGGCGTGCTCGGATAACGTGTCCAGCACTTTGCCGTTAACATAGCCGCTCACGAGGTAGCGGATCAACTCGATCTTACGGGTGTGGTCTGGGTGGGTGGTGTGTGTGTTTGTATGTGAACGGCAGAAAAGATGGGTGAATAGATGTGTGGAGGAAAATGGAAGAGTGGGGGGGGGGAAAGGCAGGACAGAGTTGGGTAAGAGGATTATAGAGATTGTAGAAAAATGATTCAATACGACAATAAAAAGATCCAAAGGAAGCGAGAAATGAAAAAAGGACATGTGAGGTATGGTTACATAACAAAGTCAAAGATACGGGGAAGTGATGGTGACAGAACATTTCACTGTATGGCGGCGTTGTGTGACGATTTGTTACCTGGTTTGGACAGAGGCATGGGGATGGGGTAGTATTTCCGTGACGGTGTTGGAGGACTGTTGAACACAGAAAGAAAGGAAATATGTATTCTAGTGCAAAATCTGTCTTCAATGAAGAACTTTTACCCAAACCGTTGAACATTTCCACATTTTGTTACATTTAAGTCACACATTTTTATTTGTATTTAATACGACAGGCCATCAGAAAATAGTTCCCTGTGTGGATAATTTGTAAACCACATTTTGCTGCAAGCCCTGAGGTTCACCTTTTCTCCCTTCAAGTGATTTTTAAAGACACTTTATTTCAGGGTATCCGAACAAGAAGAGGTTCTAGATTCAAATGTATGGCAAACTTTTCAGAATATTATCTGTAAAATTATTATTTTTTTAAATCATGTCTCCTTTTCCTCCATTTGCACAATAATTAATCACTATGTGTTCCATCTAAAATGCAAATAAATCAGAAGTTTGCTTCTCTTATGCGACAACATGAGGAAATAGATGAAGATACTTTTGTATTCTACATTTCTGTAGAAGGTATTTTTTAAAAAGCTACCAACCTGATCAGGTCCTGGCCGTGGATGTGCAGCGGGTGCTGCTGATAGTGGCCGAACACCTCGAACACGATGGGCTTGTTCTTAATGTACTCAATAAAAGACTCAGTGACCTCCACAGAAACCTGCAAGGAAAAAAAGAAAAATTTAGTTTCTGGCCATAAGGAACGGTTTGGATTGAAGGAATGACGTCCACATGTCTGTACTCACGTTCTGGACGTGGTAGAAACCCAGCGGAGCTCCTCTGCCGGTGTTCTTCAGCGGCTCGGTGGAGAAAGCCTCGTCGTGGCGATGGAGAAAGCTGAAGCAAAACGTGAACACAAGTCAGAGTGATTAAATTCATTTAACTTGCGCACAAGCGTGTAACGCTGTTGCAGTTTCCCTAAGCCGAAGGCTTCGTGAAGCATCGCAAACCGATATTTCAGGCGACCTAAACGGCGCCGCTCTTATTTTCGAAGAATGTCGACTCACTTGAACTGGCAAAAGATGTCGGCGTACTCAGGTGGGACGCCACTGGCCTGGAGGACGGTCACGCGGAAGGTGAAGATGCTCCCCACCTCCAGCTGGCCTGCCAGACCCTCACTGTGACTCAGCTTGGCGTCTGGGACGTTGCCCAGCTTCAGGTCTGAGGAGAACAACAGGGTCAGTTAAAAATGACCAAAAAAAATAAAAAATTACAGCTGCTGGCGTGTGAATTGCTCCTCTTTATTCATCACTCCTGCTGTTCACTCTTTTTTTTTTTTCTTTAGCTTTTGTAAAAATTCTCTCACGCAGCAAATAAAAACCCCTGCATTCGCCTCATTTACACGACAAAGCTCAACTTTGGATCCAGCAGGGACATCTGCCGGGCGCGTTCTCTGGCGAAGGGAAGAGAGGCTGAAAATTTACGAGTGCAGAGGTTGAAAGTCTGGCGGCCGTACCCATGTCGTTGATTCTGTTGAGCTCCTCGGAGGGTGTGATGACCTCTGAGCTCTGACCCTGACCCTCCACGATGCGCAGTTCCTCCAGGGACAAGCCGGAGCGGGTCATGACCGTAGAGGGAAAGTCATTCTGATTGGACGGATAAAAGTCGGAGGCATTAGCATATAGCTGGTCCAGAGAGGGTTTGAGTTTCTAAAGTTTCTCTACCAAGTTGGTATTTTTGGAGAAAAAAAAAATTAAAAATAGAAATAAAGTGTCTGCGTTTCAAACGGCTTTTCATGCGACTGCAGGCGGCTCACCTTTTTGAAGTATTCATCATCAAAAGAAATCTTGGCAGTCCCCGACTGTCTAACCCCGGACCCGTAATCTGGAGCCTCCTCGTCAGCTAGAAGAGAAACAAGCCCTCCTTTTATCCCAATCTGTCACAAACCTAAACTGTCAAAGCACATCAAAGGGAATAAATAAAGGATCTGAGGGAATCTCTGCGTTGCCAGCACATCGGATCCCTCAGGACTCTCCCACATGCTGCCACTGGAATCTCAAAGCCGAACTTAGAGCTACACATATTTTTGTTAGTTGCTGGTAATAATCTCGGAGTTCTCATTAATTACTCACCAGCTATAGCCTGGACCCCCACGCGCAGGAAGCCTCGCACCTCGCCCTTTTCTGTAACTATGGCAACCCGGTGAACAAGCGGCACAGGATACAGCAGGTTGCTCAGGTACACAAAGGCTCTGAGAGCAAAAATTAAAACAAAAGGGAGAAGAGAAACAATGAACAACCGCAGCATCAATAACTGTGGCATTTATTTAGCATCTGAAGGTGGAAAGCTGAGGTTTGAAGATTTAACATGTTTACGACAAGTTATTAACAAATATATACAGTAAAATATTAGTGACAAAGTAAATGAAAAGGCAAAAAAGACAATGTAATGAGCAAGAGCTCCTTAAAATCTCTTTTTATACTTAATAGTTGCATTTTTGTGTCTCATAAAGTTTAATAGTGGAATGACAGATTAGCAGATTGCAGCAGTAAAAGCTATAAAACAGCATTTTACAGTGTTGGCCATTGGCCGCACTGGTCTCACTGACATTTCGTTTCGCAAGACATGATTTGCAATTGCAGCGCTCCTAGTTACACTCTATAACGACCCGCAGCTCTTCGATGAAGTCTAATGCCCAAAACCAGAGCACAAGACATCCATCTGTAGAGTATCTGAAGTCAAAGTGATGCAGGGACCAACCTGCACCCATGTGATGTCTTATTTTGATGCACCGACCCTGCTTATTACTACGATATTATGTTTTCAGGAGGAGCTTCTCCATTTTGTACATTTTTTGGTTACTCTGTGGCTGATGTTAAATAGCAGATCGACCAGTCTGCCACAGGCTGTGTTTTTACTGACCGTGCATCAGTTTACATCAACTTCAGGGATATTTGTACATGTATACAATTTTCTATCGTCTATTGAGTCTAGCGTAAGTAGTGTAAGGTAAGGTAGCAACGAGTTATTGGGACCGATCACATTTCAGGAGCAACCAAACAGAACCAAAATAAATGTAAACGAGGTGGCAACACAAAGTTAAATATAATTAGGTCAGAGGTTTCAACTCTTATGACCGTTTGCCTCCAAAATTACTGAAAAAAAAAAAAAAAAAAAGAACACTAAACTACAGAAAAAACACCTGAACGTCACTGGTTTGAGCCTAAGAGTATGAAGTGACACAAAATGAAAAGGCAACATGTTGGTGCAAACATAGGGGCACAAACTGGGCAATTTTACTTGGAGGTGTAACAGCACTCACAGTTACATGAGACCTAACTCTATTCAATGCATTTTAATTACTTAATACCTGCAAATTGTAAGATCTTTTACAGACTGCGCATGAGCTATAGTCTGTTTTAAAAAGCAAAAGTAAACATTGAAAAACGTTCTAATTTCCATTAAGCAGAGCTACTTAGTAAGTTTTTTTTTTAAATCATCAGGAATCATTGGAAGCAAGCTAACACAACCAATACATAATAAATTAGACACAGCTGTCAGCTACACCATGAGCCAGCAATTTTTTTTTTAACAAAATATTAACCTTCACATTATTAGAGATGTTTTTAGACTGCTTTAAAGGAATTTTTTTGTGGTTTTGTTTTTATTTCAACTGCTAAATACACCCACTAAAGAAAGTAGATGATAAACTGTTTTCCTCAAATCGGTCAAATGACAAAAGTCCGAGTTCATACATTTCAGAAATAAAATGATTTCAAAGTAACACACACACAAAAAAAGAAAATGAAAACAACCCAAGTTTAAAAACGGAAAAAGCCAACAAAAAGGACAAGTACTTAGTTTGCTTAATCACAACAAATAGGCAGTTTTAAGAGACAGATGGGAGTTAATGCAGTCAGCAGAGTGTGGTGGTGGAGGATGAGACATCTGACAGGAGGACGACGGCAGGAGGTGGTGCTGGCTTTTCATCGTTCTTAGGAACAGAGTCCAAATTAAAAGTAGATTTTCGACAGTCGACCTCAGAGCACAGAAGGATGACGAATTATGTTAAATTAAATTAAAAAAAATACTTCATTTATTTCCAGCTTCTCTGAGTCTGAGAGAAAAAAAACCAAAACAACTACAATTACATTCAATTATACTCTAATCTTTGATACTTCAGCTACTCTTCACTGCATCCACCTAAAGTGAAACAAACCAACAACAGCTCTCCTGTCCCAGCCTCCGTGTGCAGAGGAAGAGGAAACGCCCAGATCACCGACCTTCCCACCAGGATGAACCAGGGGGAGCGGTCGTAGAAGGGGTCCTGCCCGTCGCTAAAGATGTCCGAGCCCTCTTCGGTGCCCGCGTCCGAGCTCGTGTCGTCCACAAATGCCTCGTCGTCTATGAAGTCCGACATCTCGCTCTGGCGCTCGTCCGCCAGCTCGGTGATCTCCGAGTCGGAGGTGGAGAACGTGGGCGAGGGCGTTCGGTCGGCCAGGTGCTCGTTGACGCAGCCGTTGAAGATGGGAGAGCTGCTGGGGGAGCGAAGGTTTGGGAGCGGCGGCGAGGGTAACAGTGGAGTCAAAGAAGAGTTAAAAAAAAAAAAAAAACTTCAGGCGCTTTGTGAGGCATCAGTGATCTCATTTCATTTTGAAAGATTCCTGCTGTTTTTCTAAGTTTTCAGAGTTCCTACACATTTTTTCATATAAATATTTTAGACTTCTGGAGATTTAGCTCTCCAGAGCTCTCAGTTCTTTACAAAACATAAAATCCTAAAGCTCACTATAGCTTTGTAAGAGATATTTCACAAGTGGATTCAAATGGGAAATCTTCAAAAATAAATTAAAATGATGGAAAGAGGACAAAAAAAAAAGGACAAGTGAAAATATTTATCCAGATCTGAAAAATACTCAGATCAAATTCCAAACTGTGTAGGAACCCTGCTTTAATTCAAATAATTAAAAATAAAAAGAAAGCCTCACTTTTCACTGCATTAACTACATGCATTCATTTAAAAGCAAAAGCCACTGAAAAAGCTTTTCAGTTTAGGATTCATTTCATAAGGAGCCGGCATTAAACTAATCGCAGGTGTCACAGCAAATACCAGAAATGCTATTTTAAACCAACATGAATAACGGCACATTAATGGATTAGCATGTAAATCTCCTCATGTACGCCGACTGAAAGAGGATAAAACACAAAGCGCCAACATTCCCACCTCACCCAAACCCCATGTTAACATGAATTAAAGGACGCATCAGGAAGAGCATGGCAACCAACGACGGCACAAAGTGATGCAGAAAAAAAGGGAACACAACAAATGGTCACAAAAACTCAAAATGTGACGTGGAGTAAAATAAACACACATTCAAATAAAAATAAATTTAAAAAAAAATCACAAAAACAAATAAAATGGACAAACAAATTTAAATAATGAACAAAACATCATCTGGTACAAATGACAAAACATGATGTGGAAAACGTGATATGACCGATACATGAATCTCCAATGAGAAGTGATGGCAATGAAAAACAAAACGCATGAAGAAGTCCTAAAAGCTTCAGTACGGCTTTGGGAAATAATACAAAACAAATTTTTAAACACAAATGAATAACACGATCTAATTGCTCCTCTTAAAAACAATGAAAAGTGTAGCAACATTTTTTTAAGCCAGCTTAAATACGCTGATACTGGTAACCAACCCTTCCCCGGTACTGTTTAACGAATTTGTTACAAAAGCAAAAAAAAAAATTAAAAAAAACAAAAAAATAAAATAAAATGGCAAGAACCAAAACTATTTAGTTTAAATGTGTAGCGTTCATATTCGGCTACAAACCTCCCCACAAGCTTAAACCAGTGGAAACGGTCGTAGAACGGGTCGTTTCCCGTCAGAGTTCCCTCTCCATCGCCGTCCTGGTGAGCGGAGGCCATTTCTCCAGCGCGGTCGTACATCTCCCTCATCTGCTCCAGCCTCTGCCTGTAAATGACCACATGCACTCAGGATTAATGGATGCAGGATGGGAATTTACAGCTCACTAAAAGAAAACTGGAAGGGGAGAAAAACTGATGATGTACAGATGATATGAATTTGACTATTTTCTCTGTAAAGATAAAAAAAAAAAAAAAATGGCAAAGATGATTCAGAACGATTAATTTTTAAGATACTGTATACAAATGACTTTTTTTTGAAACTCCTACTACAGATGCCTATATCTAATTAAGTCAGAGCAATAATCAAACAGTTTGCTACAACTGAAGTAGAAGACACTCTACTACATCATGTGTGTGCAGATTAAGGTAATTTTTACTTGAGTTTCTCCAGGGACCAGTAGTGTGTAGCTCCGTTCTTCAGGTCCTGAACCTCGACAGCGACCACGGTGCGAGGGAAGGGCCTCGGGTCGCGTTCCTTCTCCGGCTCTGGGGGCAGGAGTTCAGGGGGCAGCGGAGAGTACAGCGTGTCTGTCAGCAGCACGAACTGGAACTGGACCTGAGGAAGAGGGAGAATTTAGGAAGGACTTCACCCTCAACGAGTAGCTTTGGGCTCAAACTGTTACCAAAACTTGACTTTAAAACATCCCGAGAAGGAAAACTCAAGATGAAAATCCTGTGTAAAGTGACTCTTCTGCAGCGTCTTGCGGTTTATGTGGAGTGTAAATCCCTTGGCTTCCTGGTGGAAGGGAAACTGCAGCGAACCGGCTTTAGATTTACTTCCACTTCAATTTGTCTATGCGACAGAGGATCAATGCTGCATTCCGGATGATTTAAAAGTCAGACTAGAGCGCAGCTCCTCTACCATTTTATTCCCCCCCACCACCACATTCAGTCAACATTACATTAAATTGTCACGTTCTGAGCAGGTGGATGTAAAACTATGAGGGAGACGCAACATCTTAGCTAAATAATATCAAAGGTAAGGCACACAAAGTCCAGCAGAGTCATAATGTGTATTTTGGACTCAGTTTTCTGCTGTGACTGACTGCCAAAACCCGTTTAACATCTAAACATCAGCGGATGCTTTTGGTTTCCCTCGTGATGCCCTGCATTGCCTGAAGACATCACACAGGTTTGGGTTTAGAAATCTAGTCGGCAGGATATGCTACGTGTCATTTCTAGTCACACAACTGGAAGATCATTTAAAGGCTGCAGGAACGAGAGACCCCAAATTAAAAATTTCATTTGATAACTGTCTTCTCATGGGACAAAGCAGTCTAATTCAGTCAAATTCAATTCAATCCAAAATTGTCACAAAATTGTTTTAGATTAAAACTGCCCATCTAAAGTAGACCTACTTATTTATCCATTTTGCCCGATCGTGCAATAAGTATTAAGAACAGGCCACAGGCTGTATTTTAGCATTGCAACTGGATAATCCCAGAAACTCTCCGATCCAATTAAAGTTCTGACTTTGATCCACCGAGAAAAGGTTAAGGTAATACAAAGCATAAATTACCCAACAGCTCCACTCATTAAAGATGATGCACACGTCATATTTCTGCATCATAAACAATTTCCAGAACATTTAAGAAATATACCAAAAAAAAAAGGGAAACCAGGAAAAGACTAGACTTTAAATGAAAAAAACTAATTTACATTATAAATTTTACGCGTTTCACCTCCAGCAGATGCAATTAACTCACATTTTCCTCAGTCTCGTCTTGCACGTCATTGTGATTTCATCACCATTCTCCAACAGCTTTTGGACACCATTTATCTTTATTTATTTGAAGAATCAAAGTTTACCCAAATGATTCATTATTGGCCTGCAGAGCGGGATTGCATTACCAAATATTGCATCAGAGCAGTCCTCTGTTACTGCAGTATAACGCACATTGTTATATTCATCGTAACAAAACCTAGCAGCAGCATCATTTCTCTCACTTTTTTCTTCAGCTCCACACTGATGGCGTTGGCCTCCTTCAGGTACACGGCGTTCCCCCACAGCTGGTCACGCAGGGAGGTGAACTGATGGTACCTCCACTTCCTGAAGGCCCACTGAGCCAGCTCGAACTCGTGCTGCGTCCACGGCACTGTGGAGAACACACCGAGCAGAGGTGACATTATCATAACGCTCACGGCGCGTTTTAAAGGCAAATTAAACCAGGGGGGGGGAAAAAAATCTGAAAGGTCTTTACAGAACAGTTTGGATTGTTTAAACCTCTCCACGGGTTCAGAGAACGTTAAATTAGTGGGAGAAAATCAGCATAATTCATAACGTGGAATCATGAAGGCAAATTTCCTGCAAGAAATGACTGCGCAGACACAGTAAGACCGTTTTAAAATCCAAACTGGACTATTTTTCCAATTCAGCTCCACACAGTTTCTAAAAGTGTCGACTTACCAACAGCAGCTGGACTTAAAACTTCAAGCAGATGCCAGTAAGGTGTTAAAAATGGAAAATGAAATTAGGAGGAACTACAGTTGTCTGACATTTTAAGACAATTTGTAACCGACGAGCTGAAACGTTAAAACAGTACGGTTGATTAAACATCTAGCTAAACGTTATGTTGGATTAGATTTATGAATCTATAGACTGATTTCAATTAGTACCTTTGGTGGGAAATTAGAATGACTATTAATATGTCTTAGAATAAAAGATGACTGTAGAAAAATTATATACGCACATCCCAGTAATTTAGGCTCTGGACACAGAACGTGGAAGAAAACACACAGCTCATTTATTTATACAGTGTCCATTCGTGGCTAATGCATCAAAAGAAACATCTTCTTAGTACACACCTTCCTCCTCTTCCTCCTCCTCCAGCTCTGCCTCGTCGGGCGTCTCTGCGACCAGAGAGCGCGTCTCCACCTGCTTCTGGAGCTCCTGCAGTTTGCTCTCGTAAACCTGGACACCGACACACAGGGGGACATGGACAGCTGTCCATCAGCTGGACACACAGGTGAAATCAGCAGCACAACTCAGCCCAAATGACAGCCAAGGACTGATGCCAGGAGCTTCGTTTCTGAAAACTTTGATCATTTAGCCAAAGAAAATTGTCTGCAACATAGGTGTAAGGTTTACATTTTTTTGCATGATCTAGAATGATGGGCAAATAACATGTCAGTACACATTAAACAACAGAATATTTCGGCACGGTGTGTAAAATATTAATAGCCTAGAAAATGTGTTACTTAGAACAACAAAACACAACAACAACAAAAAGAAAAACATTTCCAAAACGATTAGATTTGTAAATCATAGAGCAAAACCCATCAGCATACATTATTAAAACTTTGGATGCCAAGTGATTTTTTTTTGTTTTGCTTCTTTAGAAGCTAAAAGGTATCATAACTCAGTGGCTAATGTACCAAGTAAACAATTCACTTTCTAAAATGACAAAATGGCTTCAGTGGGAGAAGAAAAGAGCCGGGAGAAGCCGAGTCAAATGTAATCCAATGAGAGGCGCCATCATCATCATCAGAGAAGGCCAGGCAGCCTGTGGTCCCGATGACCTCATCTTGTTTGTTCACAGTCTTCTGGTAAAACAATGAAGCCTTTTCATCTGGTGCTGACCTCCTCGCCTCGCTGCTGAAAACCACCGACAAACCGAAACCCAAACTCTCGGCTCGACTGAGAGAAGACGGACGGCGTAAAGCTGGCAGGACCGTCACCGTCATAGGAGACGTCATAAAGTAGATTCACACTGCGCATTTAAAGTGTTCAAATATTTTTAGAATAATACTTACAGGCTTTGAAAGCCAAATGTAATCCTCTTTCCAACACACATGCATTTGAGCAACACTATCAGTGTATGATAATTGCTGTCATGAGAAACAAAATGGATTTTAATGGATTACAATTCAGTAGAGTACTGGACTCTGCCTTTTCAGTATTAAACTCTACTTCTGACGCCTGTTGTTTTGTTTGGGACTTCATTTCAGCCACACCTTTCTCGAGAGTTTTTTTTTTTTTTTTTAAATCACCTGCCATTAATGTGAGCATGTGCTGCAAAGCTTTATTATTGGCTCGTATATTTCTTTCCAACAAACTGTTGTCTTTACAGTGACATTTCCAGCAAACACAGAGTGTGTTGACTGCTGCACCATCCTGTCCTTCAGTATCATGTATCCTGCTTCTGCAGACTGTCCTAAAACACCCCCTGCCCCCAACACACACACCCACACACACACACCCACACACACACACACACATCTGTCTGCAAAGGGAGCAGATGAAACACTAGTCGAGTTTCTTTCCATTCAAAGCAAAATGCTAAGTAGGTCTACCTGGTTCTGAAAAACGATATGTAAAATAACGATTACTAAACACAAAAAAATTACAGTTTTTCATTTAGGTATACAACCAACATCGACCACCTGGATAGTCAAAAAATGTCGACAAAACCAACAAATCCAGTGATTTACCTCAGTGCAGCAATTTAAGTCAGATAAAGAATATTATATCAACTCCCTGCCTAGATGAGGAGGTCTGGCTCCAGCTGGTGAGCAGCCCGGCCTCAGGGAGACCTGTGGGTCGGGGGAGAAGCCCACGACAGAACCAACTGATCGTTGAGCCGAACAAGAACAGTACGTACTTCCCCAAGTCTCCAAAGAATTTACAGAATCACCAGAAAAAGCTCTGGAATTGTCAAAAGTCACAAAAGAAAGTCAGGAGACGGCTATGGAAACTTGCTAAATATGTCGACAACATTGCTGACTGGACAGCACTGGTTCAGGTGGAAGCAAAAGTCTGGGGAGAGACAGAGGCATACTTGCCAATCTGAATATGGCCAGAATAATAAAAAAATTATTTTTTGATGCTTACAAGGTATTTTAATTACTTGATGCCAAAAACCCTAGTCAGGGTTTCCCTCAGTGTATTATAAGCCTGGAGGCCCACCAGGCTTTTCTTGCCCCCCATCTGGCTAAATGTCGTCTTCATTTAAATCTTTATTTATATACTAGTAACAGTGACAGTAAAGACAGATTAAGCTAGAGTTTATAGTTGACTATTGACCTAGCGCTATTATTTCACATTATGACTTTCCATATGGACTAAAAGTCCTGATTGGGTTCTCTGTCGTTCTACAATTTTATCCTGGACACTGAAGAAAAAACAAACAAAAAAAATCAAACTCTTTCGTAGAAAATCTTCAAATAAAAGCAGATCATTTTATTTCAGTCATCATTTGAAAAATAAATTCTCCAGCAACACACTTATGTCCTTTTTTTATGCAAATATACTTGTAAATAATATTCATCAGGTCTTATAGGTTTGGAGAAAATACCTAATATACTGTAATAGCAACAGCACACACAGTCAAAATGAGGCACATACTGATGATTCAACAAGATGTACAACACTTGTATAGAGGTTATGTGCTTTTCAGGAGAAAAGAATACTGTACAGAGTTCATTTGACGTTTTATGCACACTTTCCAGTCTAACTGGTCACCATCAGAACTGGAGCAATTCTTGAATCGCTGTTTTATAAGGAGCAGGTCCTATAAGTTTAGGACTTCTAAGATGTGACATGCAAAAGTAGATAGTCATAGAGGGACAGTAATCATTACATTCACTCTGATAGTCTTTAAAACATATTCCTTAAACATTTGTTTCTGATTATATGTTATGAAGGACATCTGACATCAAGTTATGAGAATTATCGGGATGTTTTAGAGCTGCAGATGGAGCAAGTAAAAGACATGAACAGGCAAACCTTTCTGCTAAAACTATTCGAAGCAGCTATAGCGCAGAACAACCGGAGGGGGGGGGAAAAAAAAACAGATGTATTTCTCTGAATGATTGCTTTTTCTGTCTGGATCCAACAAAAACTAAACAGTCCTCAAAATCTCATTCGATCTGGACATTTCTCCTGAATAACAAGTATGCAAACATTTCAAGTCGTTGCCCTTCCTCCAACATTTTTTAAAGGCCAGACTTTGGGAACCATGACAACACTCAGTGGGTATCCATTGACACAAAGTGAGCTCTGTGCTTACCCAATGAACCACAAGACTAAAAATTTTAAGGCTGGAACAAATAAAATAAAAAAAATTTAAATAAAAATGCAGCACAATTTTATGACGTGGGGAAAAACTGCTGAAAGATTTGGACGATAAACTTAATATCTCAGCTGTGCGTCTCAACATTTCAGCATGTAGTGGTTCATTAAATCCTTGATGAGCTCCAGGATTTGAAGAAAGAATAGATATCTGATAGGGGGAGGGTAAAAAAAGAAAAAAATCTTAAAAATCAAGTTACAGGTTCAAAATAACCATCACTGTGCTCCCTGGGTAAATACACAGCTTTCCAAAGACATGGAGTGCAAAGTACTTTAACAAAAGTGGTGGCAGTTACATGAAATAAAGCACAGGAAAGGATACAAATCACAAAGCTGCTTGCAAAAACAACTGAACGTTTTTGGTGTGTTGTGAAGCTTCTTAAAAAAAAAAAAAAAGAAGAAAAGGAGCCAGCACAGTGAATAAAAAGGAAAAGAAAAACAAAATACTGATTTGCAAATGCATAGCAGGGTTAATAAAGTTAGTGCATAAAAAGGCACTTATTGAATATCACACACAGTTACTACGATTTTAGTCTCAAGTTAAAAAAAAGGTGCACCTTTCACCGGTGCTTCAAGTTCTTCAAATTTAAATGAGCGAGAATAGTTTGATTGCAAAGTAAGGAGAATGGTGATTTATGATTTGTATTCAAAGAAAATGTCTAAAAAATGCAATAAGGACTCGTTTTTTTTCCCATCTGGAAGTCAGTCAAAATGGCACAAAAATGAAATAAATACCAACTGCTTTCTGCTCCTCATTTGGGCAATAACACGGCGTAGTGCTGCGGGCTGAAACATTCATCATCAAATCAGTACTAAAACGGTAAAAATGTAAACTCAAGCGATTCAAACATGAGCATAATTTTGGCAAATCAAAGCATGATTCATGAATTGTCGTACATGCCGATAAATGAACAGGCGAAGCGTTGCTCTCCTGTTAAAAATAACCCCCTTATCGTCTTGTTGGCTTTAAATCCTTGTGACTCTCTCAATGCTCCTGAAGACGACCGACACACACACACGCACACACACACACACACACACACACACACACACACACACACACACACACACACACACACACACACACACACACAATGCAGCAAAACCTGATAGAAATGAGGAATAACATGATCATGACGATGAGAAAAGTTTTTTTTTTTCTTTTACATTTTGAACAACACTTGGATCAACCAGTTAACACATTTATCAAGTGCAATAGTCCCAGTCAGTTTTGCTGTTGTGATCTGTAATGCGTTTGCCTAAAAGTAAAAGTGTTTGAAACTAGTTCTGTCAGTCAGACTGCCGTCTCTCTGCTGGCTTTTAGATTGGGAGCGGACATTTGCCTGCGCATTCGCGGAGGCGGCTGAAAGCTGAAAGGAGGGTTAGCGTGGTCGGCGTGGTGGTACTGCTGGTAGCCGCCGAAGCCTCCGTCCGTGTACATCACGCCGTTGTAGTGGCACGGCAGATGCTGGTAGTGAGGCAGCGGCTGCGCCGGTGGGTTGGGGTGGTAGAAAGCCGGCGTGTGCCTCCTGCTTTCGGGCGGCTGCAGAGACTCCATGGAACCCGAGGGCCGCTGGCGGTGGTTGAAAGAGCTGCTGCGGCCGCGTTCATGCGGCTGCTGGTTGTTCCTATGGTTTTGTCTGTGACCCTGGTTTAAACCTTGCTCCGAGTCTCTACGGCGCTGAACTGACGTGTTCGGCAGAGGTGGGGTGACGTGGACGACTGAGGCGGCCATCTTGTCTCTGGGCTGCACTGCTTCTTCAGCAGGGCTTTCTCCTTCCTCTTCCTCTACAGCTTCTTTGGGCACCTTTAGCTCTATGACTTGCTGGTCGGTAATGATGATATGAGTACCTGGACTCCACGAGTTGCGGTGCTTGGGGTTACTTTTGAAGGGGAAGCGCAGCTTACGGTCTTCTGGCGGTATAAAGCGGTGAGGTCCGGGATGCCGGCGGAGCTGCTTGGAGATTTCTTGCTGCTGGAGGTTCTTGAGGCGCACCTGCTCCTGGCGCATCCAGCGCATGTGACCTCGCTTTATGGTGGAGTCGTCCCCTGCGCTTTGGCATTTTTGTGCATCCACGTCCTCCTCCTCTGGCTTCTCCTGCACCGGGAAGTTCTCTTCCCGAGGGCTTGGTGTTCTAGTCGCACCAGTGGGAGCTCCTGCCACAGGAGGCTTTTCTTGGCCTTCCGGGGTGATGAGAGGAAGAACCTTTTCCATTTTCACCATTTTATTCCTGAGAGCACGGATCTCCTCGTCCTTCATGTTATTCTGCTTCTTCACCTCCTGCAGGATGTCCTCTAGTTTGTCAATGTGCACTTTGAGGTCGTCCATCACTACGCCTCCGGGCCGGGCGCCGTTTGTAATGACGTCCTCGATGCGCTCGTCGCCGACTCCGACAGTGTCCCAGACATCCCGAGCCACGGCCCTCCACGAGTCCCGCTCGTTGGGGTCCTTCTTGCAGTAGCTCGCACAGAGCTCCTTCATCTTCACGATAGCCAGAGCCTCGATCTCCTGCCGTGTGTGGCGGAAATCGTTCAGTGCTACCTCGTAACAGATCTCTTTCACCGCCTGGATCTTCAGATCGGAGATGGTCACCCACTTGGAGTCCTTGGTGATGCGCCGGCGCTGGGGGATCTGGTACATTTTAACCGGCTCTCTTTTTTTCCCACTGCTGGGTAAGCCACATTTTTTCACTATGGTTTGCAGCTTGCTGGGTGGCAGCTTTTCCCTCAGGGAAGTGATCAGTCTCCAGCTCTCTTCACAAGACCGCTTATCTGAGTCATCCCCACTATCAGAGTCTCCATCCTTGAGAAAACAACAAACCAAAATGGTTCCCAAAAAAAAAAAGGAGAAATTACAATGGGAAATCAGGGATAGGATGAAAGAATGGTTTAAAAAAAAGAATGACTACAAAAAAAAAGGTATGAATATGCAACATGGGAACCTAAAGCTAGAGCAAAATAGGAGTCATTGGCCAATTAAAGAGAATTTCCCTGGATTTGTAAGACTTTCTTTACAAAACAAAATTACTTTTTATAAATTAAATTCTATGTATTCAGCAATAGGGATGTCCTGATCAAAGGAATGCATCAAACTTTCATTGCGATCTGACCTGATTAAATGGCCAGTGTTTTCCCTCATCAGGGTGAGTCTTTGAATAAACTCACCTCACACTGTTTGTTTTACGGTCTGCGATTGTGAAAACAGAGACTAGCAAAACTAGATTAGCTAGATTAATGAGCTTGGTGTGCTCAGAGACTCACATGCAGTAAAGAGCTTCGCAGAAAGCAACTGAAACATTATACTTTAAATGTCGAGTTAGTTAAAGCAAATTGCCACGTTTATGAGGCAATACAACTGTTCCTGAAAGCTTTCTGCACTGAATTGTTACAAGCCAAATTACGGGTAAAGTATAATATCAAAACATGTTAAAATTGTCCAATAAATTCAGAAAACCTCTTAACACCAAAACCTCGTTCACAAGATTTAAATTTAAATTTACCAAAAACTTTGTCCACAAAATAACCCTAGTCAGATAAATGGATCCTGCAACATCCAGAGCATCATTGGTGATAAATTATAATGGAAAATATTAATGCATGTAATAGTGTTTGACTGTATTTTAAAGATAGTGAATTTTCAAGCATGTCTACAGAATTGGTGTTGGACCGTGACTTGGTATATGCAAGTGCCTCTTCTTAAATGACAACAAATCGTGATCAGGACATCTCTACTTTGCATACATCGCAACGGTAAAAGATGTATGGCGCCATGCAGAGTCACCTCAGGAATTTCACTCAAACTCAAGACGGGAAAAGAAATTCAAATGCAACAGTGGCTTCATTGACATTCTTCCCAGTTTTTCTGTCTCTTTACCACTTGAACGGCCACAGTGGTATGAATTTATGTTGTTTTTTTTAATAATTGGGAGCAAATTTTCAGACGATTGTGTTTCCTTTGTTGCATATTAATAATAAAAGTAAAAGCATGTCTACAATGATCAGAAAGGAAATAACAGATGATAGCTGCTGGTTGGAGGTCTTTTCTAATGATTTGTGATATTCCTCTTCTTAATTGAAAGTTTTACGATTTGACAGCTGGATCCCAAACATGCAACAGCGGCATGCATATACATGGACTTTGGAGCCTTAGTCCAGAAGGTTTGAGTGTCTTTAGTGTTAGCGGTGAGTTAGAAGACAGAGTGTTGCTGCAGCTGATCAGAAAGTCAGTAGAGAAGACGATCAGAAGTGAGGGCAAGTGTTACTCCACTACAAAAGAGTTGTTAGTTGGAAAAACAAAATGCAGTTTCTCATTTTTTTTTTTGTAGACAACAAACATTACAGATCACAACCAGTCGGCGCTGACGGTCAGTATTTTTTGTGTGCGAGAGACTATGCCTGAAGCCAGAAATGGGGCATGTGATGTCTCTGGTAAAGTGATACTTTAATATGGCTGACGTTTTTGCACATGATCCCACCGAAATATGAGAAAGGCCTTTGTGTCGTTTAACTCTGAGCAGCGAGAACTCCATTGTGAAGCCGCGCCCTCAGTGCGCTACGCTAACAAAGAGAGGTAGCCAAAGAAGTCAATGAGAAACCACATTGTCACTATCTGTCAAAAAAAACAAATAAAAAAATAAATCTACAGCAGGAATATTTTAGTTATCACAATGCATTGAAATACGTCAGCAACTGCATTGAAGAGATGAAACTCAGGACAAAAACCAGAGCAAGAAAACTAGAGGAGAGATCTAATCCAAGCAAATCAACAGCCACTTCAAAGAGTTGAACAGCTCAGCGGTAAACACTGCAACTTAGTCCAGAACCAGTAGGAGTTAAGAAAACATGCTAATAACATGAACCATGCAAAAGCAGCATCTTTTCAGAAGAGAAGGGAAATCCTGTGGTTTTAGTACCACCAAGTATTTGGTTCAAAAAGATTTTGTGTTTTTCACATCAAATCTGATTTATCTTCAAGGTGCTGTTTTGCAGGACTCAGATCCACTATCGGAAACATAAGAAAGGTGGGAAATAGGGAATTTGGAAAGTTGAGCAATCTAAGTCTTGATCGACTTTCTATGGAAAAAATTTCAGTTAAACTCAGAAACGGACACAGATGAAAAGCTCATCCGTCTCAAACCAGAAAACTTCCATGCAAGAAGAACAGACATGCACCAGAAGTAAAAAAATGTAATTCACACACTCAGTTCACAAGTGCCAGAGTGAAAAATTGGTTTAATTGAGGCTTAAAGGTCCCAATTTAAACTAGTATTTAAGAAACTAAGCAGAGCTTAGAAAATCCTGGTTTTGAATTTTCTATGTGGAAATACATTTTCCTCAAAAATCGCACACAAAACAACCCAAACTAGATAAAATCAGTCAAGAAGCTGCTTCTAGCTAAAACAAAATTAGCTTAAAATAAAAACGAAAGTCCTCTTAAACCACTCAGCACTACTCTCTCTCAAACATTTTTAGGAAAGTCAAGTGGGCCTTGATTTTGTTCCATCTTATCCCAACTCACCAGTCGCTGTTGCTCCAGAAGCTGGTCCGCTTCTTCCTTCTCCTTCTTGTACAAAATTTCCATCTCGGTGAGCCTTCATAGGTGCAGAAAGCATGTTGCGACAAAGTCAGACAAAAACAAAAGCCTAGACCCGTCAAACGACGAATGAAGGACGGCTCCGGTACCTTTTCTCCATTTCCTGCTTCATGTCGATGCCCTGTTTCTCCAGGAGCTCTCGCTGAGCAAACGTCCAGTCCACGGGCTCGACGGGGGTCTCAGCGGTCGGCGTCTTCTCCCGTTCGGCTCGAGCCTGCTCCGGGTGGTTAAAGCGGAACACGTGGTTCTTTCCCATGATGATGCGGTTGCCTGAGCAAAGGCAGATCCCAGGAGTTTCAGAGAAAGTCAACAAAACATGAACAATTTTATATGGTCCAACACCCTAATAAACTAAAAAAAAGAAGAAAAAACTACCCGTAAGAGTCAAAATCATTTACATTTCTAATTTTAATCGACAAAATAAACAAGGGGCACGTACCTGAACGAAGCTGGATTGCTTCCTCAACACGTTTGCCATTGACGTAGGTTTCAGATCCCTCGCATGGCACCAGCATGACAATAACTTCAGAGTGGGAAAAAAAAAACAAAAAAACAATTATCAGACTTAATAGTTCATCACTAATCAAAACTGAGTCAAAGAGTAATAACTTTATGTTCTGATTATAGACAATGACAGCCTATTTTTTTCAAACATTTATTAATTAATCACTTTTATTCACTTAAAAACATGCATGGTAGCATCTCAATGTATTTCTGGAGCAAATTAATTTCATAACACTTCTTTTGCTCCCCAAATTAGTTTTATTTTGTAGTTTTTCCACTTTCATAAGATGTGGTCAAATTTTCAAACAAAGTATTGAGATAAGAATACACCAAAAAAACATTGGGAGTAAAATAAAAAACATTAACTTAATTTCACAAGGCTTTAGTTTTAAGTGCTTCCATCTTTAAAAAAAATACTCTAATCCTTTCATCAACAACCCATTGCACGCCATAATAAATAAATATAAACATTAAACAAACTGGGAAGAAAAATAATTGACGTCCCACCATCTCCGTTGCCATTTCTTTCGCTTCGGAAGATGCAGTGTTCTTCCTTGATGTGAGCTCCACTTAGAACAATGTCCTGCCTCCGCTCAGCGTCAGCCTGACCGACCCTGTCACAAACACAGAGTCCATTTTGAGAGACCAGGTCTTCTGTTTCGTTGTCGACCGTTTAGAAAATGTAGCAGATGTCAATCAGATCCAATGCATGCGAGAGGCTAGTACTAAAGTGTAATGTTCTCATGCCCCCCAGCAGAGGAACAATGTAACCAAATACTTCAAAAGAATAGTCTACTGAAAGGACAAGGAGAGGACAGCCACAGAAGATGGAATAAAATGCTGGCAGTGCCGGATTTTAAGCCTCCGACTCCTCAGGTTTCCCTTGCTAGACATAAAACATTAGAAAATGTGCAGATCCTCTGAAACAATGCAGGTCTTATTATTCAGGTTTTGGTTACCTTGTAATCCCATCTTTGATATAGTAGAGCAGACACTCAGACATTAGAGGATCCTCGTTCAGGTTGACCAGGTGTGGAGTCTGAAGATGAACAGAAAAGAAAAAGGAAGAAAGATCACCACAAAACCTTCCACCAGCGTCAGGCGGCTGTTTCTACATCTTCTGTCACATCAGGGGGGAAATGAACAATTGTGGTTTTCTAAAGTATCTGATGCATCACAAAACGGACTATGGGTGATCCTACAAATCCAAATCCAAACTAACCTTCTTTGGGGAAAACACCCCATTAAAGTCTGTATAGAGATCACAAGGCTTCTCTCTGAAATGCTAACCCGTGGAAAGGAAGACAGCAAAAGGACAGAAATTTCAGTAAAAGAAACTGAATAGGAAGATATGAACAACAACAAAAAACAAAAGCAGAAAATAATGTGCAGCAGCCAGGCATTACGTTTGGAAGAGGTTTTCTAAATCCAAAGCTGATTATTATTAATGATTTTGTTAACAACTGCACACAAACATAAATTGCAGTTTTTACTGACGCCACACGTTGCTGCTTCTACTTGCAAGGGGAGATGAGGCAAATGGAAAGTCTAGTAAGGCTAATAGCTTAAATAAGAGACCTTGGCAGTAAAAGGTCTGAATCATCAGCGTGGAACAGCGCAGCATTTTTAAATAATACACCACTGTAAAAATGATCTGACTTCTAACTAAAAACAAGTCATAGAAGCATAAATGTTTAATTCTAAACCACGGGAACAAGCACAGATTGGACACTACGCAACGACCCCTAATTCTAGAAACAAGTCTACTGATACTTTTGTCTAATCATTCAACTAAACAAACCTTCTTGGCAGAAAGGCAATCAAATTGCTCATCTAATGCCCCGTCACGGCTAAGCTGAGTAGGTGAAAAAGAATAAAAACAGAAAAAAAGAAAGTGGAAAGAATGACAGAATGACTGAGTGGACTGCGAGAGAAATGTTGACAGTAAAGGGAGGGCTCTCTTGGGGGGGGGGGGGGGATAAGATGGAAAACAGAAGTGATGGGAGACAAGGCCAGTATCCACACCCAGAGGAATTATGACCTTCCCTACCTTTTTAGGAGAGAACACGCCCAAAGTGCCTCCGTCTTCACGGATTGCCACGCCCATCTCTGCAAGCAGAGCCTCCCTGTAATGAAGACAACATGTATGTATACTCAGAAACAGCATTGCATAGTCAATAAGGACTTCATAAAGCATGTTACACATCTTTTTTCTGCTATACTTAATTTCATAAAAGACTTCTCTGATGAGAACTGGAAGAGGATGAGACCTGGCAATAGACTAGGGTAAGTGATTTTGTCTGACTCAGAGGATGGACAGCAGCAGGACTGCAGGCACAGATGAGTGGATAAAGGAGGGCGAAAAAAAGTGCAAGAAGGGTGTTTGTGCAGCAGCGCAAGGCGACCAAGACAAGGGAAATGGACAGAATTGGTGCAGCGGAAAGTGAGAAAAGCAGCAAAGAGGAATGAAGAGACAGTAGCAAGACTCTCAGATTGCAAGCTCTAAAGATTTAAAGACAGACAATGCAGAAAATTAAAGGCATTAAAATGTAAGAAAGAAGAAAGAAAAATCAGCAGTCGCAGACAGCAGGGGGGACGCGTCATTTACAAACAGGGCATTTTCCACTGAGACGTCAAGAGAACCACATTTAGCTTTACACACAATAAAAAAAAAAAGAAAAAAAAAGAAAACACAGTTTCAAGCAGCAGAGTAATAGATGAAAGCAAAAAAAAAAAAAAAAAAAGGAGATCTGTGTGAGACAAACAACGCCTGTCACATCCACACATAAAAACCCAGCAGGACGTAGGCCTGCACAGCGGATTGCCTGATTGGGAAAGTCGAACACAAACAGCGCCTGACGTCACGGAGGTGTGGGGGCAGCTTTTCAAAGCCGTCACACCAGCCGACGCGCATCGAAGGCAGACTATGAATCCCAATTAGGTCTGACGGGGTGGATGCACATGGAGGACGCGCGCTTCTTCCCCCCACCCCGCTTTCAGGATCTGCATATGGAAATGAGAATACGCCGACTGACTGTGCTGACCTCTCCATGCGGATTGCTTCAGTCTTCCGTAGTTTCTCCTCCCAGGTTTCATTGAGCTCAGCAATGATCTTTTCTGATTCCTGAAAACAGAAGTGGGGAAAAAAAAAAAAAAAAAAACACATTACAGCTTACAGTGTATTTTAGTTAAACAAACCTCTTCGTGGGCTTATTCTGATGTACGAGTAAGAAACAGCTTGAATTATTTAGGCTGAGGCATTTTCTTTTGAAATTAAAAGGGGGCAAATTTGAACTCTCAAAGCAAGGCGAGTTGTTTCATTTTGCAGTTATTGGCTTTTTATTAAAACATCATAACAGTAAATATTTAATGAAGCACATCACAGGCATACAGTGTAAAAACAAACGTGCCGGGGAGAATCACATTTATAAGAGAGGCACAAATGTTGACCTTCACTAAAATGTTTACTGTTTTCATTCAACTAAACATGACGATGTGCCTCACTGTGATCGCTACGACTCCAATAAGAACTGAATCTATTTTCGTCTTATTTCCTCTGTATTTGCGTCGGCGCTTGACGTCACTGGGATGACAGACAGATTGGGAACCATGGTTGTCATGGAAACTGCAGCTCCAGCTCAAGGCGGGCTCTTGCAGCCTCTATGTTGTTGCCTTATGTAAACAGCAAGAGCACGCACAGGAGCGACATGAAGCTCCGAGAGGACACACGTGGAGTTAGATGAGGAGTTTTATTGGTGTGGGGGCTAAGATTGAAGCATTGGTATTTAGATATTAAACAATATTACTAATCAAAAGCAAAAGCTGAGGTGTTAAGATTTTTACTTGAAGCCGATTTCAAATTTGGAAGCTTAAAAATGATCCTCCGCTTCTTGGTAGCGTGCAGACGAAGTGAGCTGTGGTTTACTTACATTTTGACTACTGTGTTATTTACTCCAAGTGTTACCTTGAGTCTTTCAATGGCCTCCTCTCCTCCAGGGGTGGACATGATGCGTTCCTGGATGCTGGTGACCGACTGAAGACCCCCCTGGTTGCACAATGCGCCAGAGGACGGAGAAGCTGTCAGGGAACCAATAGGGGCTGTGGAGAAATGGCCAGGGCGTTGGTTCTCTGAGGCTATCAAGTATCTATTCTTATTGTTCTGAATGTCTTTGAGGTCTGAGCCAGCAACAAGAAAGAGAGAAAGATAGAAGTGGGGAGGGAAGGCCCAGGGTTTAGGGTGGAGGGAGTAAACACATAAATGAAGGAAACAAACATCAAATAGGAAGAGAAAGGGAAATAGAAAGGTTTGGGGGGGAAAGAAAGGACACAGGAGGGGAAAGACCAATGTAAGACACACATTTTACATCAGAGGGTTAAAACAAACAACCACAATGCAGGTTATCTACAGAAAGCAGCAGTTTTCACTCTAGGAGATTCTCTGGTCCCATTCAACATCGTTCAGAGAAGAATGACTAGAGCTTAGCATGCACTCAGATTCACTACTACTTTAAATATGAGTCAGCGTTACAGACCCTGTGTGAAAACTGCTGTCAATTTATTAACTACAGGATGGAAGTGAGATGGAGACTGCAAAATAGTGCAAGAAGAGAAACCAATAGACATGCTGCCAAACTTCAGCCTGCATGTTGGTTGATTAATTTGCTCTACACATGCTGGTCGCAGAGCCAGAAACACAGCAAAGCTGCAGCTGCCTCACTGGAAGGTTCAAACGATGGCCATGAAGTTAATTAAGGTGGCCTGCAATGTGCTCTCTAGGAGATGCAAACATTCAAACAGAAGATAAAATTAGGAGTGATGATTTCATGTAGGGCATGTAGGCTTTGTTAAAACAGAAAACCTTACAGAGTAGCAGTAATGATTCATTATTTATGTTTTGAACATGAATTATTGTCCAAGCTAACTGGTGTACTTACAATTGCTTAAAATCTACAGCTTCAATGTGAATCTTCCAGCCAACATAAGTTCACCAAGATGATTTATGCACAACTTTATTCAATAAATTCCCACTTGAAACAAAAGAGGTTAAGGCTAATCAGCTTGCCGCTAACATTAGCTTAGCTGTCTAGCTGGAAACAACTACATGTTACATGTTTAAACTGTGCAAGCTAAAATTATCAGTTGTCTTTATGAATTACCACAACATTTTTTCTTCTAACTCATTAACTAGTCCACTTACAGGACTTTATATAAAGCTACATGGCAACAATTGGTAGTAAATTGTTAAAACTCAACAGCTAAATTTAGCAATTAGCCTTAGCCATTTACATAGTCTTACTTGCAACCTCATAATTTTCGTTTTAACACTTTTGTGTATATCTAATAAAGTGAGGAAAAATTAGTTAGAAATTGCTAATTAATTGCTTAGTTAGTTAGCAATTGTTTGACAGTGAATAAGAAAAAAACAAATTAACTTTTACTCAAAAATTTGCTACTTTTACATGTTCCTATATATAAAACCGAAAAAGCAAGGATGTGATTAATTAAACGTTGAAATCAAACAACTTTTGATTTTCCTAAACTTTGCACCACTCGTTACAAAGAGCAAGTGAGCAACTACTTTTGGTTCCATTTCCAAAGAGAGGGCAGAGATGTATTAGCAGAGGGAACACTACAACATTATTCAAACTATTAAAGCACACTACGTTAGTCAACTCCATATGCATACACACTTCTGAAGCGGCTACTTATAAGTAAAAGTATATGCACCTTTCCGAACGTAGATCTGAGCCTCGCTTTGAGAACTCAGAAGTGCCATTCTAAAGCTTTGAGCAGTGTCACCTGCGGTGGATGATTAGTGAAAGAAAACAGAATAAAAAGCAGCAAGAGCCACCGGCAACAAAAAAGCAGCGTCAGACAGTGAGTGAGAGAAGGTGAGACATGATTATAAAATGATCCATGGCGGAGACTGATGTACTACTTTAAATTTATACATAGTAGGATTTAAACCTGCAAAAAAAGAGAAAAAAAAGCAGCTGCCTCACCCCATCATTTTGAAGGAAAAATAACAGAAGAGCAAGCACGAAGCATAGTAACCTACTGGCATGCTAACCTTTGCCAAATCAGACCACCTACAAAAGCCTTGCATTTCTGAGTCTTATTTCTTAAGCCATTTATGGCTTTTAAGCAAATGCATGCAAAGCTGGCAGCAGACTTAATATATAAGCAGTGGGGGTCCTAAGCAATTAGCCTTTAGAATTTTGGCAAATAGTGATATACAGAGCACAACTGGCACACGTATACACACATTTGATTCCACTTCCTGGGTAATCATCCCCCATTGGATCAACTAAGGGGAGGGAGCAGGAAGAGATGAGAAGGATCAGAAGTCAGTGCTAGTATGAGACGAATAACTTGGGAGAAATATTTCAGCACTAAATGGAAATGATGACAAGGATGAGACGCAAGGTCATAGACTGACTGGTTAGGCGCCAAGTTGTTACACAAGATATAAGCAAACATTAGCAAGTAGGCAGTTTGTTATACATTGTGACACTTTGTAATTATTCATGCTGACACTGCTGTCTTGTTCCTAATTGACAGGCCTGGGAGCCATTACTCTTGTGTGTAGCTAATGAAATGAGATATTTCCATCTGGTTTACTTTGTGTTGTCAGGCACAGTAGAGGAAAGCAGACTTTCCATCGGGACCCCAAGTACAAATTTCATAGGAGAAAATAATAAATCGATACCTACCAACCAAAGTGTATTTTGAAAGCATATTAATCTGAATTAAGCACAAGTACAGACACTTGGATAGGAGGGAACGTGAATGGCACAGAGCTTTGAGACAGTAATGAACAGAGAGGTTGTTGCCAGCTTGATGGCTGAGCAGTGTGGCTGTGCACTCACTGTCCAGGATGT
Source organism: Poecilia mexicana (assembly GCF_051168715.1). Lineage (NCBI taxonomy): Eukaryota > Metazoa > Chordata > Actinopteri > Cyprinodontiformes > Poeciliidae > Poecilia > Poecilia mexicana. The sequence continues at coordinate 12,546,399 of NW_028263376.1, read as the reverse complement.
CTCCCAGGCCCTGAGCGCGGAGCAGCTCCTTCAGTCGGGCCACTTCGTCCTTCAGCTCACGCACCAACTTATTGTTGGGATCCTCATTGATAACAGCGTTGCATTTGATGTTCTTGGCTCGGTCAGCGTAGCTACAAAAAAATATAAAAAATAAAAATCCCCATCAGGATTCATAAGTGAGAGTTTCAACTATTCAGCTTTTCTTTTTCTTTTTTGCTGTGAACGTGAGCTCGTAGCAATAACCTTACCGAAGTGTACTGAGTGTTTCATCGTAGTTGATATCTGCAGGACTGAGGGCAGCTACCATGGCTGTTCTTGAATTACCACCTGATGAGAAACGTTGACGAGGCACTTCAGTCATTACTTTGAATATTGTTTTTTTTTTTGCGGGGGGTTTTCTCCCCCACTACGGTAAATTAAATAGTGAAATTTACTGAATCGAGGAAGGGCTGAAGATGCACTCTGTGCTCTTTAAATGCCTCTTCCGAAGATAGAAGGAGCTTCTCGTCTTATTAGTTTGAAATGCAGTCTGCTGACAGTGTTCTTCTTAAACTGGCTCAGGGTAAAGCACACTTGCTTCGGATATTTATTTATTTATTTTTTTAAATATATTGCCGCTTCATTTTCTGTTACACAAATGGGTCACTTGCTATGCAGAAATAAAGACTTCAAAACACATGAGAGATGAAGATTTCAACAGATTAGCACATTTATCAAGCACCACTAGGGTTCATACCGAGGTTCTCCCTCAGCAGCCAGGTCAGAACAGAATCTCTGTAAGGGATGAAGTCCGTCTTTTTCTTTTTCTTGCTCTGCAAAGGAACAAAATTGCTCAAATTAAAGCTGGGAAATAGGTTTGAAAGAATTCTCAAAATAATGGTGTTTCATAAAAAAAATTTAAAAAAATAAAAACTGCTGTGAATGACAATACAGGCAGAAAACTATTCTAATGACTGTCGGGGTAATTTTGCATGTTGCCTAAAAGCACCGAACATTAGGCGATGAAACGGGAACAGCTGAGACTGTGCAACTTTAACACTATGAACATCAATGAATGATTGTTTTCGGACGTTAGCTGTCAAAGTGTTTACCTTGCTGGTACAGTTATCCTGTGTAAGCAGGCATTGAAAGGACAAGAGGAGAGAAAACAGAGGGGCAGACGTTACAGCATGCCAGGCGACAAACGACACGCCCCGAGAATGCAGGGTCAAGTTCAAGAGAGGAAAGAACGGCCTGAGAGGAGGAAAGACCCGGCACAAAGTGGAACGTCAGGAATAAAAGCGCTTACCACTTCAGCCAAGGCAGAGATGACCTTCCCTAATGTGGTGAGAGATTTGTTGATATTTGCTCCCTCCTGCAATAAAATAAAACATATTAATTAAGACACTTAGGGAGGACATCCGCCGTCTGACTGGTGATGCTTCCTGCCACTTTAGATGAGACTCTTACCTTTAGTCTGGTACCTTTGGCTCCAGTGGAATCTGCACGTTCACTTCCTGCCAAGTCTACCAGACTAATTTTACTGACCTGAGGAGAGAGTGCAAATCTATAAGATGCCAGACCTTATAGATAAATTAGATTTGCATTAAGGAAGTCTAAAGGATGCAAGGCTATGATATGACAAAAAAAAAAAAAATAAATAAACTAAGAAATTTTTCTCCACACATTTTGATAATGGGCGTCGATATTTCTCTTCTGCTGAGAAATATGATAAAACCCACAATCACTCTTGTTTATGCAATTTAGTCAGTGATTATAATGCTAGAAACACATGATGCAGAACTAACAAACTGTTTTTATAATCTAACCCAGTGAGTTTATCCGTCACTTATTTCATAATGTTCAACTGGGAAGTCGAAGCCTTCGGGTCATGAACGAAACGTCATCACCAGATTAGATCAGAGTTAGTCTAACCTAAACACAGCACTTTAAACAGGACATTACTGACATAATAAGAGGACCAAGAATTATAGAGAAACATTAACATTTCAGAAGCAAGTGGTTAAAACTCATTCAAACACACATTTAAGCATTCCTGTTTGGTGAGATGCAGCCTGGCAGTAAAAACCGATGGAGTGGCTGGAGACAATGGCCATTGTTTTCAAAATAACAGCGATCTTTGTGTCTTTACGGCGTCAGAGGAAATGCTGGAAGTCAAAACTAAAATGGCTCCGTTTCCCCTGTTCTCCATTCACGGCTGAATTAAAGCCATTTTCACAAATTCACTACAGAATGTACATTTTCTAAACAGCTGTTTAAGTCAGCCTGGCAAAAGTAAATGCAAATATTGTCTTAAATTATAATACATTTCAAAGGCACTCATTAAGTGGTTTTTTGGGTTTTTTACAAAAGTCAGTGGTGAAAAATCAAAAGACCCCTTTTGTCATTTCTTTAGGCAATACTTTAGTTTTAGGCTACGCAATGGTCAGGCTACAAGAACCTGTTCTTTGTTGACTGGGCTAAATATTTTTGATTCATTATCGTCTTGAAAAACAAAATGATGGGCCAATTTCAATTTCCTTGTGGAGTTCATCAGATTTTTAGTGCGTATCTGCTGCATTTAAGGATTTCATGAAGCCATGAATGCCAACAAAGCTCTCAGGATCTCCAAAAAAACAAAAACAGGCAACCACCATTACACACCCTACATCACACTAAACTAGTGTGGTTTAGTGTGGGCAATAAACCACACTAAACTATTTCCCCAAATATTCATCGGTTCCTTCATGCCAAACCCACCTAAAGGAAGTAAAGCTAAAAAACAGACGTGAATTTCTATTTTTTAGCCTATCAACAGAAATGAGCATCTGAGTCACGTAATACCAATAAGGACATCCTAGAAACTATTAAAAACTCCAAAGTAAAGTACCCATTTAAAAAAAAAACTGCTTCTGCTACTTTAATTTCAACAATCACGCCATCATTGACTCTGAAAAACAATGAACTCTCAACATTTAACCACAAAGGATAAATGTTTCTAAGCTTGCGAAGGGCCACTGCCCGGTCTGACCTTTTCCGTGGTGAGGTCCGTCTCGCTGTCGTGTTTCTTCTGTGTGAAGACGATGGTGAAAACCGCATGGGACCTGCTGCTGGTCTCGTTCATGTTGGTAGCAGCAACAGTTCTGTGTGTAAACACACAGGGGCGCCGTTACCGAATCACATCAAGACAGACATTAAACTGATGCTACCTCTATTAAATTAGCCGCTGTGAAAAGAGCCGTATGAATAGTTTTGGGTGTTACGAGCACCATCGTCTCTGGGCTTTACACCTATTAGGGTGAATTGAGTCCAGGGGATTAGTTTGTGTAGCGGAGGGGGGTAATATTGTGAGGACTCCATACAGAAAGTGTGCAAGGCACAGCGAAAAGAACGGCCACGGGGGAGACGCAGGCTTTGCACACCACGTTCTGGATATAAGCCCTCTGAGTCAGCAGAGGGAGATTAAAGCAGAGTTCACTCCTCCCCACAGCAGCTTTCTCAACACGGCAGAACATCCACGGATTTCACATTCTCCAAGTTCTTCATGTGTAAAATGTTGGTTAGCAGTGAATGAATGAGAAGTGAATTAGCACCACTGGAGGACTCAGATCTAAAGCTATTCATTCTGTTGATGGAAGAACTCACTTTAGGGTGAGGGTTAATATTGTTTTTATTAATCATTCTGTACATCCCCATCTTCCCTCGTGTCTCACCTTGACATGTAGGGGCTTAACTCACCTTGCTTTGTTTCCTGCATCCATTAAATCAGCAATGTCTGTGTAGGATGTAACAGCTAGCTTGGACAGGTCCTCCACATAGGGACCCAGCAGAGGATGCTCTCGCACCCTCAGGTTCCCTTTATTCTTAGGGTTGAGCAAATCTCGCACCCGTTCACAGTAGATCTCCATGTAACTCACCTAAAAAATAAAAATGTTTACAAAATATGTCAGCATACATTTTAAGTTTAAGGCTCAGAGTTTAGGTTCTGGAAGGCTGAGGATTTAAAAATATATTAGTAACTCTAAACAGGTACATCAATCTATATTTGAAGCTTTCTTTGGGAGAGAAAGGCTGAAAAAAAAAGCTAAATATTGTGAGTAAAGCACCAGGTTGGCAATGGGGGGGGGACGACTGTTGTAAATTGTAAATTTACCTCCACTGAGTAGGACAGCTCCTCTTTGTTGCAGTCTTCATTGATCTTCTCAAATAGATCTTCACAAAGCTGCAACACAGAAAAAGAAGATTGTTAATTCACATTAACTGAATTTGGAAATAAAAAACAGAAGGGACAAAAGAAAAAAAAAAGCAAGTGAAAAAGGCAAACCATTTAACAACTTAATCAGATGATCTCAATGATTAATAAAAAAAAATGCACAGAGAGAATATTCAAGAGAACACCTCTAATAATTCAGAAAATAAACTTTATTCTGTGTGAAGCAATCTATAACAACACAAACCATGGGAATGATTCCTTCCTGTCCCTCCTCCTGCTTGCCCATCATGGTGTAGGATTTGCCAGCTCCAGTCTGGCCGTAGGCAAAGATGCAGACGTTGTAGCCCTCGAAAGCATGCTCTAGCATCTCCTTTCCGATGTCGTTGTACACTCGGTTCTGTGACGCAAAGCAGGGGTCTTCTGGCTGCACGGTGGGAAATAAATCATTAGGATATGCGACTGTGCTTGTTTAGGCTACCAATAGGTATTAAAAATAAGTTTTCCAGCGATCTGTGCGTCTACTCGCCGTGGTGTGTGACCAGTAGGAGTAATCGAAGCTGAAGGTTTTTGCTGGCTCTTTGGGGGCTTTGGGGTTCAGGATAGCTGAGGAGATGATGGAAAAATAAGGAAAATGGTTAAAAACATCTGGGGTGGTATGGTTCACCAATTACATCTTTGTTCATACAGCTTCAATTAAAACCTACAGTGAGAGAGTAACATTTAGAATGAAACCAAAGAATGAATTACACATTCCCTTCTATGGCTTTTAAATGTCAACTAGCAAATTATAATTCTTTTTTTTTTTTTCTTTTTGTTGGTTTTAAAAATTCTACCCGTTGCACACTTTTTTCTCTTTAATTAAAAATAAATAAAAATCTGAATCAGCAAATCAGACGTAAAAAAAAACAAAAAAACAACCAGAAATTTCTAATATGCATTTATCCTCTGTTTATTTCATGCTTTGTTGCCAAAAGGGCGTTTTTGAATCCCAGCACCGGGCGTGATATATTTGAACCTAAAAGTCACGAGTCAGTGACACATTACATCTGCTTTTCTCTTTTTTAGGGAACATGAAACGGTTCAAGTTTTCCCAGCCAGCGTGTCTTTATCCCCCAATTAAAGTTAAGCCAGTGTGAAATAACTAATAGATGTGAGTAAACCTGTCGAAATAAGCAATGAATCATATGATGAATTAAAATGAGCTCTATTATTTCTATTCTGATGATTAATATATTTTAAAGAGGTGTCATTTTTGTTATGATTTCAGTTGCATTTTATTTCAGTTTCATTTATTGTTTTCGGTTGTTGTGTTTTTATTTTGGATATTTAAAATGTCTTCCAGCTCCAGTGTTACATGGTCTTTACAAAATTAAAGTTTAATTGGTCTTTGAGAGGGAAAGCTTGCATTGTAATGCCATTAAACTACAGTGGTTGTGATTAAACAATATTATCGTGCGTCGCAATCATTTCGGGGACGATTTATTTGTTATCGTGACACACCTGGCTTTTAGCACCGACATGCTCAACTTCTTCTGCCACGTTTCACATGCTTCAAACGTGCTGACACAGAGTTTCCACGCAGCCCAGCCGGTCCCCGAGGCCACACACACACACACACACACATTTCTTGACGGGAAAGAATCTGCTACCATGTCTGGTATGTCGTCCCCCTCAACCACGCCGGTTGGTGCCCGCAGGACAAGAGTCCTAGCTTCAAGGCTGCGCACTGTAAATGTAAATGTAAGGCTGCAGACGGAGCAGGATGCTGCTCTGTTTGCATGTACCACACACTGCAGCGACCGAAAGCTTAGAGCGAATGTTTGCTCGTCTTTCATTTAAAGACATTACAAGGGAGCCCGAACTATTATTACGAGCATTACACTAAATGCGTCCATGCCGCGTTTGCATTTGCAATCTTCCAGAAGAGGTGGGTAGTGCCAGCTCCAGGGCTGCAATTAGCGTTGTTGTATTTAATTGTGTCCCGAAGCTGATGAGCAAATTCAAGCCCCTTTGGCTCCTTCACATCAGGGTGCTTGAGAGGCTTTTTGCATCGAGATGTCGCCAGCAGAGTGCCTTACGTGCTCAGAGGATTTCAGCGCACTTATCAATAATGCAGGAGAAGAGGAGGGGACAGGGATTGCATATCGCCCTCCGTGGGTCACATCATGCTGACAGAAAAGCACTGCGCGTCCTCTGAGCTGCTTTGCATTTAATACGCGGCGATTACGTCCGCACCCGAAACGAGCTTTCTTTAAATAAAAATGATCCATTTGCTCCCGCGCTCTGCAAGCCTCAGGTTAAGGTGCTCGGCCGCCGCTTCCATATTGGGCTCTGGAAGAGGATACAGAGAGATGGGTGGCTAAATAAAGACCATTTTCACCTCTGACCTGCCTCCGGAGGGAAACTGGAGAGTTGGCGTGAAGAAATCAAGGGGGGGGGTTTGGGTTACCGACGCCCCTAATGCCCTTTCCTGGAACAATCTACAGTTGCTATTAATGAGCTGCCGTCCTTAGCTCGAGAGGCTGCACAGCAATATGAATGAAAGACACTGGGACGGAGGAGCTCTGGTGGCAGATGGATGGGGAAATCTCAGCCTTGGGAATCAACAACTGCATTCCAGCAGGACAAAGCACTTTCTAAAATTCCTAAGAAGCATTTCTGGATCCATATCAGACGTATGGTGTTTCAGTTTAGAATAAAAAGGTATTCAGTCGTTCTTATGTAGCATTATCGCCACTTTTGATCACTCAAAGTGTGTCACTGCGTCAACGTATCAGATGAGCAGCGTCTTAATAAAGAGGAAGATAGGAGGAGGATTTGATGCCACTGCACACAAAAGCAATAAAAATATCCTTTTGGACCAGAAACCAGCATATACCCTCTGATATTTTACAAGTCACAACATGGATGTCACAAACTGACTCAATGAGGGTCTGCAGTAAACGCAGACACATTTCCACTTCATGTGTGGAAATGTGGAGGATGCGTCTCCTCCATCTTGAGACGGAAGACGCATTTTTGCTGCCTCATAAACAACGTCATAAAATCTGTCCCTCTCAACCATGGCAACAGGTATAGGACCAGACTCCGGTTGCCATAACAACTTCAACTTGGCACAGACGGGAGGGGGAGGGGGGGCGGAGGGGAGGGAGGGTCGGAGGATGCGGCACGCTGCGTTCCCTTTTTCTCTCTCCTCTCGAGCATTCCTCATCGCCGATCGCTGAGAATTGCTTTAAAATACAGATCTGTGGACAATGACGGTCAATTTAAGTATGGATTTTGGGCTTATGGCGGTTCCAACACAGGAAACGTACAGAAAAGCCGGTTCTGAAAAGCTGAGGGATTTGTAACTTAAGACATTAAGCCACTTATAGAGTCGGATCCCATAAGTGATGATAACTTTTTCTACCCAAGGCTTTTTAAATAAATCACTGATGCAAAAGGTGCGCCGGTGTAGCCGTTAAATATCATCATATTCTTCATATTTAGTCAGAATTTGTCATTGATTTTTACTTGCTTCAAAGGATCCATATAAAACTGAGACAATTTACTCAAAATTTACAGAAATGTTATTCGAGGAAAAGCTACTGAAGGCTAAAAAAAGGCCATGAGAAAACAATCAGAGCTGCACTGCGTCCATAGATCCTGTCCAAAATTAGGACTGGGATTATGTGAGCACACCACAGGAGCTCTCCATTTCAAAGCCAGGCAGGTAGCTGTTAACTAACCACATCCTGCCATCCAGAGAGCATCACTCAGCTGGTTATAGCTGGCAGACATTTTCTGCTACAGCGTACAACATGGGGTCTCATAATCCAAGCAGGAAAGCTTAGAAGAAAAAAAAAAAAACACAACACACCTCCCTAATTAGGCTGTTAGGAGGTCTCCAAGCACCAGATGGGGACTAAAAGCTTTCGCCTTTCACCTGAGACAGGCAGTGAGAGTCTAAAATGGCTGAACACATCAGCCTCTCTTTTCAAGCGAACCTCTAGGGAACTGCTAGCTGTTCGCTCAGGCTGATCAATGCCAATTTAGGATCGCAAGGAGGGGAGGGTGGGCAGGAAGTGAACCCATATGTAGACTTTAAAAGGAAACAAAGAAATGCCCCCCGCTAAAAACAGTGCAGACAATCAAGGGGATCTACAATTCTGCAGAACTGAAAGAAAAGAAAAAACAAGCAAACACCAAGACGGCTGCAGGAGCTGCATGAACGCGCTCGGCAGCTCAACATGTTCGGCTCATGCGAGGAGTTTCAGAAAATGTTCTGCTCAATGAGATGTCTGTTGCTGAATACAAAGCTTCCTAGTCTGCCCTTGCGCACCAGCTGATGCAGCGGCAATTCATTTGAACATTTCATTTCCCATGGCAACCTTATTTCATTCAGAGCGAAGGGAGCATGACTCCAGTTGCCTCAGAGTTGGAGGAGGCAGCCAACACCGTCGACGCGTCTCCTGGTGTCACAGGCGCGTCAAAAGGACAGGCGAGACCCCCAGATGGACAATCCTGTGGCAGAAGTACTGTGTCTATTTAACCCAACATCCATGAAAGGAAGATGAAGTATTACCTCATTTATATTTTCTCCTTCAACTCATTAAGAGATCGGTAAAAACGGTACGATGAAAGAAAAACTTTCTAAAAACCCCGATACTTTTAACAGCCTTTAACCATTGAGGGAGAAAACAGTCCAAAGATTTTCCTTTAGTGCAGACTAGTGTTAAAACACAATCACCTAGAACAAAATTTGAATAAAAGAGACATTTTTTTGTCCTTCTATCATGGGTTAAGGATGAACATTTACTTCAACGCTGACTTTTTCCTGCCATCTCTGTGAATGGCAAACGTCTTGCAAACCCCACAAGAGCAACACAATCCTTCAGTAAGTGGCAACATGAGCATTTTATCCTCCCACTGATTAAACCAGCAGAATACAAACATGAATAATTATGCGAGTAATACTAATAAAGCTGCTGGTAACGTTTTGCAGGGTTGTTCTTTTCTGCTCAGGAAGTTTCATTAATTGACCTTCGCCAGGGTGACTTGTTAAGACAACAAGCACGGCTGGCTGAAAGAAGACCAACACTTTCCCCTTGTGAATAAGGATGTCGCAAAAAGAAAAAAAAAATAGATCAATTAATATCATTATGAATTAAAATGAACTCTGTGACTTAAATTTTAACCTATGAGAGAATGAACTTCCATTATTATGCTGTTATCAATATATTAGATAATAGCGTATTGCAAACCATAATGGTCTCAAACAGCAATATTATTGTTTATCGCAATAATTTCTGGGACAATTTATGATTCAGTAGAATCTGTAGAAGCAATTAAATTGTGTTACACATTTGTTTGATTTATTCTCCGTAATAAAATTAAACTGTTGGATTTTTACTCGGACTTGTTCACAAATGTCTGCAACCAGAGCTGCACGATGTCTCCTTGTTACATCAATCTGTGCCAACCACAGATGACAGTTTAAAACACAAAACTGAAGACATGAAGAAAATGGATTGTGACGTCACTGTAAACAGATTTGCAGCTAAAAAAAAATAAAAATAAAAAATTTAAATGGAAATTATCAAGGTCTTTTTAATCAATTGGCTGCTTATTGTGTCAGGCTTATTCACAACTGATATTGTTATCGCAGTATTCAACATCTTCAAGAGTATCATCTCCTTATATTGTGCAGCCTTACATACATCTGCTGGATATCTGAGATATTTATCACCCGCTGAGCATTTTATTATTTGATAGCACATAAAAGAGTCACTCCCTTTGCTTTTCCTCACCATTTCCAGGTGATTCGGAAACAAAACTCCAGCAGCATATTAGAGCCGCATGCCGTTTCCCTATACATCTTCATAGTCGGCCTGCCTGCGTCACCGTTTCTGCATGAGCGCCGGAGTGAAACAGCTGCTGACATGAGGCCAAGCTGAACCACAGCAACGCTAATTTGGTTATTTAGTCTCCAACAGGAAGCACAAGGCTGGAACGAGGTGGATGCTGAGGCGACCACAGAAATGTTCTGCGCGCTTTCATTGGTGCTATGGCATACTGTCTGTGTGTGATGACCGTTACCAAGGCTGCAGCGCGGGTGACAGAGTTATCACTGGATGCGGGGCTAAAAGTAGTGTGTGAGCACTGCTTGGCACATTTGACAAACAGCTGAGCTTGCTGCAACCACAACACAAGCCGTACAACATCTCCAAAACAGAAAACGTGTCCCACTGATTGCGTTGCGATTTCGCCGGAGGTCTAATAAATTATTCCATAAACGCAGGAAACTTTCCAGACAGGAGAGTTTGTCTAGTCATAGGAAGAATGTTCTTTACTAAATCACTTGTGACAAGGTTTCTGCTCTCTAAAGCACACATTTGGTTCAAACGACGATCATCGGAGATACACCTGGAGCTCTGAAGGAATGTACCAAAAGTTGAAAAAAAAAAAAAAAAAAAAACTCCAGTGTTAGAAGGCAGATCACGCCATATTTCTCTTCCTACGGGGGAGAAAACAAAAGGTGGAAAAAAAAAAAAAAGAAGGACAGGAAGACACCAGGACAAAGCGTTGAATGCGGGGTAATGCATCTGACAACAGGGTCTGCAGAAAACATTAGGTAATTTGTTATGAAATGGCTTTATGTGCCCGGTCCTCCTCTGTAACAATGACTCTTTTCACACTGCTGTCCTCCTCCCTCTCCCTTTGTTTAGAGAAAAAAAGGTCCTCAAACTGGATAATTCGACTTTAAAGTGATGAAGTTCTATTAAATATAAACTCCTCAACAAAGACAAAGGGCTAGCTACACTTGTTTTAAAGCATAAGAATAACTTGCTTATAATTGTGCCCAGGTCTAACTCGAGCAGGAGCTAAGAGCTAAAGGAAGCTAATGTTGAAGCGCAGTAGTCTGCAGACCTATACGTCCATTGTCCTGGAAGGTTTGGGTGCATCCCTGCTCCGGCTTGTCTGAATCAAATCAATAAAACTCGCCAACATGCCAACATCGCGTGTGTTGCATCCAGACGTTGCAGGACGCCAGCCCTCCAGGACTTGGAGTCGCTGACCTCTGCGTGGATCAGGATTCCCACTTAACTCCTACAACCTATCAAACTTAAAAGGATTGTGTCAGACGTTTAAGGCGACAGCAAGTAGGGAGAGAGAGCAGGTTTGACACATTTGGCAACAGGTTTTCCCTCTTCTTAATCAAGTGGAGTAGAAACACAATCCTATAAGCTACTGACAGAAATTCAAAGCAGTAGCTGAAAGCATATCTAAGAACATAAATTTCCATTTAATCTTACCAAAAAAAAAAAAAAAAAAAAAAGAACTTTGATTTAGTCCCCGTCCCACATCTACGCCAAACACAGACAAAAAAAAAAAAAGTGACACATACATGTAAATAAAGCGACTATAGACGGGGTCGCTCGCTGAACTAGAAAGCAGTGGAGGAGGTCACAGTGTTGGTCTTTACGCCAGCTGTTCCCGTTCTGCTCTGCTGTCTATTTATACAGCAGCAGATGGCAGTTAGTGCTTCGCATGCCGACAGACTGTCAGTGACAGGAAGGAATGGACAGATTTCAGCCGCCCAAATCTTTCCGCTGAACTCCCGAGCCAAGCCTTACATACACCGCTGCCTGATACCAAACTGGGGGCGCAGCAGCAGCTTAGACAGGCTCAGCGGCCGGGCTCAGAATAACAGCGACTGAAGGGGAGGTTTCTAGAAGAGAAAACACGCTAAGTCAGCAGGACTCCATTCAGAAGCAAAACAAACAGAACTTCAACAAAGAGAGGGGACAGAAGGCAGGCTGTCAGCTGATGTGTTGGGTTTAAACTCAACAGGGGGAAATTTATTACCACAATAGCAAAATTAAAAATAATAATAATAATAATAATAATAATAATAATAATAATAATAACATTTTTATTTTTCCCCGGTCAGCAAATGCACCAAATGCTATCATTTTATCATTTTGCGGCAATAATCTTTCGTGCTGATGAGGGAAAATTCAATGCTCAAAGTTAGTTTGCAGCATTCGTAACGTTTCAAATCCATTCCTTTAAAAGGAAAACTAGTTTTTACACCTTGTCGACAAAGAGTGGCAACAGGCAGGATAAACACGGCACAGAAATGCTGTTCTGCTTGATTTCAACTCGATTTCGAAGACGCAGAGCTTGGAAGTGTTGGAAAGACTTCAGGAAATCCAAGAGTTTATTCCAGAGGGAAAAGCTCGCTGCTGAGATTATATGCTAAACCCAGATCAAAAAGTCAACGGTCATTATGTACAGTTTTAAAATACTAATAAGGTCCTGTTTTTACTGTGACTCCCATGCCACACAGTGTGACATCCCCTCTGAATGCCATTTGAGAATCTGGTTATTGTTCAGGAATCAGGATCAGCAGTCTGAAGAGAGAATCTCTAACTAGGAGAGCACTCCCTACTTCACGAATGATGCCTCAAAGGTCAAAAGATATTTCTCAACACATCCTGTGTCGTGGAAAACATTCAGAATAGCACCTTAATTTCTCTTTTGGGAAGTGAGATTGCAAATCTGACACAACGAAACCAAAAGTGTTGCAAAGGAAGCAGTTCTTTCACAAAATGTTTTTTTTTTTTCCCTGTAAGCAGAAGCTTCTGTGCACCACACTCATAAAAATTGAAATTGTGCCTTCCAAATATCCACTCATTTTGGATCATCAGTAAATCCAAAAGGAATCAATTGCCCTAAATCTCTTAACATGTCAGAGGAGTTTCTCAATTTGCCTGAAAACAGCATGGGGATTATCATATGATCCAGGCACAGTAGCTGAGTGGGAACAACAGTGTAAACCAGGCGAGGCGGTGCAGACAGGGGGGGGGGGAAACACACACAGCCCCGTGCATTCATGGCACACAACAGGCGCCCATTTTACAGAGCAGTGACCTGGATTTCCTCAACCAGCATCCCCTCAGCAACTCAACTCTCACTTTAAATGCTTTCTGCCTTTATATAATCATGACATCATGAACAACAGAGAAATCTTTCAGCATCAACTTTCCTTTGATCCTCATCTAAAGTAAGAAAGAGAGTTTTCGTATAGATTTTATTGTGCATCTATTCATGTTTGAACATAAAGATCAGCTTCACACTGCTGCCTTAACACGTCTGCAAAATTATTATGGCTACAAAAAAATAACTTTGTTCACACACGAAAAATCCAAGATGAGCTTCTTGGCCACCGACAAGCTAGCCGTGCTACGACTGCAAAGCTGGGGAGCTCGTTTCTGAATGCAACCCTTAGAATCTGGGAGAAAAAAAAACAACAATACAGTCTGGAGTGAGAACAGTGAAAACGAAGGCACAAAAACGCCGTGCTCTTAAAATGTGGGAAAGTTCAGCCTTTTGAACGGAGCCGAGGCAGCGAACCAAGCAAAGGTAGAAGAATCAAAGAGGGAGCAAAGTATCAGGAAAAACAAACACGCCTTTATCTGCTTCGTCATCGAGGCATCGAGCATGCGGGCTGGAGAGAACAGAAAAGAGAAAAACACTGCCGGCTGTGGTGTGGAGAAGACGTTGGCGATGGTGGATTTGACTAACTTCATTGAAACACAATCTACATCCAGCCGGACACGCCCAGCAAGAACAACCGCTTCTTCCCTTTCAGGGCCACATTGATACAGTACGGCAGTCGAAACATTGGTGTTTACATTCTTATCCGTCATGCAATACCCTCAGGGAGCCAACAAGTCCAAACACACAGGCAGACTCATAAAGGTCCGTCTGCAGTGATAAGAGGAACAAAGGACGCTGCGAGTGCCGATATGCCAGGACTCTCATCTCAGCATCCCTGAGTCACTCAAACCTGAATGAGACCATCTGAGTTCAGCCTAAATAAAAGCAGCTTCTGCTATCAATGATTCACTGTTTTTCTACTGACAGCTCACAATAATTATCCTACGCACCAAGCATTTTTAATCCCGTGTTGTTCATGTCAGAGCAATCTGCTACAACAGTAAACCTTAGCGTGGTTATGTGATGCTGCCTCACGCTGCGCCGCACGTGAACGGCGCTCGCGCTCGACTTGCACCGTCTCCGCTGCCGAGGATGCGATTAACTACCCCCACTCGCTCGCTCGCTCAAGAGTTAGCTCATCTGATATCCAATATTTCCTCTGAAAAGCTCGCTCCAATTGCACCGAGCTCATTTGCAAGCTGCTGGAACAAAATGTGAGCTGTAAAGAAAAAGACGGAAAAAAAAAAAAGAGAAAAGGACTGGACTGAATTGAACTGAGCAAGTCAATGCAGAGAACTGGTGTTCTCACAGACTGCAGCGATTTGGCACCTTTACTCACTTTGTCCTTTTGTAAGAATTACAGAACTAACTTTTACTGAGTACACAGCTCGTTCTGCTTTTCCTCATTATTAGTTGTACTTTTTCTATTTGTTGTTTTATTGCAACAAATACTTTTTACAGACTTCAGAGCCTGAACAAACAACAAGCTAGAAAAACTGACCATTTTAAACACGTATGGTTACTCAACCGAGGCAGATCCATGAGGCGCAGCGGAGCCGACGATTACGTAGCTGCTTCAGTATTTGAAGAAACTGATCACTTTGCTCTTCTGACCTCGGCCACGTCGAGTGCATTCCAGTCTGTGGGATTCCTCTCGCGGCTTTTTGCTGCCATGTTGCCAGTTCTCATTCATTTCCAAACAATTATTAATAAAAAAAAATGATTTAGTACTAATTAACAAAGCCCCAATGGCTCAGTGGAAAGTTTTAGTGCAGCTTTAAGCAATGCCGATTTGTAATTTGAAAACTAATAACTGAATAAATCATAAACGATTTGTTTAAAGAGTGACTGACTTTCTAATAATCAGAGACATAATAATGTTCACTCCACCCCAAACATTTGGAGAAAAAGGTAAGAAATCTCTTCAATCCTCATTTGAAGCTAACGATGCAAATAGAAACTAGAGCTAGCTAGACGCTGGATTATTCAATGTTTTATATGTGGAGTGAATGTACCATACTCCAGCTCTTCTAATCGGCATAAAATCTGTTCAGATTTATAGACAGCTTCTTTAATTTATCAATATATGGATAAAAGCTGAAATCAGCTTTTAATAGGAAAAACTCTGTTGTTTCTGTCGTTTATTCAGGCTGCAAGAGAAAGCTAAACGTTCAACAAACGACAGGATGGTGGATGTAGACAGCATTTTGGGAATTTCAGCGTTAAAGTAGGGATAAATATTCTCTAAGGAATGAACTGTTTATTGAAAATAGTCCTTAAAATTAGAATTTCTGAAGAGAAACTGGAATTGGCTAAAATTAGCATTAGCGAGTCAAATCTGTACAAAACCAAAGATCGCACACTAGCCTCAAAATTCTGCTTGTTGGCATCTCTGTGTAAAACTGATAACAATAACCCAACATATTTGCCATCAACACAATCCATTACGACACAATGTCCAATTTAGCCTTTAAAAAGCACAGGTAAACCGAGAATATTTGTGAGAAGTCACTGCATCGCTACAAATAATCAAAGTTGAGAAATGCAGCTCTCCAGTGGGAGAGTATATCCAGGGAAACCCACATGGGTCAGAAGGATTACGGCGGCAGGGCGTGGCGGCCCGAGGCCAGTCTGGTGGATTATTGGTCCTAATTGGGTCAGTCGTACATGTGTGAACAGGATTCATCACACCAACGTTTATCCCTCAAACAAATATCTCCCTGAACGGTCCCACTAGTATTCCTTTCAATGTCAATACCTCATAAATAGCAGATAATAGAGTAATTTCTGCTGCATGTTCGTATGCGTTAACAGACAGCGTTTACTCCCGGTGGGGATTTTCTAATGTCACCAACCACTTAGCTCTTCCTGAGAGGACACTCGGCAGAACTACATCTGAAAGGTGAAGGTTTAATTGATGTGGTGACCTTCTGGTTGCTTTATCAGCTTGTCACTTTGTTTACACTTCAACACTGGGCATAATACTGAACAACATTCAGTTTGTGAACATGTGAAAAAGGCTTCGTCGTCCATCTGATCTGAAAGACGAACGAGTCGTGGACCTGTAATCAGAATTTTTTAGAACCAGCATAGTTCACATAAGATGGAGACGAGCGTGAATATCATGAACTGAATGAATGAATGCTGTGGACGTGGTGGAATTATTTAACACTGATGCAGATCAGAATAACTGGCTGCTACATCTCTCCTTTATAAGCACATTAGCTCTGGTATGTTTCAGGGCCATTACTGAAAGAGGGCCTTTGCTTATTTCCAGGCTGGCTCCAGAGGCCGCGCACGCTGGATAATCAATTTGCTGCTACTCTGCATGCACCCAATCCCTGACAACCCTCTGTGCATTGTGAAAAGACGGGGGGGGACGGAGGAGAAGGCGGCTCGTCCTGATCTTCCTGCCCCCCAGCTCTCTCTTGCTCTGTGCTGTCGACACAAGCACACGGATGGACACATATGCCCTTGAGCAACCACAATAGGGGGAGTGTCATGGCCCCTCGCAAACATCTGCCAAACACCTAAACGCTGACCAAGCAACTCGATGAAAAATGCCAGACTGCTTGCAGTTCTGTTTAAGCCCAGAAAACCCTTGAAAAATAGCATGAAAATGCATGCTAACAGCAGCGTTTGGTTAGCTCTTTCTAACAAAATAGTGAGCAGCTATGACTCAAGAATTACCTCACACTAATGTGATTTATTTTTTAGTCAAGCACAAAATCAACCAGCCAGTGATTAAAATCAGAGTTTTTTCGCACGGTGCTGTTCAATGATCCAGAGGTCAAGTACAAGAAATAGAGTTTTTCCTCTCCATCCTTTAAATGTATCCAATTAGAGTTTCCTGTAAACATCAATTAAGGCTCAAAACAAAATCTGTAGGTCAGATCCAAAATATCAGAATCAGCCAGTAAAACAAAACAAAAAAAAAAAACAAACAAAAAAAAAAAGATTTTTGCCTGCACTTCTGATGACATTTGGGTGTTACACATTACAGACCCAAACAGAGAAGCACAAAGGAATCTGGTGCTGACCAGAAACGTCCAATTAATGGATTGATCAGTCTTGACCAATGACCAGATGGTTGAAACTTCAAGAACTTAATTCCAAAGAATTTACTTTAAAAGGCAAATCATTTTTCCTCTTCAAGTCAAGACTTATCAGCAATTCATTTGGACTCAAAGAGAGAGTGAGATGTTTAACAGATAACAGAAAGGGTGAATGAAAAAGACTGGAAATGGACATAATCTCAAACTATTTCAAAGGTGGGCATCCTTAATCATTCTGCGTTGACAGTGTTTTCTTCTACAAAATCGCATAAAGTTCATATTGGTTTATCCGTCATGTGATCAGTCATGAGGAGATTTTTTTTTCACCTCTAATTGGAAATTATTCAGATAAGTCACGTCCGTGAGATAAGAAAATAAGACAAGGCAATGTTATGAAAACATGAAGAGAGAGAAAAAAAGTATTTCCTGGAGTCTCAAACAGGCCATTATGAATTTGAGACTAAAACCACGCTAGCCGACTCTGCTAAATACGACAAGTCAGGATGTTTGAGGCGATCCGCTAGAGAAGAAAGGTAGTGTACATCAAATCACCGTAAATGTAATAACCCCTACATGTTTGACCCAGCAGGTGCAGTTAAAACTCTCAGCACCCTAACAGGACAGCGTTCTCAGCATACCATCTGCAATGAAGACCTGATGAAAGAAGAGCATGGCTCCCTGCCAGCCTCTCTCTCTGCTCTGCAATCTGGCCATGTGATGAGGAGGTAGAGCAGGCGGTGCTGCAGCCTACTCCTCTCCCTTACTTCCACGCTCGCTGACTAACCCCCACCTTGAAAAACGCTGCATATGCCACTGCAGTTCTGCCAGAAACCACAAGTTTCCCCTCCAGCTCCTTTTCGGGTGACATTGGAATGATGAAAACCCGAGGATATGGAGTAAAAAAAAAAAAAGAAAAAAAGAAAAAAGTACTAGGGATTTAACAAATCCTCTTTTTGGTAGACTGCGAGAGATAAAGAGCAAGTGAGGCACATCTAGAAGAGACACTTGATCTTATAGAAGATTCATACAAGCTTAGACTAATGAGGCTGATAAGGCTGACAGGAGAAGAGCTGAGGAAAGCCAGAGAGACTGCAAGAAAAACAAGTTTCCTCCGTCAGACGCTGTCGTGTTACTGGGTCATTAGCTGGTTCTGTTAGCGTCAGGGGGGGACGGAGTTAATCATCGGACCGAAGCAGGACACACACCACTGTCATGACTAAGGAGGCAGCTAATACTTCACAGCACCTGATGACTCACGGTCACAAATAAGCAGGCTGATCACATGACTTTTAAAAAGAACATTCTTTTAAGACGCACTTTATATCCACAAGGATGCCTCAGTTAAAATATTTCAGTGTGTGACCTATTCAGTTAAAACATTTTTAATTTGCAGCATCTCGATCTGGCATGAGTTATTTTTATTAGCCACTGTTACAAACCCTGTGGCTTGTTTCAACCCGTCTTCTTCATGTTTAAAAGTCCTGTGGCCTAGAGGCCTATAAAAGAATCAAAACTTTGGCTTCAGTACATCACAACCTTACTTACTCATCTCTTGAACGCGTTGTCAAAGGACATGAGAAAAAAAACTAACAACAAGAAGGGCATTACAAGTTAATAATTAATAGAAATTCAGAGATGGCTTTTCCTCGCGATACAGATTTCCATTTTATTTGACGTCTGATTTGCACATTTTAGATTGCACCAATTCAGGGTGTTTTTTTTTTATTTTAAAAGAACACACACAAAAAAATGACAATGCACTTTGAGTTTCTTAACTAACTTTTGTCGACTGAATGTTGCATCCCTAATAAATATGTCAATAAATTGCTTTGGTTTTTCGGAAAAATGGCAGGAAAAAAAAAAAAAAGAAAACCACGTGAAGTAAAAAGTTCACCAAGTGAATGAATAACTTTAATCTATAACATTTTATTTGCATCTAGAAGGTGCAACGCAAACTGTAAGTGCATGCCCAGAGATAGTGCAATCATAAACTACAGAGCCATAACAATGGCTGTGATTAAGCCCTAATGAACTGGGCGGTGATTGCAGGTCAGTCTTTAAAGTGACCTCTGGGTTTCACCCCCATCAGGAACCAACTGTTGATTTCTCCCACAGACTCCTCAGGCATGTAGGCCCCATCCAGAGGGGGAGGGATTCCCCTCTGCAAGCCTTTTATTCCCTTTCAGTCTGTTTTGCCTTAACCGTCCACCATTCAGCTTGGTCATTCTCCGGCTCCTTGCAAAAGACCTCCAGAAGAGAACGGCACTTGGGAGGACGTGCAGACAAACCTGCATGAACTCAAAGACGTGGTTTGTGAGGATGCTCTCATGTGTGTGCCAGTAGATTGCTTACTTGTAGTGTTGCCTTGCATCTGAATGATGCATTTTGACTCCTTGCTCGTTTCCCTGGAGTTGAAGGGTCGGACTCGAACAGCAACTTTTACAGACGCCCCAGACATTCTTGCTGCTCAGGTCGGACTCCCAAGTAAGACTGCTTTTATATTCCTCCTGAAGAAAACACACAAAAAACACATCCATCCGTGTAATCAAAAGTATTTTACCAAGATGCTACACAGAATCCACTTAATGCATAGGTCCTATATCAACCCTACAGGCACATAATAACATATAGTACGTATTATTTATCTGTCAGTTGTCGCATGTAACAGTTTTCCATTTTGTTTTCTGTGTAGAGTCAGTAGTCAGGGTTTATTGTTAAAGCTTTAGTACCCACAAACAACAACAAACAATCTATGTTTAACTTATTTGAAGATGAGTGCATTTTGTTTTTTCCCCAAATCAACCAAATAGTCTATTAGGTCATGTTTTAAGGTAACTGTACATAAATGTCCAGATTCATCAGTTCTTTTTATAATGTTTTATTAAAAAAAAAAAAAAACAAAGAAATCTAAGATGAACATCTTGTAAGTTTGAAGCAGAATCTTCTTTACTGCTGTTTTTAATGGTAAAAATGCATTCCACAGTAAAGAGCATTTGATTGAATCAAAGAACTGTAACAAGTTAAGAAACCACATTTACACTGACTATGGAAAAAGACAACATTAGTCAGGGATTATTATTAAACATTTCATGGCAATACCTATAATAAAATTTTTGAATTAAGCAATTTCTTGTTATTTTTTAGCCAAACTGTTCTATTTTCTAACTTACAAATAGTTATTACATCTTTAGGGATGTTCTCCCCCCTCTTATATGCAAAAGTGGACACCTAAACGTAATTGTTTAATGGGCTTCATTCAAACTTGGGTCGCCCCTGTATCTATGAGTTTACTAGATTACAACCCGTGCTTCTTTCTGTTCGCTTTTAGTCCATTTCAGCTCTAGATTCCCAAATTGTCCCTTGTTTTTTCCATATTCTAGCAGTCAGCCATACTTGCTGAAGCATACGCCCATGAAATTCTATCTCCCCCTTTTTTCTTGCTGAGGGCTACCGCGGGACAACGAGCCCGGGGGGCCCGTCTGCTGCTGCATGCGACTCTGCATTGGTGCAAATGAAGAGCGTCCATTTCTAATACTTGAAAATTAAATTCGCCGATGTTAAGAAGTGGGCTAATCCTCGTCTGCTGAATGTTGTGGGAAGAAGAGTTAAGGCTCCCATTAGCAGCGTAGGCTGGGACGCACTGTTCACGTTTATTCAGCAGGAAAGGTTAAAACCATTTAAATGGCTACGACAACTGGAGTTTTAAACCATAATTGTAACATTTGTTCATTTGAACACTGCTAAGACACGCCGAAAGGTTTCTGGTTGGGGTTTCTATCAACATTAAGCGCTAGCAGCTAACCAACTGTGCATAAACGTAACCCCTTTGAACTATCAACATCATTTACTTTGCTTATTTCCTAAAAAATAAAAGTAAGCGTACATTCCGTGACATAAATATGTAACCGACACGCAGCTCTATGACTAATGTTGGCACCAACAGACAGCTGCTCGCCAGCAGAAATTAATCTGACATAACAACCATTAAGGTTATACATATAATGCATGTTCCCAGTCCGATCGTTCATACTCACGTTTGACGACTCTATCCAAGGCGGCACCACCGGACAGTGGGGAGAAATAACGTTAGCTTGCGGCGTCAGGATGTGTTGTTGGTGTTTTTTAATCAGAATCTGCACACACGTAAACTGCTACCATGTCCTCTTCCGTGGAAAACACCCATTATAGCGGTATCCTCCGCCGTATGGATATGTAAAGTACAAAATGTGAACAAGGTGACTCGGTGAAATAGCTTGTTTTTTTTTTCCCCGTAGCGACAGAAAAAAAGCGGCCACCCGTCTGCGCCCGAGCGAAAATGGAAATCGATGGATCGCCTTGATTTACCGAAGAGATTACGTCAACTCCCCTTCAGCGTGCTGACTGACAGGCCAACGGACCAATCAGCGCAGAGAAGTGGGTGACTAAGACATCAAGGAGCCAATGAAATCGGAAATCTGCGGTGTGGGTGGAGCCTCTCTCTCTCCATTTTTCTACCGTGACGCCACACTGCAGGATTTCTACCCCACCTCTCCCACCGCCGCTGTCACTGTGTCGCTAGGGTCACCGCAAACCAGCGCCGCCTAGCGAGGATTTGAATGAACCTTTTTTAATGATAAAGGATGCGTCCTGCAAAACTATTTTTAACAATTAAGGAAACAAAAATGGCGGTTTATGGTGCAGTCCCTTTGTATGTTTTTATGTAATATCTGAATTTCTACAACAGAATAGCACCAGCGGTACAAGGGTTTTTGAATTCAATTTTTTTTTTGAAAAAAATATTTTCAAAAAAAATATTTTATAATTATGAAAAGAGCTTTCTCAGCTGAATTTGTTTTACAAAATAAAGTTTTTTTTCTTTGCAACAGGTAATTTTGTTCTTGAATCTTAAAATAGAGGGAAAATATTTATTTTCCTTAGTATTTATAAACAGTTTTACTGAGTACATGTAACTGGCAACGCATGTATATTTCATTCAGTATGAATGAAATACACGTTTTAGTTTTCTGAAGCTTATTTTAAGCATCGGAAAAAAGAACATAATGTAGCTTAGTGTAGCGTATTTATATTTGATGGAAAGTTCTGTGCTCAGACATGCTCATGGTAAATGTATCTAATTTCAAACTACACCAAAATCACCTTTGCTATTATTGAACCCCTGCCTTTAATTTGTCTGGTTTAATGTGTGAAGGTGGATGATTTAACAGAATCAGGTGCTCGTTACGGAGGGCAGATTCTGACGTAATTGACAACAAACAGAAATAAATGTTAGAACCTGTCCTCCTTACATCAGCTCTTCAAGTAAATTAAAAACCATTAATGTTCAGGAAAGCATTTCCAAAATTTGTACTACATTGTCAGGACTTGTATAATGTTTGTGCACAAGAAAAAATGCCTGCAAATACTTGTACAAGTTTCAAAAATGCTCGTAGATATACAGGAATTATATAGGAGGCATGTTTATCACAGACTTGCATGGAGCTTTCCTGTTAAATGAAATACTTTAAGCATTTAAAGAGCTGAAATGGCTGTTGCATGAAATTTAGAGTAACATAAAATAATTGCCCATACATAAATAGCTTCGTTTCTGGTAGTTTTTTTTTTTTTTCATATTTGTCTCTTCCCTCGCTCCCCAACCTCTTCTATAACACAGATACTTGACCTTGAGGTGACAATGAGGCTTTTATCTTCAGATCCAGAATACATACAAGTAAATCAGATTAATGAAGTCAGCATCAAAATATAACTAAACAGTTTTTTCTTCTGAAGTTCCTGCTTATTACGTTCTAAGACTGAAATAACATTTCCTTTGAAGATTAAATTACATTAGCCTACATCCTTTATGGTTCCACTTGTCATCCATAAGCACAAACATGAGCTGAAGAACACAAACAAGTTTACAAATATTCACACTGCTTGGCTCTGCTCTCACTCGAGATTTTTTATAAAGCCAAGATATTAAAAAAAACAAAAACAAAAAAAAAAACAGAGCAACCACTGTAAAGATAAACTGACGAGCTTTTTGCAAACGTATTTCTGCTAAATTGTAATACGTAAACCAGCAAAACTGTTAATTATCACTTGATATAATTCACACAAACTCAAGAGACAAACTTAAAAGTTTTAACTTTATTATGTTTTGTTTTTAGAACCATGATAATGGTTTGAGACAAAAAGGGTAAATGCAAATAAAAATCCAATCAGGTATCCTTTTTCCCCCCCTCCACTCAAAATGTTGTTCTCATTGGTAGTAGTGACATTAAATTCAGATGATTTGGAAAGATCCCTTCAAATCAGTAACGCAGCCTGACACTAACGAAGGGGTTGTTAGAAAGGCCGAGAGCCCTGTTTCTCCCTCATCCAGGTGTGGATCCTCTCCTTCAGCTCAGGCACTGCAGGAGTAAAAAAAAAACAAAAAAACATAAAAACAAACACTTCAAGTCAACAAATTTGAAAAAGCCTAAAAGTTGTTTCTTCCAACGTTCGAGAACGCTTTTACTATTCTTGGTCGTCCAACAAAGACCCGTCATGATGATGTTACCTGACTCCAGCATGCTCTCTGTGAGGGGCTGCCTGTTGAAGGGATCAGTGGGGGAGTTCAGCAGGTGGCGCAAGATGATGGATCTGTCCATAATGTTCCCAGAGGGCAGCATCACCGGGTCAGTCATCAGAGTGTCCATCAGAGGGTCTAAGGTAGTGTACAAGTAAGACAAGATTAGGAGAAAAACATAATAAACTTTTTTGAATTACACTTTTTATTTTTTTTTTTAATTCTGAAATGCAAAAGAAAATTTATAATTTTTAAATTCTAAAATTATAGAGCCTTTTAGTTTGTTTCCACCACCCAGCCTTCAAATTTGTTCACCAGTTCAAACTGTGCATGGAGTTTAGAACGAGGCAGGTCGTCTAGTTTTAACCAAACACCAAAAAATACAGTTCAATATAAAAACAATGAATGCTGAGTGCAAATTACCCCCCATAAAATCCATCCTAAACAGCTGAACAGGTGCCTTAATATTAATATTAGTTCACCTAAGAAAACAAATGAACCAAATACCCAATAAAAACTTATGAGTGCCCCCTATATATTGAAATGTCACAGAGTTGTTCATGTGAATCCTGCAGGTTACAAAAATAAAAAAAAACCTGGCGTGCGATATCGTAACGACAGACAGCTGTTGTGCCCGTGTCCTGGACGACACACTCCCATCAACTGTGGTGGGCTGGCAGGCATATCTGGGAATCAAAGCTGGTATGCAGACCGCATTCTCTTTGTGGATTATATTAAGTCTGTGGTTACAGGATAGCTTTGCTCTAAGCTGTCTATATGATCCGTATGAGCTGCCATAACCTGCTGCAAATGTCTGGAATTCAATGAAGACCTTCTCTGTCTACACTGACCTGGGGGTCACGCTGAAGCGGCTGGTTCCCCTGAGGGCAAAGGTTAATTTACACACTGAATATGGATCGCAGAGTTCTTACTCTGCATTTACATATTACGATGTATTGCTTAGGAACAACTCGGATTTGACATTGGAAAAAAATAATAATAATAAAAATTGTGCTTCATTTACTTGATGTATTGAAACATCTAGGATTCATCCTTCCAGTTGATTCTATAGTAATTTCTTATAAAGTTTGCAACCGTCTTGTTTATATCCTTAAATATTTTTAAAAATCCTAAGAAGATTATACTTATAAAACTTGATTTGTGGTTCTTCGGGTGGAGTCAGTTTAGAAGTAGGGATTTATAACTTCAGTTATATAATCCACGTTATATTCTCTGTCCAGACTTTATTCTTTATTGAAAGGAAATAATTGTAGAATATGTGCAAAATGCAGAAGACTGAGAATAAAGTACTGATTTTGCTTTGTAACAGTTACTAAACACCCAAATATTAGCTTTGCTGATTGGAGAAACGGACCTTTGAACTCATCAGGTGCGTCACTGTAGTCCATCTCTGACTGGGAGTTCTTGGCGACTATTTCTTCCACCTTCTCGGATAGCAGCTTAAATTTCTCAATGGCAATAGAAGACTTAATACCAGCCTTTCTCATCTTGGAAATAACCTCCTCAAAAAGCTCCCGGCTGTATGATCGCTGCAAAGAAAACAAAGATCCACAACAGTTTGTTAATGATATTGTGGAAGAGGAAAAGCTATCGCGGGGCCACGACTTTGCCAGGTATAAGAGTAAACATTTTCAATAGAAATATTTCCAAATAAAACACTATGAATTTAGTCTCTGAATCAAAATCTTTGATGCGGTCGGCGCCAACCTGGTCATCTGCAATCGCTTTTGCAAAGCGGGCGCAATCCAGTTGAAGGTAGATGTCTGTCAGCTGGTCTAAGAGCTTTTTGGGCTCAAAGCCGTATTTCTCTGGGTTCTCCACCTTCAGGTCCCGGCACTTGGGCCCACAGAGCTGCTGAAGGTTAAAGTTCAGCATAGCAGCTAAACGAGGTCCGAGCTCCTGTGCGAAGAAAAGAGGACGGGCTCAGAAATATTGTCTGGTTTGAAATCACAGAGTCAGGCTCATAATTTCGACTTTATTGCGAACAATTAGTTCCTTTTTATGGAAACAGGTTCACTTAATGCATGGAGTGAATCTTGTAGGACGTGCAGAGGAGGCAGCAACACTCACAGGCCTGAGGAAAGGCTTCTGAACCTGCTTGGTTAGGATGTGGAACATTTCAACCGTTTCTGTAGCCAGCGCCAGATAAGAGCGAGACACTCGCTCATCCTGAGTCAGCTGGGACTGGCGGCTCTGCTGCTGCTCCTGGAAGTTTGAAGAAGAAGAAAGAAAAAAACTGGTCGAATAAACTGTGCCTTAGCATATCTGTTGCCATGTTTTGAAATTCAGAATAAACATGTACGAAAAAAAATCCATCAATATTACTGCAACATAGCAGGGAGCTCTTGATTAAAAAAAATGATTAAAAAAAAAATAATAATAAAATAGAGCACAGACTCTGGGCAGCTGATCCCACTGCTCCTTATTCTTCATCTCTTCCTGAACTTCATGGATGCGCTTCAGGGACTCAAGGCTCTCGTCTAACAAGAAGGTGGTGTCGTTAATCAGCATGTTGATGTAGCGCACAAACTGCTTGCCAGAGCTGGGGGAGAGGAGACGAGATACAAGCGCAAATCAGGTCGGAAACACCCAAAATGTCTCAGAATTGAGCATCAACTGTTTATTTTTAGTCACATGTCAATTTTTGTAATCGACAAACTCACTTGAACTCCTCCATGAAGGTGCCATGGTGGGCAATGTTCTGCCAGAGACTCTTGAAGATGGTACTGATATGGTACCGTATAGTGAATTTATCGTAGAACTCGCTGGTAGCACCAGTGTGCTCAACATCTAACGAGAAAAATGCAACGATTTAGAGAAATACTAACATTTGTACAAAACCTGGATTTAAGTTTCTTCTTTTTTTCTTTCTTTTTAAAGTACACACGACTCAGTTGACTAAATATTGTGACGCAGCTTTGTTTTTAACATTTGAGCTCACAAATTAGGAATAAATTATGCACAACGGAGAAGTTCAAAAGAGAAATAAAGTAGAATTTTGTCATTAGAATGGAAAAAGAAAACTCATTCAGTTTTAGAAGTGGTTGTCGACCTGCTGGAATGTCAAAACTCAGAGTTGACAAGTACATTAAGCAGAACATGTAGAGTCCAGCTAAGCAGCAAAACCATTTGTAAAAATGATCACCTATGTTACAAACAAAAACATTTAGTAACTGTTCTAAGCGAGAAGGTTGATTAAAATATTTTCAAAGCTGATATATTGACTAATGAAGAGAAATACGAATAGATTAAAATCTATAGATACAGAATCCACAGGTCAGAAATGAACTCCATCCATCTTCATGATAACCTAAAAGTGTATGCTGCCACCATTGTAAACAGTTACAGATATTGCACAAGTAGGATTAGTCGCCATACTAAATATAGGAGCACACAAACGGGGAAACTCTTCAGTCAAAAGCAGACAGTTTCAATGTACAGAGGATCAGACCCACCAGTGTAAAACTTCATGAGAGCAGGGACCAGGTGTTTGATGGACAACGGGTGGTTCTCCATCATTTCAGAGAATCTCTGAGTGCGAGGCTGTACAGCAGGGTTGGTGACAAACAGCACTTCCACCAACTTGGCTATAAGGTAGGGGTTCCTGATGTAGTGCTGACTGCAGATGAACACGACCAAGAAGGTGACAACGTCCTGGACACACGGCTCATACAGAACCTGGGGAGAGTACCTGCAAGGAATAAAGAGGCAGTAAAGAAGGGAATTCTCTAAAGTACTACGTGCTGAAAAATGCTAATTATTCACACAGGTGCAATACAACTTTGCAATGGAAATAAAATGATTTCATCCAGTTTTATTACGTCTTAAACATGTGAAGGACTTACTGCACGACAAAAAGCAGAAACTCTGCCACGTCTTCAACGTAAAACTCTGGCAGAGCAGCAAAGCTTTTGGGAATCTCAGGGTTCAAAGGAAGGGTAATGCTGAAAAAAGGAGAACATGTTGTGGCGTAAAGTTTATTTTTGAAGAATGGCAGTAGAGACAGGAAAAAAAAAAAAAAAAGATGAAAACAGTTGTTCTTTTTCTGTTAGCATCATGCCAAATAGTAGCATGGTCAGTCCGTGGTATGCCGACTCACTTGGGGTAGGCTGGGTCCACCATGCGAAGTATGAGCTGAATGACTGTGCTGTAAAACTGCAGACATCTGCGCAGCAGGTTCTCGTCCAGAAGGCCCACGTCAGCGCACGCTTTGGCTCGCACCAGTTTCTGACAGGACAGTCAGACATGATAAGCATCATGTCTCAGGAAATACGTTCCCTCGCATAATCGCTTATTTTTCAGCTTTTCAGCACACAGAACAAGTACGAGTGTCCAAACGGAGTCAATTCTGACAGCAGATAATCCTGGCGTGTCTGTGCCTTTAAGCCGGTCCTGAGGATTGGATCAATATATAGCAGACAGACGGTAAGAGAATCTACCAGGACTGACCTTGAGCTGGGTTTTACATCGTTTCAGCATTTCTCTGTGCCGACTAGCCAGGGGAGAGTCTTTCCATTGGCTCTCGCTGTTTTTCAGCTCCTCTACAGTCCTAAAAATGTGAAGCGAGGTTATAAATAACTCGCTGGATGAATAAGTTATAATCATTCGGCGTGTACGAACTACCTGTTGAGTTCACGGATGGCGCGCAATCTGCGGATGTAGCGCCGACAGCATGGCAGGATGGACAAGTGATGAGTGTGAAGTGTCAAGAAAAAACACTCGGTGGGGAACTTGGGCTCTGAGAACTTTGAGGGATCCTCATCTGATGATGTTCACACAGACGAGAAAAAAAAAAACATTATACTTATTTACATTCTTTTTTCAGCCAAAGGAATAATCTCTGCATCCTAAATAAAGAACAGAAGGTTGTATTTATTTTATTTACTTTGGGGTTTGACAATCCACGCTAAAAGTATTTTTTCCTTTTTCTCTACTTACGCAGCTCAGCCATCCAGCTCTTTAGCTCCTCCATGGTGGCTTTAAGACGAGTCTCTTCCAGGCTGACAACAAGGCGACACCGCGGATGGAAAATGTAGTATGGGTCCACTGTCTCCAGTTTTATCTTCATGCTCAGCTGCTGCAGCACCCACAAGAAGTTGAGCATGAAGCCATCTGTCGACACCAGCTTGTCATCGGTCTGAGAGAAAGAAAACGGCAAATGTCGCTCAAAAAAACCTTGTCAAAACCTGAGTTTTACCGAGAGGCATGTTACGGGTGCAAACTTTATCTTTGCAGTTTATTTTTCTTTTGACACAAATCAGAAACTCAAATATCAGCTGCTGTTGTATGAATAAAGGATGCGCGCTGCGTACCTGCATCTGAGCTTTCTTCACATTGTAGTTGACTAGAGCTGCCATGTAGTTGAGAGCTAACTCGCGTGTTTCTCCGTTCAGCAGAATATTATGGAGAACTTTGAAAAGGTCACCCTGATGAAGGAAATACATTATTATGATAAGAGATAAAGTTAAGTAAAAGTAAAATAAATAAATTAATTAATTAAACAAAAACATGTGAAGGCTCACCCTTGCCGACTCCAGATAGTGCTGCAACGACTGGCTGACAACTCGGGTGTTCTCCATGGTGATGGCTGGGCCAGAGAAATACTTGTCCCCTACTTTGGTCTAAACAAGGGAACAAGCAATTTTTGTTCAAAGTCCCAAATGTTTTGGGAAATGATGGCAAATAAAAAATAAAAAATAATAATAATAATTATATATATTGCAAGTGTCCGAGCCTCAGTGCATGGAACATAAATACTTAAATATTTATTCTGTATTCGCGGGGAGGATATCGAGTACAGTGATAAAGCGATTATTACACTTTTGATATATTGTAGTGAAATTATACAAGTTGAATGTGCAACTTACATCATCCTCTGCAAATACTGAAAGGCTAAAGAACGCCCCAAGGTAGGATAATCTCTGAATTTCTCTGCCACAACCAGGGCTCAGAGGTTTGGGACACCACAGAGGAAGTGATGTTGCCTACACAGAAGAAGAGGAGTGACAGATTCACATGTTACACTAAATAATAAACAACAAACTCTGGGCTTTTTTCAACCAAGAGTTTTCTGGGTATTACTATAATAGTAGTAGTACTAATTCCCTTTAGAGTACTTAATTGTGCATTGTGGGTTAATACATAAAAAAATTATAAAATTAAAAACCAAGAATCAAAAATTAAATTGATTTGCATTTTTCATTTATATCATTCATTTAAAAAAATAACTCGATAACTTCAGTCATAGAAAAAAAGTATCAAGGGAGGGTTTCAAATTACTTCTACATATTTAATTGCAATAGAAAAAACATTTGTCGTTATTAAATTAAATGCACACAAACAAAACAAAAAAAGAATCTATCTTATAGCTCTGAAAAATCACTTATACTCACCAAGTTGCACACGGGATGAGTCTTTCCAAACTTAATTTCACAAAGCTCAGCTAATGCCTGTAAAAAAATAAACAATCTTTGACTTCTTAAAACTTAAAAAGAAATATTAAACAACTTTAGCATTAAGTATTAGTCATCCGGCAGTAAACATCAACATTTCAGCAGAACAAGGCGAAGGCCGTGAAAGGACTTTTCATTATTTCATCTAGATGACATAAAATGATATGTCAAGTAGAAAAGCCGTCACTCAGGCTTTTTTGTGTGGCTTCTTCTCTCTTTGCTGCCAATTGTTCTTTCAAAGTCTTTGACATTTCTCCCTTTCCGCTCTGCAGGCTTCTGTCTTCTTACCATGAGGGGGAATTTAAAGTTGTCGCTGTCAAAGGAACATTCTTTCACTGCCAGAGCGAGCCCATGGAGAATGGGAATGAAGATCTGGAAGACATGTTTGGAAATGCCGGTGTTAATTGGCACCGCAACTTTTAGGACGTTGAGATTTGCATTTCTGTTGTCGGCTTCAGAGACGTTCAGAAGATTCTCTCATTATTCACATTTATAAACATAAAGTAAAACTATGAAACGGAATGAAATCATTCTGCATTGTTAATTAAAATGTAAAACACAAAATATGGTACTGTGGTGAGCCGACTGTCCTCTCAGCTTGCATCATTACAGACTTAAAGCTTATTTGTAATTTTGATAGAGTTTGTAAAAATAAATAATTTACTGTTCAAGATCAGGAAAACATCTAATGGTGATATTAATGCTGAATACTGCTACGAAAATATTAATCATGAATAACCTATATTTTTCTATCTCTCTGATATATGATGACCATTGTCATTCAATATTTCATCTTTAATGTGATTTATGCTTTCTTAGTAGTTTATTAGTGGAAGACATAATCCATGAAGACATAATCACTAGTTTTTTGTGTAATAACGATGTAATTCCAGTAGATGATTTATCTTTAAGTCTTTATTTTTCAACATGTTTCAGGGATCACTGTAGCCGAGTTTCTACTATGCAAAAGCGAAGGAGTTACTCCCAGAACTTTGTATTTTACACTGCCAGATTTTCCAGAACCAGGCTGGTTAGTTAAAATACAGTTTCTACTTTAAAAATATTATGACACTTTGGAGGTGAAATAGAGCCCCTTTAAGCTATACAGCAGGAATACTTGTTATTGCTTGCAAGGGCAACTTTCAAACTCTAGAAGAAGGCTGAGAAGAGTCAACACACACAGCAGCCGAAGAGTCCAGGCTGTGATTAAAACACAGTGGAATCACACCGATAGCATTAATCTCAGACTCTTCCATCAGCGTTACAGCTTAGCACTCAACACTTTACAGAGATATTTCACTGTATCAGATTATATGTGATCTGCTCTGATCCTGGAGTGTCGTTCAGCTGCTTAGTGTCTGGGAGACGGTAGAAACAAAAAGGAGGGACCTCCAGATGCAAAAATAAAAAGCTGTCATTTTCAAAATTACAGTGGAACCTCCGCATACAAACACGCCTGAATATTTTATTCATAATGCAGTTTACTCAACTATTTTGGGTAGCATAAATCTCTGCAGTTATAAAGTAATCAAATTTCTACAAATTTCTCAAAGTGCAGGCACATGCAGATGTCAATGTGCTTTCATGTTGACTGCAACCCAGGAGAAAATAATGCAATTTCTACACCAGCACAAATTGCATTATTGTCTTCAATAACAATGAATTGTTTGTGTTTTTTTTTTTTGTCCTTCCAAAAATCATAAAAAAGTTTATATGTTATGATTCATGCTTTGAAGACTCCCAGCAAAGGAGCAATATCGGAAAAATTGAAAATGACTATGATTTTGACTGCCGGGCATGTTTTACTGTATCGTTGGCTATCAATTATTTAAGTTTCAGTGGGGAACAGCGTCTCAAAAAATATGTTTTAGATGTAAACTGCATATTGGAACCAATTAAATTTGTATTCAGAGGTTACACGGTAAAACTATAACTCGTGATTCTGCCAGAATTTCTGAAATAAAATGGCAAACTGGTCACTGAACACAGAAGGCCGTGCTCCCCACCTGTTTGAACACTTCCTCTTCCTGGTGGGTGATGCGCACCAGCTCCTGAATAAAGCCATATGGAAGGTTCCGACACAGCATGTAAGGTACCAGCAGAGACTGTTGGAGGGAGCTCCTACATGCAGTTAGAGGAGACAAAAGATAATTAACCTTCTCCGGATGCAAGGAGAAAGAGCAGTTGCTATGGAGACAAAATAAATAGCTGAAATGGAAAAAAGGGAATGGCTTCACTCACCGAGGCTGAGTCAGAGCCCCCTGCAGGACAAGGGCAACATGGGAGATACACTGAGAGCGAATGTTACTGAGAAGCTGGCTGACATTTGGTTGGCTGCACATCTGGAAAAATAAACAAGATAAATTATTTCCCTGGTTTTGAAATGGGAACGAGAAGATGGATTTCACAGAATCAGATCAAGAAAATACATTTTTAAATAATGTTCTTTTGAACAAGACTGGAGCTTATCAGAAATAAGACTTTAACGTCAGTCGTTATGTCACACTTATTCAGGAAAAAGATCCAAAAATGAACAATGTTTTAATGTATCCTCTTAAGTCAGTTTTCTTACTCATCTGGAGATAAAGACACAAGTACGAGGAATCTCCTCTTGCAGACAGTCGCCTACCTTGGGAGCTTTCCTCTCCTCCATGCCAACGCTGTCAAAACGCTCAATGAGGTAGTTCAGCATCTCTGTCTCTTTGCATGCTTCAATGGTGAAACGGTCGCTGGTTGAATCGCATGACATCCCCCCTCCACAGGCACCCAGACTACAAACAGACACATGAAACACAGAGAGAGGATTGTTAGAGAACAGAAGAAAACCCTGCTGTGTTCGGGAGAAGGTCCATCACATCAAACCATCACGTCAACAAACGCAAAACTCTGAAGGATCCTGCGAGGAAACAAGCTTATTAAATAGCATCGCAAGTCTCACCAGGGCTTCCAAAGGGGGACAAAAAGGGCTTAGAGGAGTTCAAATTATTAAATTGCTTGCAGCAAATCCTTGCAGGCAAAACTCACCTTTATCCGAGTCTCATGTCATTTCATTTCATTTAGGCATTTATTAAAACAATGTAGAGATAAAAGCTCAAACTGCTGTTAGTGGTCAGCTGCAACACGGTACGAGTGGCTTCAAAGCCTAGTATGTATTATACGAAACTTGGTTATAGACATGCAACGCGTCAATAAATCACCACTGCTCTCAAATGTAATGCATGATAATACCCTAAAACAACACAGCTTTGTCAGGTTATAATGTGTAAAACCTAAGAACAAAATGTTAGCAGTTCAGGGATGCTAACTGTTACTGACAAACTATTTAAATCTACTAGCCAAGGCTGCAACAAAGTAAAACGGCACAATAAGCCACAAAAAATGTCAAAATCAGAAGATTTTCCATCTAATCCCACCTGAGATGTTCTTTAATACTTACCACCTACATAAAAAGAAACGTTTAATGAACCATCTAACAGATGGTCGACCATCAGTTTCTGTGTTCTGAATCGTATATTTGCACAACCCTAGTGGTAAACCTGCCGGAGCCACTGGATGGACCATGCAGTGAGCACATCCCTGTGCAAGCGTGCACACACACGCGTCAACACACACCGAGCACTGGTGTACCTGGACCCAAACTGAACCTGTGCAAAATCCTCCTCCTCCACCACCTCCTCCTCCTCAGACTCTTCATCACTGCTGTCTTGAGACATGTCAGAAAGGGCAAAAAACAGGAACGACAAGGGGCTGACAGGACGAGAAAAGGGAAGAGGTGAGAGAAAGAATGTATGGACAGGAAGAGACAAAAAAAAAAACTAATGTGGAACATGGATACATGGAGGAAAGTAGGACAAAGAAAACGGTACAGCTCTGCAAGCCCTACTATGGATGTGTACTTGTAATGTTTTGAAATATTTAAGCTTTTCAAAGTGCAGCTTTAACACAATAAGACAGCCACCCCCAGAAGCTGTCTTATTGTCCCACTATAGTGAGACAAGGACACTTTAGCTAGATCCCACTTAAAAACTTTAGACACATTTAGAAATGGATTCATCAGATCCAATTCCAAGAGTCGGATAATTTATATGCAAAACGGTCAGGAAGCCTTACTGCATTAAACTCCTGTCTGATTTTATGCCTGCCTCACTCTAAACAAGCTGTTGGTGCAGCCTATATTTAAAAATAATTCCATTAAAATTAAAAATGGAATATGTGTGTAATGACAATAGTCCCAACATTTTCAGCATAACATTTGCTTGTTGGACCCAGTAACTTTTATTACCTAGCTCTTTGCCATTAGTGACCAATAAATCTCTAAGTTGTTCACTGATTTATAGAGCAGCAGTAAAAATCTTCAGCTAAAACGATCAGTGATTTGTCTGAGTGAAAAGTAACAAAGCAGGCTGAGAAGAGAGAAAAGAAAGTCGGCCCAACTTATAGATCAACACATCCCATGCCTAACATAAAACTGTGGGATTTGCAAAACAAAAAAGTTGTGTGTTTTTTTTTTTATGTGTTTATTGACTAGATCACACCAAACACACATACAAATGACAGATGAGATACCTAGATGATGGGATCCTGGCAGCAAAGGCAGCCTGTCGAGAACTCAGTCTGGGAGAAGGAGGCACCACAGGAAGGGTTGGGGAAGGGGGATGGTTGCCTGAGCTGGGCGAGCTCAAATGAAGGGACTGGGGGCTTAAAGGCGTTGCCGGAACCGGGGTGTTTGGAGGAACGAAGGGCGCAGCTGGGCTGGGAGAAAGACCAGGGAAACTATATCCTCTGTAAACTGGGCTCAGGGGGGAAGAGGCCACCCAGGGAGTGGTGACAGAGTATGGTCGATATCTCTGAGAGATGGGCATGGGGGTAGATGACGGATTGAGGGAGTGCCTGGTACCGGCGGTGGCAGGTGGGCTGGGGGGAACTACAAACTGTGGCGTAGAGGGTGGAGCAGGTGCAGCGGGGGTAGAGAGAGACGGGCAAGTCCTCTCTGCTGCATTCAACGCCATTGGATGAGGACTATTCCACCCATACAAACTGTGGATAGCATTGATAACAAGATCATCATTGGCAAAAAGGCTCTGTTGACAATGAAACCAGGGCAGAAAAAAAATGACAAGAAAATCCACAGAGGAACTTCATGGAAAAAAAAAAAAAAAAATCAACAATCTAGTTGGGTTTCTAGAATATACACAGTTCATGTGCAAAAAACCGTGAATCTGGGTATTTACCTGGAGAGAGAGCTGGCTCCAAAAGACCCAGCACTGGGCCCCATCGGGCTGCCGCCTTGGCTAGAGGGCTGCACCAGCGTCAGCCGGTGGTCGGAGGATTTCGCTGCCGCAATGGGCTGAGAGGTGGCGGTCAAGCTGGCGAACGGGTTGTGGACATTTGACTGGGATGACATCATTAAGACTTCCATCAGGATCTGGCTGATGAGGTCTTTGAAGTCAGAGTACACTGCAAGATTCACAAAAAGTGCAGCAAACAGCTTATTAAAGGCAGAAATAACAAGTAGCTGTTTTTAATTTACAATAAAGTAACTGCAGTTGTAATGGGAACACACAGACAGAGACGGGTCAGAAAAATACCATCTTTAGGGTTCTGGTGAAAATCTGCAGCTAGCGAAGGGAGAAAGATGACATCTCTGTCCTGCTCCTTCCACGATACGCGGAGGATCTTACAAATCAAGTGCAGAGCCTGATCTTCAGAGACATCAGAGTTTGCAGAAGTTTCCTGAAAAAGCAGAGGAAAGCTTTTTCACTGACTAGAATCGCTCCGGTTGATCATGCTTCCAGGAATCAAAGTAACCAAAAGTGAAACAAAGAAAAGTAAACAACCGTGTTTAATGAAGGTCTAGACAATAATGTTACGTTAAAGCCCTTTACCTTTTCAGTCAAGTTTCTCTTCTCCCTGCGATCGCTGTCCTCCACCTCCATGTTCTCAATCCCTGAGTCCACATCCACCTGGGACATGCTGAAGAAGAGAAAAGGCCAAATGCGTTAAAACTCAGCAGGCTTCTTAATGTCATACAAACATTT
Source organism: Poecilia mexicana (assembly GCF_051168715.1). NCBI lineage: Eukaryota > Metazoa > Chordata > Actinopteri > Cyprinodontiformes > Poeciliidae > Poecilia > Poecilia mexicana. Next base: position 12,510,109 of record NW_028263376.1, on the reverse strand, counting down.
TGAGCCAATTAGTTTATCCCAACATTCCCATTTCTTTTCCAGATGATTAATTAAACATTTTTACAGCTACTTCTTATATCAACAAACAGTATCTTACGGGAATACTGTAGAGAAGGTCAATAAAAAAAAAAAAAAAAAAAACTTTACCTCTTTTCACAGGAGGCAGGGTCAATGTCCATGCTCTGCGATCGAGACAAACTCTGAGACTGTGTCTCGAGGCTGTTGGAGGGGGAGCTGGAGAGGGAGCTTACACCTTCGCTGCTCTGACTACCATATGCCACCCCTGCAAGAACATTAGTCAAAAAAAGCCCAAAATTATTAATATATCTGCCATATTTCATTTTAAAAATCAGAATTCAACCAATGAGTTTACTTCTGACAGAAAATGAGGTCGGCATCTCTCAAAAGGTAATAAACAATGTAAAAGAAGCGCTAGTTTTGACAGCTGTAATTCAGCTTTATTTATATTTTATCAAGAAAAAAGCAAAAGAGTGTCAAAAATTATTATCAACCAAAAAAAAAAAATCTTTGTTGGCAATGAATTCCTTTTTATAATTGCAGGTTTCCAGTGGTATTTTGACAATTTAGCCTTTGGTGTTGAACTCCAAGTCTTTGAGGTCAGAATGCCTCACTGCCGTTTCCCTAATCCTCAGCTCTCCCCACAGACTCTTTATCAGACTGAGGTAAGGCGCCCTTGGCTGGGCCAACATGAAATTTACATTTTTTCAATCAAAACAAAAACATAAACAACATTTTACAGATTCCTTTACATGATTCTTCCAGGGGTATGAATAATTTGGGGCCTAACTGTAAATTTAAACATCTGAGACACAACAAAATGTGTGTCAGTAGCCTGAACATTTTTTTTTAAAGCTATACGCCTAAGAAGTGAAGAAAGACGGAGAAAGACAGGAGGATTCTGTCCTTGATCGGTTGGAGAAGACTAAAAGTGTAAGTGTATAAAAAGCAAAGTAGCTGCCAGAGTTAACCAACTCTGAAACCATAAGCATGTTTACTACTTTGCTTTTAAGATTTGCTCTGTGTGCAACAAGATTATAGGTCAGAATGACCCGAAATAAATTTAATGGTTGCTAGGAGGCTGGAATTATATTGAAAATATTTATTGAATCATTTAAGCTACATCCCCTGGAAGCTTATCCAATAGCCAAGTAGAAAAGTAAAAATGAAATGTGTATTAAACGGTATTAATGGCTCTTTTAAGCAAGTTTAGGTAGCAGAAAGCACAACCAATGTCTACCAAGAAAATGCCAGGAAATGTATGTGTCCATATGCGCAATAGTAGTGCAGAACATGGAGAAAAGCCTAAATTTCCCCTCTGCCCTGCCCTGTCTGCCCTTTATGTCTCATAAAAAGTGATCACAGCAAGCCCATTGTTATTCTATTTTCTCATTTTTATCCCTCAAATTTATAAAGGCTGCAAGAATTAAGACTCCTTACAGAAATTTTGCTCAGACAACAAATTTTTATCCTGTGTGGCTTACAGAAAATATACCGCCCAGGCTTATTACAGACAAGTACAGGGGTTGAGCAAAAGTTCACAAAATATGGTGCCACACATGTAACTGTGAGATGCTAATGTTTAACCCAAAACACTTCTGGCAGTTAAAGTCATCAGAATAAAATGCCTGAGCGCAGCCATAACCAATAAACTTTGATTACTCACCAGAGGTGCCCATAGGGGACGTGGCAGGGGTACCACTGTGGACATTGAGACCCAATGATTGAGAGGCAGCTGGTGGTACAGGTTGGGGTGAGACACCTGAGGGGCCAGGGAGGGGTCCAGGTGGAGTCTCTCTCTGTGGGGACGTGAGAGGGGTACTTAGGGGGGTGCTGGGTTGTGATGTCTGTCCTCCTGCCAGCCGTGCCAGCCGCCTTCTGCGAATCTGTAATTAAAAAATAAAAAGATAAAATTCAGAGAAAGTGAAGCAGATATACACAGATATCCAGCCAGCTGAAATATTTTCAGGCAGTTTCTGATTACTTACACAGTATTACTGCCTATTCATGATTACTATAAGGTATGCTATGTGAAGTTGAAGAGATAAGGTTTTATTTTTATCAAGTGGTTGTAAAGGGAGTAATAAGATAGGCGAAATGCCCAAGGTTGTGGGGCAATTGAGCAATGCTCTTGCCATTTGGCCCGTAAGTAATGACAATAATCAAGTTTTTATCTTCAAACCTCTTGACAGTGGATACTATAAGGTAATGGTTAGGCAATGAGGAAATTCAGGATGAAGAAAACCTAAAGTGCTGCAGGATTCCTTAACCAAACCATTTCAGCAGACATTTGCACTTAACATGCACCAATTCCTACAGAAGATGTAAAAGTGACAATTCAGTAGTTTTTATTTTATTTAGTATTAATCTTGTTTTAATCTTACTGGAAGGTGTAATAACACCAAACATTGCAATTGTTTTAATTTTATCAAATGTACCTAAACTTAAGAAATTATCAGATGAAATGATAGGAAACCTATATTTCTCAGACAACCCACTGTGTAAACTGAGGCTGGTTGTGTTGGACTGGAATTAAACTATTACTATATTTTAAGGTATTTACAATAAATGTAAATCTGTATAATTTTTTAAGCCTAAAAATGTTAAAATGCGCAACATTTCAAGCAGAGTCAGAACTTGGAGCTAAAAGGATGACAGTATATTTTCTGTACAGTAAACTGAGGTTGGAAAAAGCAGTGTATGTTTTGTCTGAGGTCTAAGGGGAGCAGCCCCGTCAACTCTACTATGGTGGTCCACTGTTTTTGTTTGTTTGCCCCTTTCTGCTGAGTCGTTTCGCAAACACTGTTAGCAAGTCAATGCTAATAGCAGTAAGAAATTTTACCGTTAGAAGACGTGAAATAACACAAACTTAAAACTAAAAAAGTATCCATGCTACAAGTGAAAATGACCAGTTGTATAAATAAGTCTTTCGCTGAGTTTATTAAAAAATGAATAAATAAAAATGTTTAAAAAAACCACCGTTAAGCACAGCTTGAGAGCTACCATTAACCAGTTAGCACTGTGCTCCTGCTAAATGACACGGCACAGGCAGTTACACGACTCTCCACTGATTTCTTCTACATAAAATTTCAATTATGAATTTACTTTATTTAAAAAAAATTAGGAGCAGAGTTGTTCAACTCGGGTTTAACTGTCTTTCTAATAAAAGAACTGTAGAATCAACTGAGCGAGTGATTCCTTCCTTTGACGTTAAGCTAACATCTCTGTTACCTTTTGTAGCAACCAGGCTCGCTCTACAACTCCTAAAAGCTTGCGAGATGAAATGTTAAGACTGAAAATAACATCAATGTAGTGAAGCTTCGCTCCATATATATTCAGTGCATTCATCCATTGTCACCTTACCTCGTCTGCGCTCAACTCCTCCATCCTGGCAGCTAAGCCAGCTAGCTATTTCACTTTCAGTTGCTTCGGAGTGCCAGCCAGAGCCAGCTAGCTAGCTAGCTTCGATTAGAACTGAATATGCATAGTTTAACACGTTCAACGAATAGGTGTCAATCTTGATTGTCGCCGAAGTAAAAACTAGGACACCGATATATGGTAGATGGCGAGATGCAGATCTTGTAAAGCGTCTCTCGATTGGTAGATTTTCTACCGAGAATCAAACAAAAAGAAAAGTAGCTAGCTATTATATACGTCAAAATACAACAGCGGCCATTTTGGCTCTACTCCACGTCACGTGACCTCAGAGAGCTCAGGAAGAGTGTTGCGTCACTGCGTCGAAAATATTGTTTGGGCAGAGGCGAACTGGAGGAGCAATCTAGTACTTTAATGTATTTTAATCTAGTAATCTACTGATTATTTGTGTATTTAGGTGTGCATTCTTAGTTATGGCAGAATCGGTCCTCTATAAACATTAAGTCTGCATCACCGTTCTTTTTTTTTTTTTACGTAGATTTCGCCTTGAGTTATTAACAATAGCAAGACACTTTTTTTATAGAACTCTAGCTTTCGCGCAGATTTTCAAATGAAACCTTTTTACCCAAGATTTTTACACGAGAGAGGACTTGGGCAACTGAAAAAAATAATTTTGGCTTAATCTCTAAGATTAAAGTGATCTCTTTGTTCCTCCAAAAGCTGCCTTTTTTATTTAAATTAAATCAAAAATGCTTTATTAATCCCAAGGGAAAGCTAAGTAATTCAATTCAAATTAATTTGAAATCAGGATGATTAAAGTCAGAATTCTAACTTTTTTCAACAGCCCTATTTTGAGCAACCACAAACCTTAACATATTTATTGCCATATTAAGCACAATGAGTTGCATATCTGAATTGGGAGGAAAGTGAGACATCCGTTTTTAAAATCAAATATTTGAAAAGTGTGGCATGCATTTGAGGTTATCCCACTTAATCAGTATTTCAAGTCTATTTCAAATCTCAATCTGCTAGAGGTCTGAATAATTTTGGTCTTAACCACATATAAAGTAGATATACAACTCTTAACTTCCCTTTTTTTGATGGACAAATATCACAAATTACAGCTTTTATTTAAACAAAATTTATTTAGCAAATTTCAAATCGTACAAAAGAAGTATCTCAAACATATCTTACATTTCTTTTAAAAATATTCACATGAATAAGAGTTGTACAAGTAAAACAATAAATGCAAATTGCACAGAACAACTCTCAAGGAGGAATTTCGAACAAGAGAAAACCCAAAAGTACCTTTAATCTGTTTTCAGCCGGCTGAAAAGTTATGAAACAATCCCGATGCTTCATCCTATAAGCTTGAATGTAGCTTCAGTATGCAGTGTAAAGCGGTGTAGTGGTGCCATCTAGTGGCGTAAGTTTATATCTACATTTTTTTTTCCTGATCTGAGCACCCCCATAGGCCTCGACTCTCTAGACTGGTGTGGCTTTCTTTTCTTCAGGGTCAGCAGTTGTGGATCGGACGCATGCTGTCCTCCAGCACTGAGCGAATTCTCCTTTAACATCTCCTTCCTCTTTACTCGTTTACATTCTTCTTAAACACCTGCTTGCAGACTTCTCCATCACAGTGCAGTTCCTGAGGTGGACAATGTGACATAAATGTTTAGTGAATATGAAACGCACGAAATTAAGACAAGTTGAAATTTCTTTGCAATTTCATTCCTACCAGATGGAGCTTGTCGCCTTCGACCCAGTGAGCCCAGCCTCGGTTCTTCTTCTCTCCAACCTGCTCACACGTTAGTTTATTCCCCTGCCATGTCACTGTCGACTGCGCAGACGGAAAACAGGAGAGAAAAAAAAAAAGACGAGAGAGAATAATCAGAATGGGAGCAAAAAATTAGGTCATCAGGTTTCATGCTTCATACAAACGCTTGGGAGTGCTACGTTTACAACCTTGATGTGCCTGTTGTCCAGTCCCTTTGTGAACTCCTCAAACACTTGACCGGTTTTGAAGGAGATGGCGTAGTTCTTGAAGGTGCTGAGAGTTTTGATGATATACTGGTCTCCCTGCTGCTCAATCACCTTTCTCAGCTTCAGCCGCAGGGCAATCTTTCTCAAATAAACACTGATACCTGGAATAGTAAAGGAATGTATTAGGAAAGCTTTTGCATGCTCTTTGCCACATACAATAATAACCCTGGTGTAAAATCCCAGCTCAATTTCTCTTTGTATATTTGTGCATTCACAGCACAAACAGATTTTCTAGTTTGTTTGTTTTTTTGTTTTTTTTAAGTTTTCATCCTATGGAGTATTTTTGAATTCAAACTCACCAAGTGCACTCATGTAGCCATCGAAGTTGACGTTGCTGATCATGTCCCATGTTCCACACAGACTGGCAGGCATGCTGATTTCTCTTAGCTTCCTTCTTCAGGGTGTTACTAGGAGCAAACTGGCGATCCCATGCAGATGAGCCTTAATAAATGCAGCTTTCAGAAAGTCCCTGTGACACACAGGTGGGTGTGTCAAACCCTCCTGTTTCCGTTGAAGTTAAGATCATGTGAGGATGCAGGAGGCACTCTCGTCAATACCAGGACAGCAATGGGAAGCAAAGACTTGTCAGACAGGTTCACTGTCAGACAACCTTTTAAGCTAGGCCTCAGGAATTAAAACACAAATGAAGGAAAAAAAACAAACAAAAAAAAAACAGACGTCATTGTTTACTGTCAGAAAATTACTGATATTTAGCTAAAAAAAATACGAGAATTTTGTAAATTAATTTTAGTACAATTGAAAATAATGTAAAATACCCTATTCTAGTATTATGCAACAACTAATTTAATGTTTTAATTTTGATTAACAATCTCCTGACCTCAAACCAAATTAGGTTACGTTGTTATCAATGTCATAATCACAACGGTCTACAGCAAAATGACAAACTTTTCTGTGCAGCAGCAAATTGAAATTGACAAGTAGACACACTGCAGCACAAAGTGTGGAAGAAATTCAGTTTTCAAGAAAACAAACATCACCTCGTTGTCTTGTCGTTTTTTGTTTTGTTTTTTTTTTAATTAAAAAGGGCCTCTTGCGTTTTCCTGGAACTTTTTGCTCAGATGTTGTTTGTTCTATGAAAAAAAACAAAAGTTTGGGAGGACGCCGCAGTTTTACTGCTCACAGCAATTTTCAAGAGAGTGGAGGCTTTGATGCAATCTTGGATTTCACACATTAATGCAAAGTTAATAATTTTCCTCTATGATGAAGTTAATCCTTTATTCTAATCAATCGCTTTCAAAATAATTATCTGTTTGTGTGATCGCATGATAACTTAACTTCCACTAATCACACATTTTCTGAGGTCTGAGTGGAACTGAGCGTTGACATATGAGCCATCGTACCTTTAACATGTTCTACAATCAATTAAATCAAGTGTACCGGAACATAAATTATTCCACCATGTTGTTGTACATAATAACACACACCAAAGCTGTCACTCCGATATTAAATGTGTTGTAAATGTTACCATTTGTATTTTTTTTTGCAGAAAAAGCAGAGGTCATTGTTTGTGGTCCCAAAAATGTAATGTTACATATCAGCGGTTAACTAAACTGAAATGGTTTGCACTTCTTGAGTGACTGAATCATGTGGACTCTTTGTGTTGTTGGGTTGGAGGCCTGTTGGCTCCGTGCTCCCAAAACTAAACAATTAGCCTTTAGTTCTCTTCTGCAACAAACCTCCTGAAAATTGATTCCCCCTTTAAAATTAAAAATATAGTTTATTGAATTTAAAATGTACATTATCAGGTTCCATTATTGTTTAACTGAGATTCCCCCCACCCCCACACCTTTCTTCATTTATGTAATTTTCCTGCAAACGGCTTTTAATGAGCGTGTGCATGAATGAAGTTCCTTTGCCTTATGCAAAAAGTAGAGGTGAAAAAATAGGGAGTACTTGAAAACTAGGACCCTGAATAATTAGGGAGTATCAGCTTTCAGTCTCTGCCGCATTAGAATAACAAGAAACAAAAGGGAACACCCAAGGTGAAAATCAAAGAAACCTCTTTATTATTAATGTGGCACAAATCACTTAGTCCAACAAAAAGTCTTTCCAGGGAGACTTTGGCTTGTTAAAAGGGGATGGGGAGGTGCTTGGAAAATTCCACTTCTGAGTGAAAATATATGGTGAGATGACAGAGTGAAAGCAGCCTCAGAATCATTCAAGTATATTTTTATTCAATAAAAATTATTTGATCACTTTTTGTACAAAATATCAAATGTATAAAACTGTTTATTTGTAGTTGAACTTTAGCTCAGATGCTTTATTTGACAGGTGCAAAATGAAACTATAATTATTCAATTACTACAATCTGTGGAGGAGGCACTATTAAGGGCATCAACGAAATGTGCAACTCATTTTAAATTCACAGCAAAACCGGTTTTTGTTTGTCGTAAACATGTCAGTAAATTATCCGCTTGTAGAAGCGTCTGAGTATTTCTGAAAAGGTGCCAGAACCACGTCGGCGTTTTTCTGCTCGCTCTCGGCGCTGTAGAGGCTGTGTTCCTGAACGTAGCGGACGACGCTCTCGGGCAGCAGGTATCGGACGCTTCGCCCTCGACGAAGCGCCCGGCGCACGTGAGTCGCCGAGATGTCGTTGGTCACCCATTCATGGACGACGTGGATGTTCTTGCGATACTTCCACAAATCGTCCGACTGGTTGATGAATTTGTGCGGGTCGCCGCCGCTGCGGGTGACGCAAACCAGCCCGTACCGTCCCACGATCTCGGCGATGTCCTCCTGCTTCCACAGATTGGGGATTCCGAAGGATTCGAGGACGTCTGCCCCACACAGCAGCATCAGCTGAGGGCCGTCTGAGCACAGGGACAAGGGGCTCAGCTCTGAAGGAGCTCAGATGGGGTGTAACAACACTTGTTCAAAGATCTATTAGAAGACAACTTTGAAATAAAAGATTCTGTAGAATCAAAGACTGAATTTTCCATAGTTCCCAGTCTGTTTCTGGACCATTTTTAAAATAGTTCAGTAAGAATGAATGGCAGATCTATCATGATTGTTAAACAAATAAATGGATGGATAAACAAAACATGCAGATATTAAGACAGGAAATAAAGTTGGAAAAACAAAAACTTTTGTATACGTTTTGGTTTGGGGAAGGTATAAAAAGTCCTTTAATGCTTAAGTTTAGGACAAGTTTAACTAATGATAATGATAATGATAAGCTCATGACACCATTTTTCACATGACCAGTTATTGTTTTGCTCATGTGTGACGCAGTTTTGCTTTAATTTCAAGTGCATCTGTAATTACCACCTTGTTGCCCAGAGGCAATTTTCACGCTGCTTCACTCTGACAACTAACTTTGTTGGTTGTGACTGGCTGTCGTCCAGACCATGAGACAGAGCGCCCACACCCTACAAGAACTGCATTCCTGCACATCAGCAGAACGCACCAAACTGTAAATAAGCAAGAACGCCAAAAACACAACGTCTATTTACTCACACAACCCTACAAATATTCATAGCTCACCTCTTTTCCTGTGATGAACTGAACTCGCTATATAATTCTCCTCTATACGTCTCTTCTTTGTATACTTGACGGTGTCCACGTCGTCCCTGTTATGTTCTCTAGCGAGCAGCTCTTCATAGTGATGCCTGTATGAATAAAGATAAAACGGCTATATAGTCAAAAGCAGCTGTTCAAATCCCTCAATCCATATGTGTTTTAAGATAAAAATCTACATCTGTTATTATTCTATGAAAACATCTTGCAGGTTACAGGCTGGTCTTTCTGATCTATGAGCCAAAAATTATTCTACGAGCAAAAATATTCCCCAGTTGCAATTTCATGAATGCCAAATATCTTGTTCAGCATTGAAGCTAAAATTGAAGGAAATGTTTAATGATTGAATGAAAGAAGCCAATAGGCCCGGCATTTAGCTGCTAACCTACTTTATATTTACCAAAGTAGAGAGTCAGAATTTGTGTGAAGTAAAAAAGACAAAAGGATCAGTTAACTATTAATGTGTTTAGAGTGTGTTGTAGCTGCCGTCAAACTCTGCAAACCTAATGAAGTAATGTAAATGTGATGCCCAGGTGATCGTGTCTCACTGCTCCAAAACGAGAACGACTATTTCAGCTTCAAAATGTGTTAATAAAAATATCCAAAAATACAGGAAATTAATTATCTAGAAATCTAGAAAATTATATATTAAAATCTTCTGTCCTATCTGCTTTGTTCATGTTTCAAAATAATGAACAAGAAGTTTTACTGTAGCAGCTCTGCTCACGTATCACACGGACCTAATATTGCCATCTAGTGGACGAAGCACGTAATAATCACATCACCCTTTCTTTAATGCACAAATGAAATGAAAGTAACATGTGACACTGTTTACATGCAACATAACTTCCAACTAATTCTGAGCCTGCTTAAAGGTATCAATACATTTTGTTACAATTTATTTATTTTTTTGCACTTATAAATTCAATCTATCACATTTTCCACTTCCTCATAACCTTTATTTTTAAATTATCTTTTATTTTTTGCAAGCAACAAAGCTGACTTTAGAAACTGTGTGATAAATCCCATTTCATAGAGTCTGAAACAGGAAGTGTTCAACTGTTGCGTAAAGAAATAATAAAAAGGTCTAAAGTCTGAATAACTCAGATACAAAAAAAAGGACATTAAAACTTTGGAAAACTTTGCCAAGGTTTCAAATCAAGCCATAGTCGCCTGCATCACTCCATCTAATGTGAATATGCTTGAAGACTAGCTGTCATCACAGATAGATGGTAAATAGCTAAAACAGAGTCAGAGGATGAAAAAAAAATCCAAGAGAAAAATGTTTTGTGAACTTTAAACCTACCGGATAACTTTAGACGTCTCCACCCAGTCTGACTGCTGGCTTTCCCAGGAGTCCACTGTGATCCACTCTGAGCTTTCTGTGGCCAGTCTGGCCATCTCCACCCGGTGGCTGGCCTCAATCAAACCCTTCTTCTTATAGGCATCGCCCACCGGGGAGATGATTCCTTTTATCACACTGTAGTGACCTTAAAAACACAAAGGAGATGCAGTTTTGGTGTTTAAATCACAGTAGGAGCGTGATTTGAGATGATTAAAAAATAGAAGCAATAATGAGTTATGTGGAAATATTCCAAAATTGCAGGTTAGCCTCAAATAGGCCAGGTGTCTTTTGGTCCACTTTGCACCAAGTTTAAAAGTGCATTATTTATTACTGTGCAAAATGAAATAACACAAATGATCATTTGTGCCGTTTCCAGCTCTTCAAAACCACTTTTTAAAGTTTAAAATTAACACTTTAGTACTGCTTAAGGACCTCAGTGCTTGAAGGAGGCCTTAAGTTCTAGACAGCATTAAATGCATTTTAGGATACTTTAAGCACAACCTTTCTGTAAAACATGTAAAAAGAAAGTAGCTCTCACTTTAAATTCTACAATTGTGTGTATTTTGTACATATTTAACATTACTAGGGTGTACTTTTAAAAAAAAAAATATGCCCAACTAAGAACCTATAAAGAAATAAGGAAAATCATAATATTCTAGAGTTATTTTCTATTATTTGTTGATCAGTTGTACAGTGTTCTACTTTCCACTTAGTTAAAGATGATGCTGCAGATACTTATCAGGCAGAAGACAGTAGAAGCACATCACACAGTTCCCGGGCTCCAAGTTCATTTTAAGATTCATTTTTGATTAGGCTTACAAAGTTTCACAGGGAAGTAGACAGAAAACTCTTAACACTAAAACCAAAGGATGTAATCTTAAATGGCTTCAACCTGTGTCTTCCAGGTGATCTCTGGCCAGCTCAAACATCCTCAGGTGCATGTTAGTGATGGGGTTGAAGGAGCCACAGGCCAGCAGAACCACTTTGGATGTAGTGGGATTCTCCATTACTCATACTGGTGCAGGATTTGCCCTGCAACAAACACAGCAGCTGACATTACTAAAATGCGATTTAGTTAAAAAAATCCAAGAGTTAAATCGCATTTTAACGTAGGCACAAACAAAAAATTAACAAACCGAGGTAAAATACTTAAGGTTTATTATGCTGAGAGCATAAATAGCAGTGCTATAACTTGAGCTAACATGTGTTAGTCTCGTTAAAGTTGAATTTTCCATTGTAATCTGGATTGTTAGCTCTATAAATTAGCAACATGGAGGTAACCCAAATTACTTTTAAGAAGACAAACGAAAAATAACAGTCGGTGTTCAAAAGAAATAGTACGTTTTCGTACCTATAATAAAATAATGCAGTTTCTGTTTCGCTCTTCTATGGGTGTCAGCTGTTTCCTGTACGTAGCTGACGTCGAGGGCTACGTAAGGATACACAAATCTGATTGGACAGAATTTACGAGAGCCGCACCCACGTTCTGAAGTTACGTTCATGGTCACAAATCCTCAAGACTTATGCGACTCGAGACGAACAGTAAACACTCTTTTTACTAAAATAGTAATTTTTTTTATATGGGTTTTTATGCGGTGGCTCTGTTCTTTATTCTATTGTTTTTCTCATTAGCCTGAGGCAAACGTCCGTCGTTCCTACGGCGTGTTTATAACTGGTTATTACAAAGACAATTCACGGTGAGATGCTGTGCTTTAGCATGCTAGCTTACTGTCAGTATCAATGTTTATCTGAGCCTTCGGGTTTATCGTGAAAAATAATCAGTAATAGTGACCAAATACAGTAAATACAGTGAATACAACCTTCACCGGGCATCCACTTTAGTCTGTTTGGGACTTACTGATTAATGTCATTCTGATCTGTTGCTTGTTAATTTGCTTCCTTAAATCTGACACTCCAGAGTTTGGAAACAGGATTTTAACATAATGGCATCACGGGGCAAGTCCGAAACCAGCAAACTGAAGCAGAACATGGAGGAACAACTTGACAGACTGATGCAGCAGCTTCAGGACCTGGAGGAATGCAGGTGGACTATAAGCCAATCAATACACTCATTTACTTTTACTTTTCTCTTCTTTAAGGTCCTTATCATTTCTTTTTTTTCCCCCTTTTTTTCCTTTTCTAGAGAGGACTTGGACGAGGAGGAATATGAGGAGACAAAGAAAGAGACACTGGAACAGCTGGAGGAATTCAATGAGTCCCTGAAGAAGATAATGACAGGAGACATGACACTGGTGGATGAACTTGGTGGGATGCAGCTGGTAGGGACATTTATTAATAAGCACTCATTACTTTGTGGAAGTAATACTCCCACTCGGTGACGAAAATAATTTATCTCATCTCATGGGCATTTATGCAACATTTAAACCCGCTCAAAGTAGAATCTGTCTGAGAAGGCCTTACTGTCGTTTAATTCATATCTTAAGACCACACATTGTGTTGTAAAGGTTAACATGAAGGCTTTTCTTCTAAAGTTTCAAACAGGAAACCCACAGTGAATATTTTTTACTGTCATTAAAGATCTTCTATATGTTTGTCTAGAATTTGGCCTTCACGTGTATGCTGTAAAATCTGTGACGCTGTTGCATAAAAGCTCAATTTACCCTTGGAAAAAGTTTAAACTTGGCAGTGCTTTCTAAAGCGCTAAAAATAAATGTTAATTTTAATTTGATGAAAACAATAACCTAAACCGTGCAGTTCTGAACTGAAGAAATCAATATTTCGACTTACTTGTTCCCTAATTATGAGAAGCTGCAGTATCTGACGACAGTGACTCAGATGTTGCATAATTCGCTTTTAGCTACCCAGTTGTTAGCACATAAAATTCTGAGATTGTCTCATAAAAATGAAAATGTATGTCTAAATCTGTCCCACTATATCATTGTGATAGTCTTTATCTCCATCAGGCAATCCAAGCTGCCATCAGCCAAGCATTCAAAACCCCCGAGGTGATCCGACTTTTCGCAAAGAAGCAGCCAGGACAGCTGAGGACCCGACTCGCCGAGGTTTGAGTTACGCTTTCAAACATTGCGCCAATCAGTCACAGAAATGGTCAGAATGTTTTGTCAGTCACATTTAGCATATTCAAGGGTTGACTGCAGAACATTTTCAGAATTTGGTCTTGTTCCGTTTTGTCAAATTGTTTAAACTTCCTAAACATTTCTTTTGCTGCTCCGTTCTCTCCTGGTTTTACCAATGAATGCACCTCTCACCGCTTTGTGTCCTCCAGTGCTGAAGAGCTGATAGACTCCATTGCTCCACCGAACATCAGACAACCAAAGCTCAGATCAGATCCCTGATTACACGGCCAAACCTGTGTCGTTACATTGACGTTGGCGTCAAAAAGGCTGTAAAAGCCCTAAATTCGGTTTTGAGCGCAGTCTCTCAAAACCCGCTTGCTCTTTCCTATCGTCGTGAAACCATTCCTGTCAGTCTTCACGGAGCTTTGTTAGAATGATTTGTGCCGTTAAATCTTTTGACCGATGAGCGTTTGGCTCATGTCGCTCACTGCATTGTGGTTTTCTTTTCCATGGCTCTGCCTGAAAATTGTGCGGCCTGTGTGTGACATTCCGGGCAGATGGACCGAGACGTGATGGTGGGGAAAATGTCTCGGGACGTGCACACGCAGCAGAAAATGGAAATCCTCACAGCCCTGAGGAAGCTGGGAGAGAAGGTGACGAACACCGCACTGCGCAGTGTGATTCGGTGGCTTCTGCTAACGTTTCCATGCAAAATTCCCAATGCAGTTTATTTTAGTCATGTGGCAGCCATGATGTTGACAGACTGATCTTTTTTTTAAAGAGTTGTGACATTGTAGATGTATTTCCCCCCCACCCCCTCAATAGCTCACTCCAGAGGATGACACATTCCTGGCTGAAAACGCGACGGCGACTCTGAGTCAGTTTGAAAAAGTCACTGCAAACCTGGGTGAGCAGAAACACTTTATCAACTCTTTCGGTTTGTCTCATTACCAACGCTCATCTTGTATTTCTTTCCCTTTTTTTTTTTCAGGGTCGGAAGACAAAATTATGGCCTTAGCCAGTTCTGGGGTGAAAACCCAAGCATAGACAGTTTACAAAATTATAGTTAAAAGTCATTGTTGTTCTTATTATTAAAAAAAAGAAAGAAAAAAAAAAAAAGAAGTGTGCCAATTAATCAAGTTTTGCATAAAAATCTGTGCAGTTTTTAGTGTTTCTAGAGATGCAAACATTTTTAATAGTATTGTTTTATACTTCTTCACTTTTGTAAATTTCAGTTATTTGTCCAAGTCTGTAAAATTGTAATATAGTTGGTACGAGTACATGCAGATGAATGTAGAGGTGCTGTGATTTGTAGTGTTTGTTTTCCTGTGTGCTGTTTTACAACCTGAGAGTTCTTAGACTCTTAAGGTTTTAATTAAACTGAAGTTGTTTGGATAAAGCAGAAACACTAGATGATCCTGAGCCTTTGTGAAGCCGCCTCAAGGCTTGAACATCATCATTCAAGCTAGAATGAAAATCATTACTTGTGGTCTTTTAATGATTATTTTATTATTTATTATTATTATTATTTTTAACCGTGGTTAAACACAAGAATTGAGATCACCAGTTTGACTTTGTTGTGACAAGAAGAACGTTTAGAGGAATCAAGGTGAGGCAAGTGCTGAGCACGGTGTTGGCAGTATCATGCTGGGGTCTAGATATTTGCCCAAAGTGGATGGAACAGTGAATAAGGAGGATGACTACTATTAAATTGACTTGAAATCAGCAGGGGGGTGGTTGAAACTCGGAAACAGCTTGTTCAAACAACAGAATGTTCCTAAAATCAAATCCAAACTGGATGTGTTTGGATCGCTTTTCAAAGCTTTTTGAAATGTGACGCCAGGAAACCAGGCAAGTTAAACAAACGACCGATTCTACCAAGAAGGTGAATGAAATATAGAGTTTCGCCAAAAGTCTTTAACAGATGGAAAAAGCACGGGGATGAGATATTAGTTGCTAATGAGCATTTATCTAAAAACACTTGGGGTTGTATACATATATTTCAGCCATTACCGGTATGCACAGGTTTGACTTTGTATTACTGAAAAGCAACAATAACAAACTTACACACCTAGTTCTTGTTTAAAAAATAAAAAATCACAGCTTGTATTGTACAATCGTCCCATGCTGGACAGATTGGCATAAATTAATCTCCAAAAGGCCCAAGCTAAAAGATTGGTATGTAAACTTCTGACCTGGACTGCACATAATGTCTGTTGTTTGCTGTAAGAAGCATAAAGTGACTTCTGACTGTACAGAGCCGCTCCTCCACAGAACCAGTAAAAATGCTCTTTATATCCATCGTGTGTGAATTATTGTGCATTTCAGATATTTTAGTGACTAAACTGAGCAAAAGTCACATTTCAGTGCTGGTAGAACAGAATCAGTAGGTTACAGGAGGACAAAAAAAAAAGTTTGTTGAAAAGATGTTTGAAAAGTAGTTTCACACACAAGCATTATGATGGAATCAATACATTAAACATCGGTTTTTAAATGTTAGCTGTAGTTACTTCTTGTATCCAGCGGCTGTGGGAAGATACGCATCATGCGGTAAAACAGGTTCAATGGGTTTATTTTATTCCTCCTCCTACTGTCTATAACTATGACTGTTAGGTTAATTATCTCTAAATTGACCTTATTTATTAGAGCGTGTGTGTGGATGTATGTCCTGTGATGGTTTGGCTTCCTGGATTTTAGGCATGCTCCATAAGTCTTCAGTAATGTTCAAGTTGGCAGTGTTTAAATTTTATTAACCTGTGATCTTAAAAAAAAAAAAAAAAGTTGCACAATTTTTACTCAACACCAGGGGGCACTATTGCTCCAGACGTTCTGCATGCAGGGTGTGTTATTCCACCCCAGAAATGCATGTTAAACAGCGGCACAGTTACTGTAAAAAAAGAACAAAAAACAAAACAAGAACAGGAAGTGTTTACATCCCATCAGTTCATCCTTTATTTTGTGTAAGAGCGAGCGTCGACTTGGCTACAACCCGCCTCCAACAAGCAACAAAGGAAGCATCCAACATTTTTATGCAGACATCACAACCGTTTGTCCATTTGAGCAAGATTTTAAAGGAAACAGCAAATAAAATAAAATAAAAATAAACAATCTGGTCTGGAGGGTGACGGATGTGTGAAAGAAGACAATCTCGAGAATCAGTAGTGCGTCACAGACTCCTTTCTCCGTCTCAACCCCACACGGGACATTCACAAACGTGTGGCTCATGCAAAGTGGATTCCTAGTAGCGGCGCTACGGCCTGGCTGCCGTTTTATGGCGAGAGGTGACTCAGGTTAAGGGGGTTGGAGTCATGGCGGAGGCTTGTGAGAGAACCATTACTGACTTTTTGAACTGGACTTTGAACTGTCTGACAACGATGAAGATGCGAGTTTTGGAGATGGCAGGCCTTACTGCGACTGCGTAAAATTCATGCTGCCCTCAGAATCACTCCTCAACGACTCTGGCGATGGGACGCGGTTCAAAAAAAGAAAAGAAAAATAAAATCACCTTCCACTGTACACAGACAGCAAAATTTATTAGTACGCCCACATTATGCTGCCAAAGCGATTTCTTCATGTACTGTACATCATTTAAAGGTGGATTCAGTACAATATCTATAGAAGATACAATATGGATCTACTTTCTCTACACATCAACAAGGACACATGACATCTAATGTAGAATGTTTGTAGTTTCAATAAAACTAGCGGTGGACTACAGTCACTACAAGCTGGAAAAAAAACATCTCAGCTTTGTAAGAAATCTAGCATCAAACAATAATAATAATTTTTAAAAAAGCCACAAATAAAAGAGCGTGGATAAATGTTTGTTGGTTTTTTTTTTGTTTTGTTTTTTTCTGTTAGACCTGCTAATTTTGCAACGATTGGCGAAAAGGCACTCCCCACCTCAGCTGGCTCAGACCTGGCCCCGTGCTTTACGTGTCGTCGTGGAAGGGAGACTGGTCGTTAAGCAATTAACTGGAGATTAGAAAAAAAATTAAAATCAACTCTTTAAAAGTTCTGTCCCCATAAAGAAAATCAGATTTGGCCTCTGAAAACAGACTCATGCAAAAAAAGAAAAAAGAAAAATAACTAAAATCCAGCCACTTGAGCTTTTTGTAAACGCCGCTTCTGCGCCATGCAGTGCCCCAAATCTGGTAGTAATTAACGCAGCTTTTAGTACCCTCACAACTAGAATAAAGCGCAAAGGATCGTCATCTTCTGGTTTTGTAAGACAAATATATTTATATATTTATATATATATGTATGTATGTACACAACATTGACGGACAACAGTGTCTGAGAGGAGACAGGCTGGTCACATTTTCCCAATCGATCGTACGAGCTTCAACACTAAACTCCAGCAGGAAAATTAAGTTTACCAAATGTAAACAAATGTGTAGGAACAACTCTCCCAGCGTGGTTCCATGAACAACAAAGTCTAGTGGTCTGCTGTGAGAAAAAAAAAGAAAAAAGAAGAAGCTATTTTTAAAGTGTTTTCCTGCTGAAATAGAGCAAAATCCGTCACGCGGGTTGGAGCAGGAGAACAGGTTGAAAATGCACCGAATAAACGTCTCAATCATCTTAGCCGTGGAGCAGCCGTGCAGCCGTGGAGCAAAGATTCATTTTTTCTCTCTGAAAAACAATCCAACCGCCACCACTGAACCTCGGTGGAGGTGCGGAGCGAACCTCTGCTGGTCCAAACTTCGGGACCTACTTTTCAAAATCTCGCAGCCTTGCTTTCCAAAAGTACCAAATGTTTGTGAAATAAGCGCAGCTGATCTGAAAAGTAAAACCAAAAAGATTCCTGCTGTACAACAACGAGTTCCACCGGGAACGAAATGAGGTGAGCGCCAGGAGTCGAGCATTGCCACCTGTGCAAGCGGAGCCAAGCGTGACGCATCGATGGGCCAAAGACGCCACGATTTAATAAATAAGTCATTTATTAAATATTTATGTGTCTTAATCATGATATAGGAAGTGATTTAGCTGTCATTATTTAAATATCACAATGTTATATGGAGCATAATTAAAAGTGGAGATGGTTGATTAGCATCTGGATTCACAATGTTAAAAATATGAAGTATTTCAGTGTTTATTGAAATATTTCAAAGTCCTGCGGTGGCAATTGGTTTTAAGGCTATAGAACAAAAAACAAACACAAATGCTTTATGTATCAGTTGTGATACAAAATAGCTTTGAGTTGGGTGCTTAAAAGCATCTGATGAGGAGTTAAATTTTTAAAAATATAAAAAAAATTGTTAGGCTGAAACTGCAGTACAGGCCAACCAATCAGATGTTAGGGTGTCTTTTACAACAGTAAGTTATTTCATGACAGCAGAAAATCTGAAACAATTAAATGAAATTATAAAATTCTTGTTTCATTTTAATATGTAATGAAATTTAAAATCAATAATTTACACATTTAATTCTGTAATCAGTAATTTATTGACATTCCTCTTTGTGTATCAATCCAAATTTTTGCTTACTAAGTCAGTACAGCGTAGAAAGATTGGAGAAATCACTTAAATGACTTATTTTTCAGAGTGCGGCGCTTTAGGTCCTCGACAGTAAACGGAGCGAAAACCTGTCGAATCATCCTTGCTCACGAGAAAAGCACTGGAACCGATTTCACTTCTCGCGGAAAACGACCGAAAGAAAACGTCAAAAAAAACAAAAGAAAAACGGACACCACTTTGTCATGGAAACCTCCGCGTAACAGTCCTGGGTTTCTCATCACGAGGCAGACTTTAGGGGAAAGCGCGATGGAACAGCTTCAGCGGAAATTCAGCGACATGCTACGGCCTGCGGTGACACAAATATTCTACATTAAGTACGGCGTGTTTTTTTTTTTGTTTTTTTGTTTTTATTTTTTAAAGATATCGAGCCCTGCTGAGCGGGCTTTCACTAAACACATTGACTAAATTACATTGTTGTTTTCATATTTACAAAAAAATCTTTAAAAAGCAATTCATTTCTCTACACATAAGACTTCCCAAGTTTTCCTCATGCACTAAAACAAGAAAAATAAAATAAAAAAGAGAGAGAGAGAGAGAGAGAAGGGGAGAGAGGGAGATTGCAGGCTACTTTGATAAAATTGCTTCACTGTGGACTACAATCAAAAAAACCGAAGTCATGGCAAGCGACCCTAAAAGCGTTAAGCCAAAGGATATACGTCGGGAAATCTAAACGAATCTCTGCGCGAAAGCCTGACTGAGAACAGAAAGTGCAGGGCTGACTTCCTCGCACACTCCAGAAGAAATGCAGGCCAGGTTTTCCAGGGAATTAAAAAGTATAATAAATAAAAAACATAAAGTAAAAATCAGCAATCCGGTGATGACTACACTACACTGAGTACCACCACGAAGATAACAACAGGAAAGCCTTGACCGTATACGCTGAAGGACTCTTCTATACTTTATTTATTCTTTTGTCAATGTTTTTTGGAGGGGTGCGTAAAGCGGTGACTGTGGCTTGGTTATGTGTGTGTGTGTGTGTGTGTGTGTGTGTGTGTGTGTGTGTGCGTGTGTGTGGGGGCTCGGTGTGTCTCAGTAGGTGAGGGTGGAGTCGTCCCACTCCAGCTGCTGCTGTCTGCTGGTCCCCTGCTGGTCTTCTGGCTCGCCGCCCTCCTCGTCCTCGCTGCTCTCTGACTCAGCGCTCGTGATGTCGTCTTCCTCCTCCCCGTCCTCGCTCTCCTCCTCCTCTTCCTCCTCCTCCTCGCTGCTGTGTTGGTCCTCGTACGTCTGCATCACAGGGTGCAGGAAAAAGGGCGGGAGGGGGGATTTTGGTCACCAATGCAACAACAAAACAAACAAACAAACAAACAAAAAAAAAAACAGGCAAGATACGTCCCAAGCGTGTTTGTTTGCACGTCGAGGTGCTTCGTCTGTGGTCTACGTAGCTCTGGTAGTCGTTTTCCCTCCTTTCTACTTAATGATCTCCTCTCATCCCTCGGCTGCCATCATCATAAAATGCAGGGTTGGCCTGAAAGCTAATTCGAGAGCTTAGAGGAGGAGGGATGGCAAATGAGTGCAAAAACGGCAAGACAGCGAACGGATTGCAGCTTTAACAGCAGCTTTCAAGCAACCTGCCCCTCCCAAAGTTGAGGAAATCAGGGACAATTGTTTTGGTGCACTCTAACTTAATAAGGGTATTTTACACCCAGTTTTGCTGTAATGTTAAATTGAAAGTGCCGCTGATATATAAGGGGTGCTTGTAACATTGTAAACTTGTTGGCCACTTCTTTGGTGCTGCTTTTAGGGATTTAGCAGCAGTGTATGAATGTACGTTTCATTTTGAATATGGTTGCTTGAAAATCAGACAAAAACAGTCAATATTCAGTCATTTGTGGCCAACTGTGATTTATATTATGCATGTATGACACTGTGTCGTCCAGTCCAAGACATTTCTATTTGATTTAACATTAGAAAATTATCTTATAGAGTGTTACGACATTTTAAAACTATTTGTTGATGTTACTAATGCTATAGGATAGATCAACAAAGAGTAGTCCATAATTGTGAAGCTGAATTTTTAAAGGTTGACAACTGTTGTAAACTTAAAAATCAAAGCATTTGTACTGTGTTGCCCCGGGGCTTTTAGAGGATGCCTCCAAAAGTTTTACTAATGTAGACACTCAAATTTGTACCGATTCTCGCTCTCTTTTTCCCCCCCCCCCCAAAACAGTTCAGCCAGATTGGACTGAAAGGGGGTTGTGAGCATCAATTTTTCCTCAACACTGTTTTATGGTTAAGTTTCATGCATTTACAGTTGTTGATCTTAGCTTGAGAGTTCCCCTTTGCCTCCTGCTTTCTGCCTCTCCTGGTCGTGAGCTTCTTTGTCTCCTCTTTGCATTTCAGCCATCCTCATGTTGAGATGTGGTCCGGTTTGTCGTTTATCTTTCTTATTTATTTTCAAGTTTCTGTTCTGCCGTTTTACGTGATCACGTTGCCTCCAGCCCCTTTCACAAAAAACACGTCCATCGTAAACCCACGCAGCTGTTTTTAAAATGAATGTGTGCGGGATGAGAAGAGGTGACGCGCAGCATCAGTGTCAGCACTGCAGGTAAAATCTGTCGGGAGTCAGGAACAATTATGGTGAGAGGACTCAGCAGCCATCTTGTTCTTAGCTAAGCATGTGCGCCAAATCTGATGATTTCCGACTTTTATTTTCGGTTCATTTTATTTCGGTTTTATTTTTGGTTAACTCATCAAAGTGTAATGTTTACTGGTTTTTGCAATTGTTGACTGCATGGTGTCTTTTATAACTTTGTACTTTTGTGTTTCTATGATGTTATACAAGACAGAATGTATAGAAATTCAAAACATGCATCCTTTGTTTGTTGTACTTCTCATATTCTGTCTTTTTAAACCGAGACACAGTTTAAACAAATGCTCTTATTTCTTGTTCAGTTTTTAGTATTTTGTGTTTTGCTTCACTGACATGTTTTTGAACAGAAAAGCTTTTCTTATATTTTAAGGGATTTGAGATGAAAACGAAACCAATCTCAACATTCGTTCTCTAAATGTTTCTCATGCAGAAACTTAAAAAGATGATTTAATAGAATTTTCAATTCAATTCAAAACTACTTTATTGATCCCAAAGGGATAAATTAGTTAAAATTTAAGTTAAATGGTAACGTTAGCCTATAATTTCTTTTATACTTATTAAAAAAAGGACTTCCTTTAGCTATCCTTTGTTCAAAAAGTGATTGAATTTAATTTTTTCATATGTTTACGCCTGCCAAAATACTGAGATTTATAATGGTGGCTTACATGGGACAACAAACCCGTTTCTCTTGCCATAAACAGTGGAGAAAAAAACACAAAAATCACTGATTCATTCCTGTTTCAAATGCAACTCTAGTTCTGCAACAATGTCCCTCCATCACGGCTTCTAATAATCAGGACTAGGACACAGTCGCAGCATCACACAGGACAACTAATCAAGTGTAAAGCTGAACAATCTTTTGTTAAACGGTGAAATATTTCATCTCATTTTGCATTTTTTTTCTATTTTTTTCCTACCTCCATGGGGTTAACTGTGATGGTGAGGGCCGAGTCGTCCCAGTCCATCTCGTTCTCCTTGCCGCTCTCCTGGTCTCTCATGGAGCGCTGGTGTGCAGCTCGGATGCGGAACACGCCCAGGATTATCATGAACACCAGGAAGCTCACACACACCACGATGACGATGGTGGCGGCGCTGGGGACCACTGCAGAGAAAACAGCCCGAATCAGAAAGCAGCGGGGGGGGGGGATTGATAGAAGGATTCTGGTTTTATGCAGGAAGGCGCAAGAGCATTTCAAGGACAGCAGCGACCACATGAAGGCGTCTAGGAGCTCAAGGTGTGTGTGTGTTTTCTTTAAATAGCTTTTCCTGTCTCCCGACAAACTGCTCCACTTTCCCCAATGTGATCCAGATAGGATCTCTGCTCTGGACCGGGAGTGTTTGTCAGATACCAGAGGCTAGAATACGAGGATGAGCTCCAAACCTGGGCGGTGCAGATGTCACAGACTTGAGCTCAAGTGTAATCCTTAAACCAACGCCATAAAATGAAACTAAAAGGGAAAAAAAAACAACAGCAACAACTCGTGTTTCACAGACGCCCTACTTTGGCTAAATACGCAGTAATCCATCTGCAGCGGCGCCCGCCTTTTAGCAGACCGGATCATTTCTAGAGCTTTAATTAAACAGATTTGATTTCAACACTTAGCATCAATACCATCTGCCTATTAAAACCGGTGAGACGCATGTAGCTAAAACACAGTTTTATCAGGTTTTGAGCAACGTAACACAAAGACAGTGTTAGCATGATTAAAACAAACCAAAAAAAAAATAAATAAAAAATCAGAATGTTCCACAGATTTCAGTACCCGAAGCCTGGTGAGCGTTGACCAGGTTGTGACCAGACAGATCGACGGAGGCGTGATGGACAGGATTGATGAAGTTGGGCTGCACCATGGCGTTGTTGGCGTGCTCTACAGGATTGGACGTGTGAATCACATTGACCTAAAGAGAAGGGAGGCCTCGCCTGTCAACTTCTCCTCTCAAACAGGGCATTTTGAGGTTGTCAGTGATTCATAGAAACGACGGTGATGTGTTAAGAGTGCTCCTACCTCAACCTTGAAGTCGTTGCTGATGTAGCGACCGTTGAGTTCAGAGCAGACCAGCTTGAACTTCCGGTCAAAGAGCGCTTCGGTGTGCCAGTTCTTGTAGCGGATGAGGTGCAGGACCTGCTCATAGTTGGCCATGGTGTTCACACCTGGAAGACACGCAGAGAAGCTCAAGTACATAAACGCCTAATTTCGGTGGAAGCTATCCATCTGTGATGTTGTGTACCAGTTATGACGAGGCCAAGGTTAGACGAGCTCATCTCCAGGGCGCGCTGCTGCAGCTGAGAGACGTCCACCTCCAGGCTCTCATGCTCGCCGTCCAGCTCATCTCCCACCACAGACACTTCACACGAGTCCAAGTTGTGCATGATCTCCTCTGACACAACTGTCTCTTGAACTGAAAGAAACCCAGCATAAAAAAAAAAACAAACACATTACCAAGACAGCATTTGAAGCATATTTCACAGATGTTTCTACATTATTTAAGAGCTGCATTAAAGGTTAGAACCTGCCACCTGATATCGATTTGTCTAGTTTCAAAGCTTGAACATGCAGTCTAGCTTTTGTTGCAGCAAATTCATTTCTCCGGCGACTACAATTAAATGATTTTTAACATCGACTGTGACCCTGTTTGCTGTCCGGTCATGAGAGTTGGGTCAGATTAAAGCGAGTAAGAGCAACTGATCTTGCTAAGCCCCCTTTGTCCCATATGCCAATGTGTCGGCTCTGGAGCATGTCTATTGTCCTTCCTCGTCTTAACCCATGTGGAAGCCCGACAGATGGCACGGCTGGTCGCTTACCACGCCCACAAATAAACAACTTAGCTCTGATTCCCAAAAGTCTCATTGTGTCTGTACAGTTCCCTCATCCTCCAGGCAAAGTTACTGCCAGCTACAGTATCTCTACGCTGATATAAACCTTTCAGCCTTCCAGGTTATTTATTCAAGAAGAAAACATGTCAGCAAAGCCTGAAAATTAAAGCTCGGATCAAGACTTTCACTCCATTTAATGAATAAATACACAGACCGTGTTATGCCAACACTCTGGCTGAAAACATGTCTGACTGCTTTCGTTTTATTACGACTAAGTATCTGACTAATTTTCTAAACTGCGAGGTCTCGTCTGAAGGTCCAGGCGTCCCTTACCTGTGGGGTCGTCGTCGGTGCCTTCTGCTGCTTCAGACTCTGCGTCGGCCTCCATTTCCCGGGTGATGGTGCTGACGATGCGAAGCTCGGGGAACAGAGTCACGCCTTCCTGGCTCTCGAATTCGGCGGCGCTGCGGGCGAAGTGGTCGATGCCGCTCAGGCTGATCTTCGGCTCCTCGGGCTGCAGCACCATCACGTAGCCTTCAGCGTCCGGCACCGCCACGCAGGCGTCCTCGTTCAAACACCTGGCGAAGAGTTGACAAATACCCTGAAATCACGGTGGTAGATGAAAGAAACCCTGTCCTCTAATTTAGTGCGCATGCCGTCCACTCACAGGCTCCTGAGATAAATTACGTTTTGCTTCCGTCACTTACTTGACAGTGGTGGAGATGCGGAGGTGCCTAATGCCTGGAGTTGGGAACTGGCGGGAGTTTAAGTAGGAGATGTGCTGCATGACTTTGTCAAAGGCGCCGATGTCGTCGCCTTCCACTGTCAGAGAGGACTGGCTGGGGTTGAAATCAACCTAAGTGAAGGAAATGAAGTAGGAGTTTACATAACTGAACCCAAAAGTTTATTTATTTATTTACCTAAAACAGATCTTCAAGTGTAAAATCTCTGGAAGTTGAACCATTACGCCTACGGATTCGCCTTTACAACAGTGTGCAGACACGTAATTGTACAGGTTACTTATGAGACAATTAAAAATGTATTTAACCCTTACCCGTCTGCTTTTCAGCATCATTAAACCCTTCTAGTCACTTCCTTCTTTTATAATTCGCACAGAGAGGCGTCTTGTGACAGAAGAACAGCCTTCAGTGTGGAAGTTGTGACTACATCTGCTTCTTAGCTGGGTCAATTACAGTTGTGGTGCTTAAAATAGTGTCAGAGGAGGCACAAAGATGTACGAAGTTCTTTAAAAGGAAACAATTTTCAAAGTGTCATTTATTCATGCTGCAAAATGTGGAAGAGAGCAAGACTTTTGGCAGATAACAGGAAGGCTGAACAGAGTACAGGAGAGGGGAATGGTTTTATCATTTTGACCATCCAACATGATAAAACCATCTCTGCCTGATGTGAGACAAACTGGATTAAAAGGCTCTATATTCTCTAGCTCTATATTCTAGAGAATATATATGCTCCTACAGTCCTGGAGGGCCACTGTCCTGCAACTTTTAGATGCGCCTCTGCTGCACCACACCTGAATAGAATAATGAGGTCATTAGCAAGACTCTGGAGAACTGATCTACACAATGAGGAGGTAATTAAGCCATTTCATTCCAGTGTTTTGTACCTGTGGCACATCTAAAAACTGCAGGACAGCGGCCCTCAAGGACCGGAGTTCGACACCCCTACTCTAGAGAAAATACGTACAGAGACTGTGGTTATAAAGTTAGCCATGCCAAACAAGTAGTGGCCATTTTTCCACATTTTAAAATGTTAATTCTCGTTTAAGTCCTATTTGCAGTGATCGCTCTCTCACACAGGTAGGGTTTGCCTCTGCTCTGCTCACAGCAGTTCTGGTATCTTCCTGTATTATATTCTAACAAATTACACATATTATGTAATATATTACAAAAACAAAACAAAAAAAAATCAGTATGGTGGACAAAACAAACAGCTGCGATCTGTGTGATACGTCTTTAAAAGGAACTGACCAACCTGAACGAGCCACTCTGCTCCCTCACCTTCACCGCTGAAGCCACTTCCTCAGGCAGCTGCACATCCAGGCCTTCTTTGCAGGTGTACAAACAGTCGATCACCTTCTTGTTCTCCAGCTTGCCGGAGCGGATGATCAAGCCTGCAAGGTTTCCTCGGAAAAACTGAGCCATTCGGGCGTTCCCGCCTGGTTCGGAAAGTACGGAAAAAATGGAACAACGCGAAAATGAGTGAGCTACTTAAGAGGGGATTTCAATGTTTCAGAGCTGACTATGGAAGCGTGGTGTCTCAATGAGCAAAGCCGGCATGAATGAAGTTCATGCAAGTTAGTATATGCCCCCCTTAAAGGCCCGAGGCCCGGAGGATGAGACAGGCAGACGATGGATGAGCTTATGTATGCCTGCAGCACATGCAACATTTAAATCAATGAAGTGGAGCTACGAACGTACTGTGGATAAAGATATTGCAACAACAAAAAGACATAAAGGAGAGGAAAATTTAAAAAATAATAATCTGCTTTTCTCAGCAAATCGTGACAAACGACAGAATTTCAAGACGGGAAAATGTTGATATTGACAAATGTAATCGGTAAAACTGAGCTTTAATTTCTGCAGCGTTAGCCCCAAACCGCACATGTCAAGGTCAGACGAACTGCAGGTTTGTTATCCGATATGCAGGAGTTTTGACAAGGCCACACTTAACGGTATGGAGGAAAACAAGCAGCCGGATCGGAGTTGTTTTTGTGCTCTTTACGTTTCTATTTCTGTTCTGCTGGAGACAGAGTATCGGCTGAAATAGAGGACAAACCTCCCGACTGCTGAAGATCTAAATAAATTATTAAAAAGAAGGTGAAGAAAATGAAAGAAGAAGAACAAAACAAAACAGGTAGGACGGCATCGCAAAACTTATACGCAGCCCATCATGCTGTAAAGAACGTCGATCAACAAGCAAACAACGATCTTTTGCATCTAGAATGTTCCTGTCATTCTAGTTAAAAATGGCGTGAAGATGCGGTTAAGCTGGTAGCATGGCGGGACGTTGTGGACACATGGACATGTCTGAGGAGGAAGGGAAAGACTTAAGCAACCTGAGGTGGTCTCAGGGGCCGCCTCAGTGTCATTGTCATGTCCCGAGTTTTCTGTAATTGGACGGAGAACGAGAGAGCAGGGAAAGAGAGAGGAAGGAAGGTTGAGGATTTTTTTTTTTTTTGCAGGAGAGACTACAGATGCTAGAGAATAAAAAGATCATGCTGCATCAGTAGAGATTCCCAGGAAGAGTAAAAACAACATTTAGTGACTAAACAAAATACAAAACTGACTGTAAAGAGTACTGCTAGATAGTTTTACTATTTTCATCATCATACAGTGCTTTATGAAAATATTCACACCTCTTGAACTGAAATTCAATTCAAAATTCAATTTATATCATAGTATTATGTCATATAAATTTGTCTGTTTCAATCTATGTAAACCAGGGTTTTCGGTGACTGTCACTGTGAGACACAGAGGTGGATCTCCAGGACAGCGGGCAGTGTTGGAAACCCCCGATATAAACCGTGAATGCTTATTAAACAACCTGAAGGGAATCAGAGTGTCTACCTTGCCAGCAGGCCCCAACTGTGAGCTGAGTCTCGATCTTAGAGGGGTGCAGTGGGTAGTCCTCTGTGACCATGAAGGGCTCGAAGGCCGTCCCGTCCACAAACAGAGAAACGGTGGGGAACTCCACGTTGAGCACATAATGATGCCACTCTTTGTCACACACCTGTAAACGTGGCAGTTAAAAAAAGACAAAAAGAAAAAGAGTTGAAAAGCTGCACGAGAGCAAACGGAGCTCGGTTTGAGAGGCAGCGGCTGACCTGGTCGAGTTTCCAGTGGAACTCTGCTGGTTTGTAGTTCTCCGCCTCGGACGGATCCTGGCGGAGGAGAAGGATTAGCCTGCAGTTGTGAACGTAGAGGGAGTAGTGGTGTCTGTTCATATCTGCAGGTAGGAAGAAAGAGAAAAAGATCAGGTTAAAAAAACCAACACTACTTTGTTCTCATCAGAGCTCCAAAATTTTAACGTGTGGTGACCCACAAGGGCGGGATTCATGCTTCCATGACTGGCAGCTAAAGAGAGGTCACTGATGGTGCGCTGACATCACGGGCCTCGGAGCGTCCTGTCCGGGACGCAGCCGCTCTGATGTAATCCTTCCTATATAAGCAGCCACGGCCGCCTGCTCACGGATCAGACCAGAGACTTTACAGAAAATAAGATCAAGGCGGCCTGTGACTGATCGTATAGTCTCTAATATAAAAGGAAGCGCGGTCAGTGAGCAGAGGTGAGGGCGAGGACTTGCACGCTCCAGTCGGCGCAACACAAACACTGATTAGAACCGCGGCGTTAAGTCTGAGCCAGAGATACGGCGGCTATTTTAATCCTGTGAACTAGCAGACCAAATGTGCGCGGCGGTAACGAGATGCCGAGGGAACTCGTCACAGGTTTGACCTCAGACACTCAGCTTTCAGATGCATTGACCTAAAGAGGAACGACCTAGAGTCAGCTAGATCAGGCCTGAACCGTCAGAGACACATAAAGATGATTACAAAGTCGGCCTGCTATCACCTGAAGAACAACGCCGACTTTTGTTGATCTGATCAGAGCGACGCCGTTTTTCTGCAGAGTATCAGATTATCATAGACCTCTACCTGTTTTGTCCGAGTTACAGAGGATCGTCTCCTTGTCGTGGGAGCCGGGTCCGTGCCTCATCCACACAGAGATGGTGAAGGGCTCCTTCAGGTTGGCGTTCACCAAACCATCGGGCACCTTGATGGCCTGGGTGCCGTTGAATTCAAACACCTGGTCGCTGTCGTGTCCATTATCAGTGGGCAGTCCCACCGTCCAGTTGGCAGAGCTGCTCGGAGCAGGAAGGAGCTCCACGGTGCCGGAGCTGGCTCCTAAGATACGACGACGGCAGAAGCAGATTTACATATCTACACTGGACTCTGCTTTGTGTGCATATACTTTAACTTGAAAACATGCAACTTTAACATGTTAAGTTTCATGTCTTTATAAGGGAACAGATGGAAAGGCAGATCAAATTAACGACAGAGGTGAAAAAGAATGCCTAACAAAAATAAAATATTTATTTTATTGCAGACGACATATTCTACTCTCATTTTTTGCATAATTTTCTTTCCACCTCACAACTGCGCGTTTGTAAAATGTAGAAAAGTTCAGGGAGAAGAAGTCCAACTTCGAGTGCAAATGATTAGCATTTCCAGCGGAGCGTTTGTGCATTTACCACACAGCTTGTGCAGTGACTTCTCAGAGTACGTGTCACGGTCACAGCCCTTTCCGATGTGGTTGGTTTCCAGTTCAATGCTGGCCCGGACGGAGGTGATGGGCACATCGCAGGTCTCCAGGTGCATGCTGGGGAAAAGAGCCAGGCTACCGGTGCCCGGTTCATACTCAGTCCTCTTATTGAAACCTGAGAACCAAGAGAAAAGGAGAATTGAGAGATTAAAGGAGGGATAATCTGCGTAGAGTTGTAAAGTAGTATAGAAAGTTTGACTTTCACACCTTGCCAGCTGGTTCTGCATGTGGGCTTTATGCTGATTTTGACCAACACGTCTTCAGAAGCTCGGTTCTTCCCGCAGTCGTAGGCGGTCACGGTCAGCTTGTACATGTGTTCTTTGCCGTAGCTCAGCTTCTCAGTGTTCTTAATAAAGCCTGACCAAGACAACAACAAAGGGGGTCAAGTTTTGACCATTTCTCTGATGAAAATGACATTTTTCTAAGCTATAAAGATGCAACAATATAAGACCCTCACAAACAGCCCAAAAATATTAAGTTGTTGAAGTAAAGGAAAAGAAGGAGATGGATGGACACTGTTTTTGAGGTGCCATTTTTGAACTGTCTTTAGTTCCTTCTTATCTGTTGATTCTGTTGTGCTGTTTTTCCAACAAAGAAATACAAGAAACAGACATGATGAGAAAATACCGACCACCCTGGATAATATTTACAGGAAGCTGAAATTGCTTGCGCTGAATTTTAAATGAAACCCTTGTGGCGTCAGTTTGCACACAAAATCGATAAGACTCCTTGATCCGTGTCAATACAACCCATTATCTCAGCCGCGTGCCGATCGGTTTTCCAAGCGGGCAAAGACAAAGGCACGCTCCTTCAAGGTCCTCACCGTCTTTGTCGATGGTGAAGGGAACGTCGGGCGTCACAATCTCGTAGCTGCAGATCTGGCTGAACTGGAAGGAGCAGTCGGCGTCCACCGCCTCCACCTTCAGGATGTTGTCGTATTTCTTCCCCTCGATGACGGTGGCTTTGTACGTCTTCTCCTTGAACACTGGGGAGTACTCGTTGATGTCGTTCACCTGGATGTGGACGGTCGCCCTGAGGGGAGCAGGAGCAAGGTTGGGCCGTTTTAATCAGCGGCGAGGATTTTAGTAGAAGCATTTCACTATGCAAGGGGAATTAAAAGGTCTGTTTATGTGTTTACCAGGAGTTTCACTCAAATTGAATACAATAAATTTTATTTTCAGTTTCTCTTTAGATTGTTTCTAAGAGAGGAGTTGTAGTGAAGAGCAGATAAAGCTAATTATCTTCTATTGTGGCTGGCGTCGCGTCAAGCAGCGCCAAGCAAGGTCTTACCTCCAGATTTATCCTCTGTTTAGTCAGAAAAAGCTCACTCTGGAGAAACTCTTTAAATTATAATTTCTTTCAAGCAATTGTGTAATTCTACTAATTATTTCTTATTACTTTCATCCTGTAAAAAGCTACATAAAAATTGTTACTCCAACTACAATAGAGTTTACAGTAATTTACCAAATCTGTCAAAGCCAAAAAAACCAGCAGAAAGCCATGCAGCAACAGCAGCATAATGAAGCACCAAGTTTGCAAACAAAAAGGTAAAACATCACATGTAACTAAGCAACAACTATTTCACAGACTAAATATATATTTAGTCTGCTCGTATACATTAATACGAGCAGTGGAGATAGCGTTAGCGTGACCACAGGAGCCAAAATCTGCAGTCTTCCTTATCTTTGCTCTTATTGGTCCATCCAATCAATAAGAAAATAAACGGGGCTCCTCGATTGGCTGCTTTGCAAGCGACATCCAATAGCGCGTAAAGTAGCAATGTGCCTCGGTTTATCAGCTGCCCAAGCTGTTAACGGTTTTAGATTTACTCTGCGAAAAAAAAATCTGTGCATAAATTGGAGTTGCATTTCACAGATCACTTCACAAACAGGTGAATATGCAAATACTGAACTACAAATAGCTGGGATGTATGGCTTAAAGTACATCCACGTGTTTCTCTTTTGATCACACAAGGTTCTGACGTTTAGAAAAATCAAGAAAAAAAAATCTCTGTCAGTATTCTGGCATTTAGAGAAACATAAACTAGCAGAAAATATTTAGCATGTTTTAATTACAGTGAGTAAAAATGCCTCTGTGTTTATTTATACAGTGCATGTAATAATGCAGTAAATCTGTGAATGTAAGATTTTCTTTAAATCCAGGTTAAAGTCTATAAACCGACTATCAAATCAGGGATCGTCTGACGTGGCCAGGCTTGACTCACTTGTGTGATTTCTTCATGTTGGCGCCGTCAGGACCCTCTCCACAGTCGTAGGCCTGGATGGTGAAGGTGTGCTCCTTCTGCAGCTCACAGTCGAGCTTCTCCTTGGCCCTGATGACCCCCTCGCCAGTGGACTTGTCCAGGACCACTGCCTCGAAGGGGACGTTCTGCCCGTGGATCCTGAAGCCGCAAATCTCACCTGGAGTCAAAAGGGAGCTTGCTCAGAACAGCCGATGAGAGATGCGACATCAAATTTTAGATAAAATGAAAAAAAAACAAAAAAACAACAACAGCGTTAATTGGAAAAAAAAAAAAAAAAAAGAAAAATCCACGCAAAAATAAACAAACAGCCACAGATTTTGGGAACCAAGGGGTTGTAGGTAGAGAAGTGCATGGAGTCTGTGGAGGAAGCCAAACCGCACATCAAGTGGGTGAGTAGTCGGGGGTGAGGGAGTGGGACATTTGAGGTAACTTTGTTTTAATTTCCAAGCCACTTGAAAACCAGTGCATCCAGTCATGCAGGCGGAAACTGAAGAAAAAAAAAAAAAAAAAAAAAAAACGTGGACAGGCATTTCACAGGAGCACTCAGGATGTTGTAACAAACGGAAGTCGTGAAAGAGAGCTTTAAAAGAAGTGAATACAAAGATAAAGGCATATTAGATAAATAAAATAAAAAAATTAAACATAAAGGTGATAAAACACCAATTCATCAATCAACACCCCCCTCCACCCACCAATAAAATCTGTGAAAGAAAAAGCAAAACAAAAAAATAACACTTCCTGTAAGTAGTTTGCACCATTTAAAGAAGAAAGTCTTCCTGTGCAATTCTGCCTGCCTCTCATCCAAAAAACAACTGCAAAACAAACCCATGAAATCATACGGAAACTAAACCAGCACGATAACAGGATCCAAAACAAAAAGCACTGGATGAGAACTGGGGTTAGAAATATCAACTTGCTTGACATCCACATCAAACGACTGCAGCCATGCTAATGGTTGGGATTAGTGGCGGAGAATTAAACTCAAAAGAGATCCACCGAGGCGAGGGATGCAAAAAACAGAAGCTTTGCAGCGAAGAGAGCGACAGGGAGAGTTTGCATCGGTTAACAATCTCAGCAAATTCACAGAAATCTGCAGGAGTTACTCTCAAATACTTGCAAGAGGAAAAGCCCAATGGTGGGCACGTGTAGCACCTTCAGGAAATCTGCGTTGTATTTTTATCTTTTACTGGAGTCAAATTCTGCTGGAGGATTTATTAATGGACATTTTAAAAGCTGCCAAGGTTATTTTTAATTGAACTTGCTGGACAAAATGGCGCCAGAAAGACAAGAGAACTCCTGTTTTCAAAGGTGGTTTTAGTTCTCGAGGTGACAGCTGATACACTGTTAGGGTCTGCAAACTGCAATGGATGTCTCATGCACAGATATTTCTAAGAGCAGTCAGTCCCCACATCACACTTTTCATCCAGCTGTTTCAGCTCTTTAAAAAAAAATAAAAATAGTCAAAGTGAGGCGGGGGGAGAGGGGGGGAAAGAACCAGCGAGAAACAAACGAGGAGGTCAATTACAGAGCATGATAGGAGTTTCTGTGTAAAAAGTGTGGATGCTGCTTTTTATGTTAGTGGGTTAATCGTAAAAAAAAATAAATAAATAAATAAATAAAAATAAGCACAAGGCAGAAGAAAAAAAGCCCACGATCACCTTCTTTGGTGAGGGTCACCTCAAAACTCTCTACGTGGAGGGGAGAGGAGATAAACCCAGATAGGAAGAAAGTTAGAAGACACGTTGAGGAAAAGAAGAGACATTCTTGAGCTGTACACCAACACAACCAACATCAGAAAAGCTCATGGTAAGGAGAAGGCTCTCTCCGAATTTTAAAAAAAGTGAATTTTTAAAAGCACATAAGACGTTTTTTTTTGTTGTTTTTTTCCCCCTGGAGATGACAATAAGGTTACAGATGAGAATCCCACTGTCCAGAGACTGTACGATCACACCCTCAGCCTTTGGGTGAGTCATTTATCTTGTTTACAGATGAGTTTCGCCACATTACAAGCAACATTTCCTACAAAACTCTCTGGAGGCTTCTGTGAAGGCCTCCGTTAGTTCACATCGGGGATTTTTTTTTTTTTGGGGGGGGATTTCGTTTGTTTCGGAAGCAGGCAATCAGGGAAGCCATATTTTATCCAGTTATCTCAAACTTAAAATTTATTCATTAATAAGGCGGAGGACAGCATCAGCTTTTATGTTCACTAAAAAGTTAATTTGGAAATCCATTTGCAAATTCTTCCTTCAATTCTCGGGAATTGAATTGGCAGATCAAGAGAGTCATTATTCGTGATTTGTGTTTCTTTTTTGGGTTAATAGCA
The DNA here is from genome assembly GCF_051168715.1 of Poecilia mexicana. NCBI lineage: Eukaryota > Metazoa > Chordata > Actinopteri > Cyprinodontiformes > Poeciliidae > Poecilia > Poecilia mexicana. The sequence continues at coordinate 12,475,906 of NW_028263376.1, read as the reverse complement.
GAGTCATCCATTAGCCTTGTGTTTGCTACCTTTACTTCCCACACCTGATTATGATGCACAAACTTAAATGTTTTTTATTGGGTTTTATACGACAGACAAAGTTAAACAAAATTGCCAAGTTGGAAGACAAAAAAACAAAGCAATTCCTGGGTTTCTTGATTTAAATTCTGCTCTCATCTGACCCGAGAACCTTCTGCCACATGTTTGCTACATTCCCTGTGTAGCTGTAAACTGGATTTCTCGTATCTTTTTTCCAACAATGGCTTCCTTCTTGTCAGGCGGATTTGTGGAGGCCACAAAGAACAGGTGAAACAATATTTTAGTAAACTGCAAATAATGCAAGCTCCAAGTTATAAACTGAATGATACTACAGTTGACCGGAAAATATATTTATTCTGCCATGTTGTTTGTTCTGCTTAGTTCTTTTTTAGTTTTTTTTTTTTTTATGTAACTTTTAGAAACGGTTTCATTGAAGTAAACCATGAGGAAGAAAAACAGCGCCAGGTTTGCTGTTGCTAAATGTGGATCTTAAATAAAGAAAACTTTTCAGATTTGTATCTGTGGAAAAATGTTTAAAAAAATACTTTCTGCTACACAAGTCTTGTGTCCTTCTACCACATTAAACCCCAGTAAATTAAATGTAAGTATGTGCTTATAACCTAACAAAACAAGGAAAAAACTCGAGGGCTACGAATACGTTTAAAAGGCACTGTAGCACATGCTAACTTAAACCGTGACTCTCCTACTGCAAACATTAATTTATTCACTCTGATCTGACTTAAAGGCGTGCATTTGATTGGGCCTCTGAGCGGCCTGTGGGTCGGCTTAACGGGGAACCCTCTTAGTTGGCACAGATGGAGGGAATCTGGCGTGATGGAGCAGATCAGCCCTGCAGCCACGTGAAGCCAGACTGCTCGCAAAGAGACAGAGAGAGAGGGAAAGAGAGGGAGAGAGAGAGAGAGAGAGAGAGAGAGAGAGAAAGACGGTTCACAGGGACACACAGTCCGTTCATAAACGCCGCTCATCAAAAGGGGAGCCCCCGTTGAAAGAGGTGGGCGCACCAAGATGTGTATTCAGCACTAATATGCTGTGAAGGGAGACAATCATCACGCAGAGGATGAAGCGTTTCACTCTGTTTTTGCAGGCTCGTCGTTCAAAACAGCGACAGTGCGGAGGTCCGCTTTAAGCGGTGGCCGTCGTCTTCCTCTTCGTTTAAATGTCGACTGATTTTGGTTGAAAACGCGGCAGCTGAAGCCTCAACGGGAACTCAAGACGAGTACTCTTGGATTAAGACGATCGCACGAGGAGCAATAAAGCAGATAAAAGACTGTGAAACTCATCTGCTGCTTTAAGGCCCGACCTAAAGTCAATGCTGATGTGATTAGAGACACCGGGAGCAAATGTTTTCCTCATACCATTAAACTCATAAATTGTGGCTCCCTCTCTGGGAAGAATAAAAAAAAAAAACTTAAAAAACCATTCTGATCTGATAAATCAAAAGGGACAATCTTGCGGTATGGCAGCCAGATGTCCATCAGTATGAAAGGCAAGTCATAAAAATCTTATGGTTGAGTCACGTGTGTGTGTGTGTGTGTGTGTGTGTGCGTGTGTGTGTGTGTGTGTGTGTGTGTGTCACCGCAGAGAGCGAAACCATAATTAAAGCAACAAGGTAAGATTTAACGGTTCCTGACCTCCTCATGCTGACTCAGCTGCTGTTTTAAATGTAAAAAAATAAATAAATAAAAAATCAAACAGTTTATCTCAGATTTATTCATCACGGGAAGAATTAAAACTTATTAAAACATGCAGCAGGGTGGGAGACCTTCATAAATTAACCATGATGCATTTGTGATTTCAAAGCCTGGCGCTCAAAATAGATCAGAGGCTCTACTTCCGCGTTAAGAACAGCTGTCTATCTGTCTTATTTGGGAAGAATAATGAATTTGACAAATGAATAATTCATCGTCGGCCTTTAAATAATATATACCGACTATCTACATCTGTGAGTCCCGCGGTTGTTTTGCATAAAGGAGCATTGTGACATCGCTTTCTCTTTCATTTTACGACCTGAAGGTGATCTCAACAGCGGGGCTGGTCATGAACTGGCGAACGAGCGGCGGCAGCGTCTAAGCTTTCTCTCTCACCTGCGTAGCGTAAAGGAGCGTCTTTGTCCAGCGCAATTAGAGGCGGGTCCAGAATAACCTTGTCATCGTTCTCCGTCACAATCCCATGGTACGTCGTCTCGATCCACGGCTTGTGCTTATTGACTGCGAGGAAGCAGAGAGAGAAAACATCAGCCGACAAACGACGACGACAAAACAATAAGCTGATCGTAGAAGTGGACATATTCAGATCTTTTTTTTTTTTTTAACAAGTTTCTTCCTATGCAGGAATGACTTTTATCTCCTCCATCCCCCCACTCCCCCCATGCGGCGTGGATGCATTTTTAATGAGCTTAGGGATGCTTTTAATGTTATTTTTAGAAGTGGAGAGACAACCTGCAGCAGAAAGCAGGGAGCCGACGAGGAGCGGGCGCGAGCATCGCTGCAGAAGAATTAAAACGCTTTCTGTGTTACGTCTACCCTCTTCCCTAGTATCTTTCAACCTCCAGAAAGGAGACCAGATTATTTCAAGATAATACTAACTGAGAGGGGTTTTTCCCCCCCCCACATGTTTAACATTCAAAAGACAGATTCACTGTTTTTGTTTAGTTAGCTGCAACAGACCAAACAACAAGTAGATGATAAAGACAAGGTCAGGTTTGGGGTTCTTGTCCACTTGTCTGCATGGGAAGCCTCCCGGCTGCAGACAGCAGGAAAAGCTGCAGTGAGTGACTCTTACAGTCAATATGCCCTGCCTCCACCACGAGAGGGAACAATGGCGTTAAAGGGCTACTGATCTGCAGACGTGACGCTAACACTTGGTGACAACAGACTGAGGAGCAGAGATATAATGACTGAGCTAATCCAGGCTGAGCCACATTAGGAGAACATGCATTTGCATTTGTGACATTGTTGTTGAATAATGTGTAGTGATTCTTGAGAATAGGGACAAAACAGGTCCTATGGATAAAGCATGAAATTTGAATAAAATATACACAAAATATATTTTTTTCAAATATCTAACTAAACTAACCTGGGTCATGTGAGCACAACAATGTATATTTTTCTTTTTTTTTTCTGAATATTTTTTTATTTTAAACATTGTAGTCGGTGGATGATGCCTGTAAAAGCCCTTGTCCAGGAGCAGAACTCAACACATTCTTATAGTTTAAAACAATTAAAGAAATACTAAAATTATATATTATGACAATTAAGTATAAGTAGTCATATAAATAATTATAAAAGTATCGATAAATTGAATTAAAAATAATTTTTAGATATTTTCCAACTCCGTTAAAATTTGTCCTTAGTTTTTGTCAACACCGTCAGAAATGAAAAGAATGTAAAAAAATCAGGCATTATTGGGGGGCACCAGAACTTCTGAGGACCCCATGACGTTGTCTTTTCTCTTCCTTTGCTAGGAGGGCTAGTTAGCTCTGGTTAGCTTAAGTTATTCTTTAGTTTTTTCTTCTGTTTTATTCCTAAGTTGTTTGTCACAACCATGATGTGTCAACTCCATAACTGACAATTTACAAAACTTTGATGAAATTTTGCGAAATAAAAGCTTAATTTTGGTATTATGTAAAGATTTAATGGACCTGACGAGCTACAGTATGGCCTCCTTCAGAATAACATCATATAAATTGAGGTAGTTTGACATTTCGTCAACTCCGTCAGAGTTTTTCTGACTCTTTCAGTGAAATTGTTGTCAAATCTCACTTAATTGTGCAACTAATTCATTTTAATGTATTTTACATGAATTGCATTACTTCACATGTACCAAGTTTTTCATTTTACTCACTAGTTTGTCACCACCTTCAGTTCTGTGTCAACTCCGTCATGCACTGTCAACTCCATCAGATGGACTTTTTCTTGTTTTTTGTTTTAAATATTTATTTTATTTCTTGAGAAGCATTTGTCTGTAAATTGAGTAAAAATATCACTAATGGGGTATTTTAAAAATCATTTTATATTTATTTTTGTCAGATGGTGATGACAAAGTTTTGGGTCAGGTCGATTAAAAATGTAATTTTTTTTTAAAAATTCGCAACTGGGAGCCTGTACCTTAGCATCTTCATATTTTCTAAACATTATTTGTCATATTTGCATACATAAGGTTGAGAAATAATAAAAAAAAAATATGGGAAAATTAAAACCCATTTTGTCCCTATTCTCAAGAATCACTGTGGCTTTTGAAGACTTTTTTTTTTTGTATTTATATTTCTAGAGGTCTCAGGCCTTCTTACCACATTTTCTAATAATAAAAATAGGCAAAAGTTGACAAGAAATTGTGTGCAAGGAAACAGTAGCGAGGCTATAAATGTAGAAGCTACAAAAACTACTGGATGGACAGACGGACGAATGGATGGATAAGCAAACCAAAGGGTGGGTGGATGGATAAACTAACAGATTATTAGTTTAATCATTTATTAAATAGTATTAATCACTTTTGAATGTCTAAATACAAACATTTTTCTATACTTTATTTGTCGTGATGCAAAAGACATTGCAGAATTTGAGAAATAAAGTGTAATCCACCGGAAAATGTGAAAACCTGTAGTATTTCTGAGGCTGACCAAATCAAGGGAAAAATGTAGGTGCTTTAATGTTTTAATTCAACCTTCACAGTGGGGAAAAAAAAACAAAAACAGGCCTCTTTGGCTGCTGCAGCTCTCTGATGCGAGTTAGACAGACCTGAGTACAGCATGTTGCTGTAACACTGAACTCAAAGAAGAAAGATTTCCAAATGAACGCACTAAGTTTCCAAAATAGGTGAAAAACTAGTTCTGCAAAATTTGTTTTGGACCCAATTCACTGATCACATGATCAACAAAGCATATCAAAACAGGAGCTGGTATGTCGGTGTTCCACTTTGCAAAGATTGTTAGCAGTACATGCAGACTTTTCAGACTTGTTTTTGCAGACTTTGCAGCCCTACGTCACAAATCAGGTAAATAAATGAATAAATAATAAATGTTTTAAAGATTTTAGCAATGGTGTTGGGGCCCATAATAATTTCCTAGCTTATATCTGTTTGATTTAACCAAACAAACTATTTCTTTACCTACAAATGAAAGCTAGAAAGAAATATTTTTCTTTTTCATACATCCAGATCAACATCATCTCACCTAAAACTTTTATCAGGATTGACACCTGCTTCGCTCTTTAGGATAAAACTTTTTTAATGACAGTTCAGGCACATAAAAAAAACAAAAAGTTGTCCTTATTGATTTTTAAGCCACAAATGAATGCTCACTATGCCTATCCAATTAATGCAGCATACAACGTCCCATACGAATGATTGGGTCTGACTCAACCATCCATGCATGCACCAAACAGACAGCAACAATAACCTGCCGCTGCAGCCTACACAATCAATGGCAGGAAGTCATCGACCGCAGCACAACATTGCCAAATGGTACATGGGATGCTGCACCGTGACATAATCCATCCGAAGTTTTAAAAAAAATGTCTCCAGAAGTTAATTATTTTTGATTGACAGAATGAAATGTGTTTTCAAGGTCCCACTCTTTTTAAATTATTCTCTTTTTTTTTAATTCACAATTTTTAGAAAAATCACAAAACTCTAGAGCTTTAATAAATGAGTGGCACATCAGTCATCATAATGTTTTTGTTCCCCCCATTGTAGATTTGTTAGTTTGTTTTTCTAAGAATCAAAGCAAGCTATTGAAAGCCTCGTTTCAAATATTGGTTCTGACTGTAGGAAGAAAAAAAAAAAAGCTGCAAAGATTTGTTCCAGAATATTTAAACATTAATTATTATACCTGCTGAGTTTTATCAGACATTTATTAGCAGAAACAAAGCAGCAGGTCAAACAACCAGCTTACTGCGGCAGTCAGACTAAACAAATTAACTCGAGCTTTTTGCTTTTGGGAGTGTGAAACATTAAACTTACATACGAGTTACCGCAGACATACAGAAAAGAACTGGATTCGTTATCCCCATTCTGCTCGCACAATGGCATTAAACTCACTAAAACAAATACTCTGCCAGATCAAAAGGCTTTCCAAGTTTCATACTTAAAATGCTTGAAAATTAAAATGCTGGAGTCTAAAATCAACAATTCAAAGGATGCAAATGTTTCAAGGCAAGATTAAATATTCCTCTGCAATACTTGGATCGGCTGCTGTTGCGCCATCACATAACGCAGAGTAATCATCGCTGATTGCACAATCAGTAAAAAGTAATTATGACCTACTTGAATAGATCTGCAACATCTACAATTGACAGTTAAATAGTATTACGAAGGCCTCAGTGAAGGAAAGTGGTTTTTAAAGCTACCGCGACCAGCAAGTATCTTTATTACAGACATGTTTTTACACATCATTAAATTAAAACTCCCTACAACAAGGAATAGTGACTAAAATGGACAAACTGTGCAAAAGAAAGACTTCTGAAAGACTCTACCAATCAAACCCAAATGAAATGACTTTATTTTTCGGCACGCCCGGTTAAATCCCGTCCTCCAAAAGCGGCGCTCGATATGAAAACCTCGATGTGCTTACGAGTGATTTGGAAATGACCGAGCCCAATAAATGGCTTCGCTGAATGACTCGTGACCTGAAGTGAAGTGGATCTCTTTAGGCGGGCCGCCAGGACAGACTGCCGCCATAATCAGCTTTGGCTTCCACAGAGTCACAGTTACTCTGAGCTGGGTCACATGTGGGCCTGTTGCTCGACCAAGAGCAGCTCGTGTCACGGCTGTCATCGCCAATGGTCGGTGAACCGGGTCTGCTTGTAAAGAGTGTTGCTGGGTGTTTCAGTAAAGTATTTCAATCTGATCCAGTCGGGGGGGGGAAAAAACAAGATAAGCAGCATGACGGATGGATGGACAGACATGGGTTGACGAGAGGCTCCCAAATAAGGGAAACTCAAAGACCATCAAGTTTGCTCTGCAACACAAGCAAAAAGCCCGACACACGTGACTTGCTCCCAACAATGGCGACCCAGATTGGCAGCCCAGATCCACTGAAACAAGAGTCGGTGCAGATACATTCACAGATGGCAAACTGTGGAAGAATGCAAGCAAGTGTCAGCGTGAAAACAAAAGAGGCAAACCCACACAACCAATGGCGAATTCAAAAGCGGCGCTACAATGCCGCTGTGCATTGCTGGTGAAATTCAAGTCTGTCCGATCCTTACGCATGCAGCAAGACTTGCATAACATTTCTTTTAAAGCATGAAAGTCATTGTTGTGAAATTACCAACAAAGCCCCTTTGACAAGACGGCTTCATCTCCCCTCCCTGCGAGCCTCCAATAGAGAGAGAGAGAGATAACGTTTGTTTGTGTCATTACTGTTCACACATAAAACTAAAGACGCAACACATTAATCTGGTTCATTTAAAACCTATTTTATGTTACTATATGCAAGAAAAAGGGGAGGTGATAGTTGTACAAGGATTTCCACGCTCAGAAATGAAGCTTAAAAACTCAATGCAACGCAATCCTGCCGTCATCAGCAAAACCTGAAAACTTAAACTACTGATAAATGATGGGAATCCTGAAATGTGTTAAGTTATTCAAAAATGCACCAAACTAAAAACTTTCTGTTTAAAGAACTATTCTTTAATTTGATGACACCCAATGATTGATGGAGACTGAACAGACAAGCGGTAATAAATGGATGGACAGACAGACAGATTAATTTTGTAATTTTGGAAATTTCAGGAGAGATTAAGATTCATAAATAGCAATAGCAATAATATAACTCTCTAATTTTCTGCTTGCTTTAAAACTACTACCACTTTACCACTTTCAAAAAACCTACAGCACATTATTTATTTTTATGACAAATGATTATTATATTTAAATATTGTATCAAAACAAAGTTTACAGAAATTGGTTTACATGTGTTTTAGTGCTATAAAAGAAATTTGGAATCTGTGAAGAAAACCAAAAATCGGTATCGGCCGATACGAGATGATCGGTCCATCCCCAGTAAAATCAAACCTGTTGCGCTCTACTTCTTTTATTTAATGTGTGCTAAAATCAACATTTATTTCTGATTTCGATTATTAGGTCATGCCATCAATTTTCAGTTCAGGAACAATTAAAAAGGTAAATGTTGAAAAAATAAAGCAGAGACAGCCGCCAAATAAAAGGACTATTTAATAAGTGGGTTGGTATTTATTTTTCCCCTCAGTTACACGATCAACTGACTTCAGGTGCCAAACACGATGTATGAAGGTCCTGCTTTCAGGGAATATATTAAAGTAAAATATGAGGAAAACGCGTTAGCCTGAGAGTTTGCTGTAGTTATATTTACCACAAAACATTTTGTGAATATAAACAAAGTGAACAATGCCTGTAAGGCAATTCTGTTGAACAAACATTACAGGTGAGTAACTTTCAGAAAAAGCCTCAGCAGATATGTAAAGATTAGGAACCTACTGAAATAAAAGAGGCAAAGTATTACTCTGAAACAGAAAAGCCTAAGCTTGCACTCTGTGGGTCAGAGAGGAGAAACATCGCTGATATCCACACATCCAGGTAAGGTGAATTTACCAAAACAGTGACCCGGTACACCAGATACTAGTGTACATACACCGTGCATGCTAGAAAAGTATAAACACTTGGGGAGAATTAAAATTCACGTCTCAAGCTGTGACTCTATGAGCACAGATGGTGGACTGCTGAGCGTCCTCCGAGCCCAGCAACAGAGTCCTATGCAATCCTGTTACGGCAAACAAAGCCAATAACATTTAATCCTATGAAGGAACGCCACTTCATTCACTCCAAAGGTCAAACAAGAACCAGCAAACAAAACAGTAGAGCCCCCTGCCAAGGTTTTATTGTGTGCATGTGGGGAGATGCGGTTTCATAATAAAAACAAAAAGCATATGAAAGCACAGGAAAATAATAAACATTGTATTTTGGAGGCTAAAAATGTTTTGGAGAGAGGAAGTTTGGATAAACAGCAGGATAAAGTGGTTGCTTTTGACCAATATGGCCAAAAAAACCTAGTGACCCGCTCTGCACACCTGGACAGGGACCTTTTCATGACAGAGCAACATTTTATGAGATTCCTGTTGCACAATACGTAACTTGAGAAATACAAACAATTTCTTTGAATATGATTATTGATGCTTTAATCAATCAGCCAATGGTCAAAAGCTGCCAAGTTTCCCATAACTGGCTCTGAGCAATGATTGGCAGCTCACTTAGAACAACATTAGAATATTTATGTTCAATAAATGAATCAAAACGGAAAAGTTTGACTTTTTTTCATGGTCTGTAAATACGTTAACCAATTACCTGCTCCTCTTTTTGAGCTTAACGAGAATTTTTTTTAAAGAAGGTTGAGAACATAAGTGCTAAAGTTTGACATTAGCTTCCCAGACCAGACCTCTCCCAATATCAGCGTTCCACTGTAATCCCTTTATTTCAGAAACGATCATCTCTATAAAGAAAACCTTGAGTGCAATTTGTTCAACTGGCACCAATGTTTATTGGATTTAATTACCAATTACTGAAACTTTTCTTTAAAATGTCTAATGAGAAAAATATCCTGAGATGGCTTTTCACAGTACGATTAATTACTTCCAAGTCCAACCATAAATAAGTAAATCTGCATATATTACGCAACGTTGCTAGAGTTTGACAGTGTGAAGCATCTTGATCTACGTGAATGTTAAGAAGGGGCTATTTAAGGATTCAATGACTTACTGAATCAATGCAAATTGCACACAAATGAGTTTGTAAGTACTGAAGCCTTACTATTGCCGCTCTAATTAATTCTCAGAATAAATGACAAAACATTTCAGCTGTGAAATACGACTAAATGAGGCCAAAGTAATAAGAACGCAGTTATGATGGTTGTTCCAATCAAAACGCTGCAGATCTTGGTGTTTTTATTTTTGTCCGAAAGAACATTTATCTAAATCTTCAGCACATCTCCATTTCAATAATCTTTACTTTTCCTGACACAATTTCATTACAGATTTTCCTGAGCGCTTCAAAAGCATTCTGCATTCTCTTGACATCTAACTAAGAAATATTTAAAAAGAAAATACTTGGCAACAGTTAGATTTTATAACTCTATCTGTTTTTCTATGTTGGTGTGAGACTAAAGCTCTGTTTAAAACTCTGCGACACTTTCTTTAATACTATTTTAAAAAAAAAACAAGTACAACTGCTAGGTTTGGCAAACCCAGTGAATGAAGTAATGTAACAAGCCTTCACATGGACACAAAGACTGAACCCCGACCTATACAATTTGACCTATAAACCGTGTGAAACACTTCCTGGGAGAACGGGACAGACACAATGGCTCTTGGTAATCCTGAGATTCAATGGTCCGCCACCACATCGCTGTTACAGACAGCGCGTCTCTGTGACACGGAGAAAGAAGAAAAAAAAAAAAAATCGTTAAACAGCAACTGCAGCTCTGATAACGTGTGGCAGAAAATCTAAGACTGTTTCCCTAAGAGACAATTAACCGTGGCTTTATCTGGAGCATTTGCCAAAGGTTTTTCACAGATCCATTAGCCGCACGGGCCCCGAATACCCGTCCTGATTAAGGAAATGCATCATATACGTCTGGCCACAGGCTGCTGTTTGCTCAGGAGGAACAACAAAGCCGTCCACATTGTAGCAGCGGCCTGTGATTATCAGATGAGGGTTTATAATACAAGCAAACCTCAAAGGGCTTGTTGTGTAATAATGATGGCGCAGTCACGTGTTGCGGCCGCGCTGCGGTGTGGAGCTCCGCTTCATAAATCAAGCGCCAGTGTTACGCCAGCAGCTCCGGAAAATCATCTTCTCTGATCGCATCACAGCCAAAGCAAGAACGCAAAACATATCAGGATTGAGACGATGATTTGGCAGGGGGCGGGGGGAAATGGACCAGATTTAGTTCCATCTTAAACTATAATTAAAAAGAGGAAACTGATAGAAATGTGCAAAGCCTGACATGTTGGGGAAGAGCATCGCTGCAAGATGATGCTGCCACCACCACGTTTCACCAGCAGGGTCAGGATGGTGATTTAATCTCAATTAAATGCACAGGATAAAAAAGGGAAGGGAAAAATTACCAACACTGAAAGGAGTGTGAATAATTTTACATAGCTTTCTTTAGTAGGGACGGGCATTTATTGTATCGTTCATCGTTTATTGTGATAAATTTGTTGTCATGATAAAAATGTTGATTTATTGTTAAAATAAAGTCCAGTTGTCCATATTGTCAAAGATGTTAGTTTTATTATTTTCTCCTCTGCTTATCCAATGAAAGCATCAATAAATTTGAAAATGAGCGTGTGCAGTTTGTGATTGGTGTCCTAAAGAAACATATTACAACTGGGGTATATTTCTCAAGAGAAGAATTACCTAAAAAAGAAACAATAACTATCCTACTGAATAGCTTGCATCATTCTCAGTCGGGTTTTTTTTTAAGTAAATGTTTGATCACCTGCATTGCTAATAAATATGAAGAATTATAAATTCTTGACTGAAGGCAGCGCGCTCTCTGGAGTAGACCGCCAGTCTCTTCGTTTGAGGCTAAATAAAGCCTTTCTGTTGCCTGGTTGTTCATACTTGTCTTATTAGCTGGAGCAGCACACTCAAGAGGGAGGGTTTATCTGCGCTCAGACAGAAACGCCAGACTTTGAAGTGCTTCCCAAGAGTGTCTGGGACATTTTTCTGCAAAACAAAAAGTAAAAAAAAAATATTCTAAATATTCAAGAACACTGATAACTAGGAGAAAGGCTTTAGCAAACAACTGTACTTTCAACAAAAAAACAGAAAAAAAGCGCATTGCCTTTTGGCAGTGTCAAATACAGCTCTAGGCCTTTTTTAAGTCAGCAAAGACGAATAGACATCGCAGCCAAAAAGGTGAAGGTATGCAGTGCATGCAAATCCGAGTTACTGAAAAACTTCCAATTATGCCGAGAAGTGGACCAGGAATAATCAATGAACAATCTGCTCTCGGTCTCAAACGGCGAGCACACTTCTCTGTTTGTCTTGCCTTGCAGGTTCCTGAGTTCGCCGTCGCGAGGCGCTTCCATCACAGACCTGGGACTGTTCTCAGAGGCCCAAGAAGCCAGAAAGGAAGGTCTGGGGCCTCAGGGGCCCACACTCCCAAAACATACAACTCAGACAGGAAAGCTTCTCAGTTCCCCTGCCAGGCAACAACATTTGTTTGTCATCTGTGCAGTCGCAGCCGCCCAATAGCGCGAGCACGCCCTGGACGACCGCAGAGCTCTTCTGAAGAAGGGGCGGGCTGATGGGTGGCGGGGGGTTTGGAGACGATGCAACCTTAAGCGTAACTCAACCAGCTCTCTGTGTGAGCTGCACGACGGCAGCAGTGAGGAAGAGTGAGACGATGAAGGTCTAAACAGTGCTGGGGTGTAGCGGCCCTGCAGCAGGCGACGTGATCTCTGGTTACCTGTTTCCCATGGAACCTGAATGTGGATGTGATACGCCCCGGTGTGAATAGCTCTGCTGTGGCTCTTTTCTTTCCCCTGGAAACAACGGGACTCCAGGGAGAAAGGTAGTCATACAGACAAGGTGCGCAACTGGGAATTTGGTTACTGTTCACTCAGAAAAATAACTTAAAGCAGGATTCCTACGTGTAAAAGTGAAACACGACTTCTTAAAGATCTTCTCAAAGGGATGACTTAAGTAAGGAAAGAGGGAAGGGAAGAAGGGAGAAAGGAAGGAAGACAATGAAGAAAGAATGAAGGAAGGAGGATTTACACAATGGAATCATAAATAAATGTGGAAATTTAATTGTTCTTCCACTCGCATTTTATTTTTTCATACTTATCCAGATCTGAAAAATACTGAAATCAAATTCCAGACTTGTACTGGAAAAATTACATGTACATATTATTTATTCATGAGTTAGAAATTCAACTTTGAGTGCAGGAATTTACAAAAAAAAAAAAAAGCAATATTCCTGCTTTAAAATATTTTTATGTCACTGAAATTTAAAATCGGTAACCCCAAACTTCTCACCTCCACATTGATGTTTTCCCACAACAAGCAAAACCAGGCAATAATCTAAACGCATTCGACTTTTCTTGGTGACTGGCAACTTCCTAAGTCATCCGGCCGACTTAATATTCACAACTAAATGACCCTTTCTAAACAGTTCACCGCCCCCATTCAGCTCGTAAAGGCACCAACCAGCGCAAAGTCACCGCCGACCCAAATAATGAGAGTCCAGCGGTCTCAGACCCTCACAGGCAAATTAGCAAACCAAAATGCCTCGGCATCTTAGCACTTGGGGGATTATCCAATACGCACATTCTTGAGGGGCTTGAGTTGTGATCTCTCAAACAGTGACCACACTGTTACACGCTGCTCAGTCAAGACTCCAGCCCTGGAAGCCTTTCACTGAGAGAAAACGCTGCTGGGAAACATGTTAGACCTGACATGTGAAGCACAGTGTTTGCTGGTAAATAAACTGCTATTCAGGGCAAATTTAAAAAAAAACAACAAAAAACAGGGGAAACAATGATTGTTTTTAACCAGCTTTCAACCAAATTCATGTCCCACTTTTCAAGCACAATTTGGGATAAAATTCAGAACAAACATACATCTAAATTTAACAGAGTCTTGTTGAAACAACCAAAGATCCTTTAATTTCATTTGAATATAGCTACAACCTACCAAGCTGTTGTTCTATCAGCTATCCTCAGCACCACTGTGTTTTTTTTATCATTCCTCTTAAATACAATTATTTTTGCTACCAGCTTCAACAAAGAAGCACAGAAAAAGTCCTGAGTTTAAACCTGTTATTCAGCTTTGTGCGCGGTTTTCGCCCCCACCCCAACCTCCTGAGATGGTTGAATTTTGTAAAGAGTGTGTTTTTGCTATAGAGATGCCACGTAGACACGGGCTGTTATTAAAGTAAAATAAAATGATTTCACTGTATTGATGTACTGTATTTAATAAGATCTAATTACAAAAAAAAGCATTGATTATTCCCACTGCTGACAAAATATTTCAAATTTCCTAAATAAGTTCAAGTTTTTGCCGATGATGCCTTTCTTAAAAAACTACAATTTCCCTCATTTGGCTTACATTAATGTTAGCAGACCTGTTCTTCAGGGAGATACCCTAACCCTTTAACCATTATCCTCTCGACATTTAACATTGTCATTTTAGAGGAAAAACAAGTATGTAAACTGATGCAGAATGACAGCACACAACATTGTCATTGGAGTGGCATGAGAGGGCCGAACAATGCGGCCATTGTCAGCCGTGTGTATTCACGCAGTTTCTAATCGCCACAACACGGAACGATGACTTACAGATCAGCAATAGCTTCGAGGCTTAAACGGGGCTTAAGTGACGGCTTTCTGCAACACATAAGAAACCTGAGCTCCCTTCACTCCTGAAGGGGTTGTTCAGGTCTGTGGAGTTTTTTATATATATATATAATTTGTTAGAAAACTTGCTAAGCCCGGTGGTTAGGGGCTCGGTAGTCATTCATCCAGCAGCCCATCGTGTTTTTGAGTTAAAAAATGTTTTAAAGTTGACAGGAAATTTGAAAATATCACCTGATGATTATATGTTATTGGAAGATTAGTATCTGAACACCAACCATAAAGTCTTAAAAAATGCAAACATTTAAAATAACTGAAATAAATAGGCAAAGCTAAGCCTGGTGGGGGTACAAGTAAAGTCTGGTGGCCCGCCAGGCTTACAATACATTGAGGGAAAGCCTCGTATACATGTATGAAATATTAAGGTTCAGCTTCATTGTGATCTACAGAGAAGCACTGATCCAGTTTTCTATGGCCGACGTTTATTTACGGTTTTCTTTAGAGTACGATCTCTGGAAAATAAAAAATTATATTGTTTACATTTTCTGCGACAGACTGGCGACCTGTCCAGGGTGTACCCCGCCTCTCGCCCGGAACGTGAGCTGGAGATAGGCACCAGCACCCCTCCCGACCCCACTGAGGGACAAGGGTGAAGGAAAATGGATGGATGGATGGATGGATGTTTACATTTTCAAAACCTTTATTTAATTTTTTTTTATTGACCTAAAATAAAGTTTCTCAAAGTACATGAAAACCAAAAATCGTAGGCTGTGCTGAAGCACCTGATAATTTGAAAAATAAGATATTTTTTTCAATCTTCACCATGTCAAATGTCAAAATAACCAAAGAAAGTCAAGGGAACATTTGGCCGACTTTTGATAAAGCAGTGAGGTATACTTAGTTTGGTTAAAAGATTCGATAAAGATTAAATAAACCCCACGTGTTGAGGCTTGGAAAGAAAACTAAAGCATCTGACTTGAGTTTTTAATAAGCTTCAGCCATGTGAGGAGAACCCATATGTTAACGCCTCACAAAGCAGGGCATCCAATTTGTTTGACTGGAATTAACTTAATTCAGTGATGAATGAGCCACAAAACTTCCCAGCAGCCAGTGTTCCCTTTGTCCGATTGTTTGCACAGCAGAAGCCCAGGCATTGCAGCAGACCTAACGTTTGAGTCGAGAGCACGGTGGACAAGCCCAGCAGCTGCTCGTGGGTACAGAAAAGGAAATAAATGACATGGGTGACATCTGGAAAACAAGCAAGAAGCACTTTAATGACCAAAAGTGTCTCCGGCGTAGCAGGGAACGGTAGTCTGAACACTTTGACCAGCACAGCGTGAGACAAATTCATTTGCACTCTGACTTTTTCTTGATGCTGAAATGATTCATACACTCTAAATACAAACTCTGATGTCTACCAAAGCATGTAAACTGAACCTTTAGCTCAATCTGTTTCATATAGAGCTGGCATCCAATCACTTCTTAACAAGCTTTCAAGACCAAGAACCACAAGGGAAACAAACCCTCGGGAGTTTTTGGCTTCTTCATCTCGCTGCCAGATGGCTGGTAATAAAAAAAAAATAAAAAAAATAGACGGACAACAAGCCATGAGGCGGCGCACAAAATAGGCAGGTAACCTTTGGTTAATAAAAGATAAGCCCTCCACGGAGAGTTGATTTCACAGGTTTTCTTTCCTGATAAGAGCAGGGAAAGGCAGCAGGTGCACTTTGTACACACAAACTGGGATGCTGGCACGTTTTGCACAGCACCAAGTATTTACTGGTCTTCGTGGCCTTTTAATGGATGACAAAGGGAATGAAGTTACTGCAGAGCATTCTGTTTCACATGGAAACTGGGGAGGAAAAAAAAGGAAAATAGGCAAGGATAAAGCACTCCCTTAATGGCTACCTTTGAGTTTAGCCATTCAGTTTGGCATTTTCTTCATGAGGCGCACAGTGTGAGCCAGCACGCTGTGGGATCACGTTTTATTCATGAGTGTGTGATGAAAATGCACATTATTTCATTACTCTATGAACCAATGATCTTTTTCCAACCTGACATTCACAATAAAAAGGTGAGTGGAAGTGAAGGGGGATTTATCATCTTCTGTCAGTAATAAACCCAAAATGATAAAAGTAGGACAAGAACACAAGTTTTGACATGGCTAATCGCAGATGAAACACATGATCTGATTGTAAATTAATGTAAATGCACCTCACATTTCATAAGGTTCTGAATTTTATCTTTTAGATGCTGAGATAAGAAGTAAAGTCTATAAATTCAAACATGCTTCACTAGCTGTTTTTTATTTTTTAGGCTATTTAACCAGACTACAAATGGTCAACTCCATTCCAGATTGTTCATGAACTTGGTGATTCCATGAAAAGTATCATTAGCTTGAACAATGGATTTGCGGATGAAGAAATTTGACAGGATAATGAACAGGTTAATCACATGACAGCGAGAATTTAATTTGCTGTCACAACCGTTTCAACCGCACAACACATTTCTCCAGCCTAGAGTGAAATTGGGGTTAAATGCGACTGGAAATCAATCTGATAACTGGTTCCAAAGGTGCTTTGAAACACATGTAAAACATATCGTTTCCCTGAGGTTGTCACAGGCAGAATGGTGGCCCTAATATGGCTTAAAAATAAAATTTTGAGATTTTTTTTTCAGACCAAATCTGATTTCAATCGACTGGTTTCCCTTTCTTAAAAAGAAATGATAAATGAGAGAAAATGTTATTTGTATTTAAATCTTCCCTTCCCGGAGTTGACCTGAATTCAAAGTCCAACTAAAGATATGAAACTTGTAAAACAAGACGGTAATACCTGGGCGGGCTGACTTCACTCTGAGGCCCAAGAAAGGGAGATCAACAAATATAATCAACATTAAATCATTGCTAATGGTGCTTTGCAAATTGCTCAAACATACGTGTATGTTTTTAAAAAACTGGATAAATAAAAGGTCTGTCTCCTGATTGAACAGCCTTCTTTTCAGGGATCATTTCCTCCGGTTCACACCCAATTTCCAAATTTGCACAATCAAGTTTCCCCCACAATATTTTAAGCCCTAACAATGGATAGCTGCCCAGGCTTGCTGATAACGTCCAGTGACTAACATACACCTGCCTCTCACACACCCCGGATCAGGAAGCTCGCTCTGGAGATCCAGAGCATTGAGTTTAAGGATAAAAGCAGTCTATAAATTCATGCGGTGGAGGTGGAGGGGGGGGTTTATCTCTGAAAAGGGAGGAGCAGGGAGGAAGAGGAGGGAGGGAGGAAGGAGGACCTCCCTGCAGCAAATAAAGACATGCTGCAAAAGAAGGGAGCAGCAGCACTTCGACTTTGTACAGTTTCTACTCATAAGTAGGCGCAGATCTTTCTGCTGGAGCTCCTTGGCTCATAAATATTTACATCCACAGACAAAAACAAGGACATGTGAATAAGATCTGCAGTGCGTAGCGGACCCAACAACACCCCGTCGCGATGGGACCACAACCCAATCATTTGGCCTCACACTGGAAACACAAACATGTCATACTAAATGAATGCTGCAAATAAAATAAGAACTCTGTTATATATATATATATATATATATATATATATATATATATATATATATATATATATATATATATATATATATACACATATATATAAAATAAGCGGAGTACATTTAGTACCTGCAACAAGGGAGTAATAATAATTTATAAAATCTGCAGAGAGGGTGAGGCTTGTTTTATTCTTGATTTTAAAAAAAGAGAACGAAGCAATAGAAATAGATGGAGATAACAGAAAGGGGTCGTTTTGTACGTTTTATTTTATCTGATGAGATTTAAGATTAAATGTCGCAAACTGCTAATAATAATAATAATAATAACAATAATAATAATAAGCGTTACTGCTGTTGGAGTTTGTGCGGGTCTATTATTATCGCGGGGATGCACTTGCCACCGGCCACATCCATCCGCTGCAGCTCCAGACTGGACCCACCATCCCTGAGCAGGTTAGTGGTCGGGCATCCGTCAGCCCGGCTATACCTCCGCTATTTCACCTTCACGGCTCCCGAACGGAACCAGAAGGCTCCGGGCAGCCGCCAGCCTCCAGTCCCAAGCAGAAGCGAGCCTGTCAGAGGCTCACACAGACACAGACACACAGAGAGACGCAACGGGCTCAGATAAATCCCAGCTTAGTTACCTTTAGCTGCCTCCACCGCGCATAATAGTCCGAGGACCAGTCCGACTGCGGATGCAAATTGTTTATTCCCTCGGAACCGCATCCTGACTTTGAGTTCAGCCGCGGGGAAGTCAAACACAGCCTTCTTCGGTCCTCGTCAGTCAGGCCGGAGCGTTTATACTGAACAGGAAAAATAAAATCCAGGAGATGAGTGTCGGTTACCACGGTAGCTCTAAGATGGCCGTCGTCGCTACCGCCGCTCTGCTCTCTCTTCAATCACTGATTCTCTCGCAGTTTTCTCCCGGCTGCGTTCTCGGACTGTCGGAAATCACACTGACGTGTCCGCACAAACTAGTCACCACGGTTTACATACTCGTTAGAGTGGCTACAGTTTAATTGAATATCAAAATGCTAAACAAGTAAGTAGAGAAAATATGTAATTTAAATAAAGACTTGCAGTAATAAATAATTTTCAAAATGTAATAATTTCCCCGTCTTTTTCTAGAAAATGTATCTGAATTTTACTTTACCTTTTACTGATTCCACAACGACTGAAGCACAGTAACCAATGGCAATCTAAATGTAAAATTGAAAATTTGTCTAGAGTTTTTTTGTGTACAGAAAAAAAAAAGAAACCTCCAATAAAATTGTCTAGTTGTTGCTTTTTTTAATCACATTCCAGTGTGTGGATCATCAGACAGTTTAATATTAATTTCTAAAAAAGAAATTAAAAGCAAGAGGCTCAGTGTAGCATTTGCAATACTGGCAGCGACTCTTTTAGGTGACTGGGGGAATTTTTGCCGCAGCATAATTATCTCGAATCAGCCACATTGGATGATTTTTGAGCGTCAATGGCCTTTGTTTGGCTTTTTCTTATCCATTTTGAGGTTGTCTTCATTGACCTGCTGCAAAGTAGAAAGCCCGGTTGCATGGTGTAAAATCAAAAACCTCAAATATAGAGGGGAAGATGTTGAGGTCCATTTCTGAAGAGTGAGGGTTGGCAACTCTGTCAGTTATTAAACCAACAAAATCTATGAAAATGTACATAGGAACAAATTTAATTTAACTACACCAATAGTTTTTCTGTGATCTGTGAGAAAGAAGGAATTCACATTGCACCGGTTTCTTTTTCCACAAAGACATAAACAAGATAAAAATCAGAGACAGAAGAGTGTAGCCTATCTAATGGCTTCGAATTTTATCAGTGGATTACAAAAGGTAAATCTACAGATACAGAAAATAGCCCCAAAACTGTTTAAAAATGATAAATCACTAACTGGCTAAATACATTTATTAATTATTTCATTGGGCGTAACCAAGTTTCCTATACTGAGTTGCTAAAGGGTGATAGCAGAGAAAACAGAAAGCTAAAAAGTAACACAAGGGGGAAAAAAATAACTAAATAAATGAAATGAGATGAGAACTGAGTCATAAGATACACAAAGACAAACAAATAACAAAGCAGCAATGCTGACAACGTTAAGAAAAACTGTCAAAGATGACACATTTCCACATCAAACTGTAACAAATGAAGTAGAAATTTAATTCAGTTATAACTGTGTGAGTGATTTGCAAAAGGTCAGCATTTTAGGTTTGCAACATTTGTTTGACAAGTGTGAAGTGGATTGATGCATCCTTCCTGAGCTTTTATTATCAAATAGTGACTCCCTACAATGTGTGTTTCAGCTCAGTGGGCTTGTTCTTATTTGTCTTTCAAACAACAGAATGAGGGTAATGCGTCTCATAAATTTTTTAACTAATAGCCTTATCCCTAAAACAGTGTCATCTTATTACATCACTTCAACAAGAAATCTTAGTAAAGGGTCACACATTTTCACCTCAAACTGCTTCAAGCCAGCTGACAATGATTTAGTGCAGGTTTTTTTTAATTTATTTCTCATGCAGTGATAATTATTGATCATCGTTTTAAACAAATGCAACAACCTAAAGGGGATCTGTTGACGTCCCCGTAATGTTGACACAGTCGCTCTAACAGAAATTTCCATGGTCAAAAGAATGCATGTTGCCGAGCATGTTTTCTTGCAGATGTTTACTGAGAAAACTGCCAGCTGTCATCTGTCTGTCTGACTGATTGTGCAATGATGCAACATGCAGTTAAACTCACAAAGCAAAGCTGCAGGTGAAGAAACTTCCTCTTGTTTGTTTGGATCAGAAAAGTTCTCTAGTCTTTTGTCGTTACCTGTTATCATGTTACTGATGCATAAACTCATGAATTACATTTAAATAGAAAATATTATAGCTTAAACGTGGATAAACTCAACTTTAATAAAGGTGCTTTACTTCACAACAACACTCGTGTGTTGTTTCTGTTTGACAGATGCTCTATTGATTAATGTAATGCTCCATCCAGTATTAATTTCTCTGATGAGTCCAGAATCATTCACATTTGCAGAATGGATCTGGAATACGTACAGAAAAGCAATTCCAGGACACGGTTTATAATTTTACTGTGAACTGACAATGTGTATCAAAATATCGAATTAAACTGACAATACTTAAACCAATGTGCAGTAAACTTTAAACATTAACTTGTGTTTCACAGACAATTCCCCGAGATAAGATTTGTTTATTCTTTTATCCTTTCATTACTATGGGTTTCGTTTGTTTCCCCAACTGCATATCAAAAACAATCCACTTGTCTGATTTTATCAGTCGCATTCATTTAAAGCTAAATATACATGCAGCCTAAATTCCGAGCTTGACATTCGAGCCTGAAGGCATCACCAGTCCGACGTTTCGCCAGTGACGTCAGCGGTGTTATTGTGGGAGCATGCAGCCTCTTTAGCACAGACGGCTAAACTGAGACCAAGGGCCGGGGCCAAACGCCTCCTCCAATACGATCCAGTGATTGTAATACTGCAAAGTGCCTTGCTGCAGTGGAGGAGGGTCATTTTAAATCTGGTCACTTTCTGAAATTTTGGATGTAATTGAAAGATATAAAGTATAACTGTAATTTGGAACTGAATATGTCATCATTCACCTGCTTTGTCATCTTGATAAAGCGGACAAAGCAGTGTGATAATCCCTGACATTTGCTCCATATCTGGAAATGCTGATCTTTTCTTAATAAAGCATTAAGAAACAGATTTAGTATTCACCCAAATCACATTTGTCTGATTTTAAAATGTGTTTAATGATCTTCAGCATGTAAATATGACCCAAAAAAAGCACCAGCAGCAACTATATTGTGGCATTTTATTTCCAAAATACCTGTATAGCCATACAATTAAAATGGAAGCTGAACATCTAAATGATAGG
This sequence comes from Poecilia mexicana, assembly GCF_051168715.1. Taxonomy (NCBI): domain Eukaryota; kingdom Metazoa; phylum Chordata; class Actinopteri; order Cyprinodontiformes; family Poeciliidae; genus Poecilia; species Poecilia mexicana. Next base: position 12,454,053 of record NW_028263376.1, on the reverse strand, counting down.
TAAAAACAAACAAACAAACAAAAAAATCAACTTGTCCCAAAGTGGAAGATAATTTCCAACAATCCTTCCTACTGTGACACAGCTACAACACATGCATGCCAAAGTGAGAACAGCATCTTCCTGAATTGCAAATTGGGAGCTACTTTCTAATCAACACCTTCCAAAACAGACAGCACCCCTAAGGAGAAGATGCCAAGTAATCACAGAGTTACTTCGGCACATACATTTCTAAATCTGCATCGCACTGAGCAATGTTAGCATACATTACACTCATGCTAAAGTGGCTTTGTTTGAGGCTATTACACCTCAGAAAGCCTCTCAAAAACAACATCATGAGGAAAGTCATGTTGTGAATTTAAGCTAATTTATTTGCCGCGTCCTTCAGATGTGACCGTGTAAAGCATCCCTTTGTTCATTTACCTCGACTGGGAAACAATAACAATTTGAAGTAACAGAGAGATAACCTTTACAACCCTTGGACGTGTCCAGAAGCGAACGTTCTCTCTCCACTGGCCTGACAGCTGCAGTCATCGCAAGTAAACAGCAGAGAATGACCACAATTAAGTGATGAGTCTATAAACAAGGAGAGTCTATTGACTTCAGAGCAGCAGCAGAACTGAAGAACAGCGCTTTATTTGTTCCCAGCTTGGCAACACATGAAGTGGTGGAGGGAAAGCGAACATTTCTTTCTCTCACAGATGTCCGACACTCCAGGGAACAGATAGTGGCCATTGTCGTGTCTTTGGGGAACAATGCTGAGCAGTAAAAAGGTTTGACGGAAAGGTGTGAGACATCAGCGAATAATCACAGCAGTGTTGCTTCCTCCAGAACATCTCGCACTCTTGGTTAATAGCCCCGCTGTTTAGGATTGCCATGATTGCTGATGCATTGTTGTCTCATCCTTGTGCCATCTCTCTGTACTGTGAAAGGATGTTAAAAGCCCTTATTTTTGTACAAACTGAAAGCATGTTTTATCATTTAGACAAGGTAAATGGAATTTGTTTCCCCCTTTTTTTAAACACAGAAAATGTACTTTATCAAATTACATCACATCTCATAAGTGTGAAAACTGTAAACCATAATACTGTATTAAATGATAGTTTCAGGTGGGTAAGAATATCTGCTAAAGCTCCATATCCTTTAAGAGTTCCATGCCAAAAGGAAAATAAAGGTATTTTCCCCTCAGAAGAACTAAAATATGAAGTGTACTGAAGTGTGCATGCATGGATGTCTGTTTTCTGTCTTTGTGCTCCTCGGTGATGGACTGGCATCCGTACCCTACAAAAACCCCAGACCCTACAAGGCACAAACCTGTATAGAAGATGGATACGTTTAAGCTTTATGAATCAAAGAGGGCTTCATACAGAGGATTTACTTTTACTGATGTGCAGAAAACGTCCAAAGTTTTTTGAGAAGCAGGACTGTTTTATGTGTGGTATAGTATAATATAGTATAATATAGTATAATATAGTATATAGTATAGTACAATATAGCATAGCATGTGGTAGTGTAGCCGAACATAGCATAGCATACTGTATTATATAGTACTTTATAGTTTCACATAGCATAATATACCAGGTTGGATTAGTAGAGCACCATAGTTTTTCACAAATACCATTTAAAGTGGTGAGAACACTTTTCTCTTACGTTTAAAGTACAAATTTTATGGTGCAATTTATCAAAGAACAACAAGAGAAAGCAGGTAATGGCTTACAACATTAAAACCATGTTACTATGATGGATGAAGGTTACAAATAACCATTTGCTGCCAAGATTGCTCCAAAAATCCTTCCATCTCAGTTTTGTTTTTCCTCAGTTTAAGTCATTTTCAGTGTCTGACTGTAGTAATCACTTTATCACAAACATTAAAGTGAGCAGCACTTACAGCGGGTGGTTGGCGACAAACGGAGCGTGGAAAAAAAAAGAGACTCCGCTTTTATCACGAGAATCGAAGCTGTTGTGAGCACTGCTCAAACCACACAAAGTACTGCAGTGATGCGCCGTTGCCATCCAGTTCACACAATTTTCCATAGAAATGCTTCATAATATATTCCCAATGACATTATAGACAAAGAACAGTTTGAAATTGCTAACAGCGTTTTCTAGTTCCTTTCGAACAGAATTACTACTAACAGCAGGACACAATGAGCACAAAGCCGGAGTGAGTGGGAATCAGGCAGATGGGGGCTCGATAACCCTCACAGGATCCTTCAGTCCTCTTCATCAAGCCTCAAGGATCCTGCAGATTAGGCTGTCTGTCAACATCTCAAGGCAGATCCATATTTAGTTAAATCACTGGAATATGATGTTAAGCATTTTGATTCACTTCGCTTTTATGGTTTCTCTCAACAGAACAGCATCTCTTCTCGCGTGCGCTTTTGAGTGCGTTTCCAGATGGGCATCAGGTTGCTCGGAGGAGGAGTGTGTGTGTGCGTGTGTGTGTGTGTGTGTGCGTGTGGGCGTGTGTGTGCGTGTGTGTGTGTGCGGTGACACGAGTTTGATGTTATTGTTTTTAGGAGCTTGGCCCTTGAACCCCACAGAAGGTCACCTCTGACACGCTGTTGGGAGGGCTCACACTGCGGGTCAGGCCGGCGACACGCTCTCACCTCCTCGGCTTTATTGCCTCGGAGTGTTTGGGGATGGGAGGGGGGGGGGACTGTCATGGCTGTCATAATATGTCCAATCAGTCATCAGTGAAGGGCAGGTCCTCCTGGCTCCCTGGAGTCTCACATTATGAGCAGAGAAAATTAAACGCCTCGTCCACGGCAGCTGATGAAATTAGACAAGTTGGACTTCGTAAAGTTGGGGCTGTTCAAATGCAAATTAGTGGGTGGGAGCAACTGCATATCTGTACACCAGTGTTTTCAATGTACCAAAGATAGCTTTATAGCAAAGAAGCTCTTTAACTTTTGAGGATATTCATAGCTTTACTACACCAAATTTGAACTGGAGAGTTGCTAAGCCACTATGCCACATAAATACGGATCTGTTTGCAAGTCGATTCTTCAATTTTGTATCCATTGTCACTTTGTGTTTCCACTTTTTACCCATAAAACCGACTGGTACAGGTTGAGCTTTCTAAGTAGTTATGTATTTTCATGAAGTATGTAGATAAACAGTCAAAATAACAGTATGAATTTACTTCTAAAGCATCCCATGGAAGACAGCTCAGTTACACACCAGAAAATGTCAAGTAATGAAGCCAGGAAATGTTTAAAAATTTCAAAAGGTATGAATACCAGCCAGTATTAAAAGACAAGTTAAGAAGGAACTAAAAATAATGTAAATCTGTTCAAAGACACCAATATGGCATTGTGCTAATGCTTTTAAAACCATCACTAAATTCTTAATGCCTTAGTTTCAGACTGGCAGAAGTTTGGGGGAAATGTGCATAAAAACAGATATTATGTAAAACAATTAGCTTGATACATGCAAAGATGATAAAGGGCTGGTTTTAAACCTAATGTGTAATCACTCTACAAAACTCTCAGTAAATTTGATCTCTATTATTTGGTGCAAGCTCATAATTAGCATGTGTTCACCCCCACAGTGGATGGAGTTAATAACAGATGTAGAAACAAGACGCGCGGCCCACCCACCATAACAGGCCCCTAGCTGAGACATGTCTGTGATTAAAATCTGTGATCCCGGTCTTTCTAGTGCAGGAAAACCTGATGTCCAGACAGGAGGAAGTCAGTAGTTTGCTCCTTCATTACCCTTAACTGAGGCTCATATGGTGAGTGGGTTAAGTGGAAATGAAGGAGGTTTTTTTCTTTTTAAAAAAAACACTTTAAATCACTTTTACCCACTCTCTTATCTTTAGATTTACTTAGAGCAGAAATATTCCCCTCTTCCAGCCGCTGATTCGCTGAAATAGTCAGACTGGTGATACCGCAGCACTGGTTCCTTCGCCCCGTTTTCTTTCAAGCTGTTCATAATTAAGCTGTTACCCAGCTATTAACTGAAATTAGTGATAACTACTTCATCAGGTCCCTACCCCAGACGGAGGGCAGCTAAACACACACGTAGTCAGTCTGCCGTTTGTGTTTCAGAGGACTTTAATATGCAGCTAAAGATAAAGTTTGCAGCTGAGCTCTGTAGAATCAACTCATCAGCACTGTGCAAGCTGCTCCCGATGCATCCGTTTGGTTAATTACCTTTATTCATTACAGATTTTGTTGAGCTTGTGCTTTTCCTTCCCCTCCACCCTACACACAAAAGTCAGAATCTTGTCCAAGTTAAAAGGCCAGTAATGCAATATAAGTGATTATCCTGGACGGCTCACTGTGCTCTCTGTTGATTAAATGTATTTGATAAGTAGGAAAGCTTAGCTTCACTGATGTGATGCAGACACCTCCAGGCCTTCCTGACCACAGCCTTCTTCCTGGGGGATTCCCACTTATTTTCAGCCCATCTGGGAATCATGGGCTGGCTTTGATTGGTTATTTTCCATAATGGGGCAATTATTGGTGATACTAATCAGGTACTAGAACCACAGGCATTTTATAGAAGTTCAGTTCTGATCTCCAATTCCATTTTGCGAAGACAGAAACTGGTCCGTGCTGCAAGAAGGTCCTTAAAACTATTTTATAATCATAACTATTTAAAGAATGTAAATATGGCTCATCCTCCAAGGTTTGAGCCAATCTCCATAACACCTCAGAAGCTGCACCAAGCTTTCAGTAGATCTATTGTTTCTCCAAACAGTTTGGGAAGCCAGACCACAGCCCATTAAAAATCTGAACAGTGAGAACTGAAGGTCGTCTTTCAACTATGCCTACAATTATCTACAAGGAGTAGATCACTATACCAGTAAGGATATGTTAGCAATTGATCCTGCAGCACTAAACAATAAATATCCTAAGCCTACTAGTGAATGCTATTTTCATATTATGCTAGTTTAAGGCAGAGAAGACTGCTGGATCCTCACTGAACGCATGGCTAGCAGGCAGAGAAAATTAGGAAATGGAAAACAGGTGGGAAGGAGAGCAGAATGGCAGGCAGAGAGAGGACCGAAAACATCAAAGCTCAGAGCCGAGAAAGGTAAGAAAAGTAAAGACACAGGAAAAACCATAAATGAAAGGGAAAAACTTGAAGCTGACAGGAACAATAAAGAGAGACACTAATTGAAAGTGTTCAAACGATGAGATAAATGAACTAAAAGAATGAAAAAAAACTAAAATGGTGAGATCTAAGCAAATGAGCAACAAAGAAATACAAACTAAAAGTTCAAACACCTACAGATCAGCTGTAGTTCTAACTGCACAGTGGGACATTTTGTCAGCCCAGAAAAATCTATATTTGTAAATGTACATTTGTGGAGTTCAAAGTGTTTCTCAGTGAAAACGTCTCTTAAAGCTTTAATTCCAGCTCTCCTTGCCTCTCCCTGTGATCAATTAGAGGCCAGGCTTGGTTTCCCATTTGCCAAAAGGTGCTATTTAGCCAGGGATTCATCTGTCATTTCTCGTGACCTTTTAATCATCGATTTTGTTTTTTTAAATCCTCTGACGTCATCTCTCCTCTCATCCCATCTTTTCTACCTCTCCCATTCTTGTTTTCTTTTATTTCAAATTTGTTTTCTCTCAGCACAAAATCCATCAGAGCAACACAAACATCCAATGCTCGTTCACGCTCCCCACTGTGCTCCCTCTCTCCCGCTCCGTCTCCCGTTTTTAAAATGTGTGTCTGCGGGCTATGAGCTGCGATGTCAGCAGGGGGAGAATGAGAATGGTAATTCGTGCCCGACTGTCACCTCTACTTGGAGGTGAGTAAGCACACCTTTTCCCCCAGTGAGACGGTTGGATTCATCTGCAATCCTGCAGCGATCTCGGCCTCAAACAGTCTACAAATGGCAGCACCAGTGAGATAAATTAGACATCTTTCCATTGTTGGTAGGAAGTAGAATACATGTAAGGTCAGTGAGTAATATTACTAGAAAAAATAAAGTATCTCAGAGAATACAGTACCCCTAGAAGAGATGTAGGTCCTGTGTGGGTGTGACAGTCCTTGGATATCTTTTGAATAGTTAAGACCCACAAGAGGTGTGGATGTGTTTTCCATAGAGGATACAGCTCACTGGGACACTTTTCAAAATAGACCGTCACGCTTCTCATTACTATTACTGACTCCATGAGGAAACACACACGCACACACACACACACACACACGCACACACACACACACACACACACACACACACACACACACACACACACACACACACACACACACACACACACACACACACAAACAAACGCACACACATACATGTATCCATAAAAAAATAAAATAAAATGGGGGGAAAAAAATTCGCTGCAACTTCCCAAGTGGCAAATCCAAAACATAGAGGACATGAAGCATCCCCCAACTCTAACTTTAAATGTTAAACTTTTATTAGTAGTTTATTTTTGAAACGCTTCACTGATTAAGAAAAAAAAATCTCCTAGAGCTTGTTTTTCTTTCAGTATGTTAAAATCTGGCAATGATACATTAGCATTTTTTTTGTGGAGGAAATACATTTTAAAAATAATCACATTTTTAAATTTGAAATTATTTGAAATAATCATTTGAGAAACATTTTAATTTTACTCGGTTTCTCTACATCCGACATAAAACATTTAAAAGGTGACAAGAATAGCACAAATCTTTAAGAGGGCAACAGCACTTGACTTTTAACCTCTGACCCTTGCATGACCCACGCTAAAATAAGGCAGGACAGGAGGTAAAGCGTAACGTCTTCCCTTTGGCAGATTCATTTCATAACACAAACAAACCAAACCTCCAAGCCTCCCAGTGATACATTTCAAAACGATATTTTTGTATGCCGAGCTGAATAAGTGGCTCCCGGCATTCCCCCGCCCCGCGTTGCCCTGCTGGTAAATCCGTCCGGAACATTTCAGGAATCTGTCTCAGGACAAGATAATCCTGGGACAGCTGCCCTCTAATTTTGAGTGCAGGGCAGGAGGATCCGGGTGTTTCAGTCAGAGCTGAGAGATTGGCTGAAATTAAAGTTGGCAGAAGAAAAAAAAACAAACTGAAAATGCATTTTGCAACTGCAGGACTTAACGGTTTCTGCGGCACCGTTTTATCGAGGGATGTGGAGGAGGTCAGGACCCGATCCCGAGGCGCAGAGTGAAAGGACAGCCAGTTAATGATTCACCCTGGCAGCATCATCCACTGTTGCCGTAGCAACAGCACCTGCATTCAGGTTAAAACAAAAAACAAAAAAGCACGAGCCGGTGCCACCTTTGTGATCAGACGGTGGAAGAGTGAGCACACTTCTCTGTGTGTGGCTGTTTATGCTTCTACCATTAGCTTGCAAGATCAGCTCGCTAACAGCCTTCAGCCGCCGATGTGTCGATGCAAAGACGTGCTGCCGCTGCGTCAGCTGTCACGTACAGTGTCGCACGTAGCCGAGTTGGATCATTAGAGCGCATCAACGTCAGAACACGGAAATGCTTTGACCGTGTTGCTCATAGACATAATATAAGGGTAGACGCCGCATTGGCCGCTCCGGCGCAGGAAATACGGCGGCCATCTTAGAGCGGTATAAACTCCTACTTTCCTCAATCAAAACAATAGACGATGCCTCAGCTCTGAGGGATATTATTGTTCGGATCTATGGATTATTGATGTGAGGGCTCCACAGACAGCATTTCACAAGTAAGATGGACATATTATTGTGTATATATTGTGATTATATTATATATTAGAATATTACTTTACTGTATTTATGTCCACCGGCGAGATACCAGCTAATATTAGCTGGTATCTCGCCTAGCTGGTATCTGAACCCGGTGTAATACGGGTTCAGCCCCGCTATGAAGACTAACTGAGATTCTGTACATCTAAAAATATTAATTATTCTCTAACATTGACTTAGATTATATGACACAAGAGCATTAGAAATGAAACAATATAACACATATTATAAAACTTATGTGTTATAACATTCACCAGCAAAGTTTACACAGGTGGTAAAGACTATTATTTATATGTAATTCTTTCACTAGTAAGATACATCCCAAATCTTCCGTTTTTGTTTTGAAAGTTTCATAAAGACACGATGTGAGGAAGAAGAGGGAGAAATCTATAAAGAGAGACGGATTCACTGCAGCAGGATGGATCTCATCAGATTTTGGACTTAATCTCAGCTGCTGAATCTCTGAAGCTAGAAGTCGGCAAAAAAAAAAAAAAAATATATATATATATATATATATATATATAAACATATATATGTATATATATATATATATATATATATATATATATATATATAAACATATATATGTATATATATATATATATATATATATATATATATATATATAAACATATATATAAACATATATATATATATATATATATATATATATATATATTCAGTATTAATTATTTATTTGTGCCATTATGAATCTTTATTTGTGTTGTATAGTTATTTAAATATGTATTGATATTACTAAATAATTTATTAAATAAATTATGAACGGCTGTGTGCTTTGTAATATGCTCTTTATACATCAATATCAGAATATTCCATTCCTATTCTATTGTTTTAGCCACTAAGCATATTTAAATACTTAAATAACTTAAATAACATACTTAAATAATACAATTGTTTATAAATGTAGCTTTGATAGATGTTTGAATAAGGTTTCCAGTAACAAAAAAGCGTGTTATGATCGATTAAATGCGCTGATCCGTCACTGTGCCTGTTAAACACATAGGACCGAGTGGAGTGGTATACCGCTCCAAGATGGCCGCCCTAAATCTCGTCAGCGACAATAGGCGACAGCGGGGCATGAGGCGTCTATCCTTATATTATGTCTATGGTGTTGCTCCTCTGCTTTGGATTCAAGAAAATGGTATTCAAAATGGTTTTCTTTAGCTCTATGAAAGTGTTACGTTGGACACAGGCTAACTTTTCACTCTTTTTCATACTGCATATTGGATTAGGATATTAGTGCTGCAAGAAGAACCAGTTCTAAAATCCAACAGGAGTAGATGGAGGTCATGCCTTTCAGCAGGCAGCTCTTTGGGAACCACGCTGTCAGGTTTAGACTGCTTTCTTTATCCCTCTCAAACTACATCTTTGGAATATTTTATAGGTTTTTTTGTCCCATTTTATAGCACCAATTGCACACGTTGAGAATTGCTTTTAGGTACATGCGTACCTCAGATCAAAAGTTTAAACTACCTAGAGAACGTCGTTATTCTAAGGGAAATGACATGAGAAGACGCAAAGACTTTAACTTTGGAGGCGGTGTCCTGTGGTCTTTAAAGAGCTAAACCTGAAGGGGTTAGCAAGATGGATCATCAGTACATTTGGTCAAAAATGATGGAGATCGGCAGGATAAAAACAACATTCCAGCTCTGAACAGGGGAGTGGCAGCATTATGTGGTGGGGGAGTTTTGGTGGAGGAAAGATTGGTGCGCCCCCCGAAGAAGAAGGCAAGAAAACTATATGAAAATATATTTTTTAAAAAAAGACATCAGGTCACGTGTCTTATTATGGACTTTACGTGAACATATGGTTATATCTTTGTCCAGCTCTGGTGTCAACATTGATCATCTGCATAGGGAACGATCTTAAGTGACAAACATTTAATCTACACCATATTGACTCGTTTGTCAATAAAATACATTTTCCATTTAGTCTATTAAAACTGTAGTAGCAAACTAACTTGTCACTGACCAGATGTTGCTGCAGTGGGTTGTTGAACATAATATGATAGAATTTTTTTATTTTATTTTACGTCTGATGCTTTTTAAAGGAGCGGGACTCCCATGCAGTTCCAAATTGTCTAGTTTGGTGGTTTTAATCCAAAATTTCAGCAATTTTCTGTTATTAAATAAAAATCTTATTAGACATTTTGAGGTTATTGCTTGTTAAATTTTTAGTAGTCCAGGTATTAGTCCAACTTTACAGCTCCAACATTAGACATTATGAGATAAGCTATTTTTTGGGTTGGAAACATAACTTGGCATCCTGCATCAAACTTCTGTGCTGTGAAATGAACTGAAATAAATTACGGGCTGGTCCATCGATGGCAGAAACCTTCCACTTACAGGTGCATTCCTCACACTAAAGTGTTGAGTTCACTCTTTGATAATTTAAGTTTAAAAGTCAAGTTTTTATTTAAACCATAAACAAAAGATGCCCACGATGCCGAGTTAGATTTTTGATAATAGCCACATTTGCTTCCTCTTTAACCTGCTCCCAACAAGGTCAGCTTTAATACTCTCCCCCCTGCAGCAGCGTCGCTTCCTCCGCCTGCCCAGACTGACTCTGTCAGAGCAGGCGGCCCGGCAGCCGACAGACTACTACGTGATGGATGTCTGCTCTGAGAGCTGCAGCTGAGAGCGCTGAGTCATTCAGCAGATTCCTGCCGATCAGCAGGATGCTCCAGCGCTCCAATTATTTATCCGAGGTCAAATTCCACAAAAAGAAAAAAAAAAGAAAGAAAAAGCCCACCTCCCAGTCTGTGTGGATCCGAGCTGCTGGTTTTTACAGTGCGTAAACGTCAGAAGGAGTTTAATCGGTTTCAATCAAGGGAAATGAGTCACACAAGCATAGTACGATCTGTCTCTCTCTCTCTCTCTCTGTGACCGAGTTTATGTTTTTGCAGACTCCATCATCTGCTGAGAGGAGAGCCGGGTAATAAATACAGCTTTGAACTTGAGAACTCGGGGTCTGTTTCATTAATCAATGCTGGAGCTGCTACTGCTGCTGCTGCTGGCTCTGCATCAGTCTTTTCTCTCTGCCTCTTTGGCTGGGGGTGAAGTGGTGGATGGGTGGAGGTGTGTGTGTGCACGTATGTGTGTGTGGGGGGTAACATTACTTTTAGGTTCAGCTTTTTAGGATTCCTCCTTCAGGCTGTGGAACTAATATAGAAACCTTTGGGGAGTTTCGGCCTTATTTCTGCTTAATCTGAAAGAAAAATGAAGCTTTGGGTGTCAAAATTTACAGATGATAATAAAAGCAGGATAAAGTTTGATAAAAAGGGGGGGGGGAAGGAAGTTGTGGATAATATATTTCTTCAGCAGGGTGTTATTTTTTGTAATGGGATCTTTTCTAAACATTGTCTAAATTTATGTCGGTCCTGCAGCAACAGGACGCGCTCAGCCTTTTTTTAGTCACCATGTTACATACTTCAGACCTGCTGGCATTCCCTCAATCTGGCTCTGAGACGGTGGCGAGAGTCGATATTTTGAGCTCAAGTGATTATATTAGCATCTCCCATCTGGAAAAAACAAAAACAAAAAAAAAACAACACAATTTTTCCCCTTCTTTCATGACAAAAAATATCTCGGACACATTCATTTTTTCTTCCTTGTGTGAAGTCAGTTTCTTCCCCCTCATGTGCATCTTTTTTGCAGAAACCTCCTCAAAGCTGCAGCCTGCATTATGAAATTCGCCTCACGCTGACGGAAGCCGAGGAGTGGGAATCCTGGAGGTGGATAGTTATCCTGAGAATATATTGTGGGAAATAAGCTGCTGTCAAAGCGAAATCACAGCCACAAAGAGCCGGAGCAGATGGCCGGAGCCTTCAGGCTGAGATGTGCGTCATTACCCTCAGGTGGGCAACGGAGTGGAAACCGCAGATCTTCCTGTTACCGATGCCATCTCTCGTGGTCGGTGTTTGACTTGGTAGAAAATGAGAGTTTTTGTGTATGTGTGTGTGTGTGTCCACTGCACAAGTAACTGTAAAGACTCGTTTTCGGACTAGGTGGCTAATTGTTTTCACGTTTTGTCATGTCACAGCAATAAATCTGATTTGGAAGACATACTTGTGAAGTAGAAAGAAAAGGATGAAATTTCTATTATTTTCAAATAAAAATTTAAAAAATGTAAAGAATAGACATATCTTTTTGTCTCATAGTGTCACAGCAAGTTAAGCATGAATACTCACACAATAAAGTAAAACAATACAAAAATAAGAACAGCACTTTGTCCAGTAAGGCCAAAGTGCATGCAGAACAACAACATACTGTTTACAAGAAGTAGAAAAGGCTGTGAAATACAGCAGGGACGTGATGGAAACATGCCTGCAGTGGTTCAGTCAGGACTTTGTAAAAATATGTTTTGTTGCCGTTACTTCTGCAGGTCCTCTTGGTTTTGTCTCCATTTTCTCACTTATGAGGATCCCGTTTTTAGCGCAGCACGGCCCAGCCTCACGCAGAAATGCTAAGCCGTGATGCAACATTTCCGTCTTTCAAAACGACAAATTTAATCTTTTTGTTTGCTGCCACTTCAAAAAAAAACATTTGTCAGACCTAAATATTAAGTAATTTAAATTTAAATCTATAAATTATGTAAACTTGAAGGTCTCCTTTTTGAAAGCATGCCAATTTTAAAAATTCATGTTTTTACACGAACACGGTTTACTGATGAATATGTATGAGAGAGCGACCGATCGAGGCTGATGAATAAAAACGGGGCTCCATTTCATCTGTGGTGAAAACTTTAGACCGTATGAGCTGCAGGAGCAGAGAGCAAATCTCATCCATTAGTCATGAGGTTCAGAGTGCAGGCATGGCTTTGTGTAGGACTGGGAGGGATTCTGCAGCGCTGTACTACGCCACATTCGTCCTCTCTCCTCCTCCCCTTCCTCGTCTCTGGATCCCTCCCGGCTCAGCTTTAATATGTTGAGTCACAAAGTGGGAAGGAGGGACGCCTCCCTCTCTTTCTCTGCTCCGGCCGCCGTGCTCACGCTTTCAGCTCGCCGGTCTCGCTTTTGAAGATGAAAGGTGCAGTCGATCAGATTATTTTCCAATGGAGTTGCATTGATCCCACTTAGTTTTATCAGGGTGGATGTATTTTAGTCGGTGCTGCTGCAAGTTGAGGTTTTCCTCCCTGGAGAAGTTTCCCCCCTTTTTTCTGTTTTTTTTTTTTTTTTTTTTTTTTACAAATGACTCAATTAAGAGTCCAGGTGTACAAAAAGAAATGAGAAAAGATTAGCTGTAGAGCTTCAGTTCTCAATGTAATATAACACATTTTTGTTAAATACATCGTTCTTTAGAAAATGAGAACTGGATCTCAATGGGGTCATTTCCTGTTTAAATAAAGGAAAGAAGAAAACAGAACTGGTTTTTTGTTAAACTTAATAATGAAAAACTCAGAAGACAAGTCTGATTTCTCACATAAAATTACAAAATAAAGCAACAAAAGAGAAAGTTGGGACACTCATCATATAGCTTTTTCCTCTTTTTGGGGGGATTCTCTTTTTTATTGTTTTATTCTGTTGTAGATGAGTTTCTTTTTGTAGTTGTATGCTTTAGAAAAATTGTCTGTTTTCATCTCATCTTGCTCACTTTGTATGACTTTAAACAAATAAAATTGGGCTGCTGACAAAAATGAATAAAAAAAACAATTTTTCCTTCTGTATCTTGATCATCTGAGGGCAGCTTCAGACTTCTGGATGTTTTACAGGATTATATTTATCCAAAATATCATGTGGGTCATATAACATACTGTAAACTGAGTCTGCTGAGGCTTGTTAGCAAATGGACCTGAGCTCATGTTGGGTTTGTTTGGATGAGCTCCAAGCTAAATACAACCAGTGGCTGAAAGTAGGAAGAAAATGGCAAAACATGCAGATTCCAGCCTGGATATTAAAACAGATCTCTAGATGTCCATGTTCACGCTTTACCCTCCAAATATGTAATGATCAATTATTATTCTCAGTCAACAGAAGGTAAAGCAGGCATTCATTGTGCTGTTTGGGTGTCGGTGCATGTCAGCGGAGATGGAACATCAGATTGACCCGATGCAGGTTAGTCTGCAGTGATCACAACTGAAGATTAGAAACTAACTGTAGTCTCCAAAAAAACCAAAAAGTCGTGAAATAGAAGAATGCAAACAGGACTACAAAAAGAAATGCATAATGCAAACTGGGAAGAAGACAGCAGGAAAACTGAGCTGAAGATCATATTTACTTTAAGTGAATGACTGAAATGAGGGAGAAGGGCTAGAAAACGAATCATGACTGAGATGAGGAGTGAGAAGAAAGTAAGAAAAAGAATTAAAACGAAAACAGTCCAGTGGGAAATCAAGATAATCTCGTCAAACACAGACCTAAGAAAACAATTAAACAACAAAACTAGAAGAATTGATCTTTTTCTTTTCTCCTTATCAAAGTCATTACTTGTGCATTTAATAAAGCCGTAAATTAAATAGGAAGAATAGCTCAACGTCCCACTTTGGTGGAGTAAATCTACTCCTGACACTGTGAGGCGACCAGACCCACCTGCAAAGAGAAGGAACCATTTTTATACGTATTTTATATTAACTGCTGAAACTAGAGATGTTTAGATGTGGAGTGGAGAACCTGCTTATCCTTGCAGCGGCCATCGGGCGAGAGGCAGATTACACCCTGCAGCTTTTGCATCAAAAATACATCATGCAGATGAATCTGCAGTAAATTGACCGACTAAAGTTGTGCATGATAGAGCTTTGACCCGAGTTAAAAAAAAAAACAAAAAACGGAGCTGCTGGAGTAAAGCGAGCTGGGCTCACACAGCTGTGTAACGTGACATGGCAGAGCTGGTACAGCAGCTCCATGCTGGCGGCTGCAGGGCGCAGAGCTCTGGATGTGATCCGTCTGACATCAGATAAACACAACGTCAGGGCTCACGTGGATGAAAGAGAGAGAGAGAGAGAGGGAGAGAGAGAGAGAGAGATGAAGCTTATGTTGCTAGAAGGAGAGGAAATGTGCTGCATGCTCTCTCTCGCTCTCTCTCTCTCACAAGGTGCACTCTGTGTGTCTTTCAGCCAGCGGGAGCCAATTAGGTCCAGTGTAAGCGGGGTGCTGCTGGGCTTCTGTTTGTCTGAGGCCGTGTGGTATCACTAATGAATGTCATCGACACAGTGGGGCAGAAATCTGCTTTGTCATGCAGACAAAAATATCTAATAACATTTCAGACTGTTTTTCTTTCACCAGTAATTCATCCCTCCATTGTCTGTGTACCCGTTTGTTATTATTGGATCACAGGTGTGTCTATCAGGTGTCTATCTCCTGCAGCCATTAGGTCTAGATGCAGGGTGTGCACTCTGGACAGGTGGCAGCAAGACACATACAGGACAAACAACCATGCACACACATAGAGAGAGACCAGCTCAATTAGTCATGTGGGATGATGCCAGTGTATTTAATTCCTCTTTTAGAGCAAAGATGTATTTTTGAATTGGCAAGTCTGGGCGAGATATTTTCTTAAAAATTATTTTCCCGCTCATGAGTGAGAAAGGCATGTTCTCTTGTCTTTCCGTTCATGTAGAGTTGCAAAAATAGGCCTGAGTCGTTACTGAAGGAAACAGAAAGTCATGTGCGACTGAAACAATATAGAAACCATTCTGATTGGTCTAAAACATACTAATCTGCTATGATTGGATGTTGTGAACATCTGTTATGAATCTATGAGAAATTAATTATTCCAAACATTAATCAAAAATTAAACACTAAATTATTAACAAAACGAGAAACAGGTCCCACAGAGTGCGTGTGTTCTTGTGTAAGCTGCACCAGGGATGCTGAAATACTGGCTGGTTGTTTGTATTTTCCCCGTAGCTTGTTGGCTCTTAATTGAACAATTATTTCTTTTTCTCCATTTGTGAAAGAAGGTACAGGAACAGTGAACAGATGTTCATAATTAGCAGAAAGAAGCACGGATTCTCTGTTCCCCCCTCCCCTACCTCCCACTCCAAGTAGAGTGGCTAAGTAGCATCCTATTCAGACATCTGACTCAATTAGCGGCTGAGTGAAAAACGTGTGAAGATGTGGCTGGTTGGAGGGGAGGCAACAAGGCTGACTGAAAATGTCAGCTTTCAAAAAAAAAAAAAAAAGAAAGAGAAAAAGATGCTTACAACCAATGTATACGTTTTCACAGAAATTTGGTTGTAAGCATCTTTAGAATGAAAGCATTGTAAACAGTTTACGATGCTTTCATTCTTCTTCCATGGGGTTTCAGTCAGGGCCTTCAACAGACGTCAACTATACTTCAACAATGCACAAGTTGTGAGGGCCAATGCAAAAACTATGCACCACACCAAGCCACAGGCATTCAATAATATGCAAATAAATAGAAATATGCCAAGTAAGGCAACAATGCAGCCAACCAAAACATAATTGAACAGCCAGCAATTTAGCAAAACGTTTCTGTTCCCCATTTAAGCTCAACATCAATCCATACTGCTCAAATAGCACATGTGAAAAATTTAAATAAAAAAAAAAAGTTTAGTAAAGTCTGCATAAGAATGTAATAGAAAAGTAACAGTCACCCATTATTTGTAAACAAAATCCATGCGTCTATGCTAGCTGTTAGCCACTCGTAGCGCTCATAGATACAGTCTTTAAAATGCCGTACAAAGTTCTTACTGGTCTGTGTTAGTAAATCCAGGTTTGGTGTGGGGTTTTCCATTTTTAATTATTATTATTTTTTATCCATGAAAGACAGGTTTCAGTAGGTCAGCAGTAAACGGTATTGAAGCGGATGCGCCATTTTGTAAATACCGAGTTCACCTGGGCCTGTGGGACGCGCCGTCATTGTATTTCAATTTTGATTGGCTGATAATTCCACGTACACTTCTGTCAACTATGGCGGCCTAGTCGTTGGGTTTTTGACGAAAGGCTATCAACAAATCCTGAGGCGGAACAGCTCGCCAGATGCGTAAAAGGCACTTTTTAAAGTAGAAATTTAAAGTGAAACCTAAATAATACCAATAAGCAACTAGTTTGTCGAATAAAAATTAAATTATAGATAAAATAAAGTATGATTAAGACATATTACACTGTTTTGTTTTTTTTCTTCAATTTTCTAGGGTCGGCAGAGAAGGCCCTGCTGGCCCCGACAGCCCTCCACTGTTCTGTATTTTTCAACTCTTGGATCTGAAGGCATGAACAGACATGCCTGGTGCTCAATTAAACATTTCTAAATGTTCACTAAGACAAGACTTATCTATCGACGTGTTTCCAACAAAAGGTAATGATTTATCACGTAACAGCTATGAACTAAATGTAAGAAATGGTGGTTTCACACTAATAAGAGCTCAGCATTTCCTTTACTGTCTCTTTAAATTTCATATTTCATTAAAAATATCTACTTCTGGTCATCCACAGATCAGGCATGTTGTTATTTTCTGTAAGCATAAAATGAGCCTTGACTTTATTGTCAAATTGCCACAGATTCTAAATTGGGTTCAAACCAGAACTTTGACTAGGCCATTCTAATACATGAATAAGTAATAATACTTGCAGCTCTGGCTTTTGGGGTCACTGTCTTGCTGAAAGATGAATCACTGGTCTCAGCCTTTTACAACCTCTAACAGGTTTTCTTCCAAGACTCTTGTGTATTTTGCTCCATTAATTTCCCCATCAGTTTGGACCAATCTCCAAAACAACCCCCACCCCTCCCAAAAAAGTGTCCTTTCACTTTCTTGGTTCTGACTTGTTTTTGAAAACTTTCATCACTTTTTAGTTGAGGAATCTGCAGGTTTGGACAACTACCCCTTCTGGTTTTGGATGCTGCAAGGATTTTTGCTCTTACTTTCTTTGTAACTGCTGCAACAAATCTTTTTTTTTTTTTAGATAGATTGCTGTTAGTATGTAATTAAATTTTCATACAGAAACAGTGTCTTCAGTCAGAGGGTTCTTCAGATTTGTTGCAAGACTGACTGCTACCAGAGATCTGCCCACAGTATCAGAATCCACGACTCTGAAGATACTTGGATGCTGTCAGTTACAACTAAATTTGATTTCCCTTTGGGACAAAGTAGTTTTTGCTTATACCTGAATTCCTCGTTAAAAGAAATGTTTGTGGTGAAAAGTTATTTTTAATACTTTTTCCAGGCATAGGATAAGCATACTTATTCCACCCTAAAAGCTTGTTTTCTTAGAGAAAAAAAATAAAGTGGAAAGTTTAGCTTTTTTAAAGTTCTTTAATGGTTCAGTTGGATTTGGAAGCATTAGGGCAGTATGGTCAGCAGCCATACGAAACCAAAAAGAAACCAACTAATTGATGTAGACTGGGAAGGCAAATAAAATACAAGGCAACAAAATAAAAACACCAAAAAAAAATAGACAATTAAGCAACATCCGGTCACAGTAAGATACACAATCCTGCCCTCAAGTTAACAGCATGCTGAAAATCAAAACGGGGAGATTTTAAGTTCAATGAGGATCTCTCTCTCTCTCACACACACACACGCACACACACACACACATTCACAACTTGATCCAAGGCTGCAGTTCAGCCCTGATGGGAACAATGTACAGTAAGACACCTTAGAAAAAAAAATGCATAGAGACAAATAAAGAATGTTTTATAATAAAGTAAACATAAAAATACAGACAGACCTGTTGGCTGTTTACATTGCAATGATTGTTGGAAACATTCAGTTTGAACTTACCGCCAACAACAACAACAACAAAAACATTTCTAAGAAGCTGATAGCTTCCACAAATACCAACAATGTACAAACAATGGTCATCGTGACAAGGCTGAATAAACATGAGAAACCACAAAGCAGACATGCTTGGCTTTAAAACATCTTAAAACAAAATTAAATAAATCAGCACGTTGTTAAGAAATATGCCTGTTGAGACACAAATCTTTTTTTTTTTTCTAAGTCCAGCTGCATCAATTAAAGATTTAACTTGTTTTTTTTTGTAAATGACAAATAAAAACACATTTACAAACATATTTTTCACCCCGCAGTAAATCAAACAAATAATCTTTGTCCTAGATATTAAAACGTTTTCTTATTTTCTATTTTTAAAAACAAATATCCCGCTGATAATAGTGCAACAGATACAGTACGGTTAAAAAAAACAAAACAAAACAGCACACAGTTGTAATGTTTGGCGTCATGGGTTTGATTACAAGTAGTTAAAGTTAGAGTTTGTGTGAATTTAGTGTAAAAAAAAAAAAAGAGTCGCTGCTTGCTGGTTAAATTAATTCCTGATTTAGTGAAAACAATATTGTCAACTCAGGAAACAATAAATCACACCACCAGCTCGTTTTTTTTTTTTTTGTTTTGTTTGTTTAAATTGGCACATGGAATTCATTCTTCCTAGTTTCCAGCTAAACGTACAATAAAAAAAAAAAAACTATTAAAGTTTTACTCGTCACAATGAGTGGAAAAAAGAAAAAAACAAGCAGAAAGGATGTTTACACCTGTGTTTCATGTTTGATTCGATAACGTCTGGTAGTGTCTCTGATTTCTGATCAATCGCTTATGATTAAAAATAAACACTGACAAGAATAAAGAAAGCAGCAGAAAGATGAATAATAAATGGGGCCTCATGCACATATCCAGATTTAAACAAAGACCTTCAGGCGTTTCTCCTTCATAAATAGCGTCGATTGATCCGGCACTTGTTACGCCGTGAACTAAACATGAACGATTGATACTCGCACTCTGATCAATCGGCCTGTCGATACCTTGTCAGAAATCCTACGGTTCAAACCACGATTCAGTAAAGCGTCGCTGTTTTTCTTCTTTGCGATTTCCAATTAGAAAACAAACGAGAACCAGCTGCGCCCGTCGCTGCAGAGCACGGCCGAAGCCGACCAAAGCGGCAGACGAGGGGTCAGGGATCGATGCGTCGCTGAATGAGTTCATCTGGGTCCTGCAACTAAAATGTGAGCCTCGTAATCAGGCCACAGTCCGGAGTGGAGAGTTAATTAAATTTAAAACCATCCTAAAGGAAGCAGAAAATCTCTTCAAACACTGATGCGGTCATATGCAGCCGTTTTTTTTTTTTTTTTAAGTAGTTATTCCTTATTTAATGTTTTCACACCAGCTTCATCCTATGAGTGACCGAATGAGATGAAGTGGTAAATACTAAAGCTGGACTCCACCGGGGAGACTTTCTACCGGATCCTGAGACACGGTTGTAACTTTAAATCTGCTGAAAGTTTTTTTTTTCTTTTTCTTTTTTACAAAACGAGGCCCCTCGTTAACAAAACAACACACAACAGCCAAAACCCAAAACTAACGGCAGGGCTTTTAAAAGCAGAAATACTTGTCAAATGTCTCCTCTAACACCATCAATTATCACTTCTCTTCGCCTTCGGGTCAGCTGTCGAGAAGGTCCGCCTCGGTGACCGCAGCAGACGTGACGCTGCCCAACACCTTGACGCGGACAGAACCGAACAAAAATCAACCCTCGATGCCGCCACAGGAAATAAAAAAGAAAACCGAAACCGACAATTACCCAATTTGCGAGTGTGTTCACAGATTGCCTTATTTGCCAAGGCCGCGGCCCACAGTGACCCGCTCGAGTGCATCCCGGGTGCCGTCAGTAGGCGAGGAAGGGGCAGGATGTAGGAGGCGAACGCCGCGTCTCCTCCTCCTCCTCTGCCTCCTGCAGGCGCCCCTCTTCTCCTGAGCTCATCGGTGGTGTGTGTGTTTGTGGAGTTGGATGTTGTGAATCATGCGCAGGGCGGGACAGCGGGTGTGTTTGTTCGGGAAGAGGTGGAGAGAGGCCTGGGTCACTGTCGTCGGTCTTCTGTCTCTGACCGTGAGAACGCCATCACCACGTCCTCCGCACCTGGGATACGAAAAGAAAAAAAAAGAAAACATGTTCAGAGGAAATGAGGAAAGCATTTAAAGCAGGTTGGAGAGTTTCCTTTTGTAATAAAAGATAAATGATTCAGAGAGGAAGTGATTCCATCTCATTTCCCAGTGTGTCGATCAGAGACTTTGACCTTCGAAGCAGAGTGTGAGACAAGTGAAATGCAACAGGCCTTCTGCTTTAAAACGGGCATCTGTAAAATGCAACTAGTGCAGTTTCATCATATATTCATGTTCTTCTTCTTCTTGTGTAAACTGCAGTATTTTAGATTTTATTTGGCTTAAAGCTGCAGTATGTAATGTTTCATTAAAAGAAAAAAAAAGCTTTTTTTAAAAAAAAAAAATTGGTTTAAAGTGTTGTGGCAGTATAGTCAGACATAATCTGTGAAAAGATCAATCTCCTCCATTTTTGTCCTTGTCTTCTATTGCCATGTGAAGATATGCACAGCTCTCAGTCAAAAACCACCAATCAGAGTCAGGAGGAGAGTCTTAGCGCTGTCAATCACTCTCATGTACTCCTGGTGCTAATGGTGGAGAAACAGACCGTTACAGGAAAACTGTTTATCTGCCGTCATCGGTGGCTATGCTAACTAGCCTGAGCATTCATGACATGCTGTTCTAGCTGCAGCAAAAATGAAAATATTCTCTCTAAATGATTCATGTATGCATTTACTTTAGAAGCCTCTCTCAGGTACTCACTGAAAATCACTAATACTTGAGAGCTGATCTACAGTCCTTGCAACGGCCTGTTTTAGTAGTTCAAACACAGTTAGTACTAAAAATGGAAACAGTTTAATATCTAAGGTTGTGCTTATTTTTGCTCTTGAAGGTTCAGCCAATCAGTGTCAAGGAAAATGAGTGGTGCATCTGGATTGTGCTAAGTGTTAAGTAGCATTTCAGCTTCCAAAGCTGCATTTTCTTTTAAACATTTTAGATACGTTCTACAAAAACATCTATGAATAGGCAAATTTTCCATGAATCATTTAAAGTTATGCTGCACAAAAACAATGTAGTCCTTCAAACATGGACATTGTGGGCCAAAAATATTTATTTAACTAAATATTTACAGCCCTACGAGTCTGAAAATACCAGTGAAAACTAAAGCCTGTCTACTCTTTAGAAGGTGGGTGTCATTCCCAACAAAAATGGTATTTTTAAGGGTACAAGTCTTTTTTTATATATATATTTTCAACAATTTTGTTTCAAAGGGAGCCTTTCATATTGCTGATCAGAAATAAACTTAAAAGAACATTTTAAATCTAAATCTGCCAGACGTGTTTAACAACGTTCACTAATAATCAGTTCTCCTCATTCGGTTACAGGCTGGTTATCTTGTAAATTATACATTAAAGAGAGCAGAGAAAAAGTGGGAGACAGGACACAGAGTGATTGTACAACATTTTGTAACATTATGTGAAGAAGCTCAAGCGTCTTTTGTTTTCCATTCTGACACCCACGGCTCAAACACCAACTCTAGTTCGACACGTGAAACGTGGGTTCTTATAAATCCAGTCAGCTGTGAACGGCGAAGCTGAAGGAAACGTCCCACTGTGAACGTCGGCTCGGTGGACGCGGGTAAACTCTTGTCTTGCTGGATACACTTGCAGCGTAAAGCCGCTCGGTCGTCTGACGCGGCCGTGGCGACGCTCTGAGTGGGCTGCTGACAGCAGTGTCCTGATAACACCCAGATCTGGAGCTTCGCTGCCATTCAATCTCCTCCACTGAGGCAGCCTGAGGCGTAAGGCTGCCTGATACCAAAACCAGCCGATATTATCACCATTAAGCATCGTTTAGAGTCGACTCGCAGGCGTGACATGCTAGTATTTCTTCCCTTTGTGCTACGCTAGCTTATAATTACAGCCTCCTTGGTGTTTATGTGACTTATGAGTTCTGTCAAATACACAATAAAACCCCGTCTGCTGGTTTTTATTTAGAAACAAGTGATTCATTAGTAGTTTGTCAACTAATTAAAATACTTATATGGAGTACAGCAGATCTGTTTGAGCAGCTTTCCTCTCCAGAAAGTCTTTAAATACCAGGACTTAACATTTACTGCCAATTTAAATGTGCAGCTGTTCCTTCATATCAAATTCAAATAATTGTCAATTTCAGCTCTTCTGTGTCTAGACCAGGGGTCTGCAGCCTACGGCTCTGGGGCCACTAATGGCTCTTTTTTATACATCTACAACAAGGACAGCTTTTACCACAATAACTGAATTAAATTTACATTTTCGTTTAAATTTTTTTCCCTATATGTTTTCTTTAATTTACATGATTTTAATAAAGGAACATGCTATTGAAGAAAATATCTCAATCCACAATTTATAAAATTATTGTCTTTCTTTATTTTGATGACATAAAACTAAAAGGGTGGTTCTTTTAAAAAAAATGAAACATTTCCAGTAACATATTTATCAGAAATTATAAGTGACATTTCCAGAGCTGAACTAAGGGCAAAAATGGCTTTTTGGAGTGTAAAGGTTGCAGTCGCTTGATCTAGACATTAACTTAGGAGAAATGAGTGGTTTAAAAATCCTTTGAAAAAAGAAAACTGTTTTGATACTTTTTACACACCTGGCTCAGTATCTGAAGAAAACATACACAGATATCTTGTGCTTCTGGTCATTAAAAGGAATAAAATGAAGGAGAAATCATGCTTGAGTGCGATAGACTACTATCACCACCATCCTGTGCTGTAAAAACACACCTTACAGTCTCAAGCATGTTTAACACCAAGATCAACACCTTTTCAAAAGGCTAGGAAGCAGTTCTGACAGCAACCTTTTTTTTGCTAGCATAAAAAAGAAAAAAAAAACAACACTTTCACAGCAGCTTTGAGGAGTGCCTGTTAGGTTTAATCATTAGTGATTTGAAAGTAGGCCAAGAGACTGTGAGCCTCGATCCTCTCTTTGGCACAAAGAGAGGATCATCTTCATTAGACACAACAGATCCTACAAGCAAGTTTGTGTTTCACTTGGGTGTTGCTTTCAGAGAACATTTATCCTAGGATACATTCAGTACATTTTAGAACAACAGCAAGGTTAAATCTATAGGGGGAGGATGTCTTTTTCTCTTCTGAATGGGAACGATGCATGCAAATAAAGGAGGACCAGACAGAATCTACAAGACTAGACTACTTTTGTGTGTTATTGTGCGTCAAATTGTTTTCTTTTGAAAGAATTTAATCTGGAACAATTCAAAATGGAGACAATTTTGCACCTGGACACATCCGTCACCTTCACTGCTGCACAACTAAATACAGCTCCAACAAGGTCATGCTGCAGCACAGCAACCAATATTAGGCCAAGGAAAGAAGGAAGGACTGAAGGATG
This sequence comes from Poecilia mexicana, assembly GCF_051168715.1. Taxonomy (NCBI): domain Eukaryota; kingdom Metazoa; phylum Chordata; class Actinopteri; order Cyprinodontiformes; family Poeciliidae; genus Poecilia; species Poecilia mexicana. Next base: position 12,430,149 of record NW_028263376.1, on the reverse strand, counting down.
CAAGGACAAAAATGAAGGAAGGAATTGAGGTACGACACAAAGGAACAAGTTAGGATAACAAGTAGGGAGGACAGAAGAAGGGAAGGAAAAGGAACATTGTAAAGAAAGAAAAGAAAGGATAGAAGAAGAGAGGGACTATGGAAGGAACCAAGGAAGGATGGACAGAAGGAAGGGCACAAAGCCTGGAAAACCAGAACTTTTCCTGATTCCTTATTTTCTTTTTTCCAACCTTATCCAGTCCTGAAAAAATACAGAAACCAAGTTAAAAGTTGCCGTAGGAACGCTGCAGATTGACGGACATAAACACCATCTGAACTGCACGGTGTTTGCGTGAAAGATTTCTCCTCCCCGTAACAGACGGTTCAGGCCAAGGGCACAGAGCAACGCGAGCCAGAAACCAACAGATATTCTCTCAAAATACCCCCAGAGGCCGAGCTAAATCTGAACACAAGCGCCTGAGAGTCATGTTCGGACCTCGCCCTGATACCAACACACGCTCTCGGAGAACGCACACGGCAACAAGCTCTAGCCACTGAGATGGAAACGTCAGGTCCCTCAACGCTGTTGCCTAGCAGCAGATAAGAATCGGGCTGCGCCGGGGCCGCTGCGCACGAGCGGGCGGCTCCGTTGTTGGTGAGCTTTGATGCAGCTCTGCTTCCAGCCGTTCTCTCGCCTTCCCATCTGCCTCAGGCTGAACCGCTCTTTACCTCCGCCTCACAGACGGAGGTGAACACAAAGACCTGCGAGGGTCGATTTGCTCGAAAAAAAAAAAAGAAGAAGCAGCAGCAGCAGTATGTCTTTAACTGATATGTTCTCTACAAATCCCTCTGTAGAAGAAGAAAAAGAAAATGACCCAGAGTCATTACAGGAATCATTATTTCTATCAACATCTAGAGCTGAACAGTCTTGTTCACTGAACCAGATATTTAAAAAGAGATGCAGCTAAAGAATTTAATTTCTTAAATTTTCTATTAAGAAAAATTCTATACAAGATCAAAGAGTGGATCATTTTTACCGATATCCCCGTTTCAGGACAGCATAATCAGGAACAACCTGAACATGCAGGCCTCCTCTACACTTCTGAGGCAGCATAAATCAATATTTGGCTTGCTTGAAATTAAAAAAAAAAAAGCTACATGAAAGCTTCGGCGAAACCTCCGAGGAGAAGAAATCTTTTATTAAGCTCAAAGGGAGCCTGTTTGAAGTGAGAGGAATGAAGCGCTTTCTGCTCGTCTTTCTAGACGGGGGGGAGCAGAGAAGCGTCTGGATTGATGGCTCTGGTGTTGCAGTGGTGCAGCACCAACAACATTTAAGGTCACGATCTGTGCAGGGTCGGCTGAGGGGACAAAGGCGCTGAGAACAGCGGCGTTAGAAAGGCTGTAGGGACGGGTTGTGTGAGGTTCAACACTCAGTATCCAAAGGTTTGGGCTGAAAACAGTTAATCGATTATTGGAAAAAAAACAAAAAAAAACAAAAACGTAAACTATTTTAGTTTAATTAATTGTTAATATTAATTGTTAGCTGAAGTAATGAAGTCAGGAAAAAAAGGTCATTTGCTGAAAGAACACAAAGCAGTAATTAAGCCAAAACTGTTAAAAATATATATGTACATTTTACATTTAAGATGAAAAACCTTGTCTTCAGGTTTAGCTTCATTTTTATTTAATTCACTCAATAATAAATATGAATAGTTCCTGTAACAACTAAAAGATATCATGAATGAAGAGGAGCAGAGAGCAAGAAGTATAAACTTTTAATCTGTTCCCCTTGGTTTATAGTCTGTAAAAAGGTAAAAAAATAAATAAAATAAAATAAAAAAATCCTATTTTTGCTAACAGAATTGCTAAAGAAGTCGAACAGAATGGCCTGAACCTTTCAAATGTTGATGCAGAAGTATTTTTTTTAAGCTACAGGTGCATCTTTTGGCAATTAAGTGTTTTCTCAAGTTTTTGTAAATTTCAGATATTAGAAAGTGGTTGAGGTGTGTAACACTACAGATAAAATCCACAAATTCCCAAACAAATGCTGCACATACACCTAATTTCAGATTTTAGATGCGTCTAATTCTGTCATTTTTCAGTAATGGAAAACATTTCATCTCACTGAATGATAATTGTTTCAGAAGACGCCTTGAAATGACTTTTGTCATGATTTTGCATCAAAATTATTAAACTGAAGCTGCCAAATTTCAGATCTTTTATTTAAGCCATTTAAAGGTTACAAAGTTAATTCAACATGATTGCATTAGTGTTCATTTTAATCTTCAACTGAAATAATTAAATTAAGTGAAACCACCACACATGAAATCATCTTGTACTAAAGATTTAGCAGTGCAGTCTGACAACAATTAGCATTCTCTCAGTTTATAGAGCAACCTCAGATCCCTGAAGGAAACTCTTGTTTCCATGGATAACTGAGGTTTCTCTGGCAACTTTTCCTCGCCTCTCATTCGCAGAAGCCCTCCACTGGAGGCCACTGGTTTCCTTAAGAGAGAAACCAGTGGCCTCGTTCTGCGAGACAACACAGATTCTACAACTGTTGCCTTTGTGTGTTTAAATGAAAAGTAAATACCGCAAAGCCGTAATTAAAACGGTTAATTAAGAGCACCAGCAGTCAGAATACAAAGGAAACGCAGTCACCACTGCGCAACAGTATTTCTGTTTCTTTGTGTCTTAATCCACTTAAAAAAAAAAAAAAAAAACTAAACAACACAGTCACACGAGTCAAGAATGAACTAATTTACACTAAAACAAGCCTCACTTAATGGGTTCATGCTCTTCCCAACATAATAACAGTGTTCATACAAAGACTACGGGGTCCTGCAAGGCCAAAGCATTAAGAATTCAGAACAAGACAGCTGAATAAAGAAAATCTCAGTGCTGCGCCTTAGCTGATAAATCCTCCTTGGCTTTAATTAAAATCCGCTAAACTTTTTTTTTTTCTCACTTTTTGCATTTATGCTAATGAGCCAATTAAAATAATCCTAGATGCAAATGAAGTGACCTATAAACAGCACGACAGCTGACTTTTCATCATCGAGGGAATGACTGATTGGAACAGGGGAGAAATTACATTTCTGCACAGATTAAGAAAATACAAATATTCCCATCATATTTCCCTCAATTGTAAATTTCAAAATCATCAGATTATTCCTGGGACTCCTTGACTGTGCTAAGAGGGGATCCTGTCTCAATGCGTTCATTTGTTTTTGTTTTTTTTTTAACTCTGCAAAACTGCTGCAAAAAGAAGCTGCAGCTCCTCAGACCTGACAGGAACCAACATGAACTAGTTCTCTATTAATCAAAATTAAAACTGTTAATTGATCTCCTATATCAACTAATGTTATTAGAGGAAGTGTAATGTATCACAATAACCTATTTTATAACCTCTAAAGATCTAAAACAATTGCATTTTAGTTTATTTTTATATGATAATAGGCCTGTCGCGATCACATGATAAATTAAACCTATCGACCTCATTTTAATTATCGGTTTTATCGTCTCTTCCTGTCTTTTTTTCTTTCTGTGATGACACTGAATGAAAAAAGGCTCAGCTCCGGTGCTCTCCACTGGCCCTCCCTTCCTCATTTCCTTAGTGTAATGTCCAGCTCACACTACACGGGCCGATTGTCGGCCCATTTTCAAAACATGAGAGACACATAAGCCGACAGAAATCCTAGGTATAACGAACGGTTCGATCGGGTTCGTCATGCCATGTGGTGTCCAGTCACATGGGCACAAAATAATGGCTACAAGTCCAGTTAACTAATTTTAAAACCAGGCATTAATCAATGCTTTACTAGAATCTACCTGTGATGCATGTAGCGTCAGCGTAAAATCCTGACTGAATGAAAATCATTATAACCTATTTGTCATGTTAACGAAGAACAGCTGAAAAGTTACCGGGTTTATCAAGTGCGGTAGCAATTTGGCTCCAACTCCTCCCCTTGTCATTTCTATATTCTTTCTCGAAATGTTGAATAAATATTAATGTTGTTTCCACATATCATCTCCGATGTCCACTGGATTTTGGGTTGCGCCATGTCAGCTGTTTGGGATTGTTGTTTAGTTTTTATTCAAGTACGATTTTTGTTAATGGAGACTGAGAATCCATTTTATTTTTGGTTGTTTTGTTTATTTAGTTTATGAGTTCCAGTGTTGTGTTCTTTTGAAAATAAAGTGTATCTATATATGGCAGGAAATCACATGCATTATTACATAATTTCCATTAAATCAGTGTCAGAAGGTCTAGAAACAATATTATCGTTTATCGCAATGATTTTGTAGACAATCAATTGCTCAGCAAAATTTGTTATCATGACAGGCCTATATGATAATGATGCTGCCATTAACTGCATCCCAAAAAAATAAAATCCCTGAGATAAATTGGAGTTTAAAAAAAACCAGTTGAAATGAGTTAAAATCATACAAAAGTGGAATTGAAAATAATCATTTGGTTACTGCTTTAGATCAACTTGAAATATATATAAAAAATTTTTTTACAATATTAAATCCAGATGAAATAAAGTCATTGATACAACAACATTTCCATGCATCATTCAAATTAAGTCTGGGTTGCAGTTTATTGCCGTTTTCTCGTTTCAAATAACGTTGTTTCTGTAATTTGCAGTTTTTACACTTCTTGTAAATACTATAGTTTTTTCTTCTCTAAATTACTTTACTCAGCTGCACATCACTATTAATCTGAGTACGGCATTTAAAAAAAAAACAAACTTGGCAGTATTATCTTTCTTGTGTTGTAAATTTCTCCGTACAGCACAGTCTTATTTCTATTTCTATATTGTTGGACTTTTGTGTGAATATGAATGCTCCCACTTACCTTAAGTTCCTGCTGTGACACCTGATTGACAACAAAGCATGTTTATATTCTACTGTACCAAAAATAGGCAGCTGGGAAACTGATGCACTCTGTAGCAGTTTAGCGCACAACTGCTAAGTGTTAAAATAATCAAACATGAGCTGAGCTTCTCATCTAAATGTTCCCTCAGACATTTTTTCCTCAGATAATCCTGGTAGACAGATGTGTTTAGTTTCACGAAGTGCCTTCAGCAGCTTAAAATAAATTCATGTCTGACATTCAAGCATCACAATGTGCTTCTATGTGAAACCGTAAACCTTCTGTTCATCACCACCCAGCTGGAAAGACTCATCTTTGAAAGGAAGTTTTAAAACTTGACAAACTTCATCACTGCAGCAGGTAATTTATCCACCATGATTGTTTTGACGTGCTTAGGTTGCTCACGGTGAGTGAAGTGAAAATAAAACATTATTTTTGCTTTATAATAAACAATACTGGTGCTGACAAATGTGATATAAAGTGTTTTGTTACTATAACACAATGTCTCATCTCTCTTCTTCAGTTGCGGCATCTGATTCCTTAATTACATACATCAGCTTGGCCAGTTGGATCAGCGACATTCTGATTAAATATGGATTTCATTCAAATTAGCTGATTAACCGTCACTCACTGCAGCAACAGATGCTTGTGATGTTACTGTAACAATGCAGAAGTTAGAGATGTGCAACAGTCTTGCCCTCAAGGTTAACACTGCAATTCATTTTGTTTATGGAGCAGCTAAAATCGCTCCTTAAAGTTTTAAGGAGAGGTCGAAGTTCACTTGGGGAGCTGCCCACTCCCCAAAACGATGGCCATTAATCCCATCAGAATGAGGAACGCAGAGTTCAAGCATCTCAGGTAGAAAAAGAAAAACAACAAACAACCAATTTCAGGTCAAAATTATCAGTCTATTTTAACACCAAACATTTTTATGTACAACACTGGGCAACATCTGGGCGCTCTACGGCTAACAGCCTTGTTATTTTCTAACAGACCACTGATGCGCCGTCAGAAACAAAACACCCTGCTGCTGGACTGAAGCAGAAGCATATTGATGGAGCAGCTGCTGCGTATGACAACATGAACCAACACCAGAAACTAAAACCATGACAGAATGGTTCGCTCCGTCTAACGTTTGAACTCATCAGTAAAATTCAGTTTAAAGTTTATCGTACTGTTATTATTAGAAGGTGTAAATGGAAGAAGAAAATCCCATCAAACACACTCAGGCTTGCCAACACACACCGAAACACCTCATCCTTTGTGCAGCCTTGAATATTTAGAAACGGATTACCTGTCCAGCGTGTGTGTAAATACCTAATCACAATACCTCGGACCAGTTCTGGACCACGAATAATTCATGGGCGCACGGAGGATGTTCAACGCATCTATTCTCTAATGTATGAAGAACAGTATGTATGAAGCACCTTTCACCTCTTCCAATCACTACATAACTTATAAGAAATGACTCCACTGTATTGACAAAGCAAAGACGGCAGAATGTTTGTGAATGAATCACTGATGAGGCTATTATAGATGCTATAAACCTCCTTAAATGATGCCATGCTTCACGTTCTGCTGGTTAATGAACAAATGTGAGGCTGTAATGAAACCTGCACAGCCTTAACTGCATCTCTTATAGGAGTATAAAAAAGAGAGATTATTTCCACTTCTCTCTGGTACTGATTTCGTCATTACAGAGAAAGGACATAGGCAAGGACACCAACCTAACACTTTAAGACGTTGCAGGCAATTTTGTGTTTCCAACGCCCCCTGAAGCCCTGAAGGTGTGAACGTCATGAACAGGAAAGCAGGACCTGAGACACAGCAGGCTGCTGCCTAATACTCGATTACTGGACTGGAAATCCAGCAGAACAAAAATATCTACAGTTCTCTGCTGGACAACTGCAGTGCCGCTGCACTTACACTGTTGCTTTAATGCAGCGCCATCTTGTGGTTTAACCTCAAGCAGCCAGTGGGCGGGAGAAAAAGCTCAACAGCGCACTCTAGTGGACTACTGTGAAAAAGAATGAATGTTCATGAAGCAAAAACGGCAGACCTGAGTGCTGATTTGGTTTCCAGCAGGGGTCACCAACTCCAGTCCTCGAGGGCTACCATCCTGTAACTTTTAGATGCGCCTCTGCTCAAACACACCTGGATCAAATAAACTGCTTGTTTCCAGCCTATTGCAGAGAGGAATGAATGCTGGTGAGGGAATTCAGACATTTTGGAGCAGAGGTGAATCTAAAAGTTGCAGGATGGTAGCCCTTGAGGACTGGAGTTGGTGACCCCTGGTTTACAGAGTAAAGCACTTTCTGATCGAGGAAGACAGAAATGACAGCGACGAGTGTTTCGCTCTTGCTGAGGGTGAGTCACTTGTTTCCAGCGATGCGTGGCGTTTGCTGGCCGAGAAATCTCAAAGCTGTGGTGGGCGGCTGGATGGTTCCCATGCACAGTCAGGGAGCGCGTCTGGTCTGCTGAGCTGTGCACTCTTTGAGAATGAGGTGTGTGGAGGGATTTTCCCTTGTTTTCAGATTAACCAGAGCAGCAGCTCTGCAGCATGTCAGAGCGGCAATGTTAGGATTACACCGCAGAGGGGGTAAAAAAATCCCAAAACATAAACATTTAAAAAGAAAAAACATCCGGACACAATTATTATTGACTTTATGAAGTGTGTGTGTTCCAGCCTTACCCTGGTCTATATTGTGCTGTGGTAGCTGGCTCATCTGACTGTGGACCACACCTGCGTAACTCCGGAGAAAAGCTTCTTCGCTCTGTGTAAGCTGAGAAAGAGTAAACAGAGCTGCTTTATGAAGCCTAAAACAAGAACAAACAGGCAGAAACTCTGATCCCACTGACCTGCATCCTGCTGCTTTGCTCAATAATAATAATTATACAACAACTCTGAAAATCAATTTTCTCAAGGTAATATTTTTGCTCTGCCTCTTTCTTTTCTTCAGACATTTCATAGTCAGAAACATTTGCATGTATTTTCACTCTGCAGTCTTGTTTCTTCGTGTCACTGAGTTAAAGAGGTTTCTGTTGGTGTATGCCATGCAGAGCTGGAAATACAGCATCCTTAAGTATTCAAACCTCTTTTCACGTTTTGTCACATTACAATCACACATTTCAGTGCATTTCGATGACATTTACTGTGTTGACCAACTACAAAATGCTACAATTACGATCACAACCAGTCAAATCTTTTGCCACTTCCAATTGGTCATTTTTCAAGATTTTTCAGTATTTAGCTTCATCCATCTTTCCTTTAACTCTAACCAGCTTCCACAGCATATCCAAATATCACGATGCTGCCACCATCGTGTCCCATCATGGGATGATCTTAGGGCGGAGTGCCAGTTGTAGTTCTCATCAAAGTGTTTTGCTTTAGGAGACGAGACGCTTCTTCCATGCATTTACCATGTTGCTTTCTTTCAACGGTGATTTTCTTACTGCTCTTCTGCCATAATGACCAGATTTATGGCATGTATAATTTATATTTCTAATTTCCACATACTTTCCCACCTGAACTGTAGGTTTCTGCAGCTCCTCTAGAGTTGACATCAAACGTTTTAGCTGCATTTCTGAATAATGCTACCCTTACCTGGCCATGTCTTTGTAGGGTTTTTCACTATCCTCTTTGATTTCATATGACGTACGGATGGCTTGAACAGGGCTCTATGACAGACTCATAACTTGGCAAACGGTTTTATAACCCAACAGCTTTAAACTTCTCTACATTTTACTCTCTGTCTGCCGTGTTCATTGGTCTTCATGATGCTTCTTGTTCTCTAGGAAAGATCTGAAGCCTTCACAGAACATCTGAATTTATACTGAGATTAAATTAGATGTAGCTAGACCTTTAGGTGACTTCTCCAAAGGCACATCACGCTTTTTAGATTTTTACTGGTAAATAATTTTGAAAATGATTTATCATTTTCCTTCCACACTAGTTTTGGTTTGACAGACGTAAAATCCCCCCAAGTTTGTGAATATAATGTGACAAAAGTTTAAAAAAATGCTATGAATATTTAATGAGATACTATATGCCAGTATATGGCAGAGGAATAGGAGCCCATTTGTCCTTATCCTGCACCTAAAATGTGAAAACCAGCCTGCTGGTCCGGTCACCATACTCACATTTGAACCCATTTTCTTGAGCATGAGCAGGACCCGCACTTTATGCTGGATGTACATGTCTTCAGGAGACTTCGCCGGCGCCTCCTCGCGGTTCATCCCCTCTGCTCCTGTGGCTCTGGTGACACAAAAACCAGCAGCGTTACACAAATTCTGAAACACATCTAATGTACATTAACGGTGCGAGTTAAAAATATTAAATTGTGGGGGGCGGGGGGGGGGTTCAGCCACAAAGTCAGGCTACATGAGATCACAACTTTCGGCTACTGTTCCTTTCCTGTAGATAATATTTTACATCTGGTGGTTCTAGTTCACCTTTCTCATTTTTTTTTTTTTTTTTTTTAACACATTCTGCTTTAAATTCTGATTTACAGGGGCTGGACAAAAAGTTATTTAAAAAATAGCCAAAGCACCCACACATGTATGCATAAACCGGAGTGTGACCACATGAAAGCCTCTGCATACATCCCGTCTGACCTCTTTGGACGGACTCTTATCTTTCACTACGGTCACAGTGCAGCGCAGGTTTGGCGCCTCACCACTTCATTAATATTGCGAGGTAGTTTTCGCACAGATCTCACTTCTGCCTCTGACCTATTTTCACAGCCAGTCTGCAGAGACGCAGAATATAGGGAAAAAGGAGTGGAGAGGAAAAAAGAAAAAAAAAAACAGACGGAGGAGGTGAAAGCAGGCGATAAAAAGAAGCTGCCAAATCTAAAGTGGGTGATAAAAAAAGGGAGAAGTTACGCTGTGATCGCTGTACGCATCAAGGTCGGTTGCTGTCGCATTAAATCTCACAATGCACCAACAATGAGCGCTGCTGGATATCCAGCTTAAATCTGCTAATTGAAAAACCGAAACATGCAAATAAACCCGTTAAATACAAAAACTGATGTAGAAAGAGAGCACATCACTATGCATGTCAGGATTTTCTCTCCCCAAAGAATATCTCGTATAAAAAGCCTGAGCAAACCACAGAAAATGATGATAGTTCTGGCAATTTATTTTGGCCTCTTATCTGAACAAAGGGCCGCTAACGCATGCTGACAGGTCGTTTGATGTTGGGTTATATTTAATTGAGGAGCCGGCTGATCAGCCCTCTTTTCCAGAACCCACCAGAGAGAGGAAGAGTGGGGGTCCTGCTGGCCACTTAGTTGTCAAAGTGAGGCAGTGAAATCAACCAGATCAGAGCAGCTGGAGCTCATACAACTAGCTACAACGTCTATAACCGGAGCAACCTTCGGTAGACTTTTGTCGCGTACGACACAGTGAACTAACAAGCGACCAACAGAGTCGCTTATTCGCCTCAACCTTGAGGCTGATCACGCTTTTTTAGACTCAAAGACAGACAGACATAAAAAGATGGAGAGCTCTCTGGCGTCAGTTTAGCTGCTCAGGAAACCTTCAGGGGATTGGTGGTGGTGGGTGAACGAGTTTGGGTGGGGGTAGAGATGAAGGGAGGATGCTGGCGGATCGTGTATGGAGGGGGGTGCTGGTGGCGGCAGCGTCTTTAGATCAGCCTCCGTGACGCTTTTGATCATGTCTCTGAGCCTCAGACAAATTGAAGAGCTCGCATGCCGAGCAAAGAGATGTGCGGCGTGGAGACGGAGTGAAACTCAGGAGCATCAAAACGTCTTCCTCAGAGGTGTGAATCAGACGGTCACTCCAAGTAACGGGACAAAAGATGAGCGGAGACTGTGGTTACTCAGCTAAAGGAGCCGTCTTGAGATAAGATCTTTAGAGAGGTGATTCTACAGCACTTACTTATTGACTTCTTCTAAAAACTCTTAAATCATATTTAGATTTCATTGTAGTGATATTATACCACAATGCAAAAATTAGGAAAGTACAACTTGGAATTTGAATACATTTATTCAATGGGATAAAAATAAAAAATCTGCAGTAGGAAATAATAGTTTTTTTTTTTTAAATGAGTTGTGTTACAATTCCTGTGAACCTTATGAAAAACAATTACTGGTTAATTTGGTTTTGAGTGCTCCCCGTCTGCAACATCCACCTAAAATGTTGAAGACAGCACACTTTTCATGTGTTGTGCAACATTTCAAATGATTATGGTACAAATCGGCCCATTTTTGATAAAAACTAACTGATAATGTTTTGCAAAACACAAAAACTGAGATTGTTACTGTAGATGTTTGAACAGATTTTTCACAGGTTTTTTTTTTTTTTTTTTTTTTTACAGTTCAAGCTGTGGTTACATGCATCTATGAGGTGGTTCAGCAGTAAAGTTTACAACAATTCAACTCCTGTGATGAAGGAGAAGTTTAACTTTTACAGCAATGTTGGTTTTTGGTGACAGACTGATGAATGTTAAATACTTTTTACTGTCACAACAGTTTGAGGCCATTTTGTCAATCTTGTGAAATGTTGCAGGTGCAAACAAAGTGCTGTCCAGTTGACAAAAGCAGTTTGTACAAAGTGTTTTAGTCTGATTTAATAAAAATAAGTAGATATTTCTCAAAATGGATTTTTTTCTTACTGAATGCATAGGCTTAAATTAAAGTCTGGATTTTAATTCTTTGTTACACTGTGCTACTGCAGAATTAAGCTGAATTTAAGGCTTTTCACAAATATTTACCTTGAGTACCAACAGATAAATATTTTCCTGTCTTGACAATGGTTTCTATGAGTTTGTTTGAACCTGGGAGCACTTCATTCCCAAATCACTTGCAGTATAAATAAACACATTGCTATTATGACAAGGCTTTGCAAACCCAGAGAGGTTTGCTTTTGAAGCTTGAAAATCCATATTTAGCATCATATCCATGCAGGACTCTGCTTTGAGTGCTTCAGGTTTTATTTTTAGCCAACCCTAAAAGTGTCATCCTTTCACAGCAATACACAGACATGTGTGTATTGCTTGTAGCCTTGTAAATAAAACAAGGGCAACAAAAGCACAATATAAGAATGTTTGGACAAAATTAGAAGTACTGCATGACTGTAGAGATGTGTCATCAGAAACGTGATGAGTACCGCAAACACAAAGAAGACAAAAAAAGCTGCCTCTTCCTGTGATGTGATGGAGAATAAGCTCAGCTCCAAGGTTTTTTTTTTTATATACATTACATATTGTTCTGAGCTACTGATCCAAATGAGCAGAGGACATCTATTGAAGGAAGCACTGCCTTTAGAAAACGTTTCCTCCAAATACATAAGCTTGCTTTATTTTTACTTTAACCAGTTCTTTCAATCTTGGACCAGACTGTCCCTAATTGAGGAGAAAGGTGGGTAACATTTTATTTAAGCCTGTTACAATAAGCAACTAATCAATCAATTACATGACAAACTAAAAATGAGCTTGATCATTTTCATTCCCATGATTAACATTATTTGAAGGGCAATTTTGCTTGCAGACACATTATAATCTATTTTATTTATGATTCCAGTTGTAAGTGGTTTTTATTTACAGGTTTTGGTTGTTATGTTGGATATTTAAAGTATCTTCCAGTTAGATGTTAAATGTGCTACACAGAAGGTTTATTTAAGACAAATAAATAATTATCAATAATGATAAAATTATCATTCTTAATGTAATGATATTTAAAACGGTCTCAAAAACAACATTATTGGGATCATTTATCATCCAGAGAAATGTATTATCGTGACAGGCCTAGTCCAAACAGGTATTAATGAGACGACTTTAAAAAGTTATGTAGCTTTATGTGTTGCTATTGCATTGTCCTGTAATCTGTTGTTAGTTTTAACTTTGGTTGTCATGAGACCATAAGTAACACCCATCATGACGCATTTATGACAGATTATGATTTCTTGGTTAGCATCCAGTTGTCCTTACAAATAAATATGCGTCTTTGTTAATGCCAAGTTGTCAAAACATTTTAAATAATGTCAACTTTGCATTAAGTGTGTTATTAGTTACTGACTTTAATTCTTAATATCAGTCATAAACATTTGTGAGGAGTCCATGATCATGACAAGTGTTAGGTCACGTTTATGGAAGAGCCATGTCAATATTATGCCCTTCAATAAAGTTGATGTTATGACTGCAAAATAAGAAATTTCATTACAAAATTGACAAAGACTGTAATTATGATCCAAACAGTCTATAGTGAGTAATTATTTACATGCACATATAAAAATCCGGAAGATACAAACTGAGAAGTGTGCAAATTTAAAATAATTGCAGATCTACCATTTTAGTCAGACTAGATAAGCTACTTTGTACAAATTTAAGAGCAACATTTAAACCCAAACCACAGGGCTGTGTAGCCTTCCAGGAGCTTGGTGCTATATTTCACGTCTTCCAACCCTTCAAGTACCCCAATCAGGATCCTGTCAGATTCCTTTGTGTGTTCCCGAGGTTAGCATGTAGCGGTGGGCTGGCTCTGCATTAATCCCTCGAGGGACACTCAGCCTGCCTCGACTCAAACCGGGTAATATTCCAGACATAATCAAAGGCTTTCTTTAATGCTGATCCAGGTCTAATCCCCCTGAGACACACCCCTCCTTGCTTTCTCTGTACCAGCGCTGGGCTCTTGTAAAGAGTTGTGATGTTGGACAGAGAATTTATATCAATCAGTTAGGATATCAGGGGGCTGCTAAACCAGGCTAAGAATTGTAATAATACAATTCTTTTAATCTAATCTTCAAGGATGTAACAATTATGATTTCGTCCTAAAAAAAAAAAAGACATATTTTTAGCAATTTACTTCATATTATAAATGACAAACCTTTTTATTTTTTCCCCCGTCACTATAATGAATGTCAAAATTTGACGTTAAAAGCACAGATTTGTGGCTTTAAAGGAAAATGTCCTAATTCTACGGATACTACGGGAGTTAGACTGTTATAATGCTCATTTTGACGTAACAACACAGAGCAATATATGTTAATGTCCCAAGAGTGGACCTCGCTAACTTTTAATTAAAGACCCTTCTCCCACGTGCTAAATATAGCCTACCTCGGCTCAAGGTTTTGCAACAGGCTGTAAGCTGTTTCCAAATCCATTACACTCTATGACAGACTGGATGAAAGAAGGCATGAGCAATATTCACAATAGGCCAGATTTGCAGAAAAAATATATACCTACATGTTAAATTAGGCATAACATGTTCCATCAAATCCAGTCATCTACAGGTTGGAAGAGTAGAGTTTAACTTCAAACTAGATTAGTTTGAACAGATTTGTGGTGTTGCATACACCATTGAACACCGAATCCAACACATCAGGTGTTGATGATCTGAGTCCACATATGAATTCAGAGTGATACCAAGACAGGACATTATAAGCCTGGCGGCCCACCAGGCTTTACTTGTGCCCCTGCCAGGCTACACATTGCTTATTTATTTAAGTCTTTTTAAAATATTTGCATTTCTTAATGCTTCATAGTTGGTGTTCAGGTGTTAATCTTCCAATCTTTCAGTAACACATGATTATTAAGTGATATTTTCAAATTTTCTGTCAACTTTAAGCTTCTTTTTTTTTTTTACTCAAAAACACTACGAGCTGCTGGATGAATGACTGCCCTGACACCCAACCACACGGCTTAGCAAGTCTTCTGGTGGAAACCTTGAAAGAAGCGAACTTTTGCTTTCTTTTATTGGTGGCTAAACAACTGTACTGTCAGAGCAACTACTGGTCATTTGACACTCTTGTGCCTTTACCGTTTTAATCTGTTGTTCCTCTTGTTTTTGGGTCCATGGGTCCAGTCTTTGGAAGTGGCCAAAATAACAACATAAAATCCAATTACTGAGATTTGGAAAAAAAAATTATATTTGTAATCTTTTGGAGCCAGAATCAAAATTAAATCATACATTTTGTTATTTGCACAGCCCTACTTTCCTTTAAATGATAGTTAATTGAGCTACAATTCTGGTAGTGTGCAGCAACATGTGGGGGCGGGGGCAGGACTGCGTAAGGAGATGTAAGCAAACAAAATCCTGCTCACTTCGAGTTTTCCCTGGCAAAATAATTATAAAAGACTTTAAACCAAAGGAACTCCATGAAAGAAGCTTATAGCGGTTCTGAAACTGTAGCTTTTTAAAACCTCACTGTTTTGATACGGATACCCGGACCGTACCAAGTTAAAAGCCTAAACGCAATCAGAGAAGTTATACAGAGGTGGCGTTGAACATTGATAAGAGACTGGAGAAAATAGCATCCCCAATTGTCTTTGCCTCCTTTGATTTTCTCCTAAACATCTTAATGACAGTAAAAGTAGAAAACTTTGAGTCATTTTAACTACAGCAGTATTTCTGTTTATGGGGCTCTGATTTATGAACAGTGTAGTCAAAAGGACTTTCTACTGTTAAAGCAAAAAGATAAAAATGTTATGCGAGTCATTTTTAATCATAACTTTGAAAACTTTTCACAGTGAAGATGTGCTGTTTCCAACAATTACTGGCTGCTTTAACAACAGCACATGATTTTTGATTCTCCTTATTTGAATATCGTCCAGTTACGGTCAAACAATCAAATGGTCCATCCATTACCAAAAGTATCAATTGTCATTTCTAAAAAGTGACAAAGATCAATTCTCAAAAACATTTCAGATTCCAGACATGCCACAAAGTGCAACAAGGGTACACATTATGCAACGTGATATGCTCACACATCTACAGAAGGTCAAGAAGGCCAGAGTCCGTCGGAGAGCACAGAAACAGTCGCACCCACCCCGGTTCGTTGCATGATGCTCGTACGACACGAAACATCCGGTTTACAAATCACATTCCAACAGCAAGCACGAGTCCTGCAATACGACTCGAACAGTTTGATGGCTTGAACAGATAGGAAAAACTGAGAGCGAAAAATAACCTGAATTCAATCATGAGCTGCTCCAACGTCCTGAGCAAATGTGTGAGAAACATTAGTAGGCCATGAGGCTGGTGTGGCTGCCAGCTGATCAGCCTGCCCTGGTTCTGCAGAGCAGCTGTGCCACTGCAGGTACACACACACACACACACACACACACACACACACACACACACACACACACACACACACACACACCCAACATCTCGTCATATCTTGCTCACTTTTCAGTCAATGGTTTTATTAATAAAACATTTTAACAAGTAAAATCTGTCCCTACAATACATTTTTAACAGCAAACATCACCGATACTGATTTGTGTCATAAGCCTGGTCTATTAAATCTAGCTTAAGCCAATTTGTTATTATTGATACCTTTTTTGTTTTTATTATTTTTAATGAACTTAAAGCATTATTTGAATCAAAAGAATAGCTTAAAATTCTGGCTGCCACAGATCACAATCAACTAATCGGTCAGTGTTTCTCCCAAACTCACCTCTTTTTGTACAAAGCACACCTGCCTACAGAATCGATTCTTAATCATTTCTGGAGCAATATTTGTGAAAAAAAGAAAGAGAAAGCAGACGGATATAGACAGATAAATGATAGATAGAGAGATAGACAGTGACAGACAGAGAACTAAATTAGACGCATAGAGATGTATTGCAGAAGTTATTTTTCACGCCATTTTCTTTTCCCTAACTGAGCCAGAGCTGGAAAAATTATTTTTATCAAATGTCATACTACTCCGGGTTACAGGAACGGTGAAACACGCCACGATGGATTTGAAATCTTCAAATGAATTAAAGATGCCTCCCTGTTCAGGTCCGTCTTAAATGCACCAGTGAAGATCTGAATGATTCATTTTGGGAGAATGTGTTGTGGACAGAAGGGGACGCATTTGAGCTCTTCTGCACTCACCCGACCCGATCATAATCCCCGCAGTCAGGCATAGATTGAAACTCTATGCTTTGGAGCTGCTTTTTTCGTTATGGGTGGAGAAAGACTTAATTGCTTTTAGGGGCCTCTGGACAACACGTGCCACGAAATCTCTGACACGAATCTTCATCTCTAAATACAGGCAGTGTTTATGCAATCAGCTGTTCATGAACGAACGCAGAAATTAGAGGGGGGAAAAAACTGGCGCAGTCGGTGTCTTCATTAACTCTAATAAATATGTAAATATATTAGAAGACTCTTTCTTCATTGAATAATACATATTTAAGATGTTACTGCTAATTTAAAATATGAACTATCTAAGGCTAAATACATGACAATAACATTTCCCTAAAGCACATATTTGTATTTGCCAACAACACAACATAAAATTTAAGGGATGAAACATTTGGATTTCTCACATCAATTACTTCAGAGCAATGAATTGCTTATCCCTCTTCCAAAAAACATTTATAATAATCTCTAGACCAAGTGTGGGTGATATGGAATGAGAATTTTATCACAATATTTTGGAGCAATAATGTGAAATGAATTAAGATGGTGATAAATTAAGTAATTCTATGGCACAGCATTCATAGTGCAACAAAAACAAATACTGCCCTTGAAAAACACTTCTATTTAAATTTGTCTTTTTCAGGATGTCAGTTAGTTAGAAAAAGTGTGATTTATCGACATCACTAAACTGCACACAGTAACAGCATTTAATCATATTTTAGTGATCTTTATTGATGCTCCAGTAGGATAAATAGTGGGGGAAAAAAAGAAAAAATAACATTACCCATAAATGCTGCCAGGTTTTGTTTAACTTTAACATCATTAATTGGAATTTATAAAGATAATGATGAATCAAAATTATCATTATGACAAGAACATTTTCCAAAAATACCATTATAATAAATAATAAATGATACAATAAATGCCCAGTCTTACTCTAGATCAGTGGTTCTTAATCTTTTTGAGGTACCGAGCCCACCAGTTTCATATGCGCATTCACTGAACCCTTCTGTAGTGATAAATAAAATGATTTTTTCCCCCCAAAGATCATAAAGACATAGACAAGATCACTAAGTCTTCTTAAAAGGTAGAGTCTCTGAGAAGAGTTCTTCAAAATATAGTCAGTGTTTTCAGCAAAGTTGAGCTGACTGTCCAGCTCAACTTTGCTAGGTATTTAAAATGTGCCACAGTTTCAACAGGTTGGCCATCGAGAGAAACTGGAACCACTTTAAGGTCTTGTTTAGATCATTTAATTAGCTCTACATTCTTAAGAGAATGAAAAATTAATAATAAAGACTTTGCGGTATTCTGAGTTAGTAATGTAATTGTGTTACCACCCCCACGCCACTAGAGGCAGTACCAACCCCGAAAAGATGCGACTAAGGAGCAGATTTAGAAGTACACAGAAAGCTACAGAATTTGGTAAAAACGGGGAGTTTTGCTGAAGTAATTAAAGACACAAGTTCAAATCCATGCTGAGAGTGGAGCTCCTTCAATCAGTGCTCCTCCGCAGCACTGATTGGCTAAGCAATGTAACGTGATCCTCTGCAGCAAGTGATGGCAAAGCGGCGCGTCATCACGACTTTACACAAGTGTGTCTTTACCTCCGCGGCAGAGGCTCCGCCGAACCCCTGATACCGACTCATCGAAACCCTGGGGTTCGATCGGACCCAGGTTAAGAACCACTGTTCTAGACCCAAGCACTCATTCATTTTTCGATTAAATTCTCATCTGAACATTCACATCAAGTCAAGACAACACAAGTTAAGCCCAGATAGTAAGTCATTAACCTGGAACTCGAAACACGTTTATGAGGTCAAACCAGTTTTGGTCCTCCGACACCACGAGCGTGCCAAGCAGACACCAGAGGCTAGAAAGGGTCCGACAAGGACCTGCTGGTTGTATCGCAGGCATCTCTGCTCAGGCAGGGGCCTTACAACAATAGTGACAGTATTTGGGACAATGGTGATGAACTAGATTGTGAAAACATCAGTGATAAGTGGGTCATGTTTTGTCATCGTCATGCAATGCGTGAATTCAAATAATTTGGCAGAACTCAACAAACTTGAATAGATAAGTTGACAGATGCCTAAGATGAAGATACCATTTCCGTACTTCTCAAACCCAGAAACTAGCTGATGCTTAATTAAAATTCTAGACTATTTCCATACATTTCCAAACTCCATTGAAACCCTGTGGGAAAAAAAAAAAGAAAAAAGAAAAAAAAAGAACATCTCATCTGGTCTATGATCACAGAGCATCTATTCTCACTCCTCAGGGTCCCTCAAAGGACCTGAAACAGAAGCTGCTGCCTTAAGCTGGTCCCATGGGGGGTGCAGCAGCACAATTTTCAAAAGCGCCAGCATCAAAGCAAGGCAGAAAATACTGATTACAAACAGCTATATATATGTTCTATGTTCCGGGAACAATTTAATGTAAGTGCCTGTGAATAAGAGACAAGGAAACAAGGATATCTGGAAATGAGAAAAGGGGGAGAAAAATATATAAAAAATATGAGGGTGATTGATTAAAATTATTCAAAAGATTTGCTAAGTGATTTTGTGAAAACGTCAAGTGTGAGATGATGACATGCTGGATGTGGGTAGCAAGACTTGGACCAAAAAAGGAGCAAGTGATCGCGGAGATTAATCGGCCGTTCCCCTTCCAGTATCGGCCGCATGCAGGCAGCTGATGATGACCCCTCATGGGGTATAAGGAGGCAAGTGGTCCTAATCTTTCCGCAAAATCTAAACAGCTAAGAGAATGTGCAAACTAAGAGAGGCTTAACATGCTGTGGTACACGACCAAGTGTGCCAGTTGCCAGGGGGATTCTGTGTGTTTGCCCATGACCAAGGCCTGACACCTGCTGGCTGCAGCACTCATCAATGTCCTGCTGCCAACAGGGAGCCAGCTTTGCCACTAAAAGGGCTGTCAGATACCGGGGAGTGGGGGGTGCAGCAGACACTCTAAAAGGCAGGGCAGCACAATGGATCTGTGGCTGCATTCAAAAATAGAAAACCTCTTAAAAGGGGGTATTTGTGGCACTAACTTAAGGGTAAAAAAAACATTAAATATTGAGGTGTATTTACAACATCAAGGTTGCCTTGTGGATATCTGTTGTAACATGTAGGAATTCATAATATATACTGCAGTTACTGTCAATTGAAATCTAATATAATTTAGAGAAAATGTACTTTCTATTAATGTTTGTGGACAGAAATTGAAAAGTCACAGCTTCAGGAAGCCTAAATTGCTTTTTTAAAGCATATTAGTGCTGCTTAGAAATCATGTTGCGGGACGTAGACAGTTAAACTGTAGCTCCATTAGCAAGCAGCAAACCGTTTACCGATATCCCCGAACCGTTTCAGAGCTAGAACCATTATTGTAACGCATATAAGCATGAGCCCTAGCCAGTTATAAGTCCTCTATGTTTTAATATAAACTGACATTTTAATTGGAGGGAACCAAAGCCGAGCCGCAGAGCTAACCAACCAAGCTAGCTCGCCTAGCATGCCCCAGACAAAAGCCTGAATGAAGTTCCAGCGGAGGGAAACAACATCCAGGTGCCGCCGCTACACGTCCGAGCACCGCGGTTCAAACTAGAAAAAATAACCCCCTTGACAAACTAATACCCGTCAAGTAAACGACAGCTCACCCCTCCTGGTCCAGCTTTACTTTCTTGTGTGATCTGTTTGAATGGGGTGTTGTTGTATTAGCAGGGCGTCCTTTTCCGGGGTCACATCCCTCCAGTCGGCAGAGCTACGGCGGACTGAATCAACCAGCAGAGACCGCGGCTGGAGCTACAGTACCGCTGCATGCCGCAGGGGGCGCTAACGACCAAGCTGAGGATATTCTTGAGTGCACCTAAGGTTGAATTAAACTTTCCCCGATTGTTACAGTTTATGGTTTTTATTCCTTCATTTCTTTTATTTAAACACAGGTGGGCAGTAACTAGCTACATTTACTCAGGTGGAAATGTGGTTATTTTATAATTATGTAATTTATTTCTATTATTTTTGTTTGAGTTTTTAAAATAATAGAATTTGCACAAAACTATATTTTTGTCTAACTCAAGACGTAATTTGTTTGTTTATTTTAAATACAAAGTTAGTACTAGCTTCTTTTTTTTTAACCAAATATTGTTTTACTCTTACTTGAGTAATTTCTTGGAAGACTGCTTTTTACTTTTATTTCAGTAAAAATGTGTTAAAGCAATGCTGCTCTTACTTGAGTACAATTTTTGGGTTAATTCAAAAGATTCTTCAACAACATAGGGTACCATTAGCTTATTTAAGCTTTCTTTTAACATTGACCTTACACCAAACAGATATGGTCTTTTTTTCCACATGAAAAATAAAAGATATAGTTAATAAAGGAGAAAAAAGATTTAAAAAATTAGAGAGCTCCAAAATGATTAGCTTAATGAACAGGTTGTGTTGTGGGATGTTTAATAGCCCTACAACAGATGCAGCCCAGAGAAAACTAAGTGAGAAAGCATAAGAAAATGTTCTGTTAATCTACGTATTGCAGTCTAAATAGAGGAGTAGACAATTTACCCTGCTGAGGAAGGAAGGAAAATAAGATGCAGATGTTCATAAACTACGGTGGCCGACAGGTGCAAATGCGCACCAAAAGAGAAAACATGCAAACAAAAGAAAAGACACACCCCCGAATCAAATGCAGCAAACAAAAAAGAAAACACCCCCGAATTAGAAAACACCCCCGAATTAGAAAACACCCCCGAATTAAATGCAGCAAACAAAAAAGAAAACACCCCCGAATTAGAAAACACCCCCGAATTAGAAAACACCCCCGAATTAGAAAACACCCCCCGAATTAAATGCAGCAAACAAAAAAGAAAACACCCCCGAATTAGAAAACACCCCCGAATTAAATGCAGCAAACAAAAAAGAAAACACCCCCGAATTAGAAAACACCCCCGAATGAAATGCAGCAAACAAAAAAGAAAACACCCCCGAATTAGAAAACACCCCCGAATTAGAAAACACCCCCGAATGAAATGCAGCAAACAAAAAGTGTTGAAAACGGAAGTGCTCCAGACCACTATGCGGAGTCTAACAAAAAATAGCTGTGTCCGAATGGGCTCTTTGCACCTAAGGCGTTGACGTCACATCTCCAGGAGCTAATGCGGCTCACTTTTTTCCGCTTTGAGTTACCATGACTGGTAGAAAAGACTAAGTCGTATTTCAGATGCAAAAAAACAATACTATTAGCATTGTTGTCTTCCTAATATAATGGGCTTTTAAGTTTTCGTTAATTTCCAAGCGATCCTGAATTAAGAAGATGGCTTGTAAATATCTGTCGCTACCAGCTAATGCCGCACAGCAAAGTTTGCAGCCTTCACTTCACTCCGGATCAGCCTAAAACTACCGGGGACACGGATGGTAAATAAAGGAGCCTCCCTGAGTTATTTCCATGGAATCACTTCTATATTCAGCCTGAAAGAGTTTATGGGAACGAGAGAGCAGACCAGAGCCAGACAGCCGAGCGACTGATCCGCCTGTACATCCTGCTGTAAACACCGTCCTATCTGAGCTCTTCACAAGAAACATGCAAAGGTAATAAAACGAAATAACACGGAGACATGAAGCAACACGGTCATATTTTTCTAAAAGCAGCAACTTTGAACCTGAACAGCTGAACCAGATCTCTGACACCAGAGCTGCGCTACTGTTAAGCTATGAGGCTTGTTGAGCTCCGTCAGGCTTCGGAAGCTAAAAGCCCGAACCGGAACCTCCCCGTTAGTCTGTGACACTAACGACAATAAACACACATAATATACTTGAAAATAAGATAAATACATTGTCCGTTAGAATGTTTAGATACTTAAATAGCACATTTTACAAGAACAATGTCCGAGAATATTGCCTACTAGCATAAGCTAACCTTAATGTTAGCCACAAAGTTTAAGTAAAACTCACCTTCGTGTCAGTGAATGTATAACGAGGCGAACATCTTAAAACCTTTCTCCAGCTGACTTGTTGGGGCTTCGGATCGATGTACAAACTTTGGCCAAGCCCTGAAAGCACCTAATGTAAATGATATTTGTATTGGATCGGAAACAATCGAGCCGCTTTACCCCGAACGCGGAAGCTGAGGTGCAAAGAGCCCATTCAGGCTCTGCATCCTTTCAAGGGCCCTGAGAAACTGATCCTTCGAAGCATAGACATAATAAAAGAGTAGACCCTCCCCCCCACGATTGGCTGCTCCGGCGCAAATACACTTTGCTTTGCTCAACCAAAACAGCAGAAGATGCCTTCAGCACTGCGGAATATTGTTGATCGGATCGACGGACTACTGACGTGAGGGCTCGACAGACTTTTCGCAAGTAAGATGGACATATTACTGTGTATTTTTGTGATTAGAATATTACTATACTGTATTTATGTCCACTGGCGAAATACCAGCTAATGCTAGCTATAGTGCTTGGTGTTCAGCCCCCGCTCTGACAGCTAACCGAGATTCCGTAAATCTTAAAATGTTTAAGTCATTCTCCAACATTTAGATTATCTGATACAAGAGCCTACTATAGAAATGAAACAATATTATAAAAATCATAACATTCACCAGCAAAGTTTACACAGATGACAATGGCTATTATTTAATTATTTAACTCAGTCAACGTAAGATAACTCGAAAATGTCCCGTTTTTGTTTTGAAGGTTTCCTACGACGTGAGGAAGAAGGGAGAAGAAGGGACAGATTCACTGCACAGCACGGATGAATCTCGTATCGGATTTTGGACCCAATCTCAGCTGCTGAATCACTCTTAAACCAGAACTCGTAGGCTGGAAAACATTATATATATATATATATATATATATATATATATATATATATATATATATATATATATATATATATATATATATATATATGTGTGTGTGTGTGTGTGTGTGTGTGTGTGTGCGTGCATAATCATGCATAGCCTAATGTATATTATTCAGTATTAATGATTATTTATTTATGTTTGTATACTTATATAAGTATGTATTGATAAGACGAGAGCGGTCCATTAGGCGTCTGTCCTTATATTATGTCTATGTGAGAAACGGCCCGATCTACAGAAGACGGATCCTTCGAAGGCCACGAATATGGACGACCAGAAGAGAGAAGCTGTAGCCTCCGGCTAGCTGCCTAGCCTCCATCTCGGCGTTATGTTGCTTAGCAACCGTGACAACGTGAAGCACAGAGCAACGAAGTAAAAAAAACGGACTCAGTTGTTTTTTACTCTTTATTGGGGCATGCCATAGCAATGCATAGGGAGAGCAGTGACTGACCTGCGAAGCAGGTCAGTCACTGCCTCCATGCATTGCATGGCAGGCACCTATTAATCTACACCCAATAGAACGCCTGGATATTATTATTATTATAACAACTTCTTCCATTACCGTTAATGCGGCTCGTACCGCTGCGTGCCCACCCACAAAAGTGGTATCAAAACGTGTGTCTCGATCCCGGCATTGGAGCTATTATTTTTATTGGGGATCGGAGTTACGACGGCGACGTAAAAAGCGAAAAACGAGCGAAATTTCCAACTGCCGAAACCTTAGAGTGTAACTGAAACCAACTGCCGCTTTTTAGAGTGAGAAAAAGAGTGGAATTTTGACCCCAAAATAATTTTGAAATTGCTCTCATGGGTGCAAAAATTGCTCTATTGGTATGAAAGTTGGTCATGACATTGATACGTATGCCTGCTCCGGTAAAATGTTTTCAAAATTTCCCTAGGGCTTACGGTTTTCGGTCCAGGTGCTTCAGAGCAAAGTTTTGGGACAGGGTAACTGACGTTCCTCCCCAGTGTTTTACATATATTTCTGAAAAATCTCTGAGCTCAACGCACACCATTTTTCTCTCATCACTGCAATTACTGTGATTGAGCTACAGATATGAATCGCGGTACTAAATGAGACGACAAATAGCCCTCTCATATGCTTCAAACGGTTTTTGGATCGGGCTTACGGATCCCGAACGGGAAGCAGTTGTTCGGACTGCTTTTTTCATTAAAACTGACTGGGTGTCTCATAAAGATAGATAAAGTCTCTGACACACACGCAGGGCAGTTTCATCACCATAGCAACAGAATGCAGAGATAGGGAGAACTGCTGGTTGGACTACAAAGACTCTGTAGTTCTAAATATGGCGGAACACTTTAATACAGAGGGCAGAGCAGAAGGTCAGAACTACAACATGGCGGAACACTCAATTATTACAGAGGAGGCCTCAGCTGGCAGTTCGAACTACTTCCTGTTTTGGGCATTATACAGGTAGATTAACCAAACCACTGTTACACATTGGATTAGTGTGGTTATGAAAATTAAGTTTACTGAAAGTTTCAAAATAAAACTCTGAAAATTGCACTGACAAAAGTGCATCGCCGTAGGCGATGCAAAAATGAAAATCTTTTTTTTAATGTTTTTTTTTCTCAGGATAGTGAACTGCCTTGCGCAGCAAGGCAGTTCATTAACATTAGCATTTCATGGTTGTCTCAAAGATAGAAATCCTTCCCCAGCTTTCTGTCTCACACCCACAGCAGTTGGCTGAGGGCCAATCGCTATAGCAACAGAATCCAGAGAAAGGAACTGCCATAACTGTAGTTCTATCTATGGCAAAGACTCAGTTAAAACAGAGGCCTGAGCAGCATGTCAGAACTACAACATGGCGGAACACTCAATTATTACAGAGGAGGAGTTGGCTGGTATTCTGAACTACTTGTGCTTTGAGCATCATATAACTGATTTAACCTGATCACTATTACACATGAAATTAGTGTGACCATTTCAAATGAAGCTTATTGAAAATTTTCAAAATAAAAGCCTTGACAATTTTTACATCATGTAATTGCTCTTTTTTGTGTTAGAAAACCGTTTTAACCAAACCACTGTTACACATGGGATTAGTGTTGCCATTTCAAATGAAGCTTACTGAAAGTTTCAAAATAAAAGCCTGCATACTCCCCTCACGTCAGTGCACCGACGCAGGCGGTGCAAAAATATTCTTCTTCTTTTATGTTTGCAGCAAGGCAGTTCATTAACATCAGCACAAACATTAGCATTTCACTGCCACCCACTAGTGCACTTCCTTGCACGCATTAGCATTTTAACTAAAATAAGCTTTTAGCCAATTTATTTACTTATTAGCCATGTTTAGAATACTGATTGGACTGAGTCAATGGGTGACATCATGGTGGTGATACCCCACATTCTACTGATACCATTCATGCTATTATTAGCATTTTGGCTAATTTTACCGTATGCAACATACTGAATGGTACAAGTACAGCTTAGTCCACATGCTTCTGACTCTCCACAGGTTATTGACTACATTGAAGCTTTCTTTAGCATTAATGCTAATTTTTTGCATCAGAACGCTTGATTAAAAACCGACGGGCACACTTTGGCATGCCCCTTAAAATTTCTGTGGAATTTTCTAGTTTCTGTATTATTCTTCACCTTTTGTAATAAAAGTTGTTCCATAGTAAAAAGAAAATCTGTCTGATTCTAAAATGTTTAATGTATACAAGGGATATTATTCATTTTCAAATACTCTCCAGATCTCAGGTAGTAAGACATTACAGTTAAATAAACTATGTTTGAAGGCTTAACTTTAATCAGTCAAACCCATTTGCTCAGGAATAAATTAAATACTTTATTAATATCTACATGGAGCGCCCGGCCAGCTGACAGCTTGCGAGTGAAGCTGGCTGTTAATGCAGCGGGAGAAGACATCTCCGAAAACGTCAGAGCAATATTGGAAGTAGGTGATTTATTAATGAACCGAGCAGATATTTCAGATCTATACATCTACATTCTCGCCTAAAAACATTGTAAAAAATAAATTTGTGTAATTTTAAGTGTAATACAGCAAAAATTATTTTGTCGCCATTGCTGCTTCGGGGGTGTTTTCTAATTCGGGGGTGTTTTCTAATTCGGGGGTGTTTTCTTTTTTGTTTGCTGCATTTAATTCGGGGGTGTTTTCTAATTCGGGGGTGTTTTCTAATTCGGGGGTGTTTTCTTTTTTGTTTGCTGCATTTCATTCGGGGGTGTTTTCTAATTCGGGGGTGTTTTCTAATTCGGGGGTGTTTTCTTTTTTGTTTGCTGCATTTAATTCGGGGGTGTTTTCTAATTCGGGGGTGTTTTCTAATTCGGGGGTGTTTTCTAATTCGGGGGTGTTTTCTTTTTGTTTGCTGCATTTAATTCGGGGGTGTTTTCTAATTCGGGGGTGTTTTCTAATTCGGGGGTGTTTTCTTTTTTGTTTGCTGCATTTGATTCGGGGGGGTGTCTTTTCTTTTGTTTGCATGTTTTCTCTTTTGCTGCGCATTTGCACCTGTCGGCCACCGTAATAAACCATCACAAGAGCACAAAGACTGCACAGTAAACACACACACTGCTAACCTGCTCCGCTCTTATCACTCACCCATCCCAGATGATTTGCACTTGACTCTTGCTGTCAACAAGCAACAACAAAATGGAGCTCGAAGCTGTTAAACAAAAGCTAAAAATGGGAGAAGTTACATGGCTTAGTCAAATTATGGACTAAAAACAAAAGCGGAAAAGCTTCATTAAAATAGTATGTTGGACAACGATTGTGCTAGACTTTTTCCATTATCATTTGTTATCAAAAAAGTCTAATATAATCTATATCCACCTGTCCATTTTTAGAATGATATCGACATATTCAATTGCATTTAATTTTCATCTAGTTTAAAAAATATTCCAACAAGCTAAACAGAGAATTTATGCAGTGGTGGGAAGTAACGAAGTACAAGTACTTCGTTACTGTACTTAAGTACAATTTTCATGTATCTGTACTTTACTTAAGTAGATTTAATAATGGGTACTTTCTACTTTTACTCCACTACATTTTACAGTAAGTATCTGTACTTTCTACTTCACTACATTTCTACAAAAGTGTCGCGTTACTCGTTACATCCAAGTCGCACTGCTCTCTTTTTGTCCGTTAAAATATGAAGTTCAGGGTCTTAATTAAGGTGGCGCCGTAAAATCCGAGCAATAACTGGCTTAGTGTCTGTTGTCACCCATCGCCTCCACCTTTACTCGCACGCGGAGCTCCAGACATGCGCAGTGCTTTCCTCTGAGCGGGAGAAGATGATGTCTAACTAAACGATAATAGCTGCATAAATCATACGATATGGCGACATGTAAAATCAGCAGCGCTTCGCTTTCACAGACGGTGGGACTTTGTGCAACTTTTAGCGTCACTTGGAAGGAAAGCTTAAAGAAAGGTAAGATCTGTGGACGTGATGCTAGCAAAACTAGCTGTACTGAGACACATGTTGCATCAGCGATGAAAAAAAGTTGTCATTCATGCGCTGAATTATTGTGTGGAGGTGTTGACTGAGGTGTCGCAAATATGGGACAAAGCTGTGACCAAAGTGCAATATAGTGATATGACATTCAGGAACGATCCGATTCTTCTGGACGGATCTTTACTAAGGTTGATGGGACTGAAGCCTCACTGAGAGCCGTTCTTTGTTCTTGTGTACACTGCAATAGCTATATATATATATATATATATATATATATATATATATATATATATATATATATATATATACACACACACACACATTTATTTAATTGCCGAATAAGTAAAAGTTGAACGTATGAACACAGAGCATGCTCACTGATTGATTTTGTCTCCTGTCATGGTGGCAAACATACAGTGGGAGGGAGGATGAGAACAGTCATGGTGCTCCTTCTTCTTGTTGCGCCGTTGGACAGTGTTCATAGTGTTGTTTACAGTTAATTGCTATGTTTCATGGTTTAATGGTGCAGACAGTTGTGGTTTCTGACATGGGCAATATGGGCAACCGCCCAGGGCGTTATTTTTATAGGGATGGCAGGAGACCTCTGTGGATTGTAGCACAGCGATGAAAGCAAAACAGAATGAAATGAGTTGTAATTGATACTGGTTAAATATATTTCAGCTCTAAGTATTTAATATCTAGGTGTTTTTATGGAAATGTGGATCTTTCAGATCAATCTGAGAACCAGTTTTGATAGGTGCACTTCATTTTATTGTGTCATGTAGCGCAGGGCACTGGTCTTGGTCTCGGGTTCGGTGTTCTTGACTACAACTCTGCTACGTGGCTCCTTGGTTGCATGTCCCCCCCCCACACCTTTGTTCCATCCCCTTTCAGTTGGATTTCTTTCTAAATAAATGTCACTAATGAAGTTCATGCTACGTTAGGACAGGAAATAAGATGTTTCCATCCCTGATATTATGATGCATAGAATCACATATCTAAGTCTAAACTCTTACAGAGAATAAACACAATAAGAACATGTTTAATCTGTGACATTGTTTATTAAAATGGCACATTTATGATGTATTCAAATTAAATACTATCGGCACACTTAATGATATTAGCGATTAGGTTATGTATTCAGCAAGTACTTTTACTTTTAATACTTAAGTATTTTTAAAAGCCAGTACTTTTTTACTTTTACTTAAGTAAAATGTTAATGTGGTACTTTGACTTTTACTTGAGTACATTTTTGCCTGTGTATTTGTACTTTTACTTAAGTACATTTTTTGAGTACTTTCTCCACCACTGAATTTATGATACATCTCATCAGACAACAGGCAGACAAATATGATTAACATATTTAACTTTTTATGCACAGTTTTGAAATCAGGGAACATTTTTCAAAGTGAAGTGACCAGAAGTTGTCAAGACTCTCTGAACTAGGGGTTAAAAAAGCTGACCAAGACAGAGGGAGAAGTAGTGGTGTCCAGATACGGATAAGAACTCAAGTTGGGTCCTTTCACATTTCATTGCAAGTTCAAAATCATCTCTTTGAAATGTGAGCTCTCAACAGATTTGAACAGGGCATTGCTTGAAAATACAAAATATTTCTAAAAAAGAAAAAACAGAGACGACTCAGCGAAGAAACATCCAGGCTGCAAATAAATTCCTCCTGAAAGCCTCAGTGGTTGCAGACTTTTTTTTATATTCAGAATTAAATTTCACTCATAAACAGCAAGTGTGGCAAATGTTTAAAAAAGGAGTGCAAAAGAAAAGGTGACATCAAACTTATGTTTCGACGATAATTTATTTGCTATAGCTGCACAACTGACAATCTGGCATGGACCTTAAAGGAGCTTCTAACAATTTAAAAATGACAACCAGCATAAAAGGCAACAGCGTCATACTTAATTGGCCAAAGGAGCGACTGATTTCCCCCAGTGTTGCTTAAAGAAGCAGTATTTAGTGAGGCCCCTTTTAAAGGACAGAAATGATAAGTATCGTCAACTCGGTGCTGTTAGATCTACAGCTACACTTGCTCTTCTTCTCGTCGTCATTGCACAGAGACTCATATAATAAGAAGAGACTGTTTAACAATATATATTCTTAAAAAGGCAAGCAGTCCTTTCAGGACATACAGTGGAGTATGCAGCACGTAAAATAATAATTAAAAAAAACATCTGGAAATAAAATCAAACAGTACACAGCCCCACTTAAGCTGACAAAAAGCACTTTGTGCTGCAGTTAAATTATGACAGTGATTGACCTTAAAAGCATAAAATATTTTCATGTTACCTGGCACACTTGACAAGAATGTCAATGGAAGTGCAAAACTTAAATATCACAACACACACAAACTCACAAACACAGTGAACACTCTTAGAGAGTATGCATTGTCCACACTGACCTCTGACATCAACGGTGTGACCAAAATCACAGTATGAGAAGCACATCCATAAGTAAATGGCTTTTTTTTTTTTGTTTGTTTGTTCCAACCGATTGTCTCAAGAAGCAACCCTCAGCATTTTTCCTCTTTCTTCACAAGATATTTTTGCTTTAGAGCATCTCAAGTTTTCTTCCTCCCACCTGCCAGTGGCGTGCGTCTTTAAAAGTTAAGGCATTTCAAAGAAAATCCATCAGTTTTACACGAAGCACACTTTCAGGTTGGTTCGTTAGCATCAACACTCCAGACAGTTGCTTTGTTTTGCAGAAGGAAAAAAAAAATGAGGTAAACAAATGAGTCTGACTGTGTTTCTCTCTACAAGCAACTCTTATGCTCAATACCCGACAGATTGTGAAATTTAGAGTTGTACGTAGGCAGATGCGAGGTTAGCCTGTTTCCCGTATTTGTGCAAAGCAACATGTTGCTTCCTCCTGCATCGCACTCAAACTTAAGATAATCTTTTCTTTTTTTTTATTAAAAAAAAAAAACAACAAAACATTAACAATGGCATTAAAAGCTTTAATGCAAAAATGACTCTATAGCTAGATTCTGGACAAAGCCTGGTCCTCTGGTGCGCTCATGAAAACAGAAATGAGAAACTTTGTGCCTCGCATTAAATGTGCACAAGGCTTTAACGTATACTGGCACTCAGTAAAGCTTCAAGGCCAATGACACGACGACAGTAAATTAATTTAAAATAAACATCATGAATTTACAAGTTCTCTACACCAATTTAATTAAATAAAGCACAGTATAAAAATACACAACACTGTCGGAGAGAGGCAGTTCAAGACAATATGTGACGGAGCCGTTGCCATCCGGTGCGTCGCCATCTAAAGTCATCCCACAGGCTGTCTGCAGCTCGCTCTCTGCTGAGTAATGCAGTTGCCGAGATGAACTTCCTGTTTCGGTGATGCACTTTGCAGGAGCAGATGGTTTTCAAGTACCAATTTCCACTAAATCCAATATACATTTATGGTTTTGGTTGGGTAAGACGGTTCATTCTCTAGATGGAAGAAAGATAACGGGAGCAGATGTCCTTGACTTTGAAAAGGCCTGTGTTGAAATGACTGCTGGATGCTTCTGTTTAGTTGTTTCTCAGCCGCTGGCATGTAAACATTTGCTGCTGTCTGTGTTTGAATGCCATGTGTCAAAGTACATTTAGATCTCTCATTTGTTTGTTTTTTCTGTCTATAAGTTAAAAGTCATCATTTTTGGCAGGTTTCACCGGTGCGGTGCTCTTTCACGGCCTGTTGTCTTTGGCCAAGGAGTGCATCATCCAGTTGACTTTCGTCTTCCAGCTCTCCCGCAAAGCTTCGTTGAACTTCACTTTGAAATTCTTCAGCGCTTCGTCCTCCGATTTGCCCAGAGCTAGAGAGTCCTGTTGAAAACGAGACACAAATGGAAAAATTATTCTCATCGTCACGAAGCCACTGTAACTAAAAGGCACACAAGTCTGATTTTTCTTTTTCCAGGATACCACTATTTTAAAAAAAGAAAAATCACCCTTTTTTCAAAGATGTTAAAATTTTACATCTCAGTTTGTTTTTGTGGTGGAAGTGGCAGTATTCAAAGTGTTCAAGACAGGAGAGGCAGAAGACTTGCAGGAAGGATCCTGACATTAGGAGTCGAATCTTAGAGGGCTGCCGTCAGGACAAAAAACCTGTGTATCTGGGGCACAGGCCCTCATGAAGCTCTTTTGATAACATGCCAGGCAGCACAACTCCTACCGCTCCAAATGTGAGAGCCTGTGAGCTGTCAGTCAGCTATGTGTGCAAAGAAGGAAAACTCCCCGAAGTGATGGCATCGCAATCGCAACCATTGAAGTAAATTCTCTCATCAGTCGCAATTCTGCGCAAACCTGCGATTTTTACCAGCCATCACAATTTTTCAGGCAAATCTGACCAATCACCTTAATGTTTTCTGTACTTCCTTCTTTTCTGACCAATCACTACAACTTTTGACCAATCTCCTTTGACCTATTCTAATTTATTTTCTTGTTCCACGTCTCGATCGTCGAACCTGCAAGATGAAAACATGTGATGCTAACTGGTAACATCTGCCTTATTTTTGTTTTTTTCTTTTGTTTACAATGTGTAAACATCTTTTGTTAACTTGAACAACCAATAAAGAATTACTCTTTTGCACCTTAGGACAGGACTTTATTGTTTTAAGGGTGTTATTTTAAGAAGGTCCTTTAAATAATAACCATCTTGTCTGTTTTTGGAACGCTATGTGTAGCAATTTAAACTTTTTGGTAAGACCATGTAATGGGAAAAATAAACCTTAAAAAAATTGCAACTGTGACCTCAACTTTTTGAAAAAGGTGCCATAAAATCTGTGTCAGCTGCAATAATCACAAAAAATATCGCAACATCCTAAAGGAAATGCTTAGTCGTATAGCAGTAAAATAATCTCACACTGAAAATGATAGAAAGTCCAACAAAGACATAATGTGTTTAACATAATCATGGTATGTACAGTTATTGATATTCATTACAGTCCTTTTAGAATAAATGTCACAGAAAACTTTTTTTTTTTTTTTTTTTTTAT
The DNA here is from genome assembly GCF_051168715.1 of Poecilia mexicana. Taxonomy (NCBI): domain Eukaryota; kingdom Metazoa; phylum Chordata; class Actinopteri; order Cyprinodontiformes; family Poeciliidae; genus Poecilia; species Poecilia mexicana. The sequence goes on along the minus strand of NW_028263376.1, from coordinate 12,397,131 downwards.
AAAATCACTCCAGATACGATGTAGTGCTTTTGATGAAGGTTATCACAATACTAACCATATACAGACTCATGCAAAAATGATCTAAGTTTAGTACCTTTAAATACTGGATGTCTTTGGAGGAGGAGAGCTCAGGCAGCCCCGCTGCCTTCATCATGGCGAAAAGGTTGACAAACAGCGTCCCGTTTCGACACAGGATCTTGTAGGCCTTCTCGCAGTATTCCCTGAACCTGACAGAGCAGACAATCGCTGTAAGTATTTAAACATAACCCCGAAGCCCCTTGGTGAATGCATTACGTGCTATAGTACCTTTCAAACTTCTCACTGTTGTTTGTCCTGCCTTGCTGGATCACATGGACAAAGTCGTATGTCAGGATAAAAGGCACACGCTCCCTGTTGATCCCGAGTTTCCGCTTGAAGTTTCCCAGGAAGTGTCCGAAATCAATGTGAAACAGCTAAATATGAAAGATTATTGTCTCCGTTAGAAAGATTGGCAATGCATAGAATCTGTTGAATATTTTACTTTGCAGGCCTGCCTTGATTAACTAGACTTTTCACTGGATGTATAAAGTTTAAGGCCTGCACATACTCCAAGAGAACAGACATCATTATCTCCCATGAATGCAAGAGAAAAAAATAATGGCATTCTGCCACTCTGTTCTTGCAGGTCAGGTTTGGACGTTTTCGACGCCATCTGAACAACTGCTGTGTTATTACTACGAAATGTGAAGTGTGCGTGACTACCAGTCTGAAATATGCTGCAGTGTTTCAGATGTCCTGCGAAAAACTTCCAGGAATTTTACCCTTACGTTTCTTGTGAAGTCTGACACAAACTTTGCTCGTCTTTCTGAAACCCTCTGCTCTTGGAGGATACGTGCTTTGATCAGGCCCACGATATTCAGACTAAATAACTCAACAGAAAAATAATACTGATTTATGCGAGTGCGCTAAACCTGACCTGTCCAGTTTCCCTGATCATGATGTTGTCATTGTGGCGATCTCCAATCCCCAGCACGTAAGTAGCTACACAGTAGCCAGCACAGGAGAGAGTGAACTCCTCTATCGCTTGATCGAGTTTGTCCCTGGAGAAACATGAAGTCAGAGAAGGAAAGAAAGACAGCATAAACGGGTTTTATTCGTGCAGCACATTCCTACTGTTCCAGTTTTTCCTGCTGTTGCACACAATGCGTAAAGTATTCACAGATCCTGTGGCAGCTTAATGATCAACCGTCACATCCTTTTAGCTTACAGGAGCATGGACTCCGCTGTGTTAAGCTCTTGATAATTTCCCCCGCTCTTCTTCGGTCTCTGCAGCGTTTAAGATAATCACCTTTCTGTTCTGTCGTGTGGTCAGCTGCGCCTGTGCTGCCGAGTGACGTACAAAGCCTGTTTTCATTTCGTCCAACAGTCCCATGTCTTCAAGGAGGTTTTAGAGAATGCGAGACCTTCAGACGGTTTGGCACTAAATAAAAATCTACTCTCGTTTATTGTTCAAGGAGCTGCCGGTGCACTTCGTCCCGTCCTGCTGCAGCATTGAAACGCAGCTCGGAAAAACAGCAGGATGAACGGGAATCCACCTGCTGTACACGCTGCAGCTTTTGGCTCAAACTTCATTGACGCAAAGGTTAAAAATTAAATATTCCAGTCACACAAATATCTTTGAGAGGCAGGAAACAGAAAGGCCTCTTTGAATATCTCAAAGGCCAAAAGCCATATTTAAAGAATGGCCTCCTTACATGGCAGCTGGTTAGTAGAAGTAAAGATGAATATTTCACAGAGGGCTATAAGAATTAAAAGGTTCATTTGAATCGTTTTTGTTTTTTTGGTGCAGAGATGCATCTAAATGTCTAAAAGACTGGAATAGGACACCACCACGCTACAGAGAGTAAAAGAGAAGCCCACATGTACTATATGACTAACATATTTACTTTGAGGAGGAAATGTATTATGGATTATATTAGGTTTGAGTTTGGTTCATAGCTTTGTTCACCATCTGATTAGGTCCCGAAAAAGATGAAGGCTGTGGGAAAAACTCTTTTCATTAAATCTTAATGATGATCAGGGTAAAACTCCCATTGAGGACACTTGGAAACCAAATAGGCCCCTGCAAAAAACATAAAAGTAATAAAAAAACATTTTTTTTTTTTTTCATTTTTAACACGTAAGTCTTTCTTCTGCTTCAGGTCTAAACAGAACTATAAAGATTTTTTTTCTTACATTTTTCTGTCACAACAGCAACTCCTACTTTATCAAGAAAAAATTGCTAAATATAATTTATGGAGTGCAGAATTGAATGCTTAGGTTGTTTGCAGAAATACACAACAACATGGTAGAGGAGCAAGTTCTGCTGCCAACTAGTGGTTGAATATGTAATTTCATGAGAGATAAAAAAAATATTGCAGATGGAAAAGTCACATGTATAAACTTATGTGATGGTTTACTTAAAGTATTTCAAACATTTGAATTGCCATAAATGGGTACCTCTTAGGACAGAAGCCCTGGCATCTGAGATTGTTATAATATCTTTACTGATTAATGTGTTCTTTGATGTTTTTGTAAATCTGATGAAGTTGCCTGAACCTCACTTTGTTCCATGAAAAGATGTTAGCAAATTGTTCTGGTCTGAGCAGGAAACCATTTGAAGAAGACGGGTAACGTCTGACAAATCCATTTCAGCTTATGGTTTAACCCATCGTTATATATTATAGTAATCTAATTTCTATCAATGACATTCCGATTTATACCCATGCTGGCCGTGAACAAGAAGCTGACAGTCACTGAGCAGAAACCAGCCTTTGGGAGCCATCTTTAGCAGGGGATGTACACAAATTCAGACCAGCTGTTTTAAATTATATTACAAAGCCAAAAATATGTACATATTCATTTCCATTGAGCGTAATGAGAAAAATCGCTGATGTAGCAACACATGTGATGCTTAGGTTGTTTGCAGAAATACACAACATGGTAGAGGAGCGCAAGCTCTGCTGCCAACTAGTGGTTGAATATGTAATTTCATGAGAAACACATGTCTAAAACAAACAAATTATTTGCAATCCTCCTCAGCATTTTAGATCCTCCTCAGCACTGCAGCGAATTGTAGATTATTAACAAGAATATGTTATAATGTCTATAAAGTGCATTAGATTTGATCTGATTGATGTTAATATTAATCCATAAAAAGTGTTAGAAAGTGCTTTTTACACATCCAGCAGTAAGGCTGCCACACTACGTCAGATTAGTTTTATTTTGTGCTAAAATAAAGTTATAACATAACACCACCTTATTAGGATTTTTTAAACATAAAGTTTCTATTAGTCTTTTCATCTTAACAGACAAAATTGGAAATAATATCTCGTCTGCCTCCTTGAGACGTTAATTTTCTGGAGGCGAACACATTACATCTCACGCAGAGAGACGGCAGGAGCTACTTTCACATTCACAACTGGGACGGGGCTGATGACGAAGCTGTCCTGGGCGCACTGGGGAGGCCCCTGTGTGGAACTGGGGCCGTTTGCTAGTAGAAGATCTGCATAAACAAACCCCACTGATCCCATGCGGCTTCTTAGAAGCTTAAAATAGTCCTTCGGCTCAAACATGATGCACACGATGCAGTTTTTGAAATAAAAGGCAATTGCGCTTTCCAGATGGAATGATAATGTATCTAGACGGTTTAATTCACATCGTTTCCGTCGACTTTACTCACCCCGGATTCTTGGACTTGAGCCAGTTGAGCAAGGCGTCCTTGTTGAAGGCAGCGGTGGCCGCGCTGTTGCTGCTGTTCCTTTGGATGTTGGCGATCGTGTCGGAGCTCTTCACGATCTCGATGAGCCCCGTTTTGTTCCCGGTGGACAGGCAGCCGTACGGGATCATCCTGACAGCGCGGGATCAGCAGGATTTAGTTTAAAACGAGCTCTTCTCGTTTTCAAAGCATCAAGCAGGACGAGAAAAGCGGATCCCACCTGAGATCCAGGCCTTCTTTCTTCCACAGGTTCTCCATGAGCCGGATCATCTGCAGGGTTAGCATGTCCTGCCGGAGATCTGAAAAAAACAAACAAAAACAAAGCAAGAAAATAAGAGAAAAAAATGTAGAAAAAAAAAACGTATTGTAAAATTTACAACTGAGTCAAAAAGTATTCATGCCCCTTCAAACTGCGACACATTTTGCCATATTTCAAATAAATACGTCAATGTATTTAATTTTTATGTAGACATAATTATAAAGAATTCATGAACACACACTTTAAACATTTTTACAAATAATTAAAAAAAACCCCGATGTGGCCTGCATTTGTATTTAACCCCCTTCATTCTGCTACCCCTAAATAAATTGAAAGGACAAAATACTTTAAGTAGCATCATTGGTAAATATAGTCTGGAATTCAAGTTCAGCATGAACAGAACCGTTTGCTTTGCGTTTATATTTAGCAGCTCTGAGTCAACACTTTGTCTAACCACTATCCGTGCAAAGAAGTTATTTAGGATTCTAGTTTCATTCATATTAAGGATACAAAAAAAAATTCACTTCCTCTTTGCAAAAAAACCCAGTCGAACTGGATGGAGAAACACTTTGCAATATTAATGTTTTGCCTCGACTTTTGGAGTCTCAAACAGATTTACTTCCTCCCACAAACTCTGACCCGCTTCCTTGATCGCGCTGAAGACAACTTCCCTGCAGCATGATGCTGCTACTACCACACGTTACCACGGCATCTTTTGCGATGTTAATTGAGTTCCGCGTGTTATATTTTCCAGGTTACAAGCTGGGAGATAATGCCTTTCAAATCCAGAAAGGCGTCATCTCCTTTGTAAATGCATCTTTCATTTACAGTTTAGAGTCTAACCTTTTCATTTTCACCTTTTGTTAATTTAAAGTCACAGTTACCTTCTAAGTTAACAAAGGTCAAGTGTTTATGTGCAAGGGGGCGTTTTAGGATCATCTCATTTCTCACCGTCTCCATTTTTGAAGATGATGCCGACCATGTCTGCTTGTTCCAGAGGGTTCTTGTACATCAGCCAGAGCGGCTTCATCTTTGAATCCATAAATCTGCACTTGTCAGCGCTGTGAAAATAAACATAATGAAAATCATTCCACCTTTTAAATATGTCTCAGAGTTCACAAAAATACTTTCTGTTTTCTTATATTTCCCCTAAATTAATATCTAAAAATACCTTTTAATATATGCATTTATACTGATAATTATTTATTTTAAGCAACTATTCGTAAAACAAAACTTGTAGGGTTTTAGAGAGAGTAAATAAAGATGGAACCATTTCTTATGGTGAATTAACCTTAAGACTTTGGTAATTATTTTTCAGACAGAGGGCATAAACCGCTGTGCGTATGTGTGTGTAATGCTGACCAGATTTCAAACAGGATGACACTGGGGTTGAGCGGCGACAGCAGGTCCGACAGCGCCTCCAGATACGACTCCTGCCTGATGCACAGCTTCAGGTCGTCCACCGTCATTTTCTGGGAGCCCGTCTTGACGATGTCGCTCAGGGCCTTCATTTTACCCAGAGCCTCGTTCTGGGGGCAGGGGGGAGGGCGCAGGTTGAGTTTTAGAACAGCAGATATGTTCACTGTGGGAGTCAAACGTCTGAACGAGCGGCGTGTTACCTGTTTGGATAAAAGCTTGATGTGGTGGATGTTTCCCCTGCAGTAAGCCTCCAGAATCAAGCCAAAACGTAAACTCACTGATGCCACGTGAATCTCCGATCTACAGTAAACAACAAAAAATGTCAAGAAAAAAAATGTATCTTGTGTCTTTTTTTTTTTTTTAAATACTATTATGAGATCAGACTATGTCTTACTTAAGATGCCAAAACAGAAAGTGTCCTATCCTCCTGTTGGACAGCGCCCTCTCCAGCAGGAAGGTGGTGAGGTCGCAGTCCAGGTAGGACTCGTACTTCAGGACCTGGACCAGCTGGATCAAGTACTGCAGCAGCTCATCGTCACTGTGGAAGAAAAAAACCTTTTCTTTTTTAATCACTGCTGATATTCAAAAACAGAAATACTCATGGCTGTTTTCTGCGAGTGGATGTACCTGAGCTTCTTGAGGCATCTGATGGTGAAGTACCGGACTGCTGGATCAGGAAAGCTGTAGTCCAACAGCTCCAAGGCTTGGATGGCAGGGAGTTCAGGCCAGCTTTTCAGTAAACTCACCATCTAACAAGCACAAGAAGACAATTTCTTACTTTAATTACTGATAAGGCTGCCATTTCAGTAAGCTAGCTCCGCTGAACCCCTCCACTGACTGAGGTATAAATAACAAATCTTTTTAATGCCATATCCAAAGTATGATCAAAGCCTTGGTGTTAGGGTGCATTTGAACTCATTGATGATACTGTCAAGTAATATCAGGGTTTCCCCCAGTGTATTATAAGCCTGGTGGGCGACCAGGCTTTACTTTTGCCCCCACCAGGCTAAGCATTGCTTTTTTTTTTTTTTTAAGGCTTTTTAAAATGTTTGTATTTTTTAAGACTTTTATAGTTGGTGTTCAGGTGTTAATTTTCCAATCTTTCGATAGCATATAATTATTAAGTGATATTTTCAAATTTTCTGTCAACTTTAAACATTTTTTTAACCCCAAAACACGACGGGCCACTGGATGAATAACTGGGGAAACCTTGAATATCATATGTTCAAAATATTATTTGAATATTTTATTTTTTTGCCTATAAGGCTATAAAAAGTGTCCAAACTGTTTAGGTAAAACCACAAAAAGTATGGCAGACTGTAAAATGTGTACTTTTGAGCATCAAACGCAAAATGAAACATAAAAAATATCTAATTTCTCTTAGTACTCTTCAAAATGGGAAAGACGAGAGAACATGTAACTTCAAGTAAGAGAGTATGGAGTCTGGATAAGACCTCTCACAAGTTGAAAGTAAAATAAAATAAACAACCCATTGAAGCTAATGTAGGGTTTGGAATATGTATAAGCTGCACATGAGTTGAGTTAAAAAACAAAACAACAAAAGAATCTAACTGTCTCCACACCTGAACTACATCCTCACGCTTATTCCACTTAGTGATGAGAAGCAGCTTGGACAGGCACTCGGGGAAATAGTCGCGGACCTCGATTCGGAGCTTCCACAGGAGCTCTTTCTCATCCTCAAAAAACTCGGTGTAGTTTTTGCTGTCCATGATTTCTTTTAGTTTCAAGTACTACAAAAAGACAAAGAAGCAGCACACAACTCACTCAGCTTTGTTTCATTTTACTTTGGCAGCGTTCAGGTTTTAGAAACGCCTCAGGGTTTTATTGTTTTACCTCGTCTTTGGAGGGAAAATCAGTGTTGCCGTTCATTTCTGGATCGATAGTCTGAAATGGGTTGGAGGCAGAAAATTAATATTTCTTTCACTACTGCAACAGTGCACAGTTACAGAGAATATTTATGAAAAATCCATCCTTTCCGAACAATCAAACAATATGTCGTCTTTAAAAATATGTACGTATTGTTCTTTTCTCAATATTGTACTTAATATAGAGTTAAATGTCTATACTTTGTGTCTGCACACCTTGAAAACTTGAAGTCAAATTAATTGCTTGTGCAAACAGTGTGAGCCAAAATCGCTGATTGTGATTCGTTATTTTGAGTACATTTATTTAGTACAAAAAAATTGCTTCTTGAGAAATAATTAATTCAAACTTCAGAGAAGTTCAGTGGATCTGGTAACTTTGAAGTTGCTATACAGTACTTCCTGTTTTTAGGGGGTGTAAACATGATGTGACATCTTGAAATAATAATAATAATAATAAGGCTGCCCATATACATTTAGGATAAAACTACCTTCTCAAGGGGCGGATAGTAGAGCGGATGAGGCCGGATGTTAGGGAAGCGAATGAGGAGCCCGGCGGCGCTGTCTACGTTGGGGTTCTTCTGGACCGTCCCCATCGGGTTCAGCAGGTCACTTTTGTCATCTGTGGTGAACAAAATTGTGCATTAAAACGTTTTGCGTTGGAGGTAAACATCGTTATGAGAAAAATGTTATCTGCGAATAACCCTGTAAGCTTTTGCTGCGCGTTCAGTCTGAACATAAAAACAGCATGTAAACAAGTGAAAAACAAGAAGCGACTGCATTTTAAATACCACTGAGTCTAACGAGCAGCTTGTCTGCCAACAACTGGCAACACACACGTTGGGTTTATTTTGCATCGCTCCCCACTGTGGGCATTTCTGATGGCATCATAGGGGTCGGCGAAAGATGCTGTGATCATGTCAAGTGTTTTTAGAGATAGGGAAATGTAAGACAGGAACAGGAAGTACCAGGTACAGATGGCCACATGGATAGGAGGAAGTCCCCGGTCTTCAGCTGGTCCTTGTAGTCGAACACCATGGTGTTTACCCAGGCAATCGGACAGTCCTGGAGACACGCAGCGGTGGTTAGGTTTCAACGACAAACAAGTAGTCACAGCATATAAGAAGAAATATAGCGAACTACCTAAAAAAAAAAAAAAAAACCTTTTTACTCATTCAAACTTTTTTCAAATAATTCTGTTTTTTGACAGAACATCCTGATCTGATGGTGAATATGTGCCTATCTAGTGCGCTTGAGCTCATGCACAATTGGGTCTTGGATTAATAGCTTTCTCTCATAGCGTTGCCTTTATTTTGTTCAGTGCTAATTACACTTTATGGATACAAAACCTGTGCGGCTTTAGCAAAAAAAAAAAAACATTCTCTGGTTGTCGTTTCTGTCGTGATGGATAAAAGGAACTAAGCTCCCAGCAGGGCTTAGAAACAACAACTTTCGTTACTTCATCATTTCTCCAAACAGCGCAAATATATCTGAGTCGAGATGCGCGCAGATTAAGACGGAGGCACAAACAAGTCGAGCTAAAATAGCCCCACTTCCGCCTGCCGTCTGGCTGCGAGACTTCTCTTCTGGACATCAGAAAAGAGAAGTGGCTAAGAAAGGAGAAGTGGCTCCGATACCCTGGAAACACACCTGGGCAACTTATTCAGGGAGGCGCAGCCAGACATGCTGCCAGCAGCTGCTGCAGCGCTGTCATAACAAAAGATGCTCAGACCACAGCTGCAGAAAAAAAGGGGAATTTGTTGTTCACCGAGTGGGTGTGGGGAAGCTTCTTTACCTTTCACGCTGGTTTCACAGTTTAGTGCTGAAAACACCAGCTTGACAATGGACAGAGGAGAGAATCGTTCACTTTGTTAGAACTGGTTAGTCGCAGGGTGACTGGTTCGTGAAATAAGAAGGCATAGGTTTCTGTTCAGTTTTGTTTCATTGCACTGATGTTGTTGACGACTAGTTTCAGAAAGTGTGCAACATCTTCAACTTCAACTAAACACCTCAGTTTGTCCTTAAACAAATGAGACGGCACCGTGGTGCTCTGAATGTGAGGGGATTTGAAATCATCCAAGTTTACATTCTGATTCTCCGAGTTATATTTTCTTTACATTGAATGTTTTGAGATTTGTAGACACAGTGAGAGAATCATGTCCCTTACAAATGATAAATATTAGGTCAATTTTTATACCTATACCTTTTATACCTTAATCTAAATTGTATCAAAATGTTTTTCATGTTTCTATTTTTTTTTTTTTTTTTTTACATAATCTTGATGAAAAGCGGCGCATAACTTTGTCTCAATTATTTCTGGTCTTTAAATTCCATTTGCAACCATAAACTTTGCAAGTATTTTCTTTAGACTCTTCTGATCATTATGTTTGTAATTTGTACTAAGGGAATGAAATATTAGCAATTCCTTCCCATGCATTTCACGGAATCCTCAACACAGTAGTGGAATCCGTGGAAAAATGTAAAAATCAATGTCAGACACACTCTTCATCCAACCCGACTGGGTTGGACAATTTTGCAAAGTAAAATGGCCCAAATTACAAATACAATCTAGACTTTTCACATTTTTATTGGTTAAGATTTTTACCAGATCATTTTCCTTCTGCCTCCCTACTTTATGTTGGTCTGTCACATAAAATACCAATAAAAGACAATGCGGTTGGTGGTTGTAATGCGACAAAATGTGGCAACATTTCAATGGGTTTAAAGAGTTAAGCAAGGCTGTTGTGTGTTATTTGATGTTCTTGCTGTTTGTGGACATAAAGGAGTGTGCTGGGAAGGTTTCCCTTGACTCAAATATGAAATAACTAGATTAGATTAAAAATGACTGCATCCAAATTACAAACAGTTAAACTGTGACATCAGTCAAAACCTTTCTGACTCAAATGACTCAGAAATCAGAATCGGCCAGTAACTCGCATCTTGATTTGAGTCTAACGTTTGCAACAACACACACAAAAAAAGGGCTCCACAGTGGGAACGATTTGCTTGGTGCTCCTATAGGCCGTCGCAGCGTAAGCTCCAATGCCTAGCAATGAATAAAAAGTCCAGCTTTGAGTGTGTGGGTGTCAACTGTGAGTATGCATTTAGAATTCCTTCCTTCCTTGGACTAATGTGCAGATAAAAGAGCAAAACCGGATGAGACGCTAACCACAGCCTTGCCACTGAACACACTTGCACAACCAGTAGAACACACCCACAGATCGCACACAGACAATGCGCACCAAAACACAAGCAGCAGAGCGTTTGCACCTGCCAACTCATTTACACCCGTCAGCCTGAGCTGCTAAATCCCAAAACCCCGACGGGCCGCTCACCGCTTTCTTGTTCTTCTTCTTCGTGCCGCGGGGTTTCTTGGTCTTCTCGATGACGGCGTAGAGCGCAAAGCACAGGCGGCTCATGCGCGGCAGGTCGGACACGTTTATGTCGAACTCCAGCCTCTGGTCCCACAGCGGCTCGGAGCACACCGTGACCTCCGAGCTCGTCATCATCTTGCACAGGAGCTCGCTGCCGTGGAAGAGGCCGGCCTGCACCACGAGCTGCATTGGAGCAAAACACGCAAACACACATTTACACATTTGTGGGGGCGATTAGAACAAGGCCGCCAGCTGCGGTTTGGATGCTGCAGCGCTTAGCTGTTTGCGTGAGGATGATTGTTTTTGGAAGATTCACAGAATTGGCGATAGATGATTCAGAGCTTCCTGTGTCACTCGAGTTATGAGTCAAAGGGTCGACGCTTCTCAATGTAAACAGGTTGCTGTGACTCTCAGGGTTGGTCCAGGAAGCATGACAAAGAGCGCAGAGTTACAATTGAACACCGCGCAAACAAAATGTTCATCCTAAATTAGGAAAAATCTTAATCTATATTTCGTAATGGTTAAAGTCTCTGAATGCCAGTGGCTGGATGGACCCAAAGGAAGGCAACATGGCGACTTTGGCGTGAGTCACGAAGTTCACACTCTTGACAATAAAACGCCTAGGTAGTTACGCACTTTGTCATAGAGAGGAAACACAAAACACAAACGAAGGAGGAGGATATTTTTTGCAGATCAGGCCGACACGCGAAGGGTAACAAGACGTGTGCGACGAACAGCCATAAAAAGAAGCGCATCTGAGAGCAAGAGAAGGGGAAAGAGCACGAAGCCCGCCTTTTTTCTTAGAATTTAGGCCTCAGAGTGAGACATAAAAAGCCAGATAGGCCCTCCCCACTTCCTGTTTTGAAGTTTTAACCAACCGACTTGATGAATTATGGGAAACGTGCGGTTTGGACATGTGACCCACCTCTCCCCCCCCAGCCCCCATCGGCCTGCACCTTTCTCTTCCCCTCCCCCCCCTCTTCTGTCATTTGCATGTCAACCTGACAGTTCCTACAACTGAAGTTGAGATATTGGTAAACAAGCGAATGCCACATTTCATTGAGCAGCAAAGTGAGAAAACCTCCACAAAACCACACCGACCTTCATTCCCTCGTCTGCATTGACTTTGCTCCCGTGAACGAGGTGAATGTAGAAGGGCTCATGTATGGACCAGAGGGAGGAGGTGTTCTGCTGCAGGAGAGAGAGAAAGGAGGAAAATGAGGAGGAAAGATTATTCTCTCCCTCTCTCTTTTTTTTTTTTTGTCCTTTTTACCTAAAAATAAATTTGCATTCCCTGCCTTAAGTGTAATCTAAGTGCTCTTGGCGCAGTTTCCTGTTTGGCAACACGTTCAAAGTGCACAACAAACTTACTCTTTCAAAAGTATGCAAACAAAACGCCACTGCAGCTTTAAGCTGTCAAAAAAAAAAGGAGAGAGAAAAAGCTCTCTACAAACAGTAGCCTAAGTTAATTTCTTCTGGTTTGAATAACAGTTGGATTCCTTTATATTTAATTACAGCAAGTGAAAGTAAGCCATCTACGTCATTTGCTAAGGTGAAAGACTTCTAAAACTGTGTTGCATGTACCTCTGGATGGCTTTAGAGACGGTGATTTGAGTGCAAGACTAAAACTCAAATTGGACTTGAATTACAAAAATAAAAACCTTCAAACTTGACCTAGACTCGTGTCCTGAAGACGTGAGACTTGACTCTGACTCCTAGTTTAAGACTCAAATATTATTTACATGTATAAAGAAAAAAAAGGAAGGAACTAAGTCAGCTAGAGATCCCTCTGATAGGTGGTGCACAGCGGCATATGTTTTACTCTGAAAGAAGGCGCTTGATTATTAGTCAGTGGCTAGGCCTGTCACGATAAGAAATTTTGCAGGACGCTAAATTGTTCCAGAAGTTATCGCGATAAACGATAATATTGTTGTTTTGAGACCATTTGTGAGTAATAAAAAGTTAATGGCAAAAATAATAATGCAAGAACACATTCTCAAAGGTCAGTAAACTTTAAATTATAACACAAAATAAAGAGACAAAACAGCAAATAAAATGAATTTTGTAAACAAAATTATTCCTCCTAAAAATGGCTAGTTGAGACCGAAGCACCAAACTGAAGGCTTTATCATCCAGTTTTTGGTAGAAAGAGAGAAAAAAAAAAAGAGGTAAACGATAAATCATATCAACAGAAACTATTGAGCTTGTTTGAACTTATCATGCGATTAATTGATCTGTTGATTATTGTGACAGGCCTATCAGTGGCATTTGTGAATTATGGGAAGGTAACGGCTCATAACAGTCATAATGACGACCACATGAGTGGTTCTCCAAAGGAGTGACTTTGGATGATTTCATAACAAAATACACTTAAACGTAACGTCCTACCTTATCTCCTTTCTGTCTGACATCGTCAAACTAAAAACACTTCCAGTTCATTCAGATGTTCAAAACTTATTTAATTTCCACACAGGAACTCAAAATTTGACTCTAAAGAGGGAATATATATATATTCCATATTACATTTGATAAAATGTTCAATATAATATGAAGAAGACTTCAGCAGATTAAAGTCAATGATAAATTGACAAAGCACGGCTGTTAATAAGTATTCAAAATTGAAAGATAATTAACAATGTTAATTATCACAGTATAATAATTAGAGTCCTTAAACTATGATGAAAGTAGGGTTAAAGAATTGATGACTCTGACTTTGGGTAAAAAAAACTTAATCAGAAAAAAATGGCTTCTGAACATCTCTGATACAAAAACACAAGCCAACACATTTCTCTGCTTTTTCCACTTTCACACCCGTTGCCTAAATGAATCAGTTCAGTGTGCGCAACAGACTTACTGAGACATGTTGACAGAAATCAAACAGCCTAAACTGTTTACTGCAACTGTCACTAAGAATTACGTGCAAGGCAGCCATGTTGGATTTTTGGGCAAGGTTGGTGCAAAACCTTGAAAGGATTACGACGTGCTGTTCATTCCTACCAAGTTCAAACAACCTCCGAGTAGCCTTTTAATCAGTGAATAAAATTGTTAAAATGTTGGCATTTTTTATCTGTTCCTTAAATTTTAGTGAAAGTAAACATCCATTTTTATTCAATAACTTAAAACAAGCTTGGAAAGTCTAAGCCCTGCTCAACCTGTGGATATCTTTGTATTTATTGAGACGGCTCCGTCTGATCCGCGTCATTTTGCACTGCAGTTGTAAGCATGCTAAAGTTCACAGGCTGGTGGAGGATTAACTGGAAACAGAGAGCGCTGCTGGGTTAATGGGCGACGACTCCTTACCTTCTTCAGGGGCAGAGGAGGCGGTCTGGACAGGGAGCGGGTCTTGTACATCTGGCTGCACACTCTGCCCTGATCCTCCTGGTATTTGCTGATGGTGGAGTGGTGCACCATGGTAAGCTGGGGGTTCTGACCATTCCTCATACAGAAGAAAATGTACTGGGGAGAAAACAAAAGAGGACTTTTTTTTATTTTCTCTTTTTGTTTACCGGTAGAGCAATCAGTCAGCTCAGCAGCCACAGATATCTCCCAGCGTCCTGATGGCACTGGTTAAACTCCTGAAGGCTGTTCATTTGCTGTAAGTTAATGCAGTGAAAATCTCATTATGTCTGGATGGAAGCAGTTCCTCTCTGCAGCACTGCCGGACAGATATGAGTCACTCCATCAGGTAGCCGGGGTTTCAAAATCAACAGGGGAGCCTCCTGCCACCAAAAGTCTCGACTCAACCCGCCTCTGATGCGACAGCCGCCCCGGCTTTACGTCGGACGACCAGCACGGGTCCAGACTAACGTACAGACGTGTGAATAAACACGCTTTCAGCTGCTGCAGTTTTTCCTTAAGCCCAAACTGCAGACCTGAAATGAAACCAACTGATTATGAAGATTTTCGCTTCTTGTCACAACTGTCCGTCCGCATAAGTGTGTTTTATTTTATTTTACTTTTTTTTTTTAAGCGACACAGCTTAAAATTAGCTACAAACGTGTACATTTGCTTTGAATTCCTGTAGAAGAAGGACATAAATGATGGGAGGTTACTGGCAGCTCTGCAAGACATTTCTTCATGGAAAGAGAGAGAGAGAGAGAGCCTGTTGGAGGAATTACTGTGACATCTGTGCTAAGTGCCTCTCTGCAGCAGGTCCAGCAGGCTCGAGAGCGTAGGAACAAATACAGCAAACTATAAAAATATCTGATTCGGTCTGAATGAAACCACATTTTGGGAAACGTTGCTTCAGAAAGATAAAACTCAACAATATCTGAGCCCAGAACAAAACTGATTTCTTCATTTGGACACCTGGCAGCCGTGTGAAGAATACTGGCAGTAACTTTCACCGTTACATGAAAGTGAGAAAAATTTATCTTTAAAATATCTATACTATTTTGGATATTTATTTACATACAGCATTCATAGTTAAACAAACACTTAATTTTTCAACACATTTCTGCAGAGCAGAAATGTTTTGTTCCCGTCACTTTAAGGGACCCCTTCACCAAAAAGCAGTCCGCTCTAATTGACCTGTGGATTTATCGATAAAAGGTTTATTGAAAAAAGAATAAATAGCAAACAAACAAAAGAAAAATCTATTTATTTGTTGTCAGAAAAGCCATCATACACCAAAATTAAAGACTAAAGGAAACTAAAGATTAGCCAGAAGTTGAAATTAATAAATTCTCTGTTCATTGCTTAACGATACATTTTCCCCCTAATTATTGAATATCTTCTAAATAAAAAAGCAGATCCAGGTTATAAACCATAAATTGACTACATGGACTCTGATGCACTTTTTTAAGTTCAATAAAATAAGGTAAAGGTCAAGAACACGTGTAAAATTTTCCAGGATGATAAATTGTCCCAGAAGTTAACGCGATAAACGATAATATTGTTGCTTTGAGACCATTTTCAAGGAATATATAATGGTAATGGCATAATAATGCAAGAATACCTTCTCAAAGATCGATAAACTTTAAATTCTAATGAAGATTTAACTCTGGAACTGGAAGACATTTTAAATATCCACAATAAATAATAAAAAAACAACAAATAAAATGATTTATGAAGTCTCTGTAAACAACCCTTCAAAAAAAGAGGCTAGTTGAACCCAAAGCACCAGACTGGAGACTTTTGACATCCAGTTTTTGGTAGAAAGAGAGAAAGAAACGAGAAAAATGGAAAATTACTGAGTTTGTTCTAACTTACCATGCGATTAAATTTACTGCTTATTGTGGCAGGCCTGGTGCCTTCTCCAAGGAGCCGCCGACATGTGGGCGCAGATTGAAGCTGATATTAGGCTCACAACTTTCTGATCACCCTTCAAGGACACCCTGCGAATTATCCTGAAATTCTCAGGATAATTTTGAATACTTTTTTTTCCCCAAAGTATTCAAAACTCCTAGCTCTAACTTGCAGCATGTTTTTGCTCATTTTTGTTTTTTTCAGTCCCCAGGAAAAAAAAAAAAAGATAAAATCAGTTGCAATGCACAAAAACAAATCTACAAGCCGACACAGGGAGTTGGGTTTTCTGAAATGCTTGGGATTACAAGAAAGCAGGAAAAAACAAACCCCATGATGGAAAACACCACCTGTTGTCTGTGCTTGGCAGGTCAGGTGTGTATTATATGGCATCAGTTTTGGACACTGAATAGTATCACATAAAATTTGGAGAATATTTTCCAGTTAAGGAGAGGGAGCTGCAGGAGCTGCAGCAGCAGTGGAGTGGGAGGTGTTTCATCCTCATTCAGCTATCCGACTGCAGCACCATTTAGAAATCAACACGGTATTGCAGCGTTGATAAAAATCGCCTCTCTCTTACCGGTAAATTCTCAAGTGAAAGTTGATTAATGGAAAACGATAGCTGAAAAATCTAAAAATAGCTTCTTAAGATAACGTAGTTCCTTGCAAAAACGATAGCGGAAAGCTTTGAGAAGTTGAAACGAAGCTTCAGCCAAGCTGAGCAAACGTCAGAGGATGGTCTTTAAGTATTAAAAACATTGTTAAGAAACATAACCTGGGGTTTTGTGACATGAAACAGAAAAGGACGAGATCGGGGAGACAGACGACGTAATGTTTGGTCCAGGTGATAAAAAGCGTGAACAGTTATGACTGCTAAGGCTTAAAACTGGAGACAAACCAATCGAGGTGTGTTTTCTTGGTCAATACCAATTATAGGTTTTATTTTGAGGACTGACCTATTAAATCAGATCTTTTTTTCTAAGGATTATAAAACAGAAAAGAGAAAAAAATGTGCAGCAGCTTTTACCAGAAGCATTAGTTTTGAATTTAGCAGAAAATCAAAATATGGAGTATCAAGTATTTATCAACGACAGTATTTATTTTGTTTAATTTTAAATGAAACAGCTCAATATAGCAGTACATGCTGTTAATTTGTGTGTTTATAGATTAAAAACAGTGAGTGTTTTTAGTTTTCTATACATTTAATGAACAGAAAACAGAAAGTGGCAATGAGAAAAAAATAAAAATAAAAAGTCCAATTCCCACCGGTGGCCGATCGATCGGTGCATCTCCACTCAAGCCCTCATGTTATATAAACACAAACTGAAACACAAAGTAAAAATGACTTATCAGCGTGCAGTCGTACGTCTGACTGCGCGCTCAAGGTCGAGGCCGACATCTCTTTACAGAGCTGGAACATTTTGAAAACAAAGTGGTGTTTTCATTCAGTTTAGATTTCTTTCTGCGAAAGCCTTGGTGCAAAAAAACCCCAAACAAACAAAAAAAACTTTGTTAAGTTCAGTCTGAAAAAAATAAATAAATAAAATTGATTCACGTGTGAGATAAAATCCACATTTTCAGACTAAACTAAAGCCATCGTGTTTTACTCTCGTCTCTGGAAAGATTAAAGGGACCGATCATGACATCAGCACTTTTGCAACTTTCAATTCGTCATAAACTACGCGTCTATGTAGATTCATATGTGAATGTGTTGGGTTTGGATGCAGTTTTAGCTCGACACTGAATGTAAGCAACATTGGCCAGGGGTGTTTTTCCTCACCTTGAACTGGCACAGCGGGTGTTGCCCGTAGATGAACTCCCATCTCCCGTTGACCTGCAGGGTGTAGTCCTCGGGTTCCTGTCGAACCGAGCGGAAGACGGTGGCCTTCTTTTTCAGAGCGCTCTTCATCAGAGCCACAGGCAGATCCTGGGAGTCCTGCTGCAGCATGAAGCTTTCCTGCAAGAGTCAAACGTAAAAAATAAATAAATAAAGACAAATTTTAGGTGGCAACTTTAAAGTAAGTAGCCGTCGAGCTTGTTTTTTTGTTTTTTTTTGAGAGATGTTTAGAAGGCTGGGTTGATGCAGTAGGTGGGGGATTTCCAAATTTTCTTAATGCTGCTTACAAAAAAAAAAAAAAAAAAAAGAAATCAACCCCCACATTAAATCTACTCAAGTCGGAACCGATGTTTTTCCAATCAAAGCGACAGCGCTCTTTGTGAGACCAACAAGCGTTTGCCAAGTTGACTCATAACCCAGTAAAACAGCAGGACGACTCACATCGCTCGACTCAAACTTGATGTTGACGAAGAGCTTTTTGCCGTGCTTTGATTTGGAGCTCCCGCCGGTCGCCGGGGAGCTGCACGGCTCAAGCTCGCACGGGAAGCTGTACTCCATCCACCGTTGCCACGGCAAATTCTGCCGCTCCAGAGACTTCTCCTCGCAAAACGTCCGCATCTTGGTCCGGAACTCGTCCACCTCGTGATTCTTCTGGGCTTCGAACTCGTGCAGACCTGGCGTTTTGCAAAGGAAAACGCTTTAGACGTGCGACGTCGCAAACACAACAACAAATCTCTCTGGCGGAAATCAAGCTTCGCTTTTTCGCAAAAGTGATGAAAAAAATAAACAATCGAAAAGACCCTGCCTGAGGGAGATGCATGAATGATCACTTTTCCCCCCCCCATTTTTATTAATTCATTAGATTGTTTTCTGTGTTGTGAATTTGCAGCTGTTGAGTCCTTTCCCTTTTTTTATATAGCTTATCAAGAGCAACTAATGCTAAATTCCTGCTTTATGCAAGAAATTTGTTAATTTTCTTTGGGGGGAAAAAAGCTGAACAAATTCTGCTAACCACTGCTTTAGCTTATTCATACATGTCTGATAAAGCACTTTCTGAGGTTCTTATTTCCCCTATTTGACAAAGTAACAAGCAGAAGAGAACAATAATTTTGTTTTTCTTCCCAAATGCATCTTATGTGTGCAACATCCAAGGCTATAAAGGGACAGATGAACAATAAAAGGAACATGATCACATACAGAGATTGTAGAGAACTATCTGTGCCACCATGTTAACGTGATTCAAACATTCAGAAGAGATAATAAATAGACACGATCTGCAACTTTTGAAGCAGCCATATTGGATACTGCTCTGCAACTTTCCAGAGATGCAAATCTTTCAGTGTCTAGCAGTTCGATTACAGTTTTCATGGTCACTTCGGAAATTATTTTTGATTCAGAAGCCTTTATTTTTTTTTTTTTTACATTTATTTAAAGAAATTCTCTACTGTGCCACACAGTATCAAATCCCATCAGTTTATATTTGAACAAAAATAGATTTGCGCATAAAATTCTGTGAGCGTTAGCTAAGCTTAGCTGGCTTTTTCTTAAATAAAAGAAAAATGTTAAAAACAATTAAGCGGACTAAAAATCGATTTTCGAGCATTTTTGAATCCATTCAGAATTCCCAGGACTAGGAATTGCGACTCTCTACAGGTTCTCTACGACCTTCGGCGTTCCCACTCAGACTTCAGAGGATTTTCTTGCTCCATTTCAAACCAGAAACTCAGAAAATCTGACTTCCAGGTTGCAAAGACAATGACTGGAGTTTTCCAGTTCAGGTAATACATTGACCTCTCATAACCTCAGAGCAGGTCGTGCCAGTGGCAAAGTGGCTCCAAAAGAACCATGGCGGCCTTTGGGAGACGGACGCAGCTCAGCTCACCTTTGCCGATGAGCAGGCTGATCTGGGCGTTGGTGAGCTTCTCGCTGCGGTCCCCCTCCCTCGCCACCAGCCTCAAAACACACATGAAAGGCCGCACGTCGCTGATCCTCCTCGACTCTTCCTCCAGCTCCTCCCGCTCTGCCGTCTGGTTGATGCAGGTGAAGACGTACAGGTCTGGATCACCCAGTCCAAAGAACAGGGGCTCGCGACTGGCGTTTTTCCAAACCATCTGACAAACGTGGAAATAAAACACAAACAAAACTCAGAGCTCTCTGTTGCAGAAACCAGTACAGAAACACTTGGGGAAATCTGCTGATCACATCCGAGAGCTATTCCAATAAAATAACTCTGGATGACCGGGAAGGGATTTCGTCTTTAAATAATCTTCCCCGAGGCCTCAGAGAGAGAATCATTACCCAACGCGGCTGAATGAAGCAGCATGAAGTGGCAGAACTGTTGGCACACTCACACTTCGCAGCAGATCTGGCCGTGTTCGCTCTGGGAAGCATTTCTGCAGCTCCCTCTCGAATCGCTGGATGAGAACCAGCGAGCGCTGCTAGAGCCGCGGCTTATTCATTTATTTTTTATTAGTTTAATGTTTGAACCACATCTTAAGCCAGCCAATTACTTTAAACGGATGCATTGTGAGTGACAACAACAGCTATAGTTGCTTCTGTGCGGTCATCTGAGCCACAGAGCATATCTGCAGTCAATCGATTAAAGCCCACTAACGATACAGGGGAATCTTATGATCCATGAACAATGTGGGATATAACAAAGCAAAAAAAAAAAAAAAAAAGAAAAACAGAAAACACAAATATTAAACCAAGAGAAGGTGAACCGAGGTGAGGAGACGTACTTTCTTGATGTTTCTGATGGTGTCGTTTCGAGACACGGGGAATTTCAGGAAGATCCCGGTGGGCAGCAGGAAGTCCATGTAGATCTCCCGGTCTCCGTCCTGCTCCCACTCCTCCTGCGTCCCATACTTCCCCGGGGGCATGGTGATGGCCTCTCATTTACTGTCAGCTCCCCTGCTGCTGGCCGGAAAACACAAGCCAGTCAGAGGAAGTGGCGGCCAAGTTCAACATGATAGGGCCACGATTAGCATATGAGCACTAAGCAAAACCGTCCCAGCTCATCTGATAGAGGAGGAGGGGGGGGACGGGGGATGTGTAGTTCAAGTGTAAAGCCAATGAATGACATGAAATATGACAGCAAAGTGGGTCTCTCTGCTTATTCTCATCAGCTTTCTTCCACAGTAACAGATTTCTGGTGACTATCATACATTTTTCTGTGCATGCTGCTCTCAACTGGATGCCACTGGCCTTGATTGTTTTATGGGTTTTTTTTTTGTTATTTTTTAAATAACTGCCTTTCCACAGACAGAAATACTCAAAGGACAAATAAAGTCAGGACAAGCAACACGTAAACTTCAGTTCAACTGAGCTAAACCATAAAGTGCAGACAGTTTTGAAAGCTGCTTCTGCTTCCCACAAACCCCCACAGAGCACAGTCTGACGGTTTGCCTTGAACTCAAACTACCATGTTTGATTTTACTAAGAGGAAACGTGCGCCGAGAGCCGCTCTCTGTCTCTCTCCCTCTGTCTCCGCAGAACAGAGCTGGCTTACAACAGAAACGCGTCTCACTTCAATCTATGATTCGGTATTAGAATATTTACTGCGCTGCTGCTGGGAAACATTCAATAAAAAAACGCGAAAGAGGGGGTTGAAAGAAAGAGAGAGAGAGAGAGAGAGAGAGAGAGAGAGAGAGAAAGAAAAAGCCGATATTGAAACGTTCAGCAACTCGGGTCTAGTTGACGTGATGGCGAAAAGCTTTGCCAACCTGTTGGCGCACATTACTTGCCTGTCAGCGCCACAGCCCGGTCATCTCCTCATGGTCTCACCGCGGCGAACATGGAAGCTGGAGCATCCCGACGAATCTGCCCGCTGCTCGGAAATCCACCTGCTCGGGCCGGGTTGTGGGCGTCCTGCGCGGCTCCAGCAGCTCCTGCGAGGCGGCGGCGGTAAAGTGTCTCCCTGCCTCGACGCGACGCGCTGTCATTCATGCGGTGACGCTGCTGCGCTGCAGAAACGCCTCCACCTCCTCCTCCTCCTCTTCCTCCTCAGAGGTTACGCTGTAAGATAAGCTCCGTTAGTTTAGCATCAGTAAACATGTAGTTAAAGGAAGCTGTAGAACCTGTTTTTTTTTTTTCTGAAGCTGATTAAAATACAAGGGGCTTCTCTAGAAAGTTTTGTGAACGAGGGCACAACAAATTAGAATGACTAACACTCACATTTTAGTAATTATATTTGATTTGTTATGAAGAAACCTAAAATGTGGGTCCGATTTTTTATTTTTTATTTTTAAAGATCTTAATCTTCCTTTGGGTTCCTGTCACACACTGGAGCGCTGAGTTAAAGCTGCAGTATGGCACTCCTTTGAAAAAAAATATTTAACTTAATTTAATTTTTAAAATATTTGCTAAAACTGTCACTATGTCTTGATAGTATAATGTGAGACAAATAATTAGTGAAAAACAATCAAACCCCTCTGCTTTCTCCCTGGAGTCCAGCAGCCATTTTCAGAAATTCGATGCTAGAAACAACCAATCAGAGGCAGTAGGAGGGTCTCAGTGCTGTCAGTCATCCTCGTCCCACCATGCCTCTTTCTCTCTGCTACATTAGAGAGAAAGAGGGTTCACCAACATGAACCAGTCTTCATAACTAAACTGCTACAAACACTCAGTCTAGTTACCATAGCTACTGATAATGGCAGGTAAACAGTTTTCCTGGAGAGGTAAGTTGTTTCTCCACCAATGTCATACTTAGCAGCGCATACACGAGTTGATTGACAGTGCTAATTGATTGGTTGTTTTTGACTGGGAGTGGTGCATTTCTGCTGACGCCAATAATAGCACTTGGTGGAGGTGGAGGAGCTCGATTTTTTTTTTACAGATTATCTGTCTTATATTGTGCTGTCACAACATATTTTAACAAATATGAAAAAAAAGAGATTTCTTTAAAAGTGCCCAGATTCAGACCTGTGTATTTTTTCCATTGATGTTTGTCTAAACAAACTGCCTGATCTAAAAGGCATCTGTGCTTAGACTTTAAATTAAATATTTATAAGGTGGACAAAAATATCAATAATACCAGAAAGAATTAACCATAACTCAGACAGCTTTACATGAACCAATGTTATCCTTGTTCCAGATAAGGTGACAACATCAATGTGTGTGTGTCAGGTTTTTTTTTTTTTCCGTAAAAAATGTCCAACATTCAGCACAAATCTTAATTTCCAGTCAGAACTACTGGACTTCCACTTCTGTGGCTGAGCTGTTCATAAGTCTGAGACACAGACAGAGGACGTGATACTGACAAGAATCTGACAGATGAGGAACAGAGTTGAACCTTTGCTTGCACGTAAAAAGTAATTAGTTTTCATATGAAATTCCCACTTCAGAAACGCTAGACCTAAATATTATCCAGCTAAGGTACCAAAGCGCAATTGTCAGGTAAAAAGATAGTGGGTGAAAAAGTGATCATGAGTTGGAATCCCGGTCATTCTGATGTTTTTTTTATGCTTATTTAACTTGGTTGAAATAAGTTTGCATTTCTAATAAACATGTAAAAAATGAATTAATACATGGAAAAAGCAAAGATGTCTAATGGGCGGTTTTAATATCATTTAAATACAAACTGAGTAAACAGTCTATCAGTGATTCCTGAGAATAGGGACAAAATGGGTTTTAATTTTCCAATATTTTTTTTATTATTATTTCTCAACTTTATGTATGCAAATATGACAAATAATGTTTTGGAAATATAAAGAGGCTAAGGTGCAAATTATACTTTTAATTTACCTGCCCCAGAACTTTGTCATCAACATCTGACAAACATAAATATAAAATGATTTTTAAAATACCCTATTAGTGATATTTTTACTCATTTTACAGACAAATGCTTCTCAAGAAACAAAAGAAATATTATTTAAAACAAAAAACAACAAAAAGTCCATCTGACGGAGTTGACAGTGCATGACGGAGTTGACACAGAACTGAAGGTGGTGACAAACTAGTGAGTAAAATGAAAAACTTGATACATGTGAAGTAATGCAATTTATGTCAAATACATTACAATGAATTAATTGCACATTTAAGTGAAATTTGTGAAGAATTTCACTGAAAGAGTCACATAAACTCTGATGGAGTTGACATCTGACGGAGTTCACAAAATGCCAAACTACCTCAATTTATATGATGTTATTCTGAAGGAGGCCATACTGTAGCTCGTCAGGTCCATGAAATCTTTACAGTTGACCAAAATTAAGCTTTTATTTCACAAAATTTCATCAAAGTTTTGTCAATTGTCAGTTATGGAGTTGACACATCATGGTTGTGACGAGCAACTTAGGAATAAAACAGAAGAAAAAACTAAAGAATAACATAAGCTAACCAGAGCTAATTAGCCCTCTTAGCAAAGGAAGAGAAAGGAAGAGGTCATGGGGTCCTTAGATGTTCTGGTGCCCCCCAATAATGCCTGATGTTTTTACTTTCTTTTCATGTCTAACGGTGTTGACAAAAACTAGGGACAAATTTCAGTGGAGTTGGAAAATATATAAAAATTATTTTTAATTCAATTTATTGATACTTTTATAATTTTTTTATATGACTACTTATACTTAAGTTTCATAATATATAATTGTAGTATTTCTTTAATTGTTTTAAACTATTATAATGTATTGAGTTCTGCTCTGGGATAAGGGATTTTACAGGCATCATCCACCGACTACAATGTTTAAAATAAAAAATATTCACCAAACACCAGGAAAATATACATTGTTGTGCTCACATGACCCAGGTTAGTTTAGTCAGATATTTGAAAATATTATATTTTGTGTATATTTTATTCAAATTTTGTGCTTTATCCATAGGACCTGTTTTGTCCCTATTTTCAAGAATCACTGCTATAACAGCTAAGTCTAAAAATTCATGTTTTCAAATGCACTTAAAAGTCCAATGTATTGATTTGTTGCCACGTGCTTTTTTAGCCCTCACTAACCTAAGTGTGATTTTACAACACTAACACTCTAATTTATTTAGTTTAGGTTAAGGGTCATTAATCTGTGACAAAACCTTAAAAGGAAAGCATTTTAATAGAGATAAAAACAAAAATCTAATAGTGTTAAAAATATTTTTGATTCCTGCGTTGCATTGTGCTAGTTTGCTATTCTTTCACTTCAGTATATTTTCTTTTTAGCAAAATAAAACAGTTGCTAACTTACACATTTAAGTTCTGAAAATGTGTTGTCTTTTTTAATCAAAACTCATCCTAATGGGATTCTTCAAATGTCTTTGAAATGGGGTTCTGCTGGGAGGCTGTGAGTAGTTCCTATCTCCCGGTATATAATTCTCCTAAAATAATCACTGTGAAGTTATTTAAAAAAAAAAGAATAAAAATCAATGGTTTTCCAAGCAGTGTACCCTGCTCGTCGTAGCCATTGGTGAAATCGTCACATGTAAAAACAATCCGTATTAATTAATAAAAGGGAAACTAATGCTGCTGTCACGTGGTTATATGTCTTTTCTTGCATGGAGATTGAAGCACATTATGTACAACTTCAAATCCGTGAGGCACAAAGCTTTCAACAAGTTTTGCTGGTTATTTATTAGCAGGTAAATAATCAGTTTCAATTTCACTGCAAGTATCCTAATTGAGATGTATTGTGACCCAGAGCAGAGTGCCAGTGTCTCTGTGGATTTCAGTCTGCTTTTCTGTAATTAAATCAAACACCAAGTCCCCACATCCGTGTGCAACACAGACATTTAAACAAATTCACAAATTTAAGATCGCTAGTCAAATCTGAATGTAAGTAAATACATTTGTTCACAGCATTCCAAGCTAAAAAGTCTTCACGGTAAATAAACTCTATGGGAATCTCCCTTTCTGTTTTCTTCTTCTTCTCTTTCTTTGTGAGAACATGACAATCAGCTACATTTCGGCTCCGCTGCAGTGCGAACAGTGAGTTCATGGAAGTGCAACATAAACCACAGTAGTAGCTACAACCGTACAGTAAGAAAGAGGAAATGTCAACAGTGTGACAATAGAGCGCTCTGCAAAGCAAAGGGCTTCTTTTCAAACTGAATTTAATAGAACAACTCTGACTAAAACATACAAGAGTTACATCAAGACAGACAACTTGTTTGTTGCCCAGGTCAAGTTGTCCAGTTCGCTTCAGCTTCTCTGTGGTACACATCTTCTGAAAGCCCCCCCTTTTTTTTTATAACCGTTGAATTTCACAGAAGGCTGCTTCCCTGTGTGAACATAAGACCTGCTTTAGTAGATCTTATCAAGTGCTGTGAAAAAAATGAAACATGAACTTCTGAGTTCAATTCAGACCAGCTGGTACAAAAAAAAAAAAAAAAACAGGAAACGACAGTGCAGAAGAGAAACCTTTTTGGCCAGATCGGCAGACTGAAAGCACGAACATGCTTCCCACCCTTTCACTCTACAGAGCCGGTAAACTATTTTCGACTGCTTAGCCTGAAAAGAAAAGAAAAGAAATAAATAAATAAATAAATTAAATAAATAAATAAAATAAAATCCCCCGTCGGCAAACAAGGTGCAGAACTGACACGCTGGTCAAACGTTTTCCTGATGTTTTGCTAAATTTCGCTTTCTTTGAGGGAAGCATCTCTGTTGGTGTTGATTTAAACTGGGGGCTTCAGCTTCAACATCGAGCAACAACACGATCTACCGTCGATCATCTCACACAATAAACAAACACGCAATAATAGTTTGAACCATGTGACGTTCAGATGGGTGACCTGTTTACTGTCTTTCAGCTGAAGCTACCCGCAGCGCTGTGGTGGAGACCAGAGAGGGTCTTTTACTTCCTGGATATGAACTGCAAAACGTAGTCAGCACAGGTTGATGTATATATATATATATATATATATATATATATATATATATATATATATATATATATATATATATATATATATATACACAAAAAAAAGTGGGATTGATGGAAACAATTTGGGAGATGCTTATGCACATAAACCTAAATAGTGTCTAACGAAAATATTCAAATCACCTACAGTCTTCCACATAATTTTTCACATTACAACTCCAAACTTTGATTTAAAAAAAATTAAACTCTCAATTAAAGGAAAAAAAAAACATATTAATTTTGTGTACAAGAAAATGTGTAGCTAATTGTTAAATGAAAGAAACATGCTTCTCACTCTTTTTTTTTTTTTTAGAAATAAAAATCAAACATGCAGGGTGCTTTTGAATTTAGCCTCTCCTACTATGATAAGCTCAAACAAAATCCAGGTCAACTACGAATGTCAGGAGACACCTGACTGTTAAACAGAGTCTGTCAGAGTGTAATTTAGTGCGAGTATAAATCCATCTGATCTGATGACGCCTCAGAGATGTGGTGTTTGAGAGCATTAGAGGGGAAAAAAAAAGGCTAAAGGCTGCTAAAAGGACAAATAAGTTGTGCAAGAAGAAAAATATCAAGTACTTACAAAAGAGTGGCAAACTTCAATAAGCTATGTAAGGTATGCGGCAAATGTGAAGAATTGTGCTCTGGTCAGACGAGACCTAAGATGAACTTTTTGGCCTGAATGCAAAACTTTGCATATTACCCTGAATGCACCGTCTGCATAGCGAAACATGGTGGTGGAAGAATCATGACGCAGACATTTTCTCATATGGAAACAGAGCCGATGGGAAAGTAGATGAAGTTCAATAACACAGAAGTGACCCTAAACTCAACTAAAGAGTTGAGCACTTTGAATGGGTGTAGAAATAAAACCCATTTGTTGTTGGATAGAACAGTCCAAGGAATCAGTAATAAAATCTGACAACGTGAAGCTCATGGGCTCAAGGGCCTCACAAAGCAACACATCAATCTCAAGAATTTCAAGATCAGGTTGGAAACAACATTTCAGTTTGGTTAAAGCTTCAAAGTAATTTCTAAGCTCACCAGCAAGTCTCATCAAATACTTTTTCATATGGGATCAGGCTGAGTTTTGCCTTATTGGCTAATCAGGTTATTTTTGCTTTATATCAAAATTGGTTTCAACATGCTTCATGTCACCAAAGTCTTATTTTAGCAGTCCAGAGAATGACAGCCTCCTCCTCAAAGCTGTGAGCAAATCTGCAGAAACGGCCTTTATGGACAATATAATCCATAAAATAACAAACTTGTTTACATGTTTCCAAGAGCCAGGTGTTTTCTGGATTCCTTTAACCACCCGGCTTTGCTGTGAAGCAGCTTTAGTGACGAGGGCTCGAGCTTCCTCTTTTGAAACCAGTTGTACAGAAAGGTTAAATAAGAGAGGCAGTTCCGAGAAAAAGTTATTCTGAGAGTTACAGAGAAGGGGGCCCAAATCAAACAAGTAAAAAAAAAGAAGAAAAAAAAAGAGGAAGCAAAACATGTACTAATTTAGAACAAAAGGAAAAAACAAAGTGGATGCACAAAGCGGCCAGAGGGAGCGATATTTAGAAATGGAATATTTAACACAACTAACTTTCGACTTGGCTGTAGTCAGAGTTCAAGATGATATAAAAAAAAACCCTTGAATTTCCAGTCTGCAGGACTCAAATCAACTAAGTATGGGCATATAAAACGCGACAAGCAAACTGAATGCATATGGAAACAAATAAAATCGAATGATTAAAAACAGAGTGCAGCAGCTTACACTCTGATACGTAATCCCCTTGATGATGTTTCGTTCAGAAATGTGTTTTAGAGGAAATCTGTGGATGTAAAAGTGATATAACATAGGTTTTTAACCAGAACCCAGATATTTATTTTTATATTTACATAGTTATGGTTTTGAGCTGATGCCACAGCAGCTTATCTGGTCGCATTTTATTCTCAGAGGCTTCAGAGTCAGCAGAAGGACTGCTTACGTAAGACGCCAAAAAAAAAAAACACAAACAAGACAAAACACTGAGACGACATAGAGAAGAATCCTGTTTAACAGGCAGATGTGCTTTTAAGAACACAAAGTAGAGATTTAACAACCATCTAAAACAGGAACAATAGTTTTATGAATGATGAAATTCATAAAACAATAAAGAAATTTGATGCTTTATGTTTGATGGTGGCCTTTTTGCATCGAGTAGTTTCCTAGATAAAGGGTAAATGAATGCAAAAGTAACGAAAGTTCATTAAAAACCATATTCACCCATAAATAACTAACTTTCGGTATAAGTGATGCCATGACATGATGTGTTAGCGTCATGTCAATGACCTTATGGTTAATGTAAGGAAAAGTGTTCAGATCTTTTTTTTTTTTTGGACAGATGTCGTCTTCCTTGCTTTGGAACAAACTGGCTACACAGGTAGGAAGTTGAGGCTATTACGATTCAATGTGAACCAACAACTTGTAGAGTTTCTTCCTCTTTTCAGACCATTTAGGACATCTGGAAATGTGGGATGTTTACCATAAGATATTCACACATGCAGTGAAGCATTTTGAGAACATTAATGTCTATTATGGGATACCTCTTCTGCACGTAAATGGCCAAAAATGCCGCCATGAATAAATAACTATCAAATTTAGAAGACTAGAAATAACTTTAATGACTTTCCTGGTAGGAGGACGAATGTTTTTTTCCAGCATGATGGAAGAGCACATAAGGTCATATGTACATGCAATCACTAAGTGGTTCAGAGGTCAAAACAATGAAAGGTTGGGCTAATTATCAGGAATTTCCCCAGACAAGAACCTGTGGGTCAAACTTTAAAAAACAGGAATGCATCACTGTAAACCAGGATCTCCAGCACAGCAGGGTAAATTAAAAACCTAAAAAGAAATTTAATGTGAAGTATCAGTATGCTTTAAAAAAATGTGTGACAAAAATACTAAACCCTAAAGCAGCAAATTGTGTGAGAAAAGTAAATCTGTTGGTCTTAAAAAAAAAAAGAAAGAAAGTAGAACAAGCACACAAATTGAGTTACAAAAAATACATTTATTTAAAAAAAAAGAAGCACGGGTACAGATGAGCGTTATACCAGAGAGTAACACACTCAGCCGAACAGCAGAACCACAAACCTTCACACCACTGTTGTAAACAGACAACTTCATCTCATCAATGTCTCTGATTTAGCTCTAGTGAAGTCCAAAGAAAACAAACATGCACTGTGTTCATGTTACCAATAAGATAAAATCATTTTGAAACAAAAAAAAATGTTTTAACTCTCTGAGGTTAATCTTGTTGGAGTAGAAAAGATCACTTCCGTTCAAACATGATCTCAAACGTAAGCCCGTCACACTTCAAGTATAAATGCATAGGTACGTTCAGTGTACAGTAAATTGAAAAACCTAAGGCTGCCTAATGAGAGCTTCATGCGTCTGTCATTAAGCAGTCATTCAGAGACCTTACAGTAGCATTTTTGTGTTTTTACATTGCTTCGAATCACTTAAAAAAAGATGAATTAAAAATTCTAATTAGCATCACTTGTCTAAAAGAAAAAGTCACAGCAAAACATAAAACTAAAATAGTCCCCATTTACACCGGAAAAAAAATCCTATACAATTTTCACAAATGTAACTTACATCAAATCAACATTCACACCAAGTGTGAAAACACCTGCACTCGTGTTACACGATTTTAAACCCACATAGTCCAAGAACTAAACAATTAACTCAAACAGTGCAAGAAAACTCGCAATGACTAAATACTAATAAAACAAACAAAAAAAAGATATTCTTCTTGATGGCGCTAATGGTTGATTGGATAAATAAATATAAACAAAGATACCTTATTTTCAGAGAATCTTTTCAGTAGTGAATAAATGTAACCTTTGCATTAGGTGGAGTTAACAACAGAGCACCAGGGAACCGTTTTGCACCTGCATGTACACAACAATACACATCAACACCACATATCTTTACATTTCAAAACAGAACATGTTTTATCTCAGGAACAAAGCGTGCCCCTTCATTTTGACAGAGAACCAGAAAAGATTTTCTGCTAATGAAAGGCACCCAGTCATCACAACCGGTGCCAGCAGGCTACGTGTGACCCCCTCAGCGCCCAATCGTGCACGTAGCGCACGTCCAAATGTGGGTTCTGACACACCATCGACCAATTGGTTCACGCTCTCTTATTTCAATCTAGCACAAAACAGGAGGTCTTACTCGAACTGAAACGTGTCTGCTGAAATCTGCTGTGTTTTTAAGTCAAACGCCAGCAGATGGTGGGGTGGAGGGGTGGGGGGACGGGGGGTTTCTGGTATTGGAGGCCAGAGACATAAAAAAAAGGTCCAGAGGCCCAGGCTCTCTGGTCAGTTCATGAGAAAACCAGCAGCAGACTCGCTGAGGCTTCAGCCCCAGTTGTGGTAGAGATAGAAGCAGCCGAACAACAGGTTGGCAGTCAGGCTCGTCAATAAAACCGAGGGTAAGATCAAATGTTTCACAAAACCTGAGAGGAGAAAGAAGAAGAAGAAGAAGAAGAAGAAGAAGAATCTCAATTAGGCAACAGGAACTTTTCAGCTTGTTGTCAGCATTTCAAATTTCAATAAACCGGAAACAGGTCTCTTCTAGACCAAGGCTAAAAACACTAAATATTTAAATATTGTCGTTCTCCCGTTTACCGTAAAACCCAGATTGACCTTGAGATGATTAGAATTGGTAAATAAGTACAGATCACATGAATTAAGCATGCAGCTGCAGGTTTTCTAATGGTGGGGAAATCTGCACAAGACTGAACAGCTCTCAGGATAACACTGCTTTATAAAACATTACCACAAAAACTATGTGTGCATCTCAATGGTTTCCCAAATTTAACACTTTAAACCAGTGTTTCTCAACCCTGGTCCTCACAGCCCCCCTGCTCTGCATGTTTCAGATGTGCCTCTATTCCAGAACAGCTGATTCAAATGATTGCATGACCATCAAGTGCTGCAGAAGCCTGTTAATCACCCAGAGATACAATTCAGGTGTGTGGCAGAAGGGAAATACCTAAAACATGCAGGACAAGGGGGGTGGTGAGGACCAGGGTTAAGAAACACTGCTTGAAAGGGCAAACTTTGTGATTTTCTTTTTAATTATGCTCAGGCTCACAATAGTTACATTTATTTATGCGTTTAGCAGATGACAACTCAGTCAACAGTTGCATTAGACTCGCATGCAGTTTGAGTTTTTTTTTTTTTTGTAATAAAAGCTCAGCCTTTATTACAGAACACCAGGTCAATCGTGAGCCACACAATGAAGAGTTTTATAGATATTGCTACAGTCAGTAGAAACGGCTTTTTGACAGCAGCAGCTTGGAGATCTTATAAATTGACACCTGGCCAAGAAATTCAAAAAGTCCTGTGGCAAACCCAATCTGCCCGGTAATTTGCTGCGTTGACATGGTATTTAATAATACAATTAAAAAATGAAATATGGCAACATTTAGACAGACCAAAAACATGTTCTGTTTTTGGTCTGTCTAAAAACATGTTTACAGACCTTGACTTAAGCAAGACTGCTTAAGTCTTGACTATTCGTATTATCATTAAATATTATTATTATTATTAGCACAGGCATCAAATGACTCTCTAACATACTCTATATGGGTGTGTAAAGTATGGCAGCAGTGAACGGAAGCAGCTGAAAATCTTTTCTACAACTAATGAGTCCATCCTTCAGAGTGAACAGCATGAAACAGATAACTGTACTTTTCATTGGCCAACATACACCAATATATATTCCCATACAGCTAAATTTTATATATCAAAACATGCGATGTGATCCTACAGAATTACTTAAAGTTACTCATTTTGGGTGGAAGAGTTCAAATACTGACACAAAAGCAGTCAAGCCCTTATTTTGCTGATGCAATGACAAAATCAGTAGTCACTGTTTCAGCTTTTCTGTGGGTAAATTCATGCACTGAACATCACCTGGGAATAAAACCGATAAAAATGACCAATAACACTACACAGATTAGTGTAGGTTAACATATTTTATCAGTAATTATTGACTTAATGAGTTACTCTTGCTTCCACTTACAAATGGGATGCCTACCTTTTTGCGCAGAGAAGCTCTCAGGACTTTGTGTTGTTGTTCCAACCTGGCAGGCGGAGGACGCCGAGGAGCTGCTTTGTTTCTCCTCTTCTTCTATCACACTTCCATCTCTCAGTAAGCAACTTAAATCTACAAAACAATCACATCAAATTACCCAAAACCCCTAGCTAAAGCAGCTCAGCCATGTAATAAACCTTAGCCTTACCCACACTCAGGCGTGACAATGTTCTACACTGCCATCTAGTGGTGCTACATGCAGCCTGCAACAACCACTTCTCTGTCCAGGTCAACCGCAGATTCTTACCGTTCTGACTTTGGAAAGGAGAGACGTCTCGTGAGAAGCAGCCGCTGTAAATCGAAGGCGTCGGCTCAACGCAAAAAGGAAACGAGGACAAAGGTGGAGAAACGAGCTTTGGCTCTGCTTCGCTGGAAAACAGACGGAGCTTCTGGCCAGTGATGTTGAGGCGAGCCGGACTGATGAGGGGACGGCGCTGTCTGGCCGAACCAGAGCTGGACGTGACCGACCCGGCCACCGAAGGGGTAGGAGAGGGGGCCGGGGATGATG
Organism: Poecilia mexicana; assembly: GCF_051168715.1. NCBI lineage: Eukaryota > Metazoa > Chordata > Actinopteri > Cyprinodontiformes > Poeciliidae > Poecilia > Poecilia mexicana. The sequence continues at coordinate 12,363,892 of NW_028263376.1, read as the reverse complement.
GGCGACTCCCGGACTTCAGAGAAAAGTAATCTGAGAAAAACAAACTGGTGAAAAAAACAACAAAAAAAACCTCACTCTGTAGTGTGGCATCAGAGAAAACAAGACATTTTGGTACCTGATGATGGTGAGTCTTTGTATTGTGAGCCAGGTCTACTACCACTAAAAAGGTAGCCAGAACCTGAAGATGAGAAAAAACACAAAATGTAGATATTTTCTATAAACAGAAAATACCTCTAAAAATGTATTTTTGTTGGCGAAAAAGAACAACTCTTTGTCGTGTAGAGCTCAATAAGAGAAAACCAGTATAACGCCATGAAAACACACACAAAAGAAGTTTTGAATTTTTCATTTTTCAGGATTACTTACTCAGATTTATTTGTGCAAACAACAAATTGGCAATTTGATATGACATTGCAATGCACTGGATGTTTTTATTCTTTGCCGTGACAGTCAGAACCAAACATGGAGAAACAGGATTCAGTTTTATGCTCCTCTAATCTGGGACAGACTTCCAGAAAACTGCAAAGATGCCAAAAAACTGAGGCTAAAACTCCATCCATTTATAGCTGCCTTTGATTAGTAGGTGGTGGAGCATTGATTAAATATATCTGATGGATATTTGCCTGATGATTTTGTTGATGATGTCTGACAAAATGTAATGTTTATTGCTTGTTTTGTAATTGGTAACAATATTATGCTTTTATGGTGTAAAGCATTTTGAGCTGCTTTGTTACTGACGTGCTACACAAACAAACTTGACTTTGATTTATATACATACATATTCATAACTATATCACTGAAAGTGTAAAAATCCCCTTGGCCCACATAAGCAGCCTTTTTTTTTTTTTTTTTTAGGTTTTTGCTTTTTAAAATTTTCCCCCCAGTTTCAATCTTAACTTAAAATTAAGCATTTTGTTATACGTTTCAAAAGCCGTACTATTTTCATAAAAACTTTCAAACTGGACATTTCTGAGCCATTCGTTTACTTTTTTTTTTTTAATATAGTGCAGGATGATAAGTAAATCACAGATGATTTACTTATCGCAGGATGATACTGTGATCAATGAGTTGATCACACTATCGCAAGAAGAATTCAAATCTACTCAAAAAGAACAATAGCAAACTCCAACCTATAAGTTGAATCCTACTCAGAAGCTGAAAAAGAAAAAAAAAAGAAAAAAAGAAAAAATGGTTTCATAAACTCCAATTTAGATTTGAGCGTTACCTGTCCTCGTGAGGGAGCGGACCGTCCCGAGGCAGAGGGCTCTGCTGAGGCGTCCGGGCAGAGTGGAGGGGGAAGCTTTGCGCTCGCGAGGACTGTGCTGGCGGCTGATAAGCTCAGAAATGTTGGGGGGCGGGGTGAGGATGAAGCTGTCTGCCATGTCGGGTGGGTGAAAGGGAGGAGGCTGGCTGCTGAAGGGCGGGACTGCAGCGCTGCCTGCAAGGTATCTGCAACACAAAGGCAATGTAATGGTCTACTGGCAGAAAACACGGTCAGAACCAAACTGGTCCGCTGCTGAGAAACGATTGTGGGCAGCGTCAATAATCGGTGTGGAAAGCTAGACGGAACAATAAAAACAGCTGGGTTTAGTTGAAACGCAGACAAAACAGCCGAGACCAAAACAGCAAACAGACCCAACTACCTCAAACAACAAATTACTGCAGGTGGACATCCAAACCGGGGTTGTAACTTCAAGTGTGTCGTTAATGCTGCATGTGAAGAAGAAAACCAACCACACAGGTTTGGCTTTACAAGAAAGAAAAGCTCAAGAAAACGCAAAAGCAGAGATCTGATCTTTGTAAAAAGGCAGAGAAACGATATAAGACGCTACAGTGGGAGTTTATAGTGCAACATACACAGAGAAAAGAAGAGGAGAAAGAGACATGAGCACAGATGTGACATGATGGTTGATAAATAAAATACCAGAAGTCAATTTTGTATTTATTTGTTTATTAAAGCCAACAACAGGAAGCACAAAAAAAGAGAAGAAAAAAAATCAGCAAAGTAAAGCCAGACATCAAGATCATGCTAGTATCCAGAACACAATGTTTCTATGTGCAAACTCCAAGAAACCTCTCTACAGTGATGAAGCTCCCTTTTCATGGCTGCTACAGATCAGAAACCAGAGAACAGATTGATCTGAGACAAAATGATGGAAACAGATATGACCTTCTGTTAAAAAAACCCAAAAAAAACCCCCAGCCCTCATATATATATGGGGTCCACACATCGCTGCAACATCTATGTATGAAATTTCACATTTATTAGCTACGTGCTGCACATTCACAATAACACAGAGAAGGTGAAAAATATCAACATTATGCTGTAAGAAAGGAGCAATCAATATTTAAACCACACAAAATATGTTTGCGGTTCTCATAAATGGCAGCTTATATATGAAAATTACCATAAGGGTTGTAATGCAGTGCTTTTACAGCTTAATGTTTACTTAGCAAATACTAACACTCAGACAGCTTATTATACTGATACAGCAATTCACCCAAAATGGCAAAAAAAACAAAACAAAACTGATAAATATGGAGGCTGGGGATAATTAATATCACAACATACCAAACAGGCAAACTCTATATTTATAGCCAGTTTTGGGCACAGTATGTAAAACTTTGGCAAGTTGTGCTTTTACATAAATACGTAAGACACAGTTACTGAAGTAGCGATTTGGCATTTGAGGAAACAAAAAAGGTTTTTCAGTCTGATGGGTTTTGAAAAAGGCTAATTTCTCCTTCTCTACTGCAACGATTACAGTATGAAAAGTTTTGTTTGCTACGACTGTAAGACGCACTTGAATTTTTCCACATTCATCTTGTTACAACCACAAACCTTTATGCATTCCTCTAGGAAAGGAAAAATAATAAATTCTAAAGAAATTTTAGAGATGAAAATCTGAAAAATGAGACATGCATTTGATTTCAGCGTCCTTTACTCCAGGGGTGTCCAATGTGCGGCCTGGGATCATTTGCGGCCCTTAGAATAATTCTGTATGGCCCCCCCGACTGATGGCCCATATGAGTACTAATTTGACCCTTCAGCAAAATGGATCTGATGCAGACGGACACTTTTTTGTACTTATTTACAGTGAGATCGTTAATAAATCTTATTCTTAAATGGTAAAAGAGGCAACACAACGTGTCTTTCTGCTATTAAGCCCACAAACATGAAGCAACTTTTAACTCAAAACATCAGTAAAGGAGGCTGAATACAGACAAACATATTAACAATATTTTTAACAATAAAAAAAACACTGCAGGATGTTCTTCCTCTTCACAAATATGAAGCAATTTGTGTTGCTCTATCAGATAAAATCCAAACAACACCCTGATGCTTGTTGTTGTAATGCGACAATGTGGAAAAACAAAAGGGGCATGAATACTTTTGCAATGCAAATTTCATAACCAACAGACGTGGCAGCAACTGTCAGGATACTCAATACGCTAAAAATACCTCAGAGCGTCTAATTTATGTGAGGCGTTCCACGGTGATGGAGAACCAAAAGAAAATTCACAGCAATAAATACAGAAAACTACAATAAAGTTGATTTTTCTTTCTAAAAACAAACAAACTACATTTCTCATCTAATGATTTTCACAGCCTGTCAAACGCTGAAATGCCGCCTAACACTGCAGTTTATAACTGCACTAACAAAAAAAACAATAAATCTGTGCAGTTGGAGACACATTTTAATTTATTTTCCATTTTCATTTAGTGAAGTTAAATAAAGTAATACTGAGAATTGGTGTGGTTTGACGTGTTAACTTCATGCAACGTTAGTGTTAGAACAAATGCATCAACAAATTAGAAAGATGATTAGAGGAATATTAGTATCCTACAAATATTGTAGCAATCAGTGCGCCGGATTTTCAGAATATTTCTGTTTACGTAAAATCCCATAAAACACTTTAGCAATGCTCTAATCTGCAAAGTAAACCTAAACAAGCTGTTTAGTTGTCAGGCATTCAACTATCAGATTGCTATGATCAAGTTAAACATGTTTAGATAACTACAAACAGTACTGTGCAAGAATGTAGGCACTTTACATGATTTTGCTTATGGGAGGCATTTGATCAGATCCAATCATGTTACTAAATATTCCAAGTGTCAAAGACTTAAAATGTTTGTTGTTAAGAGTACGCAGTCCTGCTTTAATTGACGTCACCACTACCAACATGTTACCATACATCGGTCCACTGTTATAAAGAAACGAGAAAGCCGTGTGTAACAGAGATGTTGCAGAAAAGATCAAATATGTGAGGGCAGAACTGCTATGAACTTTCCACTCAACATTCCAATTCAGATTTATTCATTTTTATTACATTTTAGACACTTGAGTAACTGAATAGCTACCTAGCTGGATTTTTACTAGTTATTCTACTGAGAACTAATGAAAACACACACAGCTGAAGCTGGATTCCAGACTATTAAAGGCAGCATAGGAAGCCCTGAAAAAGCTCTGTAACAATCTTAATACTGCTTTAAGTTTCTACAATTTACAGTTGATCACTACAGACAAATAGCATTTCAACTTCTTGCACAATACTGTACAGAGCAAATGTTTTCCAGTGATTAGAGGCTTATTAGTGGAGACAGATGGAGGATTATTTTGAAAAAAAGAGACTGCAAAATGTCAGGATATTCACATGGAAACCAGGCCGAGACTGTGACCATGCACAGTTAGAAGTAATTAGCTGTGCAAGAACTTGAGGCAAAAGAAAAGGGTTAAGATTTAAATGTCTAAATATCAAATCTGATTACGACATGAATCAGCTTAAATGCTTTACATATAATTTAAGAAATAAATCTAGAAATGTAACATATTTAGATGACATAACGGTCTGGTCTCTTAGCTACAAAGAGCTACTGTACAAACCGAAAACGTAACAAGATCTGCCTGAAACGGGCGTCGTCCCCCACAGTATGCTACCTACAAGGTCACATGCTTTTCTTTATTAAAGTATTCAGCTAGTTCAAAGTTCTTGGTAAGTTTTCCGTTTTTTCAGTGCTCAGTATTATGACAATTAAAGGCTTTTTCAAGCAATTATTAGCAAAGCCAAAGTTACATGTGCAACTTTTTTTTTTCCTGTACCAACACTGTGCAAGCAGCAAAGCTAACATACTGAGTGTTTGTATGAAACTAAACCGTCATTCAGCTTTAGAAGCCGCTGCTTTATGCGCTCAAGGTAAAAAAATTTTCTTTTGTGCAGCTGCGAGTGATTTGTATGGATACAGGCCAGGATTTTTTTTTTTCACATTTTGAGAGTTAACATTAGTAATCCATGCAATAGCATCTAGGTAGTGTTAATATAGGTTAGCACATTCAAGACATTTTTAAACAGAAATACTAGCACTATAAAAACATACAGTAGTTAATACTGACAGGAATGTGACTACAGTCCCTCACCTTAAATGTGATTCTGTTAATGGTTTATATAGTTAATAATCTAAACTAGTAAAAACACAATGGATTATAGAAATGTTTGGACCACCTTTGAGAAACATGGAGGACATTTTCTAAAATCATCGTACCTCATCGGTTGAAGTTGATCTCTTCAACTTTTTCTTCCATGAATCAGTTGCTATGGTAAACCATGTGTCTATTGTAAATTATTACACTGTCCTTCAGTAAAGAGTTTGCTATCTGAATGTCATCATAGCACAGTCAGTTGTTCTCACAACAGTATAGCAAAGGGACAGAATAAAAAAAGACAGTGAAATAGGGAGAAATGACAAATAGATTTCCTCAAATAAAAACAAAGTAATTTAAAACATTTGTACAGGACTGGATTGAGGTTAAGCTCTATAGTGTTGCGTTATCCAATAAAGATGCCGTCATTTGTTCTGAGATCAGTCTGACAGTCACTGCAGGAAAATGACAACTCATTCAAACCATGATTGATAAATTAAAAGTGTTATTTATCTAATAAGGGTATGGGTTTTTATTTGAGGAAAAACCGACCACAGCCATGTTCGATCTTGTTACACAAACCACCCAGAGAAGACTACATGTAGACTCCCAACATTCAAACACGATGTGAACATGTATTACTGCTCAGAATCTGACCTTCGATATCTGGCTCTTCGCTGACCCAGTGGCTTGCGAGTCGCGGCGGCGGCGGCGAGGCCGATGAGGCAACAGAGGGAGACGCTAGCAAGCTTCACTGAGTCCATCCAGCTCGGCGTGTCGGTCAAGTAGCTCTCAGCCAGGCAGAGGCACAGGACGACAAACCACAGGACAGAGGCTATGGCGTCGATTCTCCTCAACCTGGGAATTCAAACCACCAGAGTCGCTTTAGTTACGAATTGCAAGTTAAAATGTTGCACAGAAGCGACAAAGACGCGGTGGACGCTTACCGCGTCGGTCCGGCTAAGAAAATAGCCGTGAGACACGTCATCAGGCCCACGGACACTACCGCCAGCCGGTTGTCCCTGCCGTGCTGCCAGACTAGCTTGGCGTTTTCAACAGCCTTTTCTGGGATGAAGTCCAGCAGACCCTGCCACACAGGCAAATCTGTGGTGTTGCTGGCGGTGGACTCGTTGCTGGATTTTGGCTTTTGAGGAACGACGCCCCCACTTAAGGTCTGAGGCCCATTTGGAGGGAGAGGCTGTTCCGGCAATTTATAGACAAACGTAGTGAGAAGGAACGCACAAATCAGGAAGGCCAGGGACCGTAACAGTACGACTCCGGTGGGCGAGGACAGAGAATGGGAGCTCTGTGGGAGAGAAAGCATAGCTCCATTTCTACTCCTTTCATTGAAGAAAAACAAGGAACAATGCATCATTGGGACATAAGCAAAGGTTGACAAAATCAACCTTTGCTTCAACAACTTTGTACGTTTGTGATAAAACATGTTTCATGTTTCAACGTGATAATTTTCACGGTGATATTTCCATGGCTACTGATTTATTATATTTTTCCTTTTGCTAAAAACTTTACTATATGTACCTATTTAGACTTTGGTTGCACTGACCTTCACAAACCCCAAGTCTGATTCTCGGGAGCGCCGGAGCTGGTGGGTCAGGAGCCTCGTACGAAGCTGGCGGTTTTGATATTTTATGTAATATTCCACCGCAGTCTGACATGGCCTGCACAACTTAAAAGTCTGCTCCAGGTGATGCTTGTAGGCTTCGATTTCCTCATCGTAATTGTCCTAGAAAAGCAAAGAAAAAGACAAAAAAAAAGGGATCAGATTTGGAATTTTGCCACCCTGCTTGAAAATTTGATGTTTTATTTGAATTTGAGCACACTTAAACTGATTACTTACGTCATCCCTGGGAACATACGAAGCCAACTGCTTGATTTTCACAGTCTGGTTATTATTGCACTTTCTGCACAGCAGCATTTGACAGTTAACCCACTGCAGAGTCTTGGGTGTCTCAGGTGAAGGAACGCTTCCAGTTACACCATGGTTAAGATGCTCCATGTACTGAGCTGGGATGGGTTTGTTGTAATCGCCATTCTTTTAAAGACAAAACAAACAGAAAACAGAAGAAGTACATAAAAATGCTTCTATGTGACAAAAAAAAAAAAAAAGATTCCAAAGCTAAAAAGAAAAAAAAAAATTGTTTTGGAAATTACCTCTTGGAAGCCATTGTACTGGTCACAGTTGGGACAATCCCAGCAGTTCCTGTTTCCATAAGGCACCACTGTGTTCTGATTGCAGAACCAGCAGTTTACATTTGCATAAGCGGGCTTCTTCCTGCAAGCAATAAGCGAGTTTTAGTTGATTCTGTTCTTTACCAAACGTGCTGATGCACTTTCCATCACGTTACGCCCCAGAGGCAGGATGCTACAAGAGGAAGGTGTGGAACGGTTAAAAACTCATGGCCGTATGTGCAAAAACTATACAGAGGTTTTAAAAAGGTTACAATAACAAGACCTGTAACATATTTGTCAAATATACAAGAGAAATGTGGTGGAGTAAGTGGCAACAACTCCAGCTGTGAAAAGTTGACAGTCATGGTGTTTAAACTGAGGGAAATGCTACTCATCACCCTCAGTAACATTACATATTTAGGATTAAAAATGAATCAGTCAATAGGCAAGAGGGGAATAATTTTCCTCTCAGTGAGTGATCTCCGATCAGCAGGTTAAACATGGAAATTAACATTTTTCCCCATGTTAATTTAATGCATTAAAACTAAGAACTCCCATCATTACCAATAAGTAAATACATACAAGCAAGTGAGGTAATGTAAAGCAATTTTTAGATTGATAGAAATCCGGCAAAGCTGAAGGGTGTAAGCTATGATCAATATTATAGTTCTTTCGTTATTTTTAACAAGTAAAAAAAAAACCCACAAATATCAAGGTATTAGCAGCATTTTCTTAATTTACATGTTCCGCTACAAAAATAAAAAGAAAAGAAAAAAAAAGGAAAAAGTAACTCTCAAGATCAACACCTGGGGAGCTCATAGGGTCGGTATGGGTCAGGAACGATTGGACAACACCTTATTAACCTTGTTCTTACACTGGATAGCATCAGATTTGAGCAACATGAAGAAACAATAGCTGTATGGAAGTGTTTCGCAATAGGTTAATACAGCTGTTAGCATCATTAGCACATAGGCTAGCGTATGTTCGCAGACGAGTACTAAACACGAGACAAAATGCACGTATGCATTCTTGACATATGAACACTTCATCTAAATAGTTGCAACAGTTCTTTAAAAAGCAAATTAAACATAAAACATTTTTTGCGAACCGTGTTAGAAACCGTAGGACACTGGTTTAGATGGCCGAAAAAGCGGAGCGTTTACCTAGAAGCTATTTTGTAGATCAGCGCTCCGCCTGCAATAAACGCCGTAGCTCCGACCCCGCCGTACATTAACTGAGGGTACTCCAACAGCAGCATGTTAAATGTCTCCATTTCTAAGCTAAAATATTATCGTAGTGTTTTAAGTGCAGCGGTAAACACTGCGCGAGGGAGCACGCGGTAAAGAAATTCCTTTTGTTCACGCCCCCTGTACAAGAAGCGGAAGTGCGTAGAAACTATAAGACGCGTTCTCTGGGGTAACATTTAGTCAAACATTTAAGTAAATTGGGCACACATTCAAAATTGGGGTATATTTGACCTAATTTCCATTAAAGTACGCAATAAAAAAATAAACGTATTATATTTTTGGTAAACTGCTGTTTATTCAAATCTCATTTCATCATCTATTTCAGAAACAAAGCCATTCACCAGGTTTAAGTGAAAAATACATTGAAAACAGTTTTCCCAGTTTTTTTCCCCTCCAGATTTACTACTTCCGAGGTACCTCAAATGCAACACCAAAATCTTTATCTGAGATTGACTTTTAAATATTTTTTATGACATTTTTTTTCACGTCGTTCAGAATTAAATCGCCCTCCTTTCAAAAACGTACAAATAAATCTCCAAAGAGATTCCCAGGAAACTTCAGTCAACTTTTATAATCGCGGAAAGTAATAAAATCATTAAACTAAACTTCTCATTTTGCCTTGAAACAACTATTTGTTCTTTAAAGTCAAGATGCTTCCATATACAAAATATTTGTTTTCTACAAAAAATGAACATTTATTCTACAAATGAACAATATTTTCAGAACATAAAGGAATGAGACAATGAATGACAGTATGCAAAAATATTTTATTTAAACAGTCATATATGTTTACGGTATTGAAATATTCACAATTTAAACAATATAAACGAGTCAGTGCATCAGTGTCATCAATAATGTAGCAGCTCAAAGAATTACAACAATAAAAAAATCAGTTAATAACGTACATAAACAGCCTATTTCAGCGTTTTCTAAATACAAAAATAAAAGTTAATAAAATATGTAGGCTGACAACATTTTCCTTACACAACTGGAAAAAAATATCTGTATTTATCTCATGTTCTGGCAGCTTAATCTATTTAATTTTGAACAACTTCAATCAAATCTAGACATGTTACAAATGTGTAAGAGCTAACATTTCAAAGTGTGATCTAACTAATTCAACCATCAAACAGTAAACTTAACAAACTTGATGAACGACAGCCAGCTGACCTGAAATAGTGAAGCACATGAACCGTGAACCTGTGAACAGGCGGCCACCAGTCAGAAAACCTGCAGTCCTCACTGCTCCGAGAAATAAACCAGCGGCGACTCCGCTTGTCGTGAGTAGGAAGTGAACTGCGGGCAAGGCACAGACACCGTGCCTCCGTCCGGGCTCACCGGCTGGGTCACTCCTCCGTAAGGGTACGCGTTGTGTGGAACCAGCACGGGCGGGTGGCGATGTTGGTAGGCCCCGTAAACGGAGGGATGGAAGGGTGGCGGCGGGCAGTAGGAACCGCCAATGGGCAGTCCGCGGGTGGATCCGGAGACGACCTGGGGCGCAGGGTACCCACTCGCCCAGGTGCCGCTCACATACGGCTGAAGGTAGAGAGACTCTGGATACTCCATAGGGTTTCCTGTCAGGTAAGGCAGGCCGGCGGGTCTGTAGGGTCTCCGCACCCTCCTCCGGCGCCGGTAGTTCCCTTTCTCGAACATGTCCTCAAAAGCCGGGTCCAGCATCCAGTAGTTGCCCTTCCTGTCCCCCCCGCTGTCCCTGGGGACCTTGATGAAGCACTCATTAAGAGACAAATTGTGCCGAATGCTGTTTTGCCACCCTTTCTTGTTCTTCTCGTAGTATGGAAACTTTGATATGATGTATTCATAAATCCCGCTCAGAGTCGTTCTCTTATCCTGGCTCTCTTTGATTGCCATCGCAATCAGAGCCACGTATGAATACGGCGGCTTCTCCAGCTGGACGGTCCCGTCCTCACGCTCTGTTTTCTCCGAACCTTTCGACTCTGTTTGGGGAGAGCTGGAGCTGATATCCAGCAGCTGCATTTCCTGGGTCCCGGGGGTTTTCTCCTCTGCGGCCATGGCTCAGCTAGACTGTCCGCTTGTGCGTCCCGATGATGGAAGAGGAGTGTTTTGAGTGGCGTGAGTATGTCCGCAGGTGCAGATAACTCCGCCCACAGGTTGTACACAGAAGTAACAAGCGCTTTCTTTGATGCCACACTGGTTCTCACGCTGTTTATGCCCCAGTGTGTTGGTCTGATAAGAATGTTTTTGGTTAAAGCCACAGGTCAAAGGATTGCGCTTTAATCAAATACATACTTAGGACTTTGAAGCGACTCTTGAAACGATAGCTCTCGTTTGAAATCGGATTTTTTGTTTATAAGTCATTGACCAAGAAATGAGCATAGAATCATCTGAATGAGGACTTACTGCATTTTATTACAGTGGTCCTTGTTGGTCTCTAATACTTGAACTTTATTTATTTATTTAAAACTAGAGGCACTTTAATTCATTAGAATGTCACTAAAAGGTTAACCTATTTCAATAATCCACGTGATAAACCAGTCAGCACACATATATTTTCTTTATTCACAAAATGCCCAAAGTGCAAAATACACTAAAAACATAAAATAAAACAAAAGCACAGAGAATAAATTCTTAAACACGTGAAATGTCACGTGTTGACAGATAGGTTGAATTAATAGTTTACAATTTTGGCTTTCATCAAATAAAAACTCATTCAGTTTTTCAGAAAATTATATTACCTACAAGTGTGTGTGTGTGTGTGTGTGTGTGTGTGTGTGTGTGTGTGTGTTATCGTTATGGCTTACAGCTAATTAAATACCATAATAATAATAATAAAAAAAACAGTCATTGGCGTCTTTCATGACAAACAAGACATTGTTGCTACAGAAGCTGACTATTTGCAGAGTGCTGTATTAATGGAAAGTTGAGTGGAAGGAAAACATGTGTTGGAAAAAGGACTACAAGCAGCAATTATATATATATATATATATATATGTGTGTGTGTGTTGTGGTCAGCAATATTGTGATTTATGAAGATGCAACTTAAAATCCTATTAACATAAAATTCTACAATCCTAAAGTTTCTTAACTCTACAGTTTTTTCATGCTCATTGATGCTTGCATTTGATGTTGAGTTAGCTTGGCCCAGCTGTAAGAAAAACACCAGTTTTATAAAACATTTCAAAGACCTACAAGAAAGAAGGTATGTACTAATTTTACATATCACATGCAGATAAACTATGTATCATTTGGTAAAGAAATTTACTAAGGTTATGGATTGAACGTTAGAAGTTATATATATATATATTAGAAGTTTTGTGAAATTTGATTTCCTTCATTTAAATAAAGTGCATTTGAGCAAAGTATTTTAAAAGGCAAAAGCAGGAAATCAACTGTGGATATTGTGATATTTCTCTGACTTATGAAGACAAAAAAAGGGAAAATGCAAATTTAACCCTTTGTGTTTCTGAGCATTTTGTAAAAGCTTCAATAAACTGTTGACATTTTTTTGTAAACAGACCAGCAAGTGTGAAATGTGATCTTGCTTTAGCCAAACGTATGATGATTTAAATATAGACACATCATTTGTTTGTGTCTATATTTGACTTTGATAGCAGACAACAGACATTTTATAGCTTTACTTTGTGCTGACAATTGTCAGTTCTTTTAAAACTTAAGTTTATGAAATCCTGCATTCATTCATGTGACTTAAAAAATAATTAGCATGAGATGGATACTGTCCCAACCCCACCAAGGGACGAGGGTGTAAAGAAAATGGATGGATGGATGGATGGATGGATACTGAGTGGGATCTGAAGGGCTCTTGGAGGCCCCCTGGTGGCCTGGAGGTCTTAAGCAGTGATTTCAGTTTACATTTGCCTAAAGCAGGCTATTCTACTGACTGATAAAACAGGGCTGATTCAAGGTGGGAGCCTTAAACAGAATTAGATTTGGGCCTGTCTTCTTGTTTAGATCATCACCACCCCTAACAGATTACAGATTTGGTAGAATCTGGGAGCGGGGACCAAGTTTAATTGGCTTTGAGAAAAGGTTATTTTTTGCTAAGGTGTAATTTGTAATCAAACTAAGCTCCAACACAAAGAATAAAGGATTAAACTCGAAGCAACAGATTGTAACTATGGTAACACAATAATCAAACAGTGAAGATTAAAATGAGCAATTTAAAGAGTAAACTTGCCAATTCCTTTATATTTATTTTTTTTACCCATTTAAAATCCTTTATTTTACTTATACTGAAAGTGTCAATTTTTTTTACTAATATTCTCTTTACCAACAAAAAAAAAAATTGTAAAAATGTAGATTTATGATCCGGCCTTTATGGGACGAATAGTTTAGGGGCCCCAAACAGCAGCTTAGTTCACTAATGCCTTTGATCAGCTCTGTTATATGTCATTCTATCATGACCGCACTTAAAGTTGTCTTTTCATTTTTTATTTGACTTGAACTCTAAAAGTATCCATGAATATAACCTATTGCAACACACAAAGACTCTTTTTCCCCCCGCTTTTCCATGCAGGTGATTTTCTTTTACACAGTACTTATCTATGGCAACAAGCTGCTGGGATTTTCCGTGGACATGGTTGAGAAGTACTTTAGCAGGTTTTCAGGTTATCAGCGCCCAACTTCCTACACACGTACGGTCAGGTATGAACAGCGGGCCTGTCAATATGCTGAGGGAAGCAGATAATGATCGCCTGCTCTGCCCAGGCAGTCTGTCTGTCTGAACTGATCTATAGGGGAGCAGCCAGGTGAAAAACAAACGCTTCCCTGATGCCAATCAAAGGGCATTTTTAAATTATTATCATTGGAGCAAAATACATTTATTACACTCATGTAATGCGTGTTCAAACAAAAAGTGACTTGTGTTGGATAAAAAGATGAAGTGTTGTAGTTCGGAGTTAGGAATACTACCAACCTTCATCATTTTTACCAGAACGCCTGATGCAGTCCAGATTGTGAGTTTGCTCAACGCAAAGCTTTTATTTGTATTCAATGTGTGAACGTAAAACAACTAACTTTAGGAAGCCAAAGACAGATTTCCAAAGTTAGACACCAAATGAAAGTAGAGATGGGAGGCTGTGTCTAATTATGATCACAACCAGGTTACAGGTGAACTTAGAGGTAACTAAGGAGGTAACATTGTTCAAAGCAAATTGTAAGCAAATCAAGTCTTGAAATTACAAATTAAATACAAATTAACCAGCTGCAAAGATTCCAACACACAAAATGGTGGATTTTTGCCAAGCCATAAATGATGCGTTCAAAGTAAACAGTGCCGTTCCTTCAGTGAAACACGAAGGGGACTCGGTCATCAGTCTGCGGCTACAACAGTCACAGTGTGTCTTGAATCGGTGCTGTCAAGACTTTCTGGAGCAAAATGAACTGGCCAGTGTCAGAAAGCGTGGTCCCACCAGAGACACATCCAGGGCTTGTTCAACAACATAAGCACAAATCGCTAAAAACAACCATTCATCCTGACAGGACCAGGGTAACTGAGGCTGCACCAACCTTTTCAGTTTTCATAGGAAATGTGTGGAATCGCCTCCCAAAACCAAAAGATTGATATTTGAACTCATGAAACATAACTAGAGAGGCAATTTGAAGCTACGAAAAAAAAATATGTTTAATCATTGACAGCCTACAAATGAAAAATAATCATTTAGAATGACTGCAGTTTATATTCTAAGTCGGACAAACAACAGGAGACCACAAAACACTTATTTAGGCAAATTACTGGACAAATATGGAAAGCAGAAATAAGACAAGTCTGCAGTTTCTGTTTGGGTGAAAGGAAAGAACCGTGCACTTTCCAGAAAAATAAACTTCAAATGTAAACAACCGAACCAAGAAAAGAAGGAGGGAAATTACTGATTCCATCTTGTTTTGTAGCTGATAAGCAACCGTTTTAGAGCCAATCTCTGATCATCCGCAAGTTTTAAACATTTTACCCGCCTACAGGAATCAAAACAAGTTCTGAAGTTGTCATGGATAAGCAAAGATTTGTACATTTTATTTGTGAACAACGTTTTCAGGAACCCAGCTGTTCTGTTACATTTGTCCAGATCTACTGCTATGGATCGCACACAACTGGTAAAATATAGTGGTGCAGGCATCATGCTAGAGGAGATGCTTTTCTTTAGCATTTTCTATTTGTGAAATCAAATTGAAAACTGCACCGTTTCCCTTCCACTTCACTACTTTGTGTCAGTATTTTGCATAAAAACCCATTTAAATGTCTTGAAGTGTCCCAAATAGCAAAATTTGGAAAAGTTCAAAGGGCATGAACACCTATGAAGTCACTGTGGACCTAAAGCATTTTTACGCCTTAAAGAGACCAGGTGGTTCAACACTTGGAGAATCCGACAGACGGTGGTTTGAAGACCAAAAAGGTCCAAAAGTCATAATCCTGGAAATTTTGCGCTACTTCCATTTTCTCAGGTCTGTTGTCACATTGATATCTTATGATTCCTCCTTAACAGAGGACACAGCTGTAAAAACTACCTACCTTTAGCTAATTTATCCAATATGTTGTTAAGCAAACACCTGTTAACTCAAATAAAACATAAACTCTCCCAATAAGAAAGAAAGAAACTGAATTCATGAACATAAATTCACTCCACAGAGGTCTCGTGAGGTTACCCTCTGTTCAATTGCAGCATTTTGTAAACTTGCAAGCCGAAAACAAAGAACTCCTGTCCCTCCCGGGCTCTCCAGACCACAGATTGCATTTTAAATATCAAAAAGATAAAATTTAAATGTGAAAAAAACAAAGAACAAGGGTGGCTTGTTGGGACAGATTACCTGGAGCAGGTGTCCTCTTTAAATAGCATCTTGCAGCATGGAATATGCTTAGCAAAAATAGGAGTTTAAACAACACGAAATACTTGTGGACCAACGTATTTATGTAGACGGAGGAGATGTTTAAAATTAAAGAACATTGTATTAGATGCAAGCCAAACACATCAGACACGTTTATCTGGGTGTTTCTGTGCTGATAATCTTGGCCTGCTTAGCAGGATTTAAAACTCGCCACAAACTGTTCTATATGTCGCATTAAAGAGTCAAACATAAAGTCATCTGCTCCGAATGTGGTTGGACTGTGTTGACGATAGTAAATGATTATGTTTTTACATTAATTTTATTAAAATCAATCAGCCTCAGATCACAGAGCTGAATAATTCACTGACTCCTCCCTGTCATTTTATAATGAGTTCATTCTCCAAATGGAGCAACAAAACATTCGATGCAAATCATCTCCATCTCACGGCTTTTCAGATCAACACTGGAAGTCGAGACCTGAATGAAATAACGAAACAACAACAACAAAAAACCCCACGTTTAACAGCTCTTGGATGAACACGCACTGAAACTTGAGTCGTCTCTCCAGGACACCTGCACCGCTGAAGCGGTGATGAAAGGGGACGAAAGCCCAGTGATGGAGAGGTTCGTTCTGCACAGCAGCAGGTTTTGTAGTTCTCGACCGACCGTAGTCATTTCAGGCTCAAGGAGCAGACTTCCCTAATCCACAAGATTAAAAACAATGACAAGCCAAACAGGCTTGGCTATAAATCAAACTAAAAATTAACTACATGTAAGTGTAATAGTGACATATACAAGATAAATCTCTCTCTCTCTCTCTCTCTCTCTCTGATTGTTGCTCATTGTTAGGTGTGGCTGTCTCTCATGCGACGAAAATATGAGTGCCATGATCAGGTCACAATCCAGTTGACCTGTTCGTCTTCTGAGAACATGCCACTCACTCTGCAGCGTTCTCGGTGACTGACTGCCAACCAGTCTTGCACCAGTCCTGTCCTGCCTGAACGCCTTCATTAGAAAAACACTTTTAGCTGCAAGCTTCCTGAACCTTTATCTGTAAGCTGTTGAAGCATGAATGCATGTTCATTTATACACACACATGCACACACTTTTTCCACATTTTGTTGAGAGCCACAAATGTTCAAGTTTTCTTTCTTGTTTTTTTTTTTTTTGGTGGCGGGAGGTGGAGGGGGGGAGATTAAGAACTGTACACAGTTTTAATGTTTTAAACAAGTATTCTCACCACCTTTGCATATTCACCTCTTTCCAAATAGCTCAAGCTCAGTCAGATCAGATGAAGAGCCTCTGTCAAAATCAAACATTAAGTCGTGCCCCAGATTCTTAGTTGTAGCTCTGGCTGCATGTTTAGTTGTCCTGCTGACAGACGAACCTCCATTCAGTCTCAAGTTGAGCCTCTTAACAGCTTTCCTTCAGGCTTGTCCCAGTGGAGAAAAGCAATCCCTCTGCATACTTCTGCCTCCACCGTGTTGTGCCAGAATTAAGAATTCAGAGCACACGCACAAGAAAGAGCTTTTGTGTTTCAGTTCATGGTGTACAATTACGGAACAAGTTAAATGACGAGTTAAAACAAAGTCAACATTTTATACAATTTAAAAGGAAATATAATGAGGTCATTTTCACGAGATACAGAAATATGGGTGAGAGATCGCACTAATGTGTATATGTAAATTGAAGCATGTGGGTATGGATGTATATATTTAGACATGTAAACCCAGATAAGATGGAAAATTAATTAACATGTCATTCTCTTAATTTTTTTTTTTAATAATGAGGGTGCATCCGAGTATATTGTATGAGTTTATGGGGTAGGAGTTCATAAGTTTATTTCTTCTTCCTACTCCTTTTCGAGCTTTGTGGTACAAAAATATGAGCCTTTCGTAATCCTTGTTCATGTGTGTGATTTTGTACTTCTATCATGTTTGAACGAGGGGTAGAGCTAGTTTTCCTCCCCACATAACTCACTACATGTAGAGCAAAACCTTCCTTCGTCATCCTGCCTTCTTCCACATCTCTGCTTTGTCCCTTCACTGGTGTCTGTGGACTGTAGACAAAAAATTTTCTGACTTTACCTAAATAAAATATGGCTTTCTTCTTGTCACTCTTGTATAAAAGCCAGACCAAACTCTTCAGAAAGTGCCTTTATTTACCCATGGACGCTGTTGTTTGTCCTAGATTTTATCTAGTGGCACCTCAGTAAAAGTGGCTGCATACAAGTGAAACTTAAAACTAGTTATTTTCATTTCAGTTCTTTTGTGGTGCATAGGTTTGTAGATCTATCACATGAATAAAAGAAATACATTAATGTTTATAGTTGTAACTTGACAAAATGTGTAAAAGTTTAAGCAATGTGAATACTTTTAGCACATATTGTAAATCCATTTAATTTCATGGTTCACTGTAAATACCTCCAGTCTATCTTCCACTTGCAAGCTTTTCCTCGAGTGAGCTTTCTGTCTTGTTGGCCTTTCTACTGAGCCCATAAAGGTATCAGCTTATGGGGTTTGTAGTGAAAATAGCATTGTGTCAATCTGTTGTCGTTTCTCAAAATAACTTTTCTGCCAAGATAAAGTCAACATGGATTCCTGAGTGATGGATTGCAAGGATTACACTTTGTTTTTTCCACTGACAATTTGAAAGCAAAATTCAGGCTGTGCAGAAGCTAAAATCATCTCATCAGTGGCAACCAAAATCTCCACTTTGACATATGCACCTCATGCTAGAACTGGTTTAGATTTTGAACACTGTTGCTGATGCTCAGGGACAATGATGGTGCCCTGGTTGGCTGGTTTGGCTCTTGCAGGTTCAGCCTGCTGCCACATGCGTGCCCCATGTCTAAGGCTGTCTATGCAAAGAGGCGCCACATCATTACTTCTCCGTTCTCACCTCTTTTCCACGGAACAGCTGGGAATACAGAGGCCAGCCTAAGACAGCAGCAATGATTGTGACAGCACACTGACAAATGATTTCTATCTAACTCAGAGCCTCTCCCACTTGTCAGGAGACACGCAACTGAAGTGAGATCGCATTTGCAAGATAAGAACGCTGCCAAAAGACACGGTTCAAGCCTAAACAAATGCATGTTGCTGCAGGCTTTTTTATTTCACTTGGAAGGATTTCAAAAATACTAGGTAGTGTTTTTAAAAATATTTTAAAATATCTGATCAGATTAAAAATAAATATGTCCCCCCCCCCCCAGTTTTCAGGGCAAAGCACATGATTTTCAAGAAAAAAGATAAGCAGATTATACCTGATGCAGACAAAAAGAAGATAGATATTTGACCTATCTTTTAAATAAACAAAGCTTCGCGTTATGAAGCACTCTACATGTTAGTGTGCTCAGTAATGGTTGAAGTGATGCATAATTCTCCACCTGGAGCCCAAATAACTGGTGTACCTTTAACTCAAAATAGTGTCTGTTGCTCTCTACCGCCATCTTGTGGAGTTAGAGTAAAAAAAGAAAAAGAAAACCTTATTCACACACCAGCCTGCACGGATAAGAGAGGGTGCTGCAGCCAATGGATGGATGGACCCAGGAGAATGTGAAACGCTAGCTTAGAGGAAGAAGCACTTCAATAGACTGGGCTAACCAACTTCAAGGCCTTGTTCACATTTTTATTCCTCTGGAACAAAGGATACTTAAGATACTTTTAGAATATTATTAGAAAACCAATTTGGTCAGTAAGTTATTTTACTGATGTAAATTCTGCAGGAAAACAAAACACATCATATAAATGCTGAAAACCAGGCCCACTGCATTATAATGTTCCCACCTCTGACTTCACTATTATGGGATGACATGGTGTCTTTTGGCTTCCAAACACGATGCGTTTCATTGCACCCACACACAAAAACTTTAGCCTCATCTACCAGAGTATGTTCTTAGTGTTTCACAAGATTGTCTACGCGTTTTAAACAGGTTTTTACATGCTTTTCCTTCTACAGGGGGAGGGTTGCATGATGAGTTGTTCTTTCCACCCCCCGGATTATGACACATACAGTCCTCACTGGAGCCTTTGGTAGTTTAGAAATTCTTCTGTAACCACTTTTTAAGTTTTTTTTTTACAGCCAAACATTTTGCAAAGGTCTTGTGAGATTTCACACAGGTTTTGTCCATCATGAGATGTTCAAGCCAACAAGCAAGCTAGTGGTTCAAATTGTTCTAGAAGTCAATGCTGCTTTATTGCACGTGAGGCTGCAGAGCTGGTCATAATGTTATGCCTGATCAATTTATAAATAAGGGCTTGAATTTTTATCTAATTAGTAAATTAAAGGAATAATTGTGTGTTCAGAACCTTTCTCGGTTTCCTCATACACCGGTGACATTGATGCATTTACATTCTAAGCCAATAGGTGGCGGTAATGCGCCTGAATGTTCCTAACAGCCAACATGATTTTGCATAGAGTACTGGAGGCAGAGTAAAAGTTCACACGACTGTTCATCAGTTCCTTAGTACATAAAAAATGCTTAATGCGTCAAATTCGATAGACACGCAATTACATCGATATTAAATTCACAAAATAATTGCATTAGCGTTGCCCTCCACTAACATATGTATTCCTGACGTGACATTCGACGTCATGATGAGGTAAATAAATCACAACTCTGTATGTGTAAAAACGTAGAATTTTAAATATTTGAGATCAAATTTATATATTGAATCCCATAATTAATCCCTGACTCCGACTCTGTAATGACTTACAAAGCAGCAGCTTTTTTATTTATTTATTTTTTATTTTTTGATTAAGCAGACTTGCATTTATTATAATACACAATCAATTTCTCAACTTCTTAACTTTCTTAAGACAAAAAGTCTTCAATAATAAAATACAGTTTTCTTAAAGTGTTTTAAAAAATTCTGTCAGAAGGGGGCAGCAAAGTGCAACTTAATTTCACCACTTGGAGCAGGAATAACTTTAGTTTTAGTTTCCCTTGGGGAATTACTTTATCTTGCAGAGTTTTGTTTTTAATAAATCTGAAATCCTATGCAACATGACTGACTCAGTTGTTTTACATTTGTAATATGAAGCCCAACATCAATTTTTATTTCCAATGTGCTTTTACATAGTTGCGCCGTGCCAGAAAAAAAGGCATGTAAGAAGGACTGTCATTCATGTGGAATTGGAGTATATTTATGCCGATCATGACCTTATACCATGACCTCAGACATCCAACACAATGACTAAAAATGATCCTTTATGGGATTGATGCCCTGCAGGGAGCGTCCCATCATAAAGATCATCAAAACAAAGGGGTCTTCTTACCCTGAAAGCACTTTGGTGCTTGAAAAATGTTTTGTGTTTGGCGCTGTGGGGACTACATAGTTTAAATGCTCCTAAACGGGTGGGGGGTGTGACAGGTTTGGTAAACAACATCCAGCGGTGGACCTGGTAACACCTCGGCCCTCTGTCCCATCGCGTCCCCTAACATACAGCTTTGAAGTCAAAGACGGGAGTAAAATGTCACCAAGGGGTCTTTGGGATTCATGTGAAGAGCCACAAAAACAACACTTCATCAGGGGCACCATTCAGACTGGTGACCAGCAATATGTGGGGGAATTCAAATGAGAAGCATTGTGTGAGGTAAAAGCCAAACAGATTTGTCTCGTCCCCGGCCCCTTCGTCCTCCATACCGACTTTTTTTTTTTCCATGAGAGACTTTGATGGGGAGAAGATGACGGAAAAACAAAGCGGCGAGTCTCAATTGAGTTCAAATAGAAAATAGGTTGTAGTGAAATGAGTGGGTGGGACAAAGATGCCACAGTTAGACATAAAAAAAAAGAAAAAAACAATTGAGCCAGTGTATCAATCTGTCAGAGACAGGAGAGAGGAGGGAGAGTAATCAGGATGAGAAGAGATGCAGCACAGGTCAGAAAACACTGAGAAAAGTTGATTTCTCTTTAGAGAATCTTCCCCCTGCTCCTCCTGCAGTGTTCACCCCAGGCCCCGTCCTCCTGAAATGCTGACGTATTGGCTGCACAACCCCTTGAAAGATTCTGCAAACCCCCCACCCAACTGCCCTCGTGTGCCAGGACTACACAGACAACCTGGACCCCAGACCACGACATAAGGAGGACAGGCCAAGTGACCCGCTCTTTAATGTTCTACCCAGCTGGAAATCAACTGGATTGACTCATAGGAGCATCCTGCTACCTCATACCGTCTGCTGACTCCCTCTTAAACTTCAAATGGAGCCCAGAACAAACAGAAAAATCCAATTTATGAAATTCAAATCCCAAAAAAGGAAAGATATTTCCTTATTTTTGATGATATGAAGCCATTTAGATACTAGAATTTATGAATATTCTCAGTAATGCAAGTAAGTGGTCTTGCAGATGTCTTTTGCTTCTTTGGGGAGAAGTAAAAAAAAAAAAAATCTTTGGATAATCCACCACCAGTTTTGTGAAATTGGGAAGGACAAACTACCGTCTCAGGTGATTGATTAACTTCTAATAAACCGATGAGCTGAGCACATTAGATAAGTCGGAAAAGGATTGTTGTAATTTGCAGATCATGGTGCACACAAAACAGTTTAATTACAACGTATTCTTGTGTTTTAATGACTGTTTCCTGTGTTTTATGTCAAATGAACAAAGTATTCACACCCCTTCAACCTTCCCATGTTTTATCTCAGAGAACATGAAGCAGTGCAGAATTATAATGTGGGATGACATTGATATGAGGATGTCATCTTTTTTGGCAAATATTGAAAAATAAAAAAAAACTTTCCCATTTTTGTTGCAGAATAACACTGGAATGTTATTCTGCAACCTGAAGTCAGACAGTGTCTGACTTCAGGTTGGTTGTTGTTGTTGTGATGGGGGGTGAACATCAGCGACAGTCTCAAAACTTTTGGAGCTTCTACCAAGTTTTCCTTCCATCCACTTTTCCATCGACTTTAACCAGCTTCCCCGTCCCTGCTGAGGGAAAACATCCCCGCAGCATGATGCTGTCACCTCCATGTTACACCAACCGGATGGTAACTCAGGATGCAGTGGGAAATTTTTTTGACCACACATAGAACATTGTATACAGGCTAAAAAGCTCCTTTTTCCACATATTCAATGTGTCCCCAACATGGTACGTGACAAATTTCAAACAGGACTTATATCTTTCCTTCAGCAGTGGCTTTCTTCTTGCCAGCCATTCATAA
Source organism: Poecilia mexicana (assembly GCF_051168715.1). Taxonomy (NCBI): domain Eukaryota; kingdom Metazoa; phylum Chordata; class Actinopteri; order Cyprinodontiformes; family Poeciliidae; genus Poecilia; species Poecilia mexicana. Next base: position 12,341,051 of record NW_028263376.1, on the reverse strand, counting down.
ATACCAGTTTTGTGGAGGCCAGGACGAATAGTTGTTGATAGATTGTCCCTCCTGAGATGTGATGGGTCAGTAATGTTCTCTGGCAAACCTCTGAAACCTTTACAGTACAAATGCATTTACTCTGAGACCCACTGTTGGAGAAAACTCTAGTTAGTAAAATCTGGTTGCACGAGGTTTAATTTAGCATTAGAGTAAAAGGGGCAGAATACAAATACATGATGCACTTTTCTAGATTTGAAAACTGAATCCTTCTCCTTCAACTATTGTTACATTTGTTCACAACTTAAACAAATAATGCAATGTGGTCACAGTGTGACAAAATGAGAAAAAGTGAAAGTGACACAAATTAAGAGCAAAGAGCACTGCAGCAACACAAACATTTCATGAATGACGTCTTCCCAGACAAGCTGCTCTAACCCCGAATATTCAGACATCTTACAAAATAACCTAATTTAAAACTGCATGTTGAACATACATATTTCTCTTACCGTATTTTCAGAACTATAAAGCGCACCTTTAATGAATGGCCTATTTTAAAACTTTCTTTGTATATAAGGAACACCGCATTTCAAGTCGCGTTGAATAGACGATACAGTTAGAGTTGCCACCCGTTTTGTTCCGTACTCTATAAATGTGGATGTATAACAACAAAGAACTGGTCCCCGAGTACCTTATATAGTAGGCTGCCCCAGTCATTGTTTCACTTACGGTGTTGGTGTTGCAATATTGTGCCCAACTGCTTTCTGGGTAACACAGACCAACCGATACGCTGCCGCCACAGTCTCTGTCTCCCCCCCACCCCGGTTTTAAATGTATAGGGGCTGGTCCCTTGGTAACCCTAGTCGAAGCACCCCGGATGAATGTCTAAAGCCACTTTGTTGACATTAAGAATGTCAACAAAACAGTCCGACTCCGGTTGGCGAGGAGAGCCTTCCGCGACTGGGTCGGGGCGTGGCCTTCTCTGTTCGCTCACAGCATGTTCGTGGAGAACGTGGTGCTAAATGACCTGCAGACGACCTGATTATAGATGGTCGGTAGGTAGATAGGTCAGTCAAACTTTATTAACAAACCAGAGTTCTGAAAACTATCCCAGCATGCACCGCACACTTCTTCTTCTACAGGCGAAAATGAAGTCGGCGGCTGCTTACCGTAGTTGCTAGACCTGTTGTGGCTCAATATTGGTCCATATATAAGGCGCACCGGATTGTAAGGCGCACTGTCGGCTTTTGAGGAAATTGAAGGTTTTTAGGTGTGCCTTATAGTGCGGAAAATACGGTAATCACTTCTAATTGGAAAATAATAAAACAACTGCATATTGGTAGAGGGTTATATTTTATGTTCAGATGGAGTAAACATTTACTAAAACAACTCTAGGAAGCGGTAAAATTGTGTCATGGCGCTTTATACCTGCCTACGTTCTTTTGGCCATCGCACCAATGAAAGTGGAAATGAGGTCTCAGCAGCTACCGACCTGACCCAACAATAGCAGAGCTTGGCCTGGCGAGTCGCAGCAGCCAGAGCTGGAGAATGAACAGGTGGTCATTAAAACTGCTGCAGAGCCCTCCAAGACAATGCAAAGGGCAGAGAGGCCAGAGAAGAAAGTGGAAGACAAAAGGAAAGAGATAGAAGAGTAAGTAGAGGGTGGGGAGCGTTTGATGCCTGGACCGTGCGCTCCTTAGTTCGGTCTGAGGGCTGTGCTTCAGAGCGGATGTGTTAACAGTTTCAGGCTCAATGGAGGGAGAAATCCCCACAAAGCGAGGTGTACAAATATTGTGGGAAATCCGTCCGCTCTTTAATATTTCATGAAGGCCCACAATCTATTCATAGGACTCCATTCCTTTGGAGGGGCCCACATTCAGGCTCACCCCGCAGGCTCAATGGGCAGCCCTTAATTGAGTGCCCGCTCATTCTTCGTCTCCCTGGCAGATTGTTCCCCATGAAAGCCCCCGGCTCTTCATCCTCCTCTTCTTCTCCATGAGAGTGGTGAAAGAAAAGGGGGCATGCCTTGCTGGTGGTGCATGTGGGAGGGAGGAATAAGCAAAGGGGCAGAGGTGGGGGGTAGGTGTGGATCAAATGTGATAATAGGGCAAGAGGTAGTGTCCAGAGATGTGGGGGCAGGGGGCTAATCCTCGGGGTGGGTGACGGAGGGGGGTGGCAAGGCAGGAGTGTTGTAAAGTGTCTGTGGGTTGGTGTCTGAGGGTTAAGTATGACTGTGGATGTGGGATTGATTGGCAGGTTAATGCTGCGTCCCACACAAAGGAAAAGTCTGTTTGAGATTACATGTTCTTTTTATCTCTGCTGCCGCATCCAAAGTTATGAGGAAGACTACATCCTTGATATCCAGGTTTTCACTGGCGATGTCGTGTAATTAGTCTGCAGACCATCATTTTTAGATCAGGTAAAAGTTTCAGAAATCTGAGAAACAGATTACATTATACTAGAATGCATTTCCTGATCTTATTTTTCTATACCATTTATAACATTAATAATTTACTCCTATACTTATCTTCAGCCCTCTGTTGGAGGATATAAGTATTACAGTACAAGTTTTAGTCGAGATCCCAAGATGTCTGCACACACCTTAGCAGTCAGTTTTCATGGAGTACAAAGTGTTTTTGGAATGGTTACAGTAAATCAAATCTAAAAAAAAAAGATCATTCATAAAGGTAAGTCTGTAATGAAGACAGACAATGTACATTAACTTCATGTATAACCTTTTATTGACAACCTGTGGTCAAATAGTGTTTGTAGTGACAGACTGATCAACTTGGTATATTTTATATACATCAGTTATTTTATCAAACTGTCTAAACTCAAAGAATGATTAAATATTAACACTAAACTGTAGTTGTTAGGCAGGTCATAAAGCCTTAAAGATTAATATCTACTTCAAAATGGAGATAATATTTTTATCTTAGGACACCAATATCTTTAGTCCATAGTGTTTTTATTAGTCTGCACCTCAAGTGTTAGGAACAATAGAGTGACTTTAGATCAGGTTATTTTCTTTATATGATTTATCCTGGTCAAAACTGATTAAAACAGTATGACTACCCAGCCCCAAAAGGGACATATCTCCAATCGCTACAGTTTATCTTCCCATGCCTTCACACTTCACATGTTTTATGCTACAGCCTGCTGACAAAAAAAAAATTATACCCAATACCCAATGATGCAGGAATGAGGGTCCAGGGAATGATGAGTGCAGCAATGAATAGGATAACATGCTCTAGACCAGGGGACCTCACTCCAGGCCTTGAGACGTCAAGCCCTGCAACTTTTATAATCAAATAATCAGGTCACTAGCAGACCTCGGGAGAACTTCCCTGCATACTGAAGAAGTGATTCAAGTGTTTTGGACAAGTCAATTGTTGGGAGATATTTGAGTTTACAGTTGACATAAATATAAAATAACGCATCAAATTGTTAAAGTAAAATGTTGACCAAATGAAGTCTTCTCATCATGTCGTGTCTGCAGTCGTCCTGGTTCATGATCAGAGCCATAAAGCAGGTATGTCTGAAGGTTTTTCATCAAATACACACACACACACACACACACACACACACACACACACACACACACACAGTAAAAACAAGCCCTTCATTGAAAAACAGAATAAGAAGTCGTGTTCAAAACAACTTCATGTGGATGTGTGAGCTGAAGCCTTGCAGAGAAACACGATCATTGCGTCATAAATTTACACCTCAGCAGTGAGCGCTTCATCCGACCTACAGTTGAATCGGCGCGCTGCCTCAAGGTGGACGGCCAGCTGGGGGCCTGACCTGAGGGCTCGGCTGCAGTCTGGGCCTCCAGCTGCAGCTCAGGCTCCTGATCCCTGATTAAAGGTCATCCTGCTTCTTCTAAGGGCCTGTAAGACCCTGGGAGCCCGGCTCACTCTTAGTGACACCCCTTCTCCATGCCGATGTGTGTCCAACAGGCTTATGCAGGCTGGTGATGGGTGAAGAGGACCTGCAGAGAGGAGAAAATCCTCCACCTCCACTTGCATTCACATATGTGCACACACACACACACACATAGAGAAAGCAAGCTAGGAGCTGCATACACAGACACTGGATGCATAATTTATCCTGGTGGTACCACCCCTGGGATCCAACACAAGCACCCCCCTGGTGGAGTGTGGCAAAGCCATGCTAAATGGATTGTGCAGAGGAAGAGATTTAAAGCTTTCATAGTGCTTAGTGTGTTCCAGGCGGCTGCATCTTGGGGCTTTGATGGATTGTTCTCAGGTTCATTTCAGGATTTTCTTGGGAGATTTTGGAATTTTCATGGATGTACGCTGGAATTTGAAAACATAGGTATAATTAAACATTTTAAGGGGAATGTTTGGGCTCTTTCTGTTTTACATTTTGATCACCTCAGATTCAATGTCACAAAATAACAGCAAAATTATCACGATTTAGCTAATCTCGCTGGTATGAAAACAAACACCAGAATACTTCAGTCAGAGTTCACCTGTAACTTAACTTTGATTTGAACACAATGAAAAAAGTTTAACAAGATGGAATTAGAAAGATGAATCTTGTAACATGACTGCATTGTGCTCATTAACCTAACAAGTGTAGATTATTAAACCTTAATCCTTGGAGGCCCCTGGCTTCAGGAACACTTAAATCCAGTCATCTCCGGATGCAGGACACTCCTGCCGTTCAGTTCCTGGGCCTTTGTATCAGAGGGTATTAACGCCACAAGTACCGCCTGAGACTGAGATGCCCACATTATTACAGAACTGCTGACTGGTTTGTCTGAATGCTCTAAGCAGGGGGAGTTTTATTTACCAATGGAAGACTTTCTGCAAGTCCAAACTGCTTAAGATACCTTAAAATAGACTGAAATATAAAAATACTGTGAAATACAGATATTTATACATAGTGAAACTTTTAAACATTTTATTTTTGCAATGGATGTCTGACTATTCAGACATCAGGAAGAATAGATAAAAATAGACAATTTTCTGCTTCTACACACACACACACACACACACGCACGCACACACAGACACAACATTTTTTTAAAAAGTATTTAGAACTAAATATTTAATTGGGAGCTAAATATTTTGTTTGTAAACAAAATATTGGAACATTCTGGAAAACAGTTGGAAGTAAATGTACTTTGTAAATTAAACATTTAGCTTATGAATTCAATATTTAGATTGGAACTACGGGATTTATAAATATATGAATAACATGGTGAAAAAAATATGACTTTGAAAAATGAACACTCAATTTTTTCCTCCATGATAGGCTAATTAAACCAAAAATATTGCTCTTTATTTTTTTACAATGTAACTTCACAAATGACACCCCTTAAACTCACCCCAAGTCACTGATGGCAACTCTTAAAATCCACAACAGCCTTGGTAGTATTTGCCTGTCCTGCCTGTCACCAGTGCTGGATCTGCATCATTTCACACACAATACGCCATACCCCCGATCAGAACCATCTCCTGCCATTTGGTGCCCACAATCTTGATTTTACCACGCTCGTTGTGCGCCATTATTACCCCTAGCAACCGTTGCCATGCTGCTGACACTCAGACTTCAATGTCATCATGGGTGGAATTCTTTTTCCTTTGAAGTCTGTGTCATGAAGCTCTTCAAAGGATGATTGGAGATATTGTAGTGTTCAACAGAGAATTTATTACCAAAGTTCAAATCGGAGTGTCAAACATGCCTGGAGTCAGCAAAATCGAAATGGAGATAGAGCGTGAATTTGTCAGTGACCTTTTGTGGCAAGTGATCGAGAAGGTTGCAAACGCATCTACTCTGCATCATGTCAGAAGGACCTTTGAGGACATCCATGATGTCCTCTTGTGTGAAATTATGGCAAAAATTAAGGAATTAGATCTGGAAGTCTTGACTACAGTGTCAGAAGAGCTAAGTGAGAGTATCTTCCAAAGCATCGCCAGAGATTCTTTCCAATTTGCTAGCGAATTGTGTTTATTTACCTCACTTATTTACCCACAAGTGCATCCAAGAATAGTGAGAATGTTCAAGCATCACCTGGAGAATCCCATTCCTCCAGAACCTACCAAAATGAAGAGATTTTTCTCATCTGTAAGAGCAAAGATCAAAAAGACTTTCTTTGACAGCGAGAGCTTGTATTCAGATGAAAACTGTGTGAGTGAGAGTTTTCTTGAATCTACTGATCCTAAAGGTACAGAACCAGTGCAGTACGACACAGACAAGAGAATCAGACGTGGAACAGAAGCAGAACGTAACAAAATGGTAAGATTAATTCTTTGGAAGCTAATTAGTAAAGCTAGTTATAGATCAGTCACATCATATACAATGAGGGACAGGGTATGTGTCCACCTTGGGCTTTTTGGAGTACTCTGGGAAGAAATAAAGGATCTAGACTTTGTATTTTTCCCCAAGATGGCGAAAAAACTCAGTGCAGACATCTACCAACTTCTAAGTGGAAACGACGATATTGTAAGGGAACGGCTTTTTCACCTCATGAGACTGAATGACCCAATTGTTAATTTCAAAATTATCACTTGTTTCAAAAGGACCCTGGCACATCCCAGAAAAGCTCATTTCCCAGAAGACTGTCTGAAAACTGCTCAGAAACACTTCCAAAATGTTTGTAACATGTTCCGTCTTAACCGAGTTCATCCATGTTCAAGAAGCCCTGAGCCTAGGCCATCGACTGAACCTGTAGGGAAACCTGACTATGAAGGCCAGGACGCAACTGAATCCCCCGTCAGTGAACCTGGAACCTCAAAGCTGTCACAACACATCCATGACATCTGTGGAGTGTGCTGAACTATATACGCGTAAAAAGTGAAGATGTTGTCTCTGGGACGTTCTGCAGAGTGCTTCCTAATGTTGCTGCGTTAATAGCTCTGCGCCATCCAACTTTCATACAGGTGCGTCCTTGTAATCGTGTTCTGGAAGATCCTGAAAGCCAACAGAACACAAATTAAGACCTTACAAATTTGAACATATGCAATCTGGTTTCAGAAAATCTGGAATGATGAGGAAGCACACAATCCTTAGCGGCTGAATGTTTCCTGAATGTTTAATGGTGTTTCATTTTTGACATTTGGCAAACTGCAAAAAAATTGCATGTCAGTTGTCATGACAGTTTGTCTTGTTATTTTTGTTTTTCCTTTTTAATTGCCTGTTCAAAACAAACAAACAAATAAATACATACATACATATTCAATTACTTAGTTAATTAATCAATGGACCAATTAATCAATTACTGAGTCAATCAATTGCTTGCTGGGTTGGTTGGTTTATTGATTGAGAAATGAATAAATGTACACTATGCATTCAGGATGAAGTTCAAGAAATGTTTTCTAAACATTCCTTGCTGCTGGGTCCAGAATCATGAATGATGATTTTATTGAATCAGTTTTATATCTTTTAAGCCTAGTGGTGCAGTTGGTACTACAGTTGCCTTCCAGCGAGAAGATCCTAGGTTCAGTTCCTGGCCCGGGGTCTTTCTGCATGGAGTTTGGAGGTTCTCCCTGTGCATACGTGAGTTCTCTCCAGGTACTCCGGCTTCCTCCTGCAGTGTGAGACATGTGAGTGTGTGTGTGGATGGTTGTTTGTCTCTGTGTTGCCTTGCGACCTGTCTAGGGTGTACCTTGTCTCTCGCCTGAAATGTCTCGCTGGAGATGGGCACCATTAGGGACAAGGGTGTAGAGAAAATGGATGGAGGGATTTATGACCATTCTTTATTCTTGTCTTGGTAGAAACGGTGTGCAGTCCTGACGTTCTTTAGACATTCTCTCGGCGTCAGCTGTATGCTGTTGGTAGTACTTTCCACTTCAGTAGACAAGAGATTGCCTACTGTTGCTACGTGCTCATCCAGCAGGAATGAACACTATAACTTGCTTTTAGTGAACAGAATTAATGTTCAGCCTTTTCACTGCAGATCCTGGGTGTTTTCGAGCTTCGTGGACCAAAGAAGCAGCCAATAAATTAATTCTGCTAAGTGGCAGTTCACAATCCCCCTAATTATTTATACTTTTTCATTTGGTCGGGGTGTCACTTAGATAAACACTGCAGAGGTTCATCTCATCTGGTCCACAAAAACTCAGAGTGTGCCGTTACCAATGGCTCCGCTGAACTCTGACCCCGCTGGGTCACAGTGAGCGTTTGTCCCTCGGTAATTGGACAGAAGGGGGCTTTCGCTCTTCATTTAACCTTTGGGGTCCAAATCTTTTTTTTTTCTTCCCTCAGCTCCCATAAAGTCCCTGGTCCTGACCCAGTGTTTTTCAGCCCATCTTTCCTCCCCCATCATGAGACCTTTGAAAGCTGGAGTGTGCTTGCCCTGTCATAGACAATGGCGGAGTTAGTGACCCCTGACCCAGCAGACTGAGGCCTTTCTTACAGGATAAGGCACTGCCTTTAGCTACGGTGGGTTATTGCTGCACAGCTTGGCAACAGAAAGAGGGTAAACACTTGTCAAGGTTCTCCTTGTCCAGACCCAACCCCCAACTTCTTTTCCGCTGTGGTCCTTTAGCACATATTCTCTCCTTTCGAAGAGGTTTTTAGGTCTGTTGAAGGATGGGCAGAAGCAAAGGCAGGCCACTTGCTTGGATTTTAAGGCAGAGCTTCAAAATCCATCATACTGACAGTCCTTTGTTGCCTGTCCAAAGGGAACAGGAGTCTTCCCGGGTACATAATACACAAAACACTAGCTAAAGTAATAAATGCTTTGGACATGCACCTGCTTGTGTACAGCTGCATTTGGATGCTTTGCAGTAAGGCTTTTGTTTTAAAAATCTGTGTTGCAAACTACTCAAGTGGAACAGAAACCTCTAATCAAATCTATTTCATTCATTTCAGACCTATACCATGCAACAAAACAAGATAGCTCTTATCACAGACCTTCAATAGTTAAAAATAAATTAAACACAAATGAAAAAACACTAAATAGTCTTGAAAAACGATTTTACATAAAATTAAGAAAATTATGGACAACCCTTACCATCCTCTTCCATGAGACTGTCTCCAGGAGGCAGAGTGTCGCAGTCTTCTTCAGATTCGCTGTAACACAGACTGCTACAGGAGATGCCCACGGTCATCACCACCTACAACAACTCTTTAAAGAGTCTTGAATAATTTAAGTTACCACAACATTTAGTTCCCATTGGGATTAAAGTATTTTAATTGAATTGAATAATGTGTGCGTACTTGATCAACGGTGTGAAATACACAAAGTTGTACTGCATCAACACTGGCTATATGTTGCTATTCCATGAGGTCATCTCCTAATTCATTTTCTTTTTTAATAATAAATCACAAACTTATCATTTGAGTGTGGAATTGTAATGATTTTCTCCTTGTGATAAGTATGTTCCAAATTATTCAGACTTCAAGCATTCATCATAAAGAGGTGAGTGAAGCATCTGCATATCATAGTTGGCTCATAGCAGTGATAGTTGCAGAATGCTGATTCTGGAGCAGTTTTAGACATGCAGTTTACATGTAGAGCCAAAGGAGCAGCACCTATGTGGCTTTTTTTTTTCAACATGTCTAAAAACTGTGACAGACTGGCTTATCAGGTGATCAGTTTGTGTATGCCGCAGAGTTAATGGAGGGAATTATTTAAAGTTTTACAAGCTACTAATATATATATATATATATATATATATATATATATATATATATATATAATCCTGATAAGTAATGGTGGGATAGTTGTACTTTATACATAGTACATTTATAACTAACATTCATTTGGACAGCAGGGCTCAAGATTTTCCAACAGAATGTTGCCTTTCCCATCACACCACTTCCACAAGCTCAGCCTTATTCCCATGGTGCATCCTGGTGCTGTGTGTGCAAGGTGTGCATCTATGCTCTGCAGGACTCTGAAGTTTCTTTTTTAAAATTTATTTTAACCATATTGTTATACTCACTTTATGCAAAATGGGTAAATACAAATAAATCTAGAACGATGAAGGACCTCTAGTGTTCTGAATTAAAAAAAAAAAAACTGCTGGATTTGATAAACGCAACATAATCGGTTTCTTCTGCATTCAAAAAATAAAGGAAAAACTTATTTGGCTGCTGCCATTTCTGTGCTATAAATGTCCTCAAAAATAAATGCTGACTTTTTAAAACTTTCCTCTCCATAAAATGAAGTGAAGGTTTGACATTTTCTCCAGACTTCAGTTTTGATTTTTTTTTTTTTTTTTTTTTTTTGCTACTTTCAACCCAGTATAAGAAGAAAAAAAACCTATCCTGAAGTACTTCCTATTCCTAATCCCTTGATTGCTGTCCCACATCCCAGTGTATTGCTGTGGTGTTACTGTGGAAACCCAGTAATCCTCCCCATTGCTCGAGTGGTCACTGAGGAGCGACCTCCCGTGTCCAGATGCTGAGCATGCGGCCGGGGCGAGCGGAGCATCCTGTCAGTGCTGCAGCCATATGGGCTGAATAGGAGGACTCCTCTGGGGCTGCTGGCCTTTATTTTTTTTAAAGACAGAAGCTCATTGTCCCAGCCCTGCCCTCCGCGCCACTTAATGATGCAGAACAGCATTGTACAGTATTGTAAACTGCTTTCTGCTCTTTTTTCGCCCTGTCGGGTCTTCAATGGCAGAAGACCCTCTCTTGCTGTCCCTCTCGCACAGTGGGTGTTTTAGGGCCCTCTACTTTTATCCCATTCTTTAACCGCCTCCTGTCTTTTTCTACTTCTGCCGTGCTTTCTCAGTGTGCTCTTGAGTGATGGTCTAATTGTCGAGGAACAATTAAGCCATCTGATTTCTCTGCTCCGCTTTAGTTTCTTGTTTTAGCCGCCCGAGTGCAGAATCTGTCTGAGAAAGTTACACCATGTTGCCATGCATGACTCCGGTTATTTTCTCAATATTTTAAAGTTTTCATTTTGCTACAAGCAATTCAGAAGTGAAATCACTTTAGTAACTAATATTCAGACACAGTCCGGTCCATTGCTAAGTGAAGAGCTGGGTCTCCTAGAAACATTAGGAGAGGTTATTTATAGGTTGTCTAATAAGCAAACCGCTCTAAGGCCTCATCCTTGTAAGCCCAGTAAATCTGTCTCTCCTCCTGTGTTCACCATGAAATGTGTTCCTTTTTAATAGACAGGTGAAGTAAACAGCTGGGGGACAGCTTTGCTTGGGATGTCTGCACACATTCACGCCCAGCCACTCCTTTTGTTCATGTAATGTCACATCTGTGACCCTGTCTGCTCCCTGCTCCCATTCGCCCTTTCATCCTCTTTTCTGCTCATAATTTCCGCTCAATTTCATACTGTCTCGGCCCCTCCCTGCACGTGGAGACACGTCTTTGCTTTAAATCAACGATCGGACCCTCATTTCAAATCTTGATGAGATGTGATCCTTCTCAAACACGCAGCGCTACTCAGGGTGAAGATTTTGGAAAGTGTCAAACAATACCGTGAACTTTTACACATTATGTTAGTTTGCTGAATCAACCGAAAGCACTGCATCATTGTGAAGTTGAACAAATTCAGTAATTGACACCGCAAAGGTGTTTTCCACTTGCATTCAGCCACTTTTGACTCCTACAGCTCAATGTAAATAATCTAATAAGTCCCTCTGCATAAAACTGAGAATCTCTACCATCTATCGCCCTTATACAAGTTCTCAGCTGTGTGCCTAACTGTAACAAAACAACTAGAAGTGGAAACTAAAGATCTAAACATGTGAAGGTGGCGTCACAGTTCAAAACTGTTGTGAGAAGCTTATGGAAGACAGACACAGAGTTTAAAAAAAGCAATTAACCCTACCAAATACTAAGGAGATGCATCTACAGAAAATGAAAACATTTTCTAAAAATGTATCTCTAATTATTCTAGTATTTAGCAAATAATGCTTTTGGTGACCCTAGCTGACCTAAAGCAGGAAAGGTTTAGTGTGACTTGAAAACAATGTGGACAAAAAGTTTTATGTCTTTGTGTGTGTATTATGTAAGGGATCAGGATGTACTTCATCAACAAAAGCTGAAAATGTATTTATATGATTGCATAGCAGTGGATCTTTTTGCCCTTGATAACTCAGATGGGTAGTAAATATTTAGACTGGTGACTCCTCAAAACCTAATAGTGCAACAAGAGCAACAAATTGGGAAATGTGTAGTAATTTTAAGACTGATTTGCAAAAAACAGCCACAAAACTTTTGTTAAATGTGTTTTTTTTCATACACACAGCAGCAGTGACAAGAAGTAACCTGGCATTTAAAGCAATAAAATCATCAAAACTGTTAAATATGCTGCTGTGTTTTGAAAGCAGTTTATGCTACTGGAAGCAGAAACAAAAATCGGTTAAGGTTTAGAAGATTCTTTGGAAGTAGACGTTTTTGTCATAAGCATAATTTTTCAACCCATTGAAGCCTAGATTATTTATCAGAACATCAAAGTTTACACATGATTATTACTACATATAGTTTGAACTTTATTTTCTATTTAATTTAATTTTTACTTTGTGCATCTGCAGCATTGTTTGCTCTTCAAAGTAGATATTTGAGTTGGTTTGATATCTTAGATTCCATCAAATTCATACTGAAAGTTTTTAAAGAGAGGTTACAAATTTGCAAAACCTAGAGCATCTTATTTCCTGGCTTCTGCACTGAAACATAACCTGTTATACGTTTCAATATTAAATGTTAACTTTACTCTATGTTGTACATTATGTCTATGAATTAAGTGTTTCGGTTTATGTTTTCAATTTTCTAAGTTATCATACAAGCCAGATAAATGTCAGAAAGTTTCTGACGTTTTTTGCTCGCTGTAAATTTACAGTGCAATGATGTCATCTGCTCAAACAAGAATGCAAATGAAACCACAGGGTTTCATTTTAAGATGACTAATTTTTACAAGCTTTCGGTGCATTTTCTCATGCCAGGGAGCAGCCAATGATCGGCCTGTGGGGGCTCGCGCTGTGACAGGAGCTCAGTTGTGAGGTGCTAATGAGAGAAAAGGACGGCCCGGCCACCCCTCCCGCACTTTTCTGCGCTTTGTTTCTCCCTCTGCCCTCCCGCCATCATTAGCTTAATGCGGCCCTCTCCCTCAGCTGAAAGAAAAAAAAAGAAGAAAAAAAGAAAAAGAAAAAAGACCTCTGCCAGTTTGGTAAAAGGTTCTCAGATGCAAATCTCTGCCAAGTGCTAATGGAGGTAAATGAAAATTAATTGATTCTCATTCAAAGGCCTTTTCGGTTGCCTGTTCTCCCTCCGTGTTTTCTTAAAATGCGAACATTACACCACCTCCACCCCAAAGCTGGATGTGAATAAATGGGAGCAAGTGAGGACGTTCTCCCAATACCTGGATATATGCATGAGATGGGAACTTGTATTCTCTGACTACAACCACATATTGCATGTAAATCATGGTTTTTTTGGGTTTTTTTTTGTAATGATACCTGACGGTTTCTCTCAGCCAGATAAATGCCAGAAAATTCAGGACTTTTTGCTCTCTTTATCTACTTAATTTCCTGTAAATTCATCTTGGTGGGATCAGAATCCAGCCAGATTTTTGGGATGCATGACAAATAGTTTTCCTGTGAGTGATTCTCTGCAGCTCCTCCAGAGTTATCATGAGCCTCTCAACTGTTGTTGATTGTTTTATACGACAAAGTTGGGTAAAACTGAACCCATTCCGTCATTGTTAATCTGATGTCCACAGGCATGTCAGCATGTTCTACCAAACAACTGACCAGAAAAGCTACTTCATGTTAGTGAACCAGGCAAGTCTTAGTTTTCTCCATACAATCAGACCATGTGTCCAAAACACCTGTAGCAACATCCACGCTCTATAAGCGCTATTAGCTAACTCACAACAACATGAACTCTGGCCCCAATAAATCAATTCAAGCTAATTCTACCATCAGACTGGAGCTGCAGTCAACCGTCATTCATTTGGCTCAGACAAAGAGGAAAAACGCAGTCACAGCTGAAGAAAACATAGTAACTAAACGTCCAGGATGACCACTCAGAGAGCAGTTAATGATTTGGCACCATGTAAAGACAAAGATTTTTTTCTACTGATAGAAGGCACATAAAAAGCAAAAAATGTCAGTAAAAGACAGGATTTTCTTACATGATCAACTTTATGTGAAAAACAACAGGAAGGCCGACTGATTTGTGTTTCATGCTTTCAGTACTTGAATGTTTTCTAAATTTTCCTTTGGCAAATTTAAACCACTTTTTTTTTTTTAGGTCTGTCACAAAATAAAACTGATGAAATATATTGAAGACTGTCGTAAGGTGTCAAAATGTGAAAAATTCAACATAATGTGGTTTAAATAAAAACATTTTCCACTTTCTTATAACCAGAGACTTGATGTTAGATACACAGAACAAGGAACTATCGCATGTAGAAGATAAGAACATTCTGATCCTGCAATCCTTCCTGCTCTTCTGATATTTTTTGTTTACCCATTAATCTATCAGATTCCATTTTCCTTTTTATTAACCAACCCTTTGTGGTACACCCTCACCCCTTTCTTCATTCTGAGGTGCAAAAGTGTAGAGTAGGAATGAAACATTAACCAGACAGAGAAGGGACAGCGACTAAATGAGTGAGCAGAGATGATGCCTAACCCTAACCCAGGGTCAGCAGAGAGGTCACACTTTCAGTCAGATTTTATTTTCTGATGAGGAAAAAGTTTCATTATATTGATAAACTAGTATATGTTGAGCAATAGCAAAAAATACAGACCATTAATGAGCCCAATAGGCCTATAGCTGGGCCTGGGCAAGCCTATAGCTGCCAAGGCCGAAAGCTGGATGTTGTCCTACATCCAGTGCAAATGCAGGAAAATCATAAAAATTCTGAGAGATAAAATTTTATTTAGTTCTGCACAAAAGCAGATAAAACAGTGTCACTATTCTCAGATACAGCTGATAGTGTAGCTCCAACTCCCCATTGACTACCCATGCATAAAGACAATACAAAACTTGTTTAAGGTGTAGCTGAGGAGTAAGTTGTACTTTTTCAACTAATTCTTGAGTGCCGTCCCGGGTAAATGCCATGAAACAAACTAACACTGGCTAACTGGAAACCAGTTTCATCACTGGTCCAGTTCATTTACCCCTGAGCTGATGAGAAGGGATCTAATCCTGTGTGAAAGTCTCTCCGCCGTGCTTCTGAATTTATGGAACGCTGTGAAAATTGTACACATGGCGTTTAACTCATTGAGTGGAAAGAACTCCCGACCTCCCAGGAAGCGCCATTCATATAAAACTGAATCACATTCACTGGCTTTGACCGCTGACAGATAGCTTTACATCATTCCTCGGACCGTACCGTGAGACCGCGGCGTCCATCAATTTAACAACCCAAAAAAAAAAAAAAAAAAAATAGGCACCCGTCAAAACGCCACCGCCGACAGATTTTCCTCCTCTGTGGCCCGAGAGTTCACACACACAAAATCAGACAAAAACCAACACGTTTCTGAATCCCAAACCAATCAAACCCAATAAAACTAACAAAGCTGGGCGAGGTTTTTGAGTAGGCCATGAAAGAAAAAGAAGAGATGGCCCTACAATGAAAGCTGGTGAAAGGAGGGCCATTTGCTAAGCTATCATTCATGAGGTATGGGTCCCATGCCTGTACAAGCTTGCTCCCAGCTCCACACACTTGTTGCCATTGTGACACAATGGCAGAGAGAAGCCTCTGTAGTCCCGGGGATCAATTCAAACCCTGACAACACCACACTAAACCAGGGTGCCATTTGTTCAGAAGGAACCCCCTGAAACCTCTCTCCCCATCTGTCAGGGGGCCTCCGAGCCACTTTGTGTCGGTGTGTGTGTGAGAATGTGAGTGGGTGGGAAAGAAGGAGTGAGCAGGGAGGTTAATCAAGATTTTGGATGTGGATGGGTGTGGGGAGGAGGTCTCCTCGCGTGAATGTGTGGCAGGGGAGCATGGTCATTATGCTGATTTTCCTTTTTTCTTTCAAGACGTTGGAAGAATACTTTCTTTCACCTTCCTTGTTCCCTCGGCCGGGCCAGTCTTCTGCCACCTATGCTGCCCACTTTTATGCTACGGCAGGGGTGGTCAAAGGAACAGAAATCTGGGAATCAGGTCAATTATGGATGGTGGCTTGCTGATAAGAGTGAAAGAAGGCTAGCGAGAGAAAGCGGCAGTGGCAGGGGAATGGACCCTGACAGCTGATTTTTTCCTATTATATAATTTGGACGAGCACTGCTGGGCCGATGCTGCGAGCTCGGCCCGACCCGACCTCTGTTTTGTCAGACCTGTTGTGACGCTCCTAACTAGATCCGTTCTCACACAGACCTCCCCCTTGAGTAAACGTTTTCCTCCTTCCTGTAACTTCACACGCATCCTTGCACACCTGCAAATTCTCCAGCCGCGCCTTCATTTTCCACTTTGTGCGCCAGCCATTGACGGCGTAGAAAAGAAGCAACAAAGCAGGACAGATATTTGTTCTTTACTTCATTAGGAAACCTGAAGGGTCCCTTTCAAGCGCTTCCGTTTGAAAGCACAACTCCTGTTCAGTTCACACATCCACGGTCCTAAAAACACCCCCCCCAAAAAAACAAAACAAACCGGGCACCGCGTCCCGCTGACCGCCGTATTCGGTAGAGGTTCGTGTTGGTTCTAGCTCACAATGGGACAAGTGGTGACCTCTGGCCTTGGCACTGACCCCCTCTCTTCCAGGGGTTAGTAGCTGAGACAGATGTGGGTAAACTTCCCCACGTGAACAAGAAGAAGGGGCCCGCTTGTTAAAAGACTCTGTTTTCTCCCTCGCCTTGGAGAAAGTAAACCTCAAAGTAGAAGGTGGGTCTAATTGGGAAAGGTCTGGATACGGGTTCAAATAGCAGCGGGTCTGCTGAAGGGGACAAAGGATATCAGTGAGGTGTTGGGAGACTCGGGAGATGTCCCTTTGCTTTTAATTGGCACAAAAACATTCCCAAAATGTTTGATAATTGAAGACTTGTCATAAGTCTTTGTCAGAAAAGGAATTTGAAGGAATTTTTCAACTAATGACATTTTTATGTGCATTTTCCAAGTCATGCTCAGACAGAGGTGCATTCATCATAATTTAATGCTTTCCTAAACCAGATAGGGGCACAAATAATACTTAACAGATGACCTGAACCCATCTTGGTAGACTAAAACAGCTCAAGTCAGCCACTGATTTTACAATAAATCGCCACTAGGTGTCACTCTCGGTCTGACCGCTCCGTGGTGCCACAGGCAGTTTGCTTTATTACAAAAGTGGGAGTTTTCTTTAAAAAATGATCCAGAAAAGAGACTCAAGAAGCATTAAGTGTACAAAAAAAGCTCTAAAACTTTATATGAACTGTGATAACATCTTTGACTTTAGTATTTTTTTTTATGTATTTAATATCTGTTGCCGATATCCACACTTGATGCATGGCTATGTTAAGCCCTCCATGGTCCACTGTCATTTCTATAAGTCTTTATGAAATTGCATTTTTGCACTTTGACTGAGTTGATTTAAGCTGCTTATAATGTGGCCAGATGTAAGAAATATTTGATAAGTATTGTCATTTAAAAATTAAATTAACTCTGTGGTCAGGACAAGTTTCCTTCAGTTGCATCTGATTTTCAGACCTTAAGATCGGTGGATGAGATTGGTTTTACATGTAAATATTGGCCAATCACCGGTCGCTTTGAATTAAGAAAATGGGGGCTGATTTATCTGTGCACCTCTACTTAAAAGGTTTGTTAAAGAACTTTAGTTTATTAGAAAAACGATGAGATGAATGCCACCACTGTAGCTCTGATTTTCCATTTTTACACACCAGTAAAATATCAGGTCAGAACGTTGCTTTAAACACCGGCAAAGCAAACAATTAAAAACATTGTCAAGCTGGCATACAAGTTTAAGAGACAATGGCTCAGAAATGTAATTGCACCTCATTTAAATCACCTCAAATGGGACAGGCAGGTTGGACACATCGGAGACCTTTTCTTCTGGATTCCAGACACGGCCCAAAAATGTGAGAGCCTTCAGCTGAGAGCAGCGTCTCTCCCAAAGTGTCCAAGGGAGTACAACAGCCCCGAGTGTGAACTTCTCATTTTTGTCGCTGCTGAAAAGTCATAAATGTCTTGTTCCTATTGTGTGGGAACTCATCTTGGACATTGTCCCCCCCGGCTTTGCCCACCGGTAGCCAATAAGTCGAACATGGTCTCCTATCGAGCAGCAGTCTAGCATTCCTGGCATTTTCAGTCGGCTGTCCGGTCATAAGGTCGAAAGAGAGACCTTCAAGCAGAGAGACCGTGTTGTGGCGCATTTTCATGGAGAGGAAGATCTGGTTGTCTCCACACTGGAATGCTTTTGTCTACAGCTGGTCTTCCAGCAGACACACTGATGCTAAGCTACTCAAAGTGCCAGTTAAAAGCCTCAACAAATAGAAAATGTGTTTGGATATCAAGATATTTTTATCATTTCAGTCATTTTTTAACAAGTAAATTGTAGTGAAAATATGATTTTAAAGCCTAACCTGAAATTATACTAAACTTTTTAAAAAATATTTTGTCTAAGGCATTTTTGTACAAGTTAAAACCTTTAATTCAGTGGTGTTCAGTGTGTTGCCACGGACACAAATAGGGTCCAGATATGAAACTGCTGGGTTAGCTTTGCATCTGATATGACAAAACATGTATATAATTTTGAAATTGGACAGGTCAATATAAAAAAAAGCCAAGAATTGCAGAAAACGAACGGAATTCTGCAGAAAATTAACAGTAAAACACATGAAGATGCCTCTTATTCACCATTGTATCTAAATATTTTTTCATTAAATTGTATGAAAGAGCAATTCTGAGTAATTTATTCCCATTTGTCCCTGTCTATGTTAAACATTTACTACGTTACATTTTACAATACATTTTCTTGCTTCTTTTGAGGCCAGGTTTTCCGGAAGTTCACCCACACTAACCGGAAACAGCATTTCTGATTGAAGGAATTGTGGATTCAATAATGTGAGTGATGCTACAACTGATAAACAAGCTAAAAATGTAAAGCCTCGTCAGTTCAGAGTTAATGTCTGGTTACTTCTGATTCATTTGACCCATAAGGAAAATATCAACACCACAACAGCATCCATTTTCTAAAGCTTTCTGCTTACTTTTTAATTGATAAAAGTGTTCATTTACCACTTTAACCATAAATTTAAAAGAAGAGGTCACTCTTTAAACAGGATTAAAAACACTGTTACCACATCTCTGTTGCAAATGCTGCCAGAAATTTACCAGTGATAGTTACGTTAAATTAATTCAGAACCTAATTCCCCAGTAGACAACATAAAGTTGTAATTTTCAACTGGGTTCCCATCCAAACCAGCCTCTCTGAGTCTCATATCTTCCATCACCAGGGTTCCTTCCTGCCGCTGGTGCTTCGGTCCTAATTAAATAAGAGGCGGGGTGCATCATCCTGGACTGTGTCTGTGGTGGACGTGAATTACGGTGAATGATTGAACTGAGCTCCTGCAGGGAAAGAGACGAGCCTGAGACTGGGTCCTGTCTCCCAGCGAAAGCATCTGTCCAATTACCAGGCCAGTGGGAGGACCTGCTTCATTACAGCCTCAACAGGTTTCTGAGGGCTACCTCGTTTTTACTTTCACTATCTTAGAGTTGAAGATAAACTACATGTGGAAATTTATTTTGTCTCTGCAATGTGAACGCCACGGAACCAAGCCCTTTTAAAAGCAACAGATCCCGCAGTTTAAATGATAAAGTATTGTACCTCATGCTAAAACTCGAGGTACCACGAGAACGCTTTGTTAGCTTTTCTACGATAGCATAACAAATTACATTGTCTACAATCTTACTCAAATTGATTTACGTGAGAAATAGTTGAACCTTCAATATAAAAAACACCCAATTTTATGTTGAAATGAAGCTGCCATAAGATCTTTATAGGTTCATGACAAATCCCACAAACTTGAAATCCTATCGAACAGGTAAGAAACATCCCAGTAGCTGAAAGTGAGGAGAAATTCCCATCCATCCATTTTCTTTACACCCTTGTCCCTTAGTGGGGTCAGGAGGGTTGCTGGTGCCTATCTCCAGCTAACATTCCGGGCGAGAGGCAGGGTCACCCTGGACAGGTCGCCAGTCTGTCGCAGGGCAACACAGAGACAGACACAAAACCATGCACACACACATTCACACCTAGGGACAAATTGGAGAACCTGACAGTCATGTTTTTGGATTGTGGGAGGAAACTAGAGTACCCGGTCTTTCTGCAAACTCCATGCAGAAAGACCGGGGCCGGGAATCGAACCCAGAACCTTCTTGCTGCAACTGCGTCACTGTGCAGTTGGTAGAAAGGGAAGAAGGTAGAAAGGAAGTGGTCATGGGGTCCTCAGAAGTTCTGGTGCCCCCCAATAATGCCTGATTTTTTTTTACATTCTTTTCATGTCTGATGGTGTTGACAAAAACTAGGGACAAATTTCAACGGAGTTGGAAAATATCTAAAAATTATTTTTAATTCAATTTATCGATACTTTTATAATTATTTATATGACTACTTGTACTTAATTGTCATAATATATAATTTTAGTATTTCTTTAATTGTTTTAAACAATTATAATGTATTGAGTTCTGCTCCGGGACAAGGGATTTTACAGGCATCATCCACCGACTACAATGTTTAAAATAAAAAAAAATATTCAACAAACACCAGGAAAATATACATTGTTGTGCTCACATGACCCAGGTTAGCTTAGTCAGATATTTGAAAAATATATATATTTTGTGTGTATTTTATTAAAATTTTGTGCTTTATCCATAGGACCTGTTTTGTCCCTATTCTCAAGAATCACTGAGAGCTGAACTGGCGATTTACAAATGTCACAGACAAACATTAGCGATTGGGTAACATTTAAAACTTTTAACAAGAGTCCACATCCCGACCAGGCTACCGTTTCTCCATAGCTGAGGATCCAGATGCTCGGTACGAAGCAAAGCGAGGGGAAAGTCTATGAGCGCCACGACTCTTACTTACAGCTATAAAACACAGAGTTAACAGCAGAAAACAGTTTTCAGTGAGTGTTGGTGAACCCTGAGGCCCGGTGTTTTACCACTCTGCACTGAAAGCCTCGTTAATAGGAGATTATTAGATTTAATCTAGTAAGGAGGAGCGTGACGTTCAGATCGCCCTGGAGGCTCATCAGAGTTTTCTGAAACAGTGGGGTGGTGGTGGGGGGAGTTCATCCGAGCCGGCCATATGTTGCCTCTCTCATGCCCCTGGCTCTGAGGCGGGGGGGAAATGTGGTTGATTGTGAAGTCGAGGCCGCTCAAACACCACCTGAGGCACTTAACTGGCAGGTAGCGGTCAGCGAGTTTCTGTGTGTTGTGTTTCGTTGATGCATCTCCGGGTTACCTGCAGGGAGAGCTTAGCCTCGGGCCGGAGGGTCCTCAGGACAGCAGCGGAGCGGTGAGGTACGGAGGGCGATCCTCCTGGGAGTCCTTTGAGTAGCTGGCTGCAAGTGGAATGTGCTCAGTCAGCAGGTTGCTGTTTTGATCCCGCTTAAGGAGTGAGACTGGAGAGTCAAGCTGATGCTAATTGTCGCTGATCTGGCGGTCCGTGACTGAGATTTACCAATCAATCCACTGTTCGTAATAATCAACGCTGACTCTTCCTCTTTGATCAATTCAATTAAGAATCCAGGATTTCCAAATGTTCTGTCCTTCCGAAACAATTTGGATTATAGAAATGAAAGAAGTGAGGACACTTTTGACACTTTATTATCTGCTCTTTATTTTTTTTCTTTCCAACATATTAAACAATTTTTTTAAGTGTTAAGTAACGAGTTGCAACATAGTATTTTGGACCATAACCATCTGTTCTCGTTTCTCAGAGTAAAAACTGAAATCTAGCTCAAGACTGTCAAGAACGGTGATCATGTGACTGAGATTCTAAAAACCAAACGTCAGAGGGTTGCTTCAGTCTGCTTTAGTAAAAGTGAAATTCCGGAAAAATGTGAAACAATAATTGTGTATTTATATAATGTCTCTTTTATTGTGTAAAGTATTTCCATCTCACCTGGAGGAACCAGTGATTTTAGTGAACATTGTTTTTCTAATGAGTACACCTCAAAACTTTTCCACGTAAAATGTAGCTTTTATCTGTTATGATTCAAATAAATAAATAGCAAATGTCTAATCAAAAATTGTTCATTATCTCTATGTAGTTGTGCACATCCATCAATCCATCCTGGGTCACACTTCAGGGTAATTTAAAGAGACTAATTAATGTTTTTGTACTGCGGGAGGAAGACTGAAACCCAGGAGAGAATCCAAACATATACAGGTGCTGGTCATAAAATTAGAATATTGTGATAAAGTTCATTATTTTCCATAATGTCATGATAAAAATTAAATTGTCATATATTTTAGATTCATTGCACACCAACTGAAATATTTCAGGTCTTTTATTGTTTTAATTTTGATGATTTTGGCAAACAGCTCTTGAAAACCCAAAATCCCTGTCTCAAAAAATTAGAATATTATGAAAAGGTTCTCTGAACGAGCAATAAAAATAATCATCTGAATCAACAAAGTAACTCTAAACACCTGAAAAAGATTCCTGAGGCCTTTAAAAACTCCCAGCCTGGTTCATTACTCAAAACCACAATCATGGGTCAGATTGCTGACCTGACTGCTGTCCAGAAGGCCATCACTGACATCCTCAAGCAAGAGGGTGAGAAACGGAAAGAAATTTCTGAACGAATCGGCTGTTTGCAGAGTGTTATATCAAGGCACCTCAGTGGGAAGTCAGTAGGAAGGAAAAAGTGTGGCAGAAAACGCTGCACAACGAGAAGAGGTGACCGGACCCTGAGGAAGATTGTGGAGAAGGGCCGATTCCAGACCTTGGGGGACCTACGGAAGCAGTGGACTGAGTCTGGAGTAGAAACATCCAGAGCCACTGTGCACAGGCGTGTGCAGGAAATGGGCTACAGGTGCCGCATTCCCCAGGTCAAAGGTCAAGCCACTTTTGAACCAGAAACAGCGGCAGAAGCGCCTGACCTGGGCTACAGAGAAGCAGTACTTTGGACCACTGTTGTTCAGTGGTCCAAAGTACTTTTTTCGGATGAAAGCAAACTTTGCATGTCATTCGGAAATCAAAGTGCCAGACTCTGGAGGAAGACTGGGGAGAAGGAAATGCCAAAATGCCAGAAGTCCAGTGTCAAGTACCCACAGTCAGTGATGGTCTGGGTGCCATGTCAGCTGCTGGTGTTGGTCCACTGGGTTTTATCAAGGGCAGGATCAATGCAGCCGCTATCAGGAGATGTTGGAGCACTTCATGCTTCCATCTGCTGAAAAGTTTTATGGAGATGAAAATTTAATTTGGTCTGGAATCGGCCCTTCTCCACAATCTTCCTCAGGGTCCGGTCACCTCTTCTTGTTGTGTAGCGTTTTCTGCCACACTTTTTCCTTCCTACTGACTTCCCACTGAGGTGCCTTGATATAACACTCTGCAAACAGCCGATTCGTTCAGAAATTTCTTTCCGTTTCTCACCCTCTTGCTTGAGGATGTCAGTGATGGCCTTCTGGACAGCAGTCAGGTCAGCAGTCTGACCCATGATTGCGGTTTTGAGTAATGAACCAGGCTGGGAGTTTTTAAAGGCCTCAGGAATCTTTTTCAGGTGTTTAGAGTTACTTTGTTGATTCAGATAATTATTTTTATTGCTCGTTCAGAGAACCTTTTCATAATATTCTAATTTTTTGAGACAGGGATTTTGGGTTTTCATGAGCTGTTTGCCAAAATCATCAAAATTAAAACAATAAAAGACCTGAAATATTTCAGTTGGTGTGCAATGAATCTAAAATATATGACAATTTAATTTTTATCATGACATTATGGAAAATAATGAACTTTATCACAATATTCTAATTTTATGACCAGCACCTGTACAGGGAGAACATTCAAACGGTATGCAGAGCGATCCCAGGCCGGGATCAAACCCAGAACCTCCTGCTGCAAGGCAACAGTACTACCAACTGTGCTGGCCCTCTTTGAAAAACACTACAATAGACCTGACCACTTGAAGCAATTTATCAACATTCAGTCTCCTTTGGTTTAATTGTTCCAGCTTTCACATCTCAACTTCACTGTATTTGCCAACTTTATCTTGCTAAAGTCTTTCGAATGTATTTTATTTTGAGGCCATCTTCCTCCTGAGGTCACCTGAGGTTGCAACTTTAGCATAAAGTTTGACCTGGTAAAGAACCTGGACCTGCCTCAAGCGTTACAAGCTGCTGAAGTTTGTAACGCCTTCAGTGTAGTCATGGTAACCTGGTGTTTCTCACCATGGTAACCTGGTGTTTACCATCAGGTTACCCTTCCTTCCTTCCTTCCTTCCTTCCTTCCTTCCTTCCTTCCTTCCTTCCTTCCTTCCTTCCTTCCTTCCTTCCTTCCTTCCTTCCTTCCTTCCTTCCTTCCTTCCTTCCTTCCTTCCTTCCTTCCTTCCTTCCTTCCTTCCTCCCTCCCTCCCTCCCTCCCTCCCTCCCTCCCAGTTTGTGAGGACGGCCTGACCAGGCAGTTTTACACTTTGGTTGTTCATTTCAAATCCTGATGATGGGTTTAACTGAACTCAGATAAATGTGCACATATAATAAATACTGACTTGACGGGGTGGATATTTATAAAGTCACTTATTTTGTTTCATATTTTTATTAAGTGTCATTATTTTGTTGAAATCAGTTTTCACTTTTTTCATATTTTTTGTGATTTTTGTTGATTAAGATTTCTATGTGAAAGAAGTAAGCTTAAAACATCCAATGAGGTGAAGGGTTTTTGTAGACACTGTATTTCTTCCTTGATGGGAAACAAACAGGATGGACTCAGTGACACAAAGCGAGCACAGTAAAAAAAAACAACAAACAAACATGGAAACATTGACTCACAAAACACAGGAAAACAACTTAAAAAAATTATTTAAAAAATCCAGAATTAACAACAGAAACTACGGTTTGCATCCATGTTCAAAAATTGGCTTTATAAATAAAAATTGCTTCAAGATTATTGCAAATTACGGCAATGCCGCATTCCTGTGGATGCTATGTTCTCCAACATGACTCCATGGATGCAGTCTGCAGCCACATGACTCAGTAGCCTTTCTGTTCCCTGACTGGAATCCCTTTGTTTCTCTTTGGACACGGTACGACTAACCGCAGGGGCTCCAGACCACTGCAGCGCACACACAGACACACAAGCATACCTCAACGCCAGCCCTCCATACCCACAACTGACGGAGTGAAGGTCATTCACGGCAAACTGCGTCCCTTGAACAAGGCTGAGATTTACTGGCTGGAATAATGATGGGAGGGCAGCATTGAGGCACTGATGAGATTTTAAATTTGCATAAGGTCCCGGAACTTCAAAGAACACCAAACGGTTTTGTTTCCACAATTGTTTAACGCACTGTTTGCACTGCGGTGATACCATCAAGGGAAACTGTTATAAAAGTGACTTTTATTGGAGGAAGATTTTGAAAGGGCTTTTTTCTTCTTTTTTATTTTACCCAGAGGGACAATTACACAGATTAAACTCAGGCATCAGGATCAACGTGTGTTCAGTGGCGCTGTGAGCTGCATCGCACCAGCCTGCAGAAACCTTGTCCCCGCTGTGTGCCACAACGCTGCACACAGCCAGCAGATTAAAGGCCTCGGCCCCCTTCGTCCCCCTGTTTGTCCCCGTCCAGCCTCCAGGTGGGCACTGCTAATGAGCCCCAGTTTTAACTCCAGAGAGGGCCCCTTCTTCCCAGGGTTGGCGTGGGCCAAAGAGGGGACAGAAGGGGGTCTGCTGGCTGGGTCAGTACCAGGCAGGGGGCCTGGGGATGGGACAAGGCTGAGGAATACAAGAGTGAGAGCTAAAAAAAAAAAAAAAAAAAATCACACTTTTCAGACCCCGTTAATGGCGATTTTGTCTACGAGTGTGGGAAGATCGAGAGCGAGAGCTTCAGGAGGAGAAAAGGTTGTGCCGCATGGTGCTTTCTGAAACAGAAGTCCACTTTGTGCTCTTTGATCTGTGTTGATTGTAAATGACCACACAGCATCGCGCTTGTTTGCATGCGCGCTGAATGCGCCGGCGGTAGGTTCCCTTTTGCCTTTACAGTGTGGGAGATATTCCTGAGCAAACAAGCCCTCCTTCATCCGTGACGTGACACAAGAGGAGCGCAGTGACTAATGGCAGTGTTTGTCTGACGCTGCCAGCCTCCACTTTTGTTTCCCAGCTGTTTGATCTGATTGATACAAGAGGTTTCAAAGACACAACTTGTCTTGTGGGCCAAAATAAAAGTTAAAAGGAGGAGGGCTTTGCTGTGATCCGTGTGAAATCTCCACATCACAGGGACGGGGAAAGGGTGATGATGTTTGGGGTTCAGAAAAGGGCTTTTGATGATGGGATGAAGTTTGAAGTGACCACAAGCAGAAATGTGTTGCAAGGAAGTCAGACTGCGGGGTGATGCTGGGTGAATTTAGCAACGATCACAAAATACTTTTAAATCTAGACGAGAGCGAAAACGCCAACTGATACCAATCAACCTCGGAGAGGAAACGGTGATGAAATAAAGGACGACCACAAGTCAACATGTTTGGCTCCAGGTGGCGACTGCTCTCGTATCGAAAAAGTAAAAACACAAAAACTCATAAAACCAGTGTAATATTTAATAATCTTACATATCAGAGCAGGGCAAATCTAATTTTGATATCTAATTCGATCTAATTAAATCTAATTTTGATATCTCACGTGCCATTACTGTTGATAAAGTCAATGAAACATTGAATTGTTCAAGGAATAAATTAATTCAGTTTTGAAAATCTTAAGAGTTGAGTTATTATCTCAACTCTTTGAGACAGTAACTCTCTTTGAGGGTTTTTATTGCAAAGAGATGGCACCAGATCCAAAACAGATTTCACAATCGAGCATTTTATGGCCTTAAAGCCCGTTAGACGATGTCCTTCCCTGAAATTAGAATTCAAACATATTGATTCTGGCTAGGGCTCCAGAAGTGCTACTTTTATTTAAAAAAAAAGTTAACTTTTACTCTTAAGGTAATATCTTTTCTTTCACATGTAGGCAACCAAGTACAGTTACAGTATTGTGCACAAGAAATACAACTAGAGTTTATCCTAGGAACGCACTGTAAAACATGAGGAAGCCTGAACATTTTCTTTTTATTCTATTTTCTATTTTGCAAAACTTTGGCCAGGTTAATGAAAATGTCTTGATTGCATGTTTACAGTCAATAGCAGGTGAAATTCTGTACTTTCTCTTGCATGTCTTCTTCTTTCACAATCCCCCTGAAGAGCACTCCCACACTATGATGCTGCCACTGCCATGCTTTACTGTTTGTCAGTGTGATGTGCGCCATCAAAAACACTAATTAGGCTCCTTAAGCCAGTGAAAATGACTAGGGAGCCAGCCTCAGGATTGAAGAGATTCACATGAGGAATTACGTTCATGTTAATATTCTGTAACCGGTGTATTTTTCTATTCTAATAAATGAGTAATAAATGAGTAGCCCAGCCGCTGACCATTCGGTCACCACATCTCGGAGATTCTGAATAAGCAGTGATCTTTTTTTATTTTTATTTTTCTGGTTGCTCTCTATCCTCCTTTGTGTGTCAGAGCAGTTGGTTTTACTGAGGCACCGTCTTGACACATGTTGGACCCCCTGCCATGCTGGTCAGTCACAGTGGAATACCCCTGTTTCATAGGTTCATACCACAGCCATAAAGGAGTCTTTGTCACCCGGTAAGCGGGGTCATCTCTTCTTTCCGCTGGCCAATAAACGCTCACATTCGCCGCCACTTTCTTATGATTTTTTTTTTTTTGCTTAGCTCACGGCGCCCAAACAAAAGTGCAAACACTTGGATTATTCACAGGGAAATGAATAAAGGATTCATTTGCATTGATTTTGCACCGGCATAATGGGGAGTCATTTTTATGAAGAAGAGTGAGAGAGTCCCGCATTTCTTTCGCCAACAAAACTGGACAAAAAGATCAATGGCACCTTTAATATGGTATATAATCGAGAGGGGAAATCTCCAAACTGCTGCTTTGTGTTTACTAGTCAGAGGGATTTTCCACTTAATCTGCGTGAGCATGGGTGAACTGTGACTTTTGTGTCTGGAAGTGACACCTTTTGGCCATGAACTGAGAAGACATCAGTCTACATTTAAATAATTTGGCCTGAGAAGATTTGGAAGGGTTCTTTATGAGCCCAGACAAACCAATGGGCTGGTATGTTAAAGCAGCAACAAATGTTCCCCTTTTTTAAAGGCTGGTTCACCAGAAGCCTGTGAAAAATCTTGTTCTCCATTAGCTGTGTTGGGTTTTGTGTGGAACGGATTAGACACAAGCTCAATTTGGGCCAAAAGGGTATAAAAAAAGGACAATTTTCTGCTTCGTTTTATCTCAGTGTTTGTTTGGTGCTCGCATTTGATGCACAGGAGCTTTGGTAAGCGAAACAGTCACACACGGCTTTTACATAGAGTTTGGAAAGTTTTGATCAACAACGATTATTTAACAAATAATGAAACACTCATTTGCTGAATAGAATCTGAAATAACATATTTTCCTTAATCTTATTTTCACATCCTCGATGTTATTCGCACTTTGTTACAGTTTAAACCCAAAAGTTGGTGTACTCTATTGGGATCTTCTGAGAAACCAATCATAGCTGCAAGTCCTTTGAATAAACCTCTACCAACTTTATATACAAAAACACCGACATTTTCGCCAATTTTTTGTTGCAAAAGGAAGATTCCCCGTTGTATTTAGGTCGGGAATTTGACCAGGTCATCCCAGTTGTTCTTGCTGTTTGTTTAGAGACGTTGTTCTGCAGAAAGGTGAACCTCAAGTGAGGTGAGTCTCAAGTCTTTACAGCCTCTATCAGATCTTCTTCCTATACTGTCCTGTATTCAGCTCCATCCATCAATTTCTATCAGCTTCAATGTCTATACTGAAGAAAAGCATTGCCACAGCATGATGCTGCCATCACCATGCTTCACCAAGGGGGTGGTGTGACTGGGGTAATTGCCAGTGTTAACTTTTTGGTGTGCATAGAATTTTGCATGCAGGAAAGGAGAAACATTTTTGGTCTCTCTTTTGACCTCATTTGCTGTGTCCTCTAGGATTATTGCAAACAAACTACAAGCAACATTAAAACACGACTTGGTAGGTTTCAAAACCTAAATGTGGAAAAAATGTTGAAAGCCATGCACTATTTTTCTTCTACTTCACATCTCTTCAAGGAAACACTTTTTACATTTTTTTCCCACAAATTCTGCTGTAAGTTGAGAACTAATAAATCAAGAATTGATTAGAAGAAAACTGAACTATCAGCATTTTTATGAGAGTAAATAGACGATAGAAAAATATAGTTTTTACCTTCAGTGTCTGATTGTTTTTATTTTTATTTTTTGTGTGTGTGTGCCTCGTGGATGAGGAAAGTTGAGGCGGATCACCTGTTTCATGAAGCTCAACCTTTTTTTCCCCCAGAGTTCCCAGAAGGGCCAGATCTGTCACAGCGCATTGCACTTTGTAGCCGTGACTGAAGTGCCGCGGTGTGGCCGATGGCAGAGCTCAAAGGCCTGCTGAAAGGCTGTAATGTAATTAAGTGGACAGTCTCTCAGATCCATTAGCTCCAAACGGCTCTGCAGCCCCGACACGTTCATTCAGTCGGTGGGCTGCCGTGAGGTTTTGGAAAGGCAGGGCGCTGAAGTCATCTGAAAAGGGCCTCTTGTTGCACTCATTGTCTTTGTGAGCCTGTTATTAGCGGGGGAATCAGGTTTCTACGCCCTCCTGAGGGCGACTGCAGAGACTTATTTGGCAAATGCAGGAAGGTTTTGTTCTTGCAAATCACTTCAAATGAATTATAAGGGGAAAAAAAAGACTTTGTTGTGAACTAGGCCAGACTTTAGAAAGGCCTTACAGGAGCAGTATCCCAGGGCCCCATAGATTTTCAGTCATTTTTTTATAACATTGTGCTTTATATAAAACTCAAAAGCCCATATCCCATAAGTTGTATAAATATTTGTATGAATATAAGCAATACCAAAGTATTTCAAAAATAATGAAGTTTATTAATGTACTGTAATTTACATAATTAAAATTAATTTCCAACAGTGGATAGGGCACCAAAAGCAGACTCCAGCACAGGGACCCACATCCTTGTAAATTCGGCTGTGGTTGTGAAAGGAGAGGCTTTTTTCGACCGTTAAATCTAATTTAGCAAGAATTATTCAATAGTATTTACAAATATGTAGAAATACGATTAATCAGGTGAATTCTTTGGTTCACTTCATCTCTTATTTCTCCTCAATTATCCTCTACAAATCCAAACAAATTTAAAATCATAACCTTCCCTAAAACTTTTTTTCTGGTTTTTTTTTTGTTTGTTTTACAGAATCACAGAGTAAGATTTCTTGAGGGTTTACGTTTACTATCCCGTTCACGACGGCCGTCTCGTCTTGTGAGATATCACTTCTAAATCTTTGTGATTTGACGTAAAAAACTATTTAACAAGCGAGCCGTGAAAGCCCCGCTCTCATCTAATCGCCCGCTACATAAAAGCGTAGATTGCATTAGCCATGTCGTTTGCAAAACAACCCTCAAACATTTATTTAGGAATCAAATTAAAGGTTCCAGCGATTTCCAGAATTCGATTTAGTGCTTTGTGTTTACCTAATCTCTGGCATTCACACAGACACCAGTGGAAAATGTCCAAATGCGTCATTGCACAGCTTTAAAGACCTTTCCCATGTATAGCAATCTAGTGACCCATTCTAAATAACCTATATCATTGGGGGGACTGCTGTTTATAAAGGAGTCCATTGGGATTTCTGCTGAAAGGCTTTTTTTTTTTTTGGGTGAAAGCCTGGATGAAAAGTGCAAAGAGACGGATAAAGGAAGAGTATAGGAGATGTCAGAACGCCTTTGGGAAGAAAACAAACTGCAGAGGCCAATGTGAGCTGACTTAATCTGATTAGACTAACCTCATCAACAGCCCACTTAAAAGGAAGAAGAAAGCCCCGGATTGGGGCGAGGAGCAGGAGAAAAGGGTCTCTCTCCCTACTGCTCTGAAAGCCACAGAGGGCCCAGTGAAGCCAGTGAAAACATCACATTGTACTGGACATGCTGGTCCGCAGATGGCAAAATGACAACAAGCTGCTTGAAAAGCGAGGCAAATATAATTGATCACAGACTTTTTTTTCTCTGTCTCTCTCTCTCTTTCCCCTGCAGGTATGAAATCAGCTAGGGGAGTAATGAGATTAAGGGAGAATAAAATGAAAAACTACCACTTTCACCCCCATTTGTGGCACAAACACGCAGCTTTGAAGCCTTTCACCGAACGCACACAAGGCCATGAGAAATATTCCCAAATTTATATTAATTTATTCAAATTGGGGGGAATTTCAGCAGAGCACCCCGCTGTCTGTGTTAAACATCAAAGTGGGAAGTGTCGAAAAACAGAATTGTGTTTTTTTTTTTTTTTTATAAAAGCTCAGTGGATGGGTGTAAAAAAAAAAAAAAAGAAAAAATGCATCGGGCGTCTCCCCAGATGTGTGAAATCTCCCTCAACAATACATGTGAAATATCTCACTCTGCCCTGATTGTTTCCCAAACCCCAGGAAGGAGAAATTATTGAATTATTCTACAGGGAAGAGTTAAACTTTTTATGGCTCAGAATTTATTTAACCAATTGAAGCCAGAGTTTTAGACTCTTTTGTTAATCCACAGAAGTGCTGGAAGTCTTTTGATTCAGAAGATCAGGC
Source organism: Poecilia mexicana (assembly GCF_051168715.1). Classification (NCBI taxonomy): domain Eukaryota; kingdom Metazoa; phylum Chordata; class Actinopteri; order Cyprinodontiformes; family Poeciliidae; genus Poecilia; species Poecilia mexicana. The sequence goes on along the minus strand of NW_028263376.1, from coordinate 12,309,313 downwards.
CTGCCGCTGTCAGGGAGCTTGTTTAAAAACGCAAAATTAGATATAAAACATTTGACTTTTGATGGTTCATTTATATTTTTAACTGAAAAACTTCAACATTTTTGCTGATTTGTTTTTTTTTTTTGTAAAATACCTCAAGTTCAGTTTGAATAGGTGGAGAAGATATGTGAAATTTCAAGTCATGCAATGATTTCTTGGTTGGATTCACGTCTGTACTTTGACTGGACTCTACTCATCTTTTCTTCTCCTCTGTCCGGCTCAATTCTCCCGTATAAATATGATGCATGAGCGCTGTGTGTTTCTAGGGGGACGGTATGCAGATCTCTGCAGCTCCTCCAGAGTTGCAATGGTTAATTCCCACCTTTCCAAGTCGGGTAACAGAGGTGGAGATCATTAATTAACTGGATTAACTCCGAGTTCAGTCATTTGCCCTGGATATTTAGGGGCGTCAGAATAAATGAGGTTCATATTTTTTATCTAATGTAAAGTTACGTGTATCGTTTCGCTTCTAATTGACAATTATGTACTGCTCTGTGTTTGTATTGGTATATCACTTAAATTCTTAATACTCTGAGGTTTGTGGCTGTAAAGCTGCCGCAGTGGCACGAATACCTTTGCGTTGCATATTTCTGGAGTGACGAGGCTGCGCCGTCTGAAACAAATCCACAGCCACCCAGAGAGGCAGTGTAGCGACTCGGTGTCGAGGCTCCGTTGCTGTAAACACGTCACCTACAGCACTTGATTTGGGAGTGTGTGCATGAAGGGATTGCCCGGCCAACTCCTGCTAATGCAGATATAATTGACTCTCCGTCTGCATTCTGCTTGTGGATTTGGAGAAGTGCACAGACTCATTGTAGAACAACAAATTAAGCCGGCAGCAGTCAAAGGGAGCTGCTGAGCCTTCGGCGGATCCGGACAACAGACCGCTGAACTCTGCTAAATCTGCAAACACGGCTTTTCCCTCCTTTTGGTTCCACTTTCATCTCCACCGACATCTCCTCCTGCAGACCTCTGTGGCTCATAAAGCCCAGTCGAAAGCAAGTACTTCTGGCCCTCGTCTGGTGAATGCAGATCAGCAGAAGAGTTACTTGTCTAGATTCCTCAGTCCAGCAAAAGTCAGCATCAGCTTTATGGATGCTCCAGTATGAGACTCATTCAATGAGTTTATTGGAAACGCAGGAGAAGTTAGACAATGTCTAACATTGTTAGATATGCTCTGACTTTCGCTCTACATGAACAAGTTCTACTTAATATATTGAGAATGAACCAATTAAAACCCTATCAGCTCCTCCGCTGCAGGAAGCAGTTGTGTAATCTCTGCGGCACTCCGTAGAATTAGCTCTGCTTCATTTGGGCAGATCCGAAAGCAAATAAAGGGAAGTCCACACAGCTGGCCCTTGAGACTCTGGATCCTGGGTAAACAAGTGTCCAGCATGCCCCAGCAGAGCTCACCCACAGAGGGGCATGAGCCACCGAACAATGACTTATCCTCCACCAGAGGCCGGCCGGATGTGTGGCTTAAGAAAGTTTTATTACATTCAGCTTGTTGCAATCGACAGCAAGAAAGGGTTGAAGATGTCGGGATCAGTTCGTAGGCTGGCATATTTGCTTCCCTGAAATTGTCACTGGTTCTATTATTAAAAGGGATCCGTTGATTTAACACACGAATACGCTGCTGCCAGTTTCAGTCGGGACTGCAGGATTGAGGAGACGGTAATTCAAATTACCCTGAATCTGTTTTCAGGGTAATTTGATCAGTTTCAAATTTTACTTATTGACACCTTCAGTTTCCTTTTATTTTGTGTCCACATAGCATAGAACAGCTTCAAAAAATATTGCCAGATCGTGTAAATGTACCAAATAATCTTAGCAAAATTGTTCAGCTTGATATTGAAAGCAAAACTGTGTGTTTGTTAATAAACATTTAGAGCACAAATCTTGGTCCTCCTTGATGTGAGATTAAAAACTAAACATGTATCTGCTTTATAGATGCCGAATCTTTTAATGTTTTCAGTGGAGTGACAGGTCTGGACTAAAGGTGGGTCAGTTTGAAATCGTCTGCATGTGTATTACTCTGAAGCTGCAATGATAAACTGGTTATTTAGATGTGTCTGAACATGTTAAAATGAATGATCTTTAAATTAATGATCACTTCCTGTTAGGTAAAACGCTTAGCTTGAGAATATTTTGTTTCCTTTTAGGATAAACGCATGTGATTACCTTCTTCAGTCCTCATAGGACACAATACTGATTTTCAACAAAACACTTCAGTCTTAGTTTAAGCTCAAGCATTTCAAAAGCTATTAGCATTTTCACAAACTCAGATGATTAGCATTTCAGTTGTTTCTCACTCTAAGTTGGTGTTTCCTCACTTTTTCACCTAAAAAGAATATTTAATTGTTCATCTTGGATCTTTCGTGCTACAAACAAAGACAGTATGCTTATATCTTGTAGGATCTCCCGCTTTGTCATGTCACACACATTATCATACATAAACTGTGGAGAATGAGGACATCTTATTTATTACATTCTCATTTAGGATGTTCAGTTACTGGCAGAGATTAGCCACATGCATGAGTTGATTTTTCTCTACTAATCATTAGACACTGCTACATTTTGTCAACTTCCTAAATAATGGAGTGGTTTTTTTTTCCTTTTTTTTGCCTGAAGCATCTTTTGTAAAGAAAGAGGGGTTGATTGGCAAAGGAATGTGATGATATAATAAAGTGTCTGCAGTGCTGAAGAAATATGTAAATTGACATTCATGTTTTTGAACACTTTTTATCATCAATTTAGATTTTATTTGTTCAAATTATTAGTTTTTTTTTTTTACTTTTTCTTAAGATGAAAGTAAGTAGCTGCATGACATCCATCTTTGTTCTTTCTAAATGTATTCATTTTTGTGATTGTAAAATATGTATAAAGTAATAAATTATCTTGACATGTAAGAACTGAGATCTATATTTACTATCACCGTTACTTTAATGAAAAGTTATCTCTTGTATTTCTTATATTAGTGGTATGCTTACAGTAGATTTAAGTGCATTTGTAGAGCAATATAATCTACTTATCAAACTGATAAAGTAGATAAATTATTAAAGACATGTTTTGATTTGTTCTAGAGTATATATTTGCTGCATTTTAGCACACAGATTAATTAAATACACTTTAAATGCCGTTTTGCCACAATTAAAGTGCAGCTGAAATATACTTGAAACAAATTTTATAGATTCAAATTAGCAGATTTTAAACAAAGTGAATCTTAAAGATAAGGGAAAAATATTAATGACCTCTATGAGTGCAAGTAATAAACGTCTTCCAAAATTCCTCACATTTACAACATATTTTTCAATAGGGAAGTCAAGGAAGCGCCACCTTGTGGCAATTTGAAGACGACGACGCTAAATTGGATATCTTTGGATATCTTTTTTACAGATCCTTATCGATTTGGATAATCAGCAACAGAATAAAGAAACGTCACACCAAGGGAAAAGATTCAAGACTTTCCATATCAAGTGAGAAAATACAATTTGTTGAAAACAATTTTGGACATATCTGAAATAAGCCACACACACACATACACACACACACACACACACACACACACACACACACACACACACACACACACACACACACACACACACACACAAAACAAAAATTTTCCAGCAATATTACCAGTAAGGTAATAAAAATAAAAATTGGATTAACATAAAGTTGGTAAAGAAATCAGCTTTAAACGTAATTCTTTTTCAAAATCGGATTATGTTTTAAGAACAGATGAAAGCTCATTCGCATTTTTACGTTTAGCCACAAGATGGCGCCCTCTCTCTTTACTCAATATAAAAATCCATAGGATGAAATGGAATGCTGAGAAAGAAACGTGTGTAAATTATGTCTTTTGAAGGCAATACTAAGCATTTAATATCCTGCTTCAGCTTAACTCAAAAATATAGCCATAGGGACACAATGTTAGGAAAACCTTGGGGAGACACTTCAGTTATTTTATTTAAAATAATAATAATAATAATCTTAGTCTTGAAATGATTAGCGTGAACTCACGTTAATAAGAATATGGCAAGGTGGACTACTGCCTCTCTATTCTATTCTATTCTATTCTATTCTATTCTATTCTATTCTATTCTATTCTCCATAACTGCAAAGAGCCCAAACTACCATCCTTGGTTTTTATAGGTCGTGGCTCTATAATCTGCGAGTTTTGGCACGTGCTCGGTGCAAACCGTAGAAGAGACTGTGCGCGAATGGCACGCGGACAGATGTGGCCCTCCACCTCCTCCACCTCTGCGATCTGCTCCCGCGCCAGGATGATTGACACAGAGGTGGTGGCGCAGCCAATCGGAGAGCGCGCTGCCTCATTTGTGTAAAGTGGCTGCACGCTATTGGCTTGGAGCGTGCTGCTGCGGACCGCCTCGCGTGCCATTACAGACGTCTCCTTGGAGGCGCATGAGGATTCCTAAAATAGATGGACAGCGCATTTGTTTTCAAGCTTAAAGGGATTTATTAGTTATATAGAGTCTTTTATTTAAATAAACAATTAAAAATAATATACATTGTAACATGTAAGAAGCCAATGAAGCGCATTATTTCTTTCGGGAAAGATGAACATTAATATCCACTCATATAAAATATGTTGTTTAGCTCTTACTTTGTTTACTTTCTTCACTAAACTTAAACTGGTAAAAGTCAAACCGCATCCTCTCCAGACAAACACACTCACACATACATATCGCTGGGAGTTTTAAGATTTTTGACGAGTACGGAGCAAAGTTGGAGGCAAACATCCAGCGAATTCCCCCCTCCTTATCACTTCACCGCCCGGCTCCGCTCTCGCTTTGTTGTTTGTCCCCGCAGGGCTGATTGAGCAGCGCGTGACTGACGGCCCGCGGGGGTGTTGTCCAATCAGCGGTCTGCCCCGCGCCCAAAGGGTGAGTCCTCTCTGCTATTGGCTGAGGCGAGTGTGGGAAAGAATGCAGAGAGGGTTTCACACGAACTGGGAGCACGCGAGCCGCCTATAAGTACCGCAGCAGCGCGTGTCGGTGGCACAAGGCGTAGAGAAGTCGATGCGCGCGGCGCCACGCACGGTTCGAACGCGCTCTGGTTCTGGATGACAGCTCGGCGATAACGAGCGGAACAGTTCAGGCGGAACTTTGATGTTCTGCAGTGGCGCCGCGTGATTTTTGTTTTTGTTTTTGTTGCCGCTGTTTTTAATCTCTCACTGCGATTTCTAAGAGGATTTACTTCTTCACGTTGCTTTTTTTATTTTTATTATCACTTTGAACCTGCTGTGATCCATTATGCCAGCTGACACTATGGAAAAGCAGACGGCATCTCCCATCGCCGGAGCTCCTGCCAACGGATCACACACACCGGACAAACCAAAAAATGCCAGCGAGCACAGAAAGGTAAGACTTGGAACGTGGTGATGATTTGTCCAGCTGTCGTCCTGTGTAATATTTCGCGCTGATAGAAACTGTGCGGAAATATTTACGAGAGAACGTCTCGGTTTCTTTACAGTCATCTAAACCCATTATGGAAAAACGACGGAGGGCGAGAATAAACGAGAGCCTTTCGCAGCTAAAGACCCTCATCCTGGACGCACTTAAGAAAGATGTAAGTTCAACACACACGAATGTATTAAATAGACTTTAAATGCCGAAACAGTGATGAATGTGCTTGGATGTAGTCTAAACTCTCCCTGCTCCCTCATGCAGAGCTCCAGGCACTCCAAACTGGAAAAGGCAGACATCCTGGAGATGACGGTGAAGCACTTGAGGAACCTGCAGCGCATGCAGATGAGCGGTAAGTTTACGTATTCTTGCACGTGTGTCGCGGGATGCTTGATTAAACCCCACTTTAAGCAGCGGGAGCCACAAACATGCCATTAAAACGTTTTCTTCTTCTTCTTTTTCGCCAGCAGCGCTCTCAGCAGATGCGACGGTGATGAGCAAATACAGAGCCGGATTCAACGAGTGCATGAACGAGGTGACCCGCTTCCTGTCCACCTCAGAGGGGGTGAACGCCGAGGTGAGGTCGCGGCTCCTCGGCCATTTGTCCAGCTGCATGGGACAGATGATGTCCGTGACGTACCCGCAGCAGGCTCCGTCCCAGCCGGCGCACCTGGCCCAGCCCCTCCATGTGCAGCTCCCGTCCACCCTGCCCATCAGCTCCAAGCTCAGTCCCGCAGAGGCCGTCTCTCCCAAGGTGTTCGGCGGGTTCCAGCTGGTTCCCGCAACAGACGGACAGTTCGCCTTTCTGATCCCCAACCCGCCCTTCGCCTCCACCGCCACCACCGCTCCTGTTATCCCCCTCTTCTCCAACGCCGGGGTGCCTGTCGCGGTGAACGCCAGTCCGGTGCACGGCAGCTCCGCGCCGACGGCTGCGTCTCCAGTGCACGGGATGACGTCCTTCGCCGGGGTGTCCCAGGTGGTCAGCCCGGTGGGGGTGAACGCCGGCGCGGAGAGCAGTGAAGCGGTGTGGCGGCCTTGGTAGCTCAACCAGACACTTTCCCAGATGAAAGTTTTACCTGGAACTTTTACACAACTGTTGCGTGGTTCCGCCCGCGACCCTTCCTCTTCAGGATGGCAACTTTAACCACTCATGCCCCTCCTACTAGTTCTGAATGTTTCGTTTTATGGAACAAATGTTGCTAAAAACAACAAAAACTTTTTTTTTTTAAAAAACAGCGCATGTCTTTTTTTTTCCTTCTTTTATTCTAATTTATTGTTAACTCCAACATTTGGATGTCGGTGATAAAGGTTCAGTCAGAAGATTTATAGGAGGCCTTTGTTATGAAGTACTTTTTATGAAAAGATTTAGTTTTGTACAGAGCTGTTATTGATTGTTATACCAAAGCTGTTTTATATTCTGTTTTGTGTTAAAAAAAAGAAAAAAAAACTGAAGTTGGGTGGTTACCCAGGGTATAAATAAATGAGATTTTTCTTAAAAATAAATGTCTTCAGTTTGTCATGCCTTTTTTTTTGTCGTACGTAAAAGTTACATTTTGTGCGTAAAAGTCAAAGGGATCACATTTCTGATTTAGGGTCCTATCAAAGTCTCAAGTGGCACCTTGTCACCAGTTTGGCGGGAGCTCCTTACATCTGGTCCTTTAGAGACTGGTCCCTTCGGACAATGGAGGGCGCATTTTTCTATTGCTATAAAGGTAATTAAAAGTTTGAATGGGGGTCTCATCCTGTATGCAGCGGGAGGTTTAAGAAGTCTTAAACCCCATTCATGAGCCTGGGAAATGCGCTCAGGGGTTAATGTCACTAACAGATTGTCTCAGTCAAAGAATATGGAAGGATCCTCGCTTTCCTTTGTGCACCGATTGTTCAATTCCGCTCCCAGTGTGTCTGCCTCGATAAACGAGAGAACTTTTTTTTTTTTTTACTCTTTTTTTTCACTGCGCATGAATGAATGTCGGGACAGATAAAAAACCTGTTGCAGGATGTGGAAGATTTGAAATATGGTTGAAGTCTTTCTCCTCACAGTCACATGTTCCATGCGCACTGAAAAGTCCCCACTTCTCTTCCGACTCTGTTTATTCCTAAACCAATATTCCCCCGTTAGCAAGGGTCCGGAACTGAGGGGCAGTGTTTCTGTTTCAGGCGGCGTTGCGCTGGCCGTGTGTCAGCCACCTGCGGTCAGCGTGCCCCTTAACTTCGGGTTTAGTTACAGCGCAGTGACCGCCGGTCAAAACCCCTCAACATTTAATACTGCACCGGCGCATTGCCTGGCACTCGCATGGCCAACGCAGACCTGAAGAAAGAGAGTCTATTCCTGGAGCTACAGCGCTCTCGGTGACTCTCATACTTAAAAAAAAAAAAAAATTAGCTTTTACCTTGAAAGACAATTGTATTAAAAATATTCTGATATTGGGATTTCTTATGTTCGTCTTCTTCAGATCTTATAGAATGGCTATTATTATTATTATTATTATTGTTATTGTTGTCATTATTATTATTATTATTATTATTATTATTATTATTATTATTATTATTATTATTATTATTATTATTCCTAGTAGTTCTGTTGGTATTAGTATTAGTCTGTTACTGTGCATCTCTAGAGTCTCCATCACATGAGGCTGAAGTTAACTTTCGTGGCATTTCAGGCAAAGATTTTGTGTTGGAAAACAGATGTCGCTATGAAAACACAGTATCCATTGTGAAACATGGTGATGGCAGAGTCATGCTATGGGGAGTCTTTGCTTTAAAAGGAACGGGGGCATGTCCAGAGTTACTGGGTAGCTGTATTGAGCCAAAAATCAACAAACAAACAAAAAAAAAAAAAAACAAAACAAAAAAAATAAATCAGAACTGTCGAAGAACAACCTTCCCCCTTAAAGGCTGGAAACGATTTTAGACTGAGGTTGAAGTTCTCTAGACGTAACTGTAAGCACAAATGTATGTTCAGGAATCTTTACATATTAGGAATGTTTCACATGCTGAAATGACTTGTGGTGGTAATTTCTCACAGCTCCTGGTTTTAATACGTGTTTCTATGCAGCTGGACTCCTCTTGTTCATTTGTGTACTTGCTTTCTGGCTTTCATCCTCCAGCGCGCCGGTGCCCTGCAGATGACACCGCCAGTAACTGGCATACCGAAACTCGGCAGCAAGTGACGCTTCAGCAGCTTCCTCTTGCGCGGAGGCATACTGAAACACCAGTTGGCAGCATGTGTGGGTTCTGCGGTCGTTCCTCCTCCTTCGCGTCTGAGTTAACAGTTCAGAGATGCCTTTATGGAGCTGAGGTCGTGAGAACCGAGCGAACTAGTCTGCCTGCGGCCTGGCGCGGTGCCACTCAGTAATTCCCCGCTGACTGGCTGGGTCGTGTTGCTGCTCTGCGGAGGTGAGGAGGCGAACACACGCGCGCGTGGACGCCGAGTGCGCCTGGTTCTATGTGAACGTGAGGTTTGGATCCAGTGGTTGTGGGGAAGTTATATTATTTCGCAATAACTTGTGTTCCGTTTGAAAATAAATTGAAATATGAGTCTTTTTTTTTTTTTTTTTTTTTTTTGCAGTGACATAAACAAGACGCTTCGATGCGCACTGTACAGTTAATCCTCTAAATGTTACACATTTGAACCCAGAACCTGAGAAGTTATACCCATCCGCCAGAAAATGCGGTTTTTGAGGCGTTATAGAAAACGAAACGCGGGAATCCGTCCCCCCAGCGATGAAAAGGATTCCTACAGAGGGCTGGATGTCCCTTGGGGATGTGCGCAGTCGCGTCCCTTGGGAGAAGTTACTATTGAAGGGGGGTGGGGGGGAGGAGGGAGGTCGGGGTCATCAGAGGAGCCACAAATTATCATTCTCATTAGCGAGTGAAAGGGGGAGCGAGCGCGCAACGTGACCGCCAAAACTTTTAACACCACTTTTCCCTCCAAATCCACTGTCGCTATTGTCGCTAGGCGTTGTTGTTGTTGTTTAGGTAACACTTGATGCTTTTTGCCCGGAGTGTCTTTCACAGACAGTTAAGGTGAGTTGTATGTACATACACAGATGCAACTCTGGTTTTCTGGGAAGACAGGAACTGCTGGTCCTTTTTCGCGGGGGGAAATCTATATCTATTGCAGGGTGCAATAGATATATTGTGAGAGATTCAAAGTATTTTGAATCTTGTAACATTAGATCCACAGACGTCAATGGATTTTATTTGAATGACCAAATAGTGAAACGAAAGAACATGAGGAAGTTTTGCTGCGTATGGGGCCCTTAACACTCAGGGGACTCCCAAGCTTGAAATTTAACAGGCCATCAAAAAAATGTTTCAGAAAAAAATTTAATGGTATGACGTCTAAATTTAATATTTAAATGAATTGTTTACTCTGTACAAGTACAGCAAGCACCTTAATCACTTGATGTGTTAACATAGCTACAATCTGATGCTACAAGTTTAATTTACAATATTGGGCCAGCTTTTGATACACAGTTCCTAACTTTTATTCCCTTCAAAATCCTGAAGTGTGGCATTTTATATGTAGACCCTTCCTTACGCTCAAATGTCTAAATGAAATCGAGTGCAACCAATTTGCTTTCAGAAGTCCCCTAATTATTAAGAATGTGAAACTGTGTAATTTAATCTGTGTATAAATGCAGCTGATCTGTTTGGCGTTCAGAGTTTTGCCAGAGAACATTAGACAAAGACAAAGACTGTTAAAAGCTGCTAAAAGCTTGACCCTCGGCAGAGATTCATCTTCTAGCATGACAATAACCCCAAACATCTTTCCTGCTATACAACAGAGTGGTTTAGATCAAAGGATAGTCATGTGTTAGAATGGCCCAGTCAAAGTCCAGACTTAAATCCAATTGAGACAAAGTGGTGAGGAAGGGAGCACATTTCTCTCTCTGGAAGCTGGTAGGGACGTACTTTGTAAGACATGCAGATTTTTATTTGGTGGAGCATTTAGGAAGCCATGTACTCTTTTCCTTCACCTACAGAGTTATGCATTAATTTGTGTTGGTCTATCATATAAAATCCCAATCAAACACTAGACGTTTGTGGTCCTCACATAACAAAATGTGACAAAGTTCTAAAGGTGAGAACATTTTCGTAGGGCACGGCATGTAGTTAATAAAAGCTGCAGTCTGATAAGATATCCAGTTTGCTACTAGCATAATAAATGATGCATCTGTGAGGGAATAACATCCTCGTCTAAACGAACCGTCAGGGAGGAGGTCACCCGGCGTAACATTTAAACCTTTTTAGCAACCATTTTCCAAAGACGAAAGAAAAGAAAAAACAAACGACGGCCGTAATCTTTTCACTGAATCAGAAACGCAACCAGACGATCTTCTTGGTTAAAGTTCCTCCTCGTGGATTAAGTACAGAAACTAGGAATACTGGCCACATTGTTCACTCTGGTGATGGATTGTTGAGAGCTGCACTCCTCGGAGTTTCACACGCTATTTTTGCTTGTCGATGTGAGGACGCCGCTGCCTCTAAGACAGAAGGAAATGTTCTGCATGCTTTGGCCACAGGTTCTGGTGAGGGAATGGCTTACATACGTGTGTGTGTGTGTGTGAAAGAGAGTGTGTGTTTGTGAAGGCAGTCCTCACACCTGTTTCTTTGAGAAACAGAGAGGGCGTCAGGGAGGGGCGGATAAGGACAAGGAGACAGATGGACAGATATAGAAAGGCAGGGACACGATAAAAAAAAAAGTGCTGAAACTCAAATAAGATCTCCGGATGTGTGCATTTAGGATGTTTCAGGCGGTCTAGGCTGAACTTTCCTTTTCCATGACCTCCCATGTGACACCTTATTAACAGGTGTTTATGTTTTTATGCCATCCTTCTCACCCTGTCTGGTCTTTTTTGGCTCCCTCCAGGCTTTCACAGCACTTTTTATATTTATAGCAAGGGACCACTTATCTCGGCCCCCGGGGGGTGTGGGTGCGAGGTGTGGAGCAGGCGAGGCAGGATGGACCGGCGCACGCAGATGTGTCAAGCCCGGTCAAATATCACAGGGTTCGAGTGCCGCGTGGCCTCTGTTGATCCCCGCCGCTTGTCTGCAGGACGTACGTCTGAGGCCAGGTTTGGCTTTTCAGCAGCTTCTTCAGTTTCATGGCATCAGGCCTGCGGTTTACAGCCTTGCCGCTCATGCAGATTCCAAGAGGGAAAGTTAAGGGTCCTCTTGACAGGGCTAGAGGTCAGCCAGCCGGCTCCTAGGTGGCCCCAGAGGAGCCTCTGGGTGCTTTTGATTTTTGGTTTTCTACAAGGCTGGGTCAACTACTTCAGCCTTGCCAGTTGTTACGACATTTTAGTAGTTTAGCCACTCTGAAGTGCTCTAAATTGCATCTTAATTAAATTGTTAATGTAGGAGATCAAAAAATTGAAACATCTTTGTGCAGCGGATGTGCCAAAAATGTCTCTTTTGTTAGTACCGCTAATGTAAAAATAGCAATCAAATTCGTTATGTTATAGTTCCAATACTGAAAACATGACAGGTGTCTGTTTGAGATGTTTTAGTTTTAGATGCAAGCAAAATTCTAACGTCTGTTTCTTTTTGTTTTATGTCACAAACGTAAGACACATTCTGCTTAAGTCGAGTTTTAAATCATTGAATCGACATCTAAACATACACAGATATGCATCGCCAACGAGACAACTCAATATCTCCACCTAGCATATGAAATCCACCCCGCTGAGACGACATGGTGTATGTGTGTGTGTGTGTGTGTGTGTGTGTGTGTGTGCGTGCGCGTGTGTGTGTGCATGTATGTGTCTGTGGGTGCGTGTGACTCATCTCGTGTCGAACAACATGTCGCGACTTGTCCTCAATTTGACACTTCAGAAGATCATTTACCGTGATCTTACCCATGATGCCACCGTCTCTGTATGTTTGTGGGCGACTCCTCTTCCTCTTTTGTGTGTGTGTCTGTGTGGTGGGCTTCACTGTGTGGTCATACGACTGTGAGAAACAACCTTTAGCCTATTTCACGGAGGAACTGAATGACTCAAATGCAATACGACATTTCACCACAAATTTTTTTTTTTTTTTTTTTGTCTGTTGGTTTTTTTTTTTTGTTTTGTTTTGTTTTTGTTTTATCAATTTTGTGATTATTAGGAAACAAAATTAAAGACGAATACAAATTCTAGCCTTCATTTAAAGCCTCCAGATTTGTTGAGTTTGTTTTAAAAAAGAAAAGAGAGTCTAACCTCATTGTTTTATTTTTTTAATGTCTGACAGCTACTAATACCATTACTTCAATTAGTGTCTTAAATACAGTTTTATCTTCACAGTGAAGGGAAGTCAACCACTGTGGTCCCATTGCCTTTTCTTTCATTTTCACATCTCTGTCAGTGTTTTAGTCAGCTCACATGTTACCAACATTTTTTTTTTTTTTTTTTTTTTTTACCTCTAATTTGGACCAACTCGTTTTTCCTGGAGAAGGGAACTGACTCGCCTAAATTGATCCGATACAACTGATTAGATGTAGCTCATCTCCAGCTGGTTATGCAATCCAGACACAGACACGCAGTTTAAACCAGAGAATTGAGCTACTTTACAGAGTATAAATTGTTCCCGAGTATAAATTTTATCATTCAGAAAATGCGTCATGAAGACTGGAAAAAACCCCAAAACAAAACATAGGTTGTGTTGGTCCCATGATCAGCCAAACTAAGCAAAAAAGTGCAATTTACAGTCTGGAAAATATGGTATATAGATAAGAAAGACATGCAAACTCCTTTCTCATCTTTTGACTTTAAATCAGAATAATTTGTTCCCCTTTTTTCCATACATTATTAGCAAAATTATTTATGTTAGCTAAGTGGTAGGCTTGTAAGATAAATATTCTTTGAGACTTTTTAAAGCTTCTCCATCATGAGTCGTTATTCAGATGCAATTTAACTGCCTTTAGTATTCTGCCGCAATGGGAAAACACACAAAGCATTTTACTGCTTTATGAAACTATCCTGCTTCTTTACATTAAAGTAAAGCAAAGTCAGCATTCTCTACATTTTTCTGTCAGCAGACATTTAGTGAAGATCAATGAGATCAAGGTAGGTCTCATGCCCTGGTATAAATCTAGCAAACGAAACGCGAGCCCGCGTGACCAACGGATATTCTGCTCTGGGATGTGTTGAAAGACATCCTTTCCTGGTCTGACGTCCCGCTGTGCCGAGGCCTGCAGTCCTATCTGGGTCCTGCTCCAGTTAGGTGCTGACAGCCGCGCTGTTGTAAGACCATTATCACTTTAGCACTGCAGAGAGGTGTGGGGGTGGGTGGAGGTGGGGGGGGCATTGTCCCCTAAACTGGCAAACAGGATGTCCTGGTGTCTGGTCCCATCTCATCTGGGCCGTCCTTTGTGTCTGTGGAGACTGGGACAAATCCCTGCTGCAGATGTGACCATCTTTCAGCTTTTTACAATATTAACCCTTCCTTCCTTTTATCTGTTAACTCCTTTATGAATAAAGGCTTCCCGAAAAAGCAGATTGTGATGCAAAGCAGCGAGCAGTCACTGTAAACGAGTGTATGTGCGTAGCTGTGCTTTCACGCTGAATGTCGAAGCGGAGTGAGTGTTACGCGATAAGCCCTCGTATTCTTTTCCTCTTCCTCTCCCCCCCTCGCCCCATTCCCTTTTCATTCCATGGGAAGGCAAACACTCATCCTCTTCACTCTTGTTTTTCTTATGGTAACTGTTGAACAGTGTGTGCTCCACTTGTGGATTTATTGCCTGGACTGTGCTGGGGGCGGTGAGTGGGCCAGGGGTACCAGGACTAGTGTCAATAAGTGGATAGGCTCACTGCAAATAAATGCGCTCGAATGGACAGAGGGAGCTGAGAATGCAGCTGAGCACACACACATATAAACGCCCTCTTACGCACGCACACAAATTAATACAAATTACTCCTTAATGCCACAACCCTCTAAAGAAATATTCAAACATGATACAAAAAGAGATAAAGCATGAAAACCAGCAAACATTTTCATATATTTCACATTTAAACCCCTTAGACAAAAACAATCTCTGCACAGAAAACTCATCTGTACTTATGAAGATGCTAAGGAATGCAAAATAAATCATCTTACAGCAGCAAGACTTAAACTGCAGCACATTAAAGTTTGCAAAAACAGAAGGTGTTCTACAAATCATGTGGCTAAAATACACCGTTTTTAACAAAACACACTCTTTCTCAACACTTTCCTCTTCTCCTGCGCTCATCCGTCTCCTCCGCTGTCAGACTCTTATCTCTGCTGATATAACAAGCAGCTTTTGAGTGGCACTTAACAAAAGGCTTCAGACGGTAAACAGTGGCTCCGCAGCCGCCTTGTATCCCCCGTGATGGTTGGTGCTGATCGCTTCAGGATGGATCACCCGTCCTGCATGAGCACTCATCTCATCTGCAGCTCTCCAGAGAGTTGAGAAATGTGGCTGTGATAAGATTAGCATGAGGCTAAAGCACAGATCAAACCCTATCAATTGTGCCTCTGTTCAGTCTGTGAGTGTGTGTGTTTGTCTTTGTGTGTGCCGTGATGTTAAGTTGCACAAGAAACCGACAATATCTAGATTGGATTCCAATGATTTCAATGAAATCATTGGATTTCATTTCTGGGTTCAGTGGTGCGCATCTGTAACATTTTGGGGTTCCAGTAAACGGCTGGACCCCTTTCTGATCTCAGAACTTTCTGACGTTTTTGTATCACAGATTCAACAAGGTGTTGGAAACATTCCTCACTGATTTTGGTCCATATTAACACAATAGCATCACACCGTCGCTGCAAGTTCCTGGGCTGCACCTCAGTGATGTGAGTCCCCGTTTCACCAGATCCCAGCGGAGCTCTGTTGGATCTGTTGGATCGGGGATCTGTTCATCGTTGAGACCTTTGGAGTACAGTGGATCAGAGCTCTGTGACTGGATGATGTCCATCACTTTGTGACCGTCACAAAGTGATGGACATGGTCAGCAACTAGACTGTAGTTTTTTTTAAAGTTGCTCAATTAATACTAAAGAGCCAAAAGTGTAGCAAGATAATGTCTTCCATAGCCTTATACCAGCAGTCTGAACTATTAATGCAAGGTGGGGTAGATCCTGTTGTTTATTCCAAATTCTGACCCCGTGATACTGGACCAGGGAATGCTATTCCACATTTTTGTGGGCCTGTAAGAATTGTGATTTTTCTTTTCCATTTTTAGCTGATTGGTCGTGGCTCCTGGTGTGTTCTGCTTCTGTAGGTGATCTGCTTAAGGGCTCAACTTGTTGTCTTTTTATCATCCTAATCCTGTCTGTCCATTTGACTTCTGACACCAACAAAGAGTTGCTGCCACATGATTTGCTGAGCTGCTACTTATGTTAACTGAAACTGAACATACCAACATACCAAGTGGGTGTAGAGTGCAGATCCTGTCCCAGTTATCCCTTTTAATACAGTTTATTAGTAGGATGAAAAATATCCATATAATTAAACTAAACATTGCTAATTTTTGTATTTTTTTATATTTTATTTTATTACTATTTTCTCACACTAATCCGCATTTTTGGGACATTGCTAGAGGTAAAAAGTAAAAAGATCTGCATTCAGAAAACTAAAAATTGCTGCTACGCTTTTGAGGACACGCTTAGTGAGCAAAGCAATAACAAAAAGTACACTGTGACATCATGGAGCCCCAAAAGCCTCAATGTGCAGGAAAAGATGCACAAACATCTAAAATTGTAAGATTTTTTTTTTTCGATGTGGTGTAAATTATGCTGAAAAGTTAATTTAGTAAAACTGTGCGCAGGTAGTTTAAGGACATACACGCTTAAGAAATATATAAAATGAAAAATGATTTATTCAGCTGCTAGTAAAATACATTTTTGCATCATCTGACTGTCTAAAATAAATCTTCTAAACTTCTGAACAACTTGTGCATGCAATTCACAGGAATAAATTAGAACTAATTGTCTTCATTTTTGATGAAGACCCCAGCAGCGAGCTTCTTGTGCCAATACCCACTGCAGCATCAGAGGCTGCTCCGACTCTGGGCGTTAGAGCAGACATCTTTGTGCGAGATAGAGATGCCTGGCCGCCCCCTGCAGCGTCGCTCTGCGCTGAGTGACAGCACCAGACTGGCTCCACAATGGATGATCTTTGCTGTGTATCTGACTGTATAAACACAAGTGGGACGGTTCCCTCACCCAGAACTCCAGTATTGATCATTCAGGGGAGATCTCACAGCCCCCCGTCTCTTTCTTCCCTGCTAATCAATAGCTCTTTGTGCTGATTTTTACCCATTGACAAATCACTCTGTCCCGTTCCTTTTGTTTAGCTGTCAGTCAAGGAAAAGGTAAAGCTGTACTCGGTATTCAAGGGAAAGAAATTAATTAGCCCTTGGATAAAAAACCCCCCAAAACATTGAAGTGTCTGAGAATATCTCAGGGTTTTTCAACTAAAATTTCAGTGTTTCAAGACTTTATTTTGCATTTCTGTATTTTTTTTTCCTTTTGCAGATTTATTTTACAGATTTCTTTCTTTACATGTAACCCACTTCATTACACAAACTTACACGGACTTGAATAATCCAGTGAGTGATGATCATCTGCCCAGGCTGTTGTACCATTTGTAGGTGGAAAAGTTTCACTATTTATTGTCGCTGGAGGTGCTTACATACATGTGCATTATCTACTGTAAGAATTAGTATCATAGGTTTTATACTTGGGGGGGGGGGGAAAAGATTGAAATGTGTTTTTTTATGCCTTAATTTATTTTATGATTATGTTATTCATTTGTAATTTTTTGTCTTTTAAATGCCAGACTTTGCTCACTGCTTCTGATGGCATCCTTGTAAAATATGAAGTTAGATATTATGATCAATTACTCAATACATAAGTAGCCTTTCATCTAAATACTTCTTTACTCCTGAGTAATTTCTTTGATGAATGCCTTTTACTTTTACTTGAGGAGTGATATATTGAAGCAGTTTCACTCTTACTTGACAATAAGTTTTGGGCATTTTACACCCACATCTACTCATTTGCTTCTTTTGACTGTTAATGCAAACAAACATCTACAGGGTGTCTGGGTGTGAAATCCAAAATGGCTGCAGGAATTTCTGTGTTTTATGAAAACAGGTGTTTGTAATCTTCTTAATATAATCAGTCAAATGCTAAATTGTTTGTCCTGCCACTACAATGGGGTGAAACTGGGGAATGGACAAGAAGTTTATATTTAACCAACTAGTTTTATCATCTTTAATTAAACAGTGTACATTTTATACTTATAAACAGTGGTTGAACATATTAGTTCAAGTAATTAGATGCTGATTATGTAGTTTTATACCCTCTTGCTACACAGCCATCCTCTGTAACCTTTGCAAACCCACAAGCTCAACAAGGCTAACTTCACAATAACAGCTTGTAATACCACCTCACTCCTTTGGTTTTGACGCCACGCTGCCAGGAAATACAAGTCTCGCGAGTCATTAAGCTACCTTTCTCACTTGTCCAAGTGAGAAATCTCTTGTCTGAGAGTGAGATGTGTGCCCCGCTGTGACCGCAGACAATGAGAATGATGCAAGCGAGACGCTCAGAGAGATCTGATCTGAAGCTCTGAGCCACTGACGTTAGCACCAAGCTGCTACCGACAGAAATGAGTCAGCCTCTCACTTGGTGGATGTTTGTGATTAATGTGTTTGGTAGACATACATTATTCCACCTGACTGAGTCATGAATTTGTGTGTTTTCAAGCGGTGTTGAGCTGCAGAAGCAGCTCCCCTCCCATTTGAGTCAGACTTTTATTGCTTGAAATGATCATCTGTTGTTGGCGGCTTTCGGTTTTCTGCCAGGTACAGCGCTGCTGTCGGGGCATCCTTTGGCAGTCGGTGGACACATGCCATGCTGGATGCCAGCGGCTCTCCCCACATGTGTTCGTCCCATGCTGCAGGCCATTCTTTCGCATATGGCCCCTTGCCATGAGTCAGCAGCGGCGGTCAGAGGTTTCCACTCCTAGACACAACAGTCTGTCCGGGAAAAGCAACTCTCTGATGCCTCAGCCTTCCTATGTTGTCTGGGATGATTCCGAGTCAAGAGAGACTCATTGTTTGGACGTCTTTGTAGTGCAGGTCCATTGCAGCAGGAATGCGGGGATTTCCTCCCTCGTTTGTATTTTTAGATCTGTGTGTGAATTCAAGAAAGCTGTGCAGACGGCTGTGCAGTGTGGGGTCCAAGGGTGGGGTCCGTACTTCTATTCAAGTGTGGGAATCTGCTCATATGATAGCAACGCGGGTGTGTGAGTGAATGTGTTTTGGAAACCGGCGTACTGTTTTCCCCAGAAAACTATTGCGCCACCAGGCACAAGGACGGGGCATCGGTCTCCGATTAGTTCTGCCTGCATTTGAGCGTCACGTTCTGCCTCAGATCTGACAGCTCAACATTGGACTCAGTCGGAGAATCTGGTCTTAAAGGGGGCTCCGCTGGGTCACCTGGGGGTCTCTGACCTCCCAGGGTAATGTTCTTCTTCAGGTCCCCCCTCTTTGACACCGGTCAATGGGGGCTTCTGTGCAGGCGGGTGGATGGGGTGAAACTGGGGAATGGACGGGTCATATCCAGAAGGACCTGTCACCTCCGAATTTAAACTGAGTGGGATCTTCTTCCGGGTCTCACTCACATCCTGTCAACCCAGCTGACATCTCCTGATACTTTGGCCTGACCTATTCCCCGCAGAGTACACATGTGGTTGTAAGAATCACTGTGTGAATGCGTGGGGATATCTGTGTGCATGCGTGCGTGTGTGCGTGTGTGTGTGTGACTGGACATCTGTTGATTCCTTTTGAATCACACACACTGTGCCGTCACATCCTTTGTCAGGAGAAGCTACCATCTGATAGTTTAGGAAAAGAAAAATAAAGTCGCAGCAACATAATATTTTGTATTTTATTGGGATTTTATGCAAGGTAGAGAATAACTGTAAGACATAATTAACATACATGATTTTAAAAGGTTTCATAAATAAAAATCTTTAATGTGTTGAGTGTATTTTACCTTCGCCCTCCTTTTACTTTTATACAGTTAAATAAAAATACCAACTAAAATGATGATAGATTCAAAGATTTTGCACAGTTCTCACCAAACAGAGAAATCAAATAATAATAACTGTGCCATTTTGTATATGTTGACATGACAGCATTACTTTGATCAGCATTAGGCATAGTTTTTAATGGCATTCAAGCATTCATACAATATATAAAAAAGGAAAAAAGTGAAACTATGAAACTATCTTAAATACTGAATTACATTTTATTTAATGGCCCAACTGTCCTGTGTTGAAGTAATGAGTGTTTCCAGCGAGCCAGAGAAACTGTTTGAACACATCCGTCTTTCATGAACGACTAAATCTGAAGGCTTTAAGCCAATATCTGGCGAAGAAGTAACACTGCACATCATCTTTAATATATTGTTCCATGTTAGAACATGATGTTGGCAGCATTATTCTGTGGTGACGCTTTTATTCAGAAGGGAAAGGAAGCAGACAGGATGTTGTTGATGATGGATGGAGCTAAATAAAGAGCAATGCAGGAAGAAAACCTGTTAAGAGAGGGCAAAATGCCTTAGGCAGGGACAAGATATTCTTCTTCTGGCAGAATAATTCATAACACTCAGCCAGAGATATATTGGAGTGGTTTGGATCACAGCACATTTGAATGTTAGAAAGCTTCATAGATGTTTAATTAATGTTAAGATCTGCAAAGCTGCTGAGACACTTCCATAAATACTCGCATTAGTAATTTCTGCAACTATTGAATCAGGACGCTGAACACAAACCACCATCAAACTTTCCAAATATAATTGTTTGAAACAATGGATCATTTTCTTTACATTTCACAATTTAGCAGTCTTTTGATGTTCATCTATCAAACAAATCCTAGTAAAATAAAGTTCAAAACATGCTAATACTTTTGCAAAGCACAGGATAAAATTATTGGTAAATGTTGCTGTAATTTAGCAGAAAGATAGAGGATTAAGTAATGAGAGTTTTCAGCTTATTTCAGTTAAAGGTTTAAATTCGTAAACCTTTTACGAGTACATTTCATCTTTATAATTTTAGTAGGTATCTGTGTAATTTCTGAAAGATCTACATCCAGAGACCTTCACTAATACGAATGATTCACCGAATGCATCATTTGAAGAAATAATCACACGCATGTTTTAGCATAATTAGAGCGACTTTGCTTCAAGAAAAAGTCCCACCATGTGAAGCCTGTGATGACATCATCACATAGTTTAGCGGTGAGTAATGAAACAGATCAATTTTTAATCCCTTCCTCACACTGCTTCTGTTTTGAACTTTCTTCATCTGTTCTGTGAGATTTGATCAAATATCAATAAAAAGCTTAAAAATATTCTTTTTTTTTGTTTTTACCTAAATGCATCACTATTTTAGATCAAGATAATAACTCATCCGAGTTGAACGTGAGCATTAAGCCTAATCAGTTGCATGTTAGAAACATTTGGGGTTATGAAATGAATAAAAATGACTCTGTGTCGCAGTCTTTTTGGGTTTTTGCCCGAGTTCCTATCTGGTGGGCTGTTTATGTTCTGTCAGGTCTTGCCAGATTTTTTTCTGTTTATTGTTTTGAGGTTGCCATAGTACTTCATTCCTTTGTGCTAGTTTCTTCATCCTGTCCTTTGTTTCTTGTATTTTTGCATCCATTTTTCATAGATTGTTGTCAAGCAGTTTCCTTTCGGGTTTCTAGATTTTTGATTCTTGTTTTAGTTTTTTTTCTGTGTTTATTTTCCCTCTCCGCAGTTTCCTTGCTCATCAGATTTATTCATCCCACCTGTGCTTGACCTGATTGTCTCTCTGCTTGCCTCAGCTGCTCCACATTTCCACTGATTTATTTTGTCCCTTCCTAACTTTCCAGCCCTGCCTCGAGTTTTAATCTCCTAATTTTTTGTCGTTTGGTGCCGTATCCAACTGTTTTATGCCAAGGATTGATCTTATTCTCTCCGTTTTCTTTTATCATTCAAAGAGCAATCAGCAAGTTTACTTTACACCAAGTCAGTCAGTCTATTTTTATCTTTTTGTTGGAGTTCTGCCACGTCCACTCACAAGGACAATTTAAAATGTTTTTTTTGTTTTTCAACATAAAGATACAGTTAATTTTTCTTTTTTTAATCAACCTTTATCAAGTTAGACATACAGTGCAGTCAGTCTTTCACTTTGCCACTGCAAACGTGATGTTTTATTTTCTTTCTAATCACCTAAAATACTTTGAATTTTCTTTTCTCTCTGTTTCTTGTGAGAGAAGAGCGTCCTTTAATGTCCGTATTAATGGTGAAGCAGGTGGTAAAGAAGCTTTTGTTAATCACTTAATAATGAATTCCCCCATTTTACATGGTGGCTTTTTTCTCCCCCACCGATTCGTTTACTTCTCGTGCATGTGCTGCGGATACTTTATAAAAAGTTTATCTTACCATGAAATGAGTAAGCACGGATAAATGGCTAACGCAGGGTTTTGTCTGTCAATGCAGTCGACCTTTTTGGGGGTCCAGCGACTGGGCAGGTTCGGACCATATGTCACCATTCCGGCCCTTTGTGAGGGCGTGTCTCTGTGGCAACCGCATCAGCTGTGGCCATTGTGCGCAGGGACTCAATGGCCCATATATTCATTGCCGGCCTGGCTTGGGCCTCGCAACAGAAACAAATTGATACATACAAGCTCCCTGCCCCATTTGGCTTTGCATGACACATTTCAAATAGACAAAAAAAGAAAAAAAGAAAAAAGGACATTTTACTCTGCTGAAAATCTTGAGAAAAGCTTGGTTACCATAGTGGTCATGCAGTAAAAGCAGCCATGGGCCATTAAACTCCAATCAGATGTAAATTTGGGCTGCCCCCACACACACTGAAAC
This sequence comes from Poecilia mexicana, assembly GCF_051168715.1. Lineage (NCBI taxonomy): Eukaryota > Metazoa > Chordata > Actinopteri > Cyprinodontiformes > Poeciliidae > Poecilia > Poecilia mexicana. The sequence continues at coordinate 12,286,962 of NW_028263376.1, read as the reverse complement.
AAAACCCACTGCACACAGCAGACACACATTAAACAGTTTGTTTGCCAATTCACATGTCAGCTTAATGAGTTTTTATTCGCTCGGCCTTTGTTTAAATGAAGAGAATTACAAACTGTCGTTGATTTATATCTCTGGCCACTCCAGTCGCCGCCGCGTCGCCTTTTCATTACTCACTTTGAGTCAGGTGGTTAAAGGACACAAGGGATTTATTTTTTTGTTTTAAACTTGGAAATTGATCGTCTTGGAGCTAGGAAACCATGTCTGACAACGACAGTAAAGCAAACGAGATACAATCTTAATGCAATTATCACAAACAAACGTATCTGTTCTTAACAGCAGATCCTGATTTGCTTGTTTTCTGTTCGCCGTCCCCCGTAGTTAATTTCTCATCTTAAGACGCACTGTTCTTCGCCTTCTCATGCTTTCCATTTCGGTGTTGTGAACAGTGAGCGTATTATGTGAGATCATACTGTTATTATTACCCCCCCATAAAAATGTCCTGGAGAACAGGAAACAAGTTCTAATGGAAAGCGAGGAGCCAGTGGGTGTCGCGTCTCCGGGACGGGAAGCAACGTGCCCATGTGATTTGGGCAGAGAAAATATTTTTGCCTCACTCGATGGCTGCAGGTCTGTCTGAGCTTGTCATGCCACGCGGCCCAGTTCAGTGGCGCATGTGGTGCTGGCTGTTGTTGTAATAATCAGAGGTATTGTGTTTAATGTTGCCTGGCCTCTGTTGAAGTGCAGGCAACCGGCGGCAAGAGGATGTGTCTCTAGAATGCCTTCATTTCTCAGGCCAACAATGTCAGTGTTTATTATTGTGGAAGGGGGAAAATCCTTCAATATACAATAATAGAAATTTCTCTGTGACAGCGAGTAGATTGTGTTTTATTGTTGCAACTTTCAGCTGTAATCAGGCCGCATCACACGAAAGGAAGAAAATCTAGAAAACTGGAAACGTGTTAATTAGAAGTTAGTGTTAATTTGCTCTGCTGTGACACCACCAGAAACGACAGACTGAAGAACGTAGTGGACAAACCGAAGCCTCGTGTTCACCAAACACTAGAAATGGTGATGCGTGGTGTTATGGCTCTCACTGCTGGGCTCTGCTTCTACTCTCAGGTACATGAGTTTGCATCATTTTGACAACAAACCATGACCAAACATATAACAGTACAAGAGCTGATACACCTCAGAGCTTTGGAGCTGATTAAGGAGCTAAAGCTACGCTAGTAAACAGAGCAGTCCATCTCTGTCCAGGTCTGACCACGTTATCCTGCTTAAAGTTTAAAAATGTATGCACAACCATGTTTGTAATGTCATATCCATTATTCAGATTATCTGTTATTCTGTTTGCTGTATAATCAACCTAGCATAGACAGGTTTGCTAAGGCTCTTAGGGAGTTTCAGCAACGTTCACTAACAAGATAATGCACATAATTAGTGCTTTATCTAATAGTTTTTTTTTATTTGTCTGGCACATGGTAATGACTATTTTAACAGTTTTCCCAGTTCAAAATGTCCAAAACATTGGTAACACTTTATTTGAAGGGGGGTGAATAAGACTGACATGACACTGTCGTAAACACGAATAAATCTTCATGAATATTTATGACTGTTGTCATAAAGCGTCATTTGGTAAATCATGACACCTTTAATACAAAGTTGACATTATTCAAAATGTCTTTGTTATGAAAACTTGACATTAAGCAAGAAATTATAACTTGTCATGAATGTCATAACAGGTGAATTTTAAAATGTTATCCTTGTAAGACAGCATTAACAAGTCATTTGTTGTTACACATACCTTTTGCGTCAACTTTGTATTAAAAGTGTCATGATTTACCAAACGACGCTTTATGATAACAGTCCTAAATATTCATGAAGATTTATTCATGTTCACGACAGGTGTTTATTACAGTGTCATGTCAGTCTTATTCACCCCCCTTCAAATAAAGTGTTACCAAAGCATTTTTTAAAACTTTTTAAAAATGTTCCCCATGTGAACTTTGGTGGTAAAGATGGTAATAATCAGGACCTAAACTTCCTGACTGGTGCAAATTATTTCTTCTTAGTTGTTTAGTGTGTTAGACGTTTTGGTAAAAAAAAAAAAAATTAAACCGCTAACGGGATATTACTTACTAATCTCGTATCAACTTGTCTCTACCGATGTTTCCCACTTTGACAACCAAATATTTAAAATATTTTTTATATTCCACTGTTAAGAAATGCTATTGTCTTGGTCCAATAAGTTATTTTGATCGGGGGTCAGAGTTTGTCCTATTTCATGAGCATGAACTGGCACAACCTGGGATCAGAAGCAAAATAAACATAATACAAGTTCCAACAAAATTTTGTGCAATAAAAAAAATGTGACATTTGAGTGGTTCTACAAATATTTATGTCTATAAGTTAATGTAATACAGCTTCAAAGAGGAGCTAAAGCGATGCTGAAATGCAGTGGCTTAGATAAAACTGGACAAAACAGTTTGATTACAAAATAAAAGGAACGAATTATGAATTCATGGACACAAAATGAGAGTATATATTGTTGGATGAACTGCTGAGCAGACACATGAAAAGCAAAACACGGCTTGATGCAGATTTACAAAAAGGTTCTCTGCTGCTGTCGAAGGTTTCGATACTTATTCTGTACTCTTTGCTCTGACACCAGCTGCCTTCGACTTACTCCCCCCCTGCTGCTGCCTTGCAATGAATCCGCAACAATTCAGGAAAAATCGTTTCAGCGAGAGTTAAAGAGTCAGGAGCAGAGATAAAGACCGAAAAGGAGGCAGGATGGCGTACTGTCTGGACGCCTGGTGTCCGCACACAAGTCTGCCTTGTCCACTGGTGGCTGTGGAGGATTCATTGCTCCATGTCCTCCCACTGCACATGAGTGACAGGTCCCTGCAGCTGGCGTCGCCCCTCTCTCCATCCCACACTCCTCTTCTACCACATCTGTCCGCCTGGATCTAACAAGGGCTGTCCTCCCCGTCATGTGGGCGCGAAGAAAGAAGAGAGGAGGGAAAAAGTTAAAGAGCGGAGTATCCCATCAGATTCTCTGTGGTGCATGGACTCCAATTATTCAGAGCTTATCTTTTCAGCTCGGCTGATCCCGAAATGAATAAAGTGCGGGGCACATTACTGCCGGCTCGGTGCACCTCTAAAAGGACTGAAGGAGGATCAGGGATGTGGGTTATAGTGTCAATCTGGCTCTGACCCCGAGGGTTAGGGAGGTGACGTTATGTAGTCGGAGCAGCGCGGCTTTCCCTCGCGGCGTATCCTTTTAAAACCGGTCTTGTGAAATGGGAAAGGGCAATCACATTAGAAGAGGTTTCTGTCTATTTTAAAGTGAAAACGGAGGGAGAAAAAGAAATCTCTAGACACAAAGTGAGTGACTCTTGACTTTAAAGTCAGCTCCTAGATCAGCGCTAACTCCGAGTCAGAGGGTTTAGCTGGCACACCAGGTTCCTGAAGAGCTGCGTGAAGTCGCCTCAGAGCAAAGCGACACCATTACTTTACTAATTCAGGTTTAATGAGAACATTTAGGATTTCTGGGTAATTCAGCAAAAGTTGCAAAAAAAAAATTTTATTAAAATGAGAAAATATGATGTTATATTTACCTTATTATGAAGCAGGTGCTTCACCAAAAAAAATCTAAATTAACCAGATTTTTGGTTTAAACTTAATCTTTATGTTTCCAGTTAGAAACTTTACAGAGATATTAGAGGATCTTTATCATTTTAAGAAATTAAAACATACCAACTTGAACATACCTCAGTAATATGAGGCAGTATTTTCTCCCTGTTCAATTTCTGTTGTTTTCCTCTCTTTTTGTCACACTTGAATGATCATTAAACTAACAAGACGACTTGAGTCAATAACAAAAGCATCAGTCAAATAATGACAATTCATTCGGAGAAAAAAAGCTAAAAACCTTTTTGTTGAAATTCAGCTGCAGTGCCAAGTCATGTCTTTGTGAGCTGAACATCTTGTTGAAGGACTTTAACATAGTTAGACTTATTTATAGACTTATAAGTTCATACATAGATGTATAAACTTATTCCTAACGTCTCACACATCGTGAGAAGAAACAGTTTGCTGGGAATGTTAAACACCTTCTTTTCTGACTACCTTTACTTGCTAGCTGTGCTGCAGTCCTCACATAATCCTAAGCACCTACAAATGGTAAAGATTTGATTTCTAGTTTGAGATCTAATTTTGTTGCCTTTTGCTTCCTGCTGACAGGCAACGTTCATCAGCTCTGCTCGTCAAAAATACACAATTTACATAAAGCTACAGTTGCTACATGCCCTTCGTCTTTGACAGTTGCGCAAGCTAAATGTGACTGAAAGAATGATTCAATACTGTTTTTTTTTTTTTTTAATAATAGCAGAAATGTGACCAAACGAAATGAAAGCCGCAGATAATTTGTTCAGTGTGATGGAAAGCTTCCAAAATTACAGATTTGTTTGGCTTCCTTTTTCATATCTAGTTCAGAGATAAACATAAATCTGGCACGGTCGAGGCTTGAGGCTGGTGGTCCTCTGGCTGTGAGAAACCCTTCTACTCCTCAGACTCTTAGATCTGCCGACAAGTGTTACTGATCCTCCTTTTTTCTCTTGCCCTCATGGAGATGGCTGGGAGATTCTCATGCCACCGCACAATACCTACACAAGCTGGTATGTCTAATTCAATTAAGTCCGCAGGGCTGTGCCAAGTGGGCCTGGTCCTGTTTGACGGGGATAATGAGCAGGCAGAGATGAGGAGGAGGAGGAGGCAGAGAAGGAGGAGGAGGAGGAGGAGGAGGAGGAGGGCTCGTCCGGGTTTAAGATGGAGTTCTGGACTCTTTCAGATGTTTGCACCTCATTCCTTTTGTTTTCTGCTCCTACACTCTAATTTTTCCAGATGACCCGGCTTATTTGTTGTTGAATGGAATATGTTGCATTCCAAAAATGGCTAAGGAGACGGGAACAAAGAGGAAGGGGACTCTGATAAATGTGACCCCTGAATTCCAGAAATTCAACTCTTAGAAATGTTTCCAAATCTGCATTCTTTCCCAGCTGCTGAGAATAAAAATGTCACGTTGAGGTTGAAAGCAGTAAACCTAAAGACCTGACTCACCAGCTCGTCATGTACGAATTAAGTGAATACAGGCTTAAAGAGTAAATGTTCCACTAAATACTTTATTGTGCAACATGTAGAGAACAAGTGGACAACTGGAAACCATCGTCAGTCTTGATTACTGTTCTTGACTCACAGCAGTACTGATTTGATATTTTTGTCACATGCACTATATCAGTTGTTATAAATACTCCATGTTTTTACTTGTTACCTGCCTCTTCTCTTTTTAAAATAGTAATTTTGCCTCTACTATAACTTCAACTAAACCAAAAACCATCTCAGTATTTAGTATCGTACGACTACAGAGTTCTCCAGACAAATTAATGATTTGTACTTTAGGCATTGTACTTTGTTAGAGTATTTTACTCCCTCTTGACTTCTTTCATTTTTGCTCTTTTTATTTGTCACACTTGAATTGTTCAGATGATCAGTCTTTCTACACAAAAATGCGACTGCTAAAAAGATGTTTTTATTTCAAATGGTTTATGGTTTACTTCTTTTTTTCAAACATAAACTCTTACTTTCAGAGCTAACTAAAGTATTAGGACTTTTTTTTTTAGCTTACACAGCATCTCTGCTGTAATTTTATGTTCCACTCCATCACAACTGAACAAAAAACAATTTTATATATAAAAAAAAGTCTGGCTTTTGTAGGATTGGCTTATGGGAGTTTTGCTGCTCTTGTAAATTCCTTCAGCAACTAGCTGTGCTGCAGTGCTAATGTTTGGACCTTAAACCAATTAGTGGACATTTTATTTTGTGCTGGTTTATTTCATTTAGGTTCTCCTCGATAATTGTATCACAGTTTACAAAATGTGCATATTTGCATTCAAATAAACTTTTTTTCTGACTTTATTTGGTTTTTTAAATAAACTTTTTTAAGCAGTGGCCATTTCTAGCTTTCTTTAGCATATATATATGCTTTCAGTGCTGACATTAGCTTGCATTTCTACTGTCATGTCATTATTGTGTTCCTTATTGTAGTACCATAGTAAACAAAATACCTAATAAGAAAAGCAAATCAAACTCATTTTTGTTTTAAACTCGGTTCTGTTTTACTTCTTTCGCTTCAGTGCTACCGTTGGCTTGTGGATAAAAATAACTGATTACAGACTTACTCTGAGACTTATTATATTCATATAATTTAGCATTTTCAGACAGTCTGTGTGGTTATTTGATTTTAATTGGGTTTTTTTTATTTTCTCCCCATAGCAGTGCCAAAGTTAATGCATATGAAAATTATGCAATGTTTGTTACTGCAAGTGTAAAGTTAAAAGTGAAGCTGTCAAGACCGTCCGCATCAACAGTCTAAAAGTTTCATGAAAGAATTTCAGAAATAAGTAAGTTTTTTTAAAGACTTAAAGATTTTTTTTCAATAAAGCAAACATATCTCTATGTATTTGTTTTGTTTTGCTCCATTTGTTTTAAAAATTGAGGTGTGTGTGTGTGTGTGTGTGTGTGGGGGTGTGCGTGTGTGTGTGTGTGTGTGTGAAAGGCTTAACGACATCCACTTATCCAGTGTCAGGCGAGAAAGTTGCTAAATGGGACGGCAGTCATGGTTGACAAAAAGTCAGATGCTGCTTCAGAAAACCTGCTTTTCTACAACTTTGACACTTTTTTTGATTTCAGCTGGGAAACTATCTCAGACCTGAGAGGCCTTTATTTCCACTGAAGCCTCTGCTGGACCCCTGCTGCTCCTCCAGGACCCTTGTCCCCTGACCAGCACACACAAAAAAAGCCCCTTAAACGTTTGACTTTCTCACAGAAACAGCTTGCTAAATGGTATTTCTGTAATGGACTCCTGCTAGGGTTCATATGCGTTGTATAGCTACGTCGCACAAGTTGAGTCAACACAATTACCATGAGAAAGCTCCCAAAGAAATCCACCAAAAAGAGGGTTTTTTTGAATAAAATCTGAAACTATAGAATTCTTTGTTTTCCCATGAAAAAGATGAAAATCAAAGACATAGATGGTCATTTTTTTCTATTGCCAACGTGCTGCCGAGTGAATGTCTTATTTACATGCCAAAAGAAACGGCCGTCGTTCTGAAGGGATGGGAAATCGGGGGCCCTCCATTATGGCCGAGCAGGTTGGAGAGGCAGAGGCGGCGGCTGCAGCCTCCCTGCCAGGGAGCGGTTAACAAGGCCTCGGCTGAATTAGAGAATGGCAATGAGTTTTTAATTGGTGACACATTATATTTATCAAGCTGACAGCGGAGTGACTGCGCCGTAGCCTTTCTTGTTTTGTCCTTGTGTGCGCATTACTTCCCCCAAGTTGCCCCTGTATGATACCCCCCGTCTGCCGGGGTCCCTCGCATTTGAAGACAGAAGAAAAACATAATAATTGAGCATCAAGTTGAATGATAACACTGAATTATTCATCAGGGTTTCTTAAAAGTGCTGGATAAAACAACCCCACCCTCCCCTCTTCTAGTTTTTTTTTTTTTACAAAAGCTCCTTTTTGTCCCTCCGTCCAATCACACCAGTTTAGGGCTTCACATAAAAGCAAATCCTTTTCAGTCCATTTTGTCCGTCGTGACAGAAGTTCTGCTGCCGGGCTGGAAAAGCCATTAACAAGTGTTTAATATTTGGATGGGAGTGTTTGGTCACCTCTTGTATGGTGGTGTTGATGTGTGGGCTTACATGTATATTTAGCACTTTATAACTCTCTCCGTTGCTGTTTGATCATGTCACTATCATGTTTAAAATTCAATCAAGATTAAGGCTAACACAATCAATACTCTTAAGAAGCCATGGTGACGTTTTTACAGCCATGATAAAAGGGAAATGTGTAAAGTTTTATTTCTAGGGTAATACTAATTGTGGACACATCTTAGTTTTTTCTCTTTTTTTGAGTGTACTATATTTTGTAGGTTACCACATTTAATGTTTTTTTTCCCCTGGTGTTGTTTAAACTCATACAATTGTTTAAATATGCAGCAGAATTTTCTACACATACCTTCAGATGTACAGCCTATGAAAAAGCCTCAGAACGATCATTTCATGTCCATATTCTGCTGAAAAGCTGCTACATCTACTGTAAAGACTGTCAAAGAGAAAAAGAGAGAGGAGTCACAACTGATTTCAAACCATAAGTAGTAGTTATATGTGCTGTCAATTCTTACAGGGATGTAAACTGCTGGAAACATGATGTGAAAGGCTCCTACATGCAGCACTTTTACTCCACAGCTGTGCAATTCAAGGAGTCCATTTGTGTTAGCTGTTAGCAATTAATCATGCAGCTACCTTACTCTGTGTATGAACATGAGATTGATAGTACATTACTATTTTAGTACACCATAGTACAATACAATAGTGGCATTTGTAAAAAATGTGTTTAACAAGTTTTATTAGCCTCTATTAGCACCATTAGTATGCTAACTGTGATAGCTGCCTGTTCTTTTTTTTCTGTATTTCTATTCCTGTCAAAGCCTTCTGACAGGCTGCCAACATCCTTTAAGCTTGTGACGTAGTCCTAGATGATAAATATAACCTGAAAGCTCAAAACAAACTTTAGGTAATCAACTTAGCCTTCCTGTTGTCCCCTGAATCCACTTGTTGCTTCTCTAAAGAGCTCCAAAGGTTTCACCTAAGTTATTTTTGAGTTGAGAAGGAGAAAAGACAGAAAAAAAACATTTTGAGCACTTAAAGTTGTGCTGGACTGTTAGAATAATTTTATCTCCACAGAAGGTGATGATGGGCATCAGAGTAGCAGGAAAACTAACAGGTATCTGCAAAAAGCTCTATCCATTTAGATTTAATGCCAAAAAACAAAACAATTACCCACAAATAATTATTTTAAAGTCAACCAAAAGCTAACCTGTGGAAAAATAAGACCATCGAGTCTGAGTATTGGGTCCAGGACTGATACCGGTCTCTGGTGTTTGCTAACTTTTAGATCATGGCTACGTTTTTAAGAAATTCATAATTACAATGTTGACTCATGGTGATTGTTTAAGTGAACTTGAGTTTAGATTTGTAAACAAAATTAGAGCGTGGAAAAGAACAGATTAATTTTGCTTGAACCGACAGCGTGGGAAAGGTTTTTTTTATGGCTATATGGCAACAGTACGTTAGCCATATTTCAACAGAGATGCCAATCTTAGTTAGGTGTATAAAGTACCTCACATACAAGATTGGATGATTATTTAAAAGCATTGTGATTAAAAATGGACTCATTTTGTGAGTTTGTTCAACTTTAATATTCAAATGTAAAGCAGGTAGAAAGCATCTTCTGGAACATTACCTTCTGTAACAAGATCTGAAATACAACCAGAGTTATCCAAAAAAGACATTTTAACAGCAAAATGTTGTCATAGAAATATGCAGAAACAGTTTAATTCAACTTTAATGTGTCCTTAATGCCTGGAACCAACCTACTGATTTCTGCTCCATTATAACAAATCAAATTCAGAAGCTTAGCGCGATGGAAGAAAGACGGCTCCATTGTTTGGCATTAAACAGTGCTTGTTTGTGTGCAACAGCAGGTCCCCAGAAGTTTCAGAAGAAACCTTTTGTCGTCTTCGGGGCGTAACTACAGCAGACTGGAGGTCCTGGCGATGCTCTTCAAATGGCGGTGAAAGAGGGAGTTTGGGGCGAAGGAGGCCTAATGAAATATTTAAGATTTAGGCTAAATAGGAACTCTGAAAAACTTCTCAACAAAAGGGGTCGGCCGAGGGCCCCCATTGTCCCTGGGACCCGGCGGAAGCAGGGGCCAGGCGGCTACAGATGTGAGGGGAGTCCGTATTGAGTCGGGACGTGTAGGCTCTGCTCACAGCTGTGTTGCCGCGCTCCCGCCCCAGCCACCAGCCCCCTGCCTTTGTCCGCCTTTGTGAGGGTCGATTTTACACCGAGCTGATTGCACGGCAACGGCTTTGTGTCAGCAACAAGAAGGCCCGGCCCATTGCTGACCATCGGCCGTCGCTCCCGCAGCATCGCAGGTTCACACATTCATCCAGATCCCGTCAGGCCGTGGGTTCCTCGGAGCTCCTTATTATCTCAGGATGACAAGGTGATGAATCCCGTTTGTGCCAGCTGATATGAGCTGGCTGAGAGAGTGGAAGGTATGGGATGGAGAGACGGGGGTCGGGGGGGGGGGGTCTTCTCTTAAAGGATCTGCCTGTTTAGCACTTAATAGCGTTTGATTAATGGAGAGCCCATTCCTGCAAACATATGTCATTCTCTGGAGCCAAAACAAGAGGACGGCATTTACTCATTTCTTGAATAATGATGTCACAAGGTCACAGTGAGCAGTTCATGCTCAGAATGGGCAAAGTTAGTCTTTTCCTTTGGTTAAAAAAAAAGAAGAAAGGAAAACATCTGGTGAGAAAACTTCTTAATGCTTGGATTTAGTTAGAAAAACAACAACTTTGATTTGACTTTCAAACAGATTCTACATTAAACAGATTTATTTAATCACAGCACATTCAGGCATAACTACAAACATGAGATGAGAGCGAAGTGATTCCAATTTGATCCTTCATCTGTGTAAAATATGCACCAACAGGCATTAGAGGAGTGGTCTGAAACTTTTACATTTGTCCCTTGTCCTACACACTTGAATTAAATGGCTAAACTGCCTCATTAGCATAAAGTCAAGCTCTGCTAATGAGCTAATATTAGAGCCAGGTGTGTTGAAGCAGAAAGACATCTAAATGGTGCAGGAGACCGACCCTGGAGGGCTGGAGTTTGAGACCGTTGCATTAGCACCTTCACTGGTTGATTTAAGGTGAATTAGCAGCAAGAGGAAAAGTTATTCATGCCTTGGGGAAACGTGGAAATATTTAAGTATTAAAAAAAAATCACATTAAGTTGGTTCCTTCATGTAATACAAATGTTCCTTTAAGGATGTAAGATTTTTTATTTTGATCCCTCTAATTAGAGCAAGACTCAAACCTTTGTATTTAAATCCTCTGGTGTCAGTCGGAGCCAAAAAAGCAAGTTCAGGCCTGAGCACAAAAAAAGGGCACAGTAGCTAAACACCAGCCTTAACCCATGACTCACTACTTCTAGGCTAAAGTCTTTTTAAAGACTAATGTGAATAACAATGTAGACATGCCCTGAGGGGGAATGATTGAGTCAGGGACTTAGAATAATGCCGCTTATTTGAAACAAATCAGGGGATATCTTAGACCAGGGGTGGGCAATCCTGGTCCTCGAGGGCCGGTCTCCTGTAACTCTTAGGTTTCCCTGGTCCAACACGCTTGAATCAAGAGTCCTGCTATAACGACCTCATTATTTGACTAAGGTGTGTTGAAGCAGAGATGCACCTAAATGTTGCAGGAGACCGGCCCTCGAGGCCTGGAGTTGCCCACCCCTGTCTTAGACACTAAGGCAAAGCCTTTAATTGCTTCTGCAGGCATCTCCTGAATCTTAGGGTGCAGCTATCTTGACACCGATGGGAAGATTCTCTATTGTGCTCAATTGTGATTCAGTATTTGTCAATCATTATTTTTACAATTTCATCTTCATTCCTCCCAGACGTGACGAAATCCCTTTTCGAGTCGTTAGCATTCTGCAACAACCATTAAATGTCTTGTATGAAATAATACCAACTTATTAAGGTATTCATAAAACAGTCACAGCCAAAAGGTCCTCTGACTCAGTTTCTGTTCAGATCTGCGCTGCCAGACTTTCAAATACTCACTCAACAGGGATTCCTAATCGGCCCTAATAGGTCTGAAGCTGGTTGAGCGAGTCGGACTGCACAGGGAGCCTGACAGAAACCAGACGTGAGGATAACTAACCTGTTAGTCTCCTTCCTATTTAATCAGGGGGTAGCCAACCACACTTCTCTCAGAGTTTGTCTCTCTCTTTCCGTTCTTCCCAAAGACCTGTCAGGTTTAATGGCCTGTTGGCTGAGTGGGCTTCTGTGGCCCCGCTTTTAAAGAAGGCCCAAAGAAGAAAGACGCATGGTCAGCTAATGAAGCTTAATATTCTTTAAAAAGGTTTGGGGAGGGGGCGGGGGTGGCAATTAGGAGAGTGTTTCCCATGGTTCTCCCCCCAGCGGTTCGCGGTCGCCGGTGCATCAGCTTGTCTGTTTGATGGCGTCTGAATGTGTCTTATTGATGGGGGTCAGAGCTTAGAGGGGAGCTGTGTGAGGGGAGGAGAATGAAAAGAGGATCCCACACTGCAGCCTCAGTGCGACTCAGACGCACACAAATAACCACTAGCAGCTCTTCCACTTGTCTGCCTGAATCATATTCAACAGAATTGAATGACTCCCTGAGTGCTGCATGACCTCTCGCGGCGATTCACACGTTCTTCTAATTTTATTTTATCCCCTCTCTCCCCCCCCCCTCATGTTTTGATCCAGTGATTACAGACTGCTGAAAACTATCCTGGGGCCATTTACCTAAAGCCGCCCATCTCCCCCGAAAAAAGCAAAACCGCTTGGTGTGAAGATCTTGATACACATGCATGTGTCCTCACACGGTGCCATGTGGGTCACCTTGCGGGAAGAGCAACGCTCTGGTAAGCGATCGCTGTGCAGATGCCACATGTGTGAACTCGTCGGGTCACGACCTCGAAAGCAGAACTGCGCGATGCCATGCTGCGCGCAGAGAAGCCGCAGGTTTCTGACAGCAAAACGGAAACGAAAAGGCGGCCGAGCAAAATATCAACATTAGAGCCCGCCATTGTGCGAACGCACCTGTGAGAACCGTGTCGCCATGACAACTTGCATTGGGTTGTTGTCTTTGAAGAGGTGTATTTCTGCTCTTTCTTAATAATGACAGCATAAAAACTTATAAACATAATTGCATGCAATTTACAGAGTAAGGGAAGTGGTTTAGCACTAACCACTTTCCTGTTTGTGTAGGTATTTACAGAAACATACCAATTTCCAGGTACCCATATAGCTTACCAAAGCACTGCTTCATTTCACCTGCAAGCCAAATCAGGTGAAAAGCTGCTGTTTAATGTACACATGCCTGCATTTACTATATCCATCTTCTAAACCCTCCTGGTCCTTGCAGAGTTGCCAGGGGGGTCAACGCATAACATCAGTCACTGGGTGGGCGGGACAAGCAACACATTGACACACAACTAAGAGTATTTGAGAGTTGTCAATTATCCTGCAAGTTCTTGAACTGTGGGAGGAAGTCGGACCTTGCTGCATGGTAACAACATTGCCACTAAGAAGCCCTCCGTTATATTTAATTTAGACAACAAAATTGTCAAAATATGCAATTTGTTGTTTATTATACAACAGCATGCTAAAATAGTATGGACAGGTTTGTTGGTATCCCTAAAGAGACAATTGTCCTTGCATTTTATAGTCATGTTACAAACTCAATATTCGACTTCGATTAGTATTGCTGGAAACCTTCAAGCTCGTCATCATCCAATCTATTTAAAGCTGAAGTATGTAACTTTTAGAAACACTATGTTCATGTTGTGACAGTTTAACAAATAACCTGAGAACAAAAATCCAGCTCATGTGCAGACATACAGCACTACATCAGTGTTTTGGTTTTGCTGCAGATTTTCACTTGGATTTAGTTGCAGACTTTGACAGAGACTTTTAAACATCCAGCTGGAAACTAGTCATCCATCCATGTCTCAAGTGGTTCTTTTCCAGGATTTGTACTGTATTTAGCTTCCGCCAATATTCCCATCAACTCTGACCGGCTTGTTTGTCCTTGCTGAAGAAAGGCTTCAACACAGCATCATGCTGCCACCGCCATACATCACATTGGGGGATGCTGTCATATCGCCTAACCTTGCTTTAAACTTCTCCACAACTTTCTACCTCATGTGTCTGGTGAGTTATTTGGTCTTCTTGGTTCTGTTTGTTCACCAATGTTCTCCAGAAGAGGGATTCACAGAACAGCTGGATTCATAGCGACATTATTTTAGACACAGGACTTTATGCAGTTTGACTGGATTTGAAGAGAAAAGACAGCTGGGTACAAATTAATGCCTGACGTTGCATCTTCTTCCTTTAAACTTCACAATTATGAGTTACATTTTGTTGATTGATCACGTAAAAACCAAGTAACATACATCAGTTTATAGTGGAAGAGATCTTTGTTAAATTGCACAATATATTTGCAAGACAAATACCCAAAATATCAGACAATTTCAATTTTCCAAGTTGTTACGTCTGGTACCGAGTTGTATGCCATAAAGTGTTGTGGCGGCATGTCGAGATGCTTATCTATAGGTTAGTCCAGCAACGTCTGAATCGGGCCGTGCAGGGGCAATTAGGGATGTGTTTTGGGTCAAGGGGAGAGCACGGGTTTTGTTTGCAACCAGCTCATGACTGAATGGACATGTATAGGTGCATGAAGGAAAAGGAGCCAATTAAGGGAGGGCCGGGTTGATTTTTTTGTCCTATGTTGTAATTAGTGACAATCTCTAAAAAAAAAAAAAAAAAGAAAAAACTTCAAGTATCATTTAGGTTGTTTTGTTGGCCATATCATTAAGACCAAATGTTCCACCCAGGTGCTCCCTGTCTGAATATGTCCATGTGAGGAAAAACTGCAGCCCACAATCTCTCAAGCCCTTCCCGTCTCATGTGGGGACGCCCAGAGTGGAGTCCTCAAATTGTCCCGGTCCAGCCAGCTTTAACAATAAACGATATGCTTTATGTAGGGAGAGGACGAGGACTCTATGTGCAACCGGGATACAACACAGAGTCCGTTCACGAAGAGTAATTATTTGAGTTCCTCTGAAGCTTTCAAAGGCACTCGAGGGCTTTGGTCCCCTTTGATGCCGCGGAGCCAGGAAATGAATCACACGCCGTGGTTTTGTGCAGCCTCCCTCACACACCAGAGCCAATAAATTAAACAATTTCCGACTCTCTGAAATAAAAGTTATTTGTTGTATTGCGTATGAACCCGATTTCCTGGTGTGTTTCTGCTTGTCGCTCGCTGTCGACGAATCTACAGTATTTCACAGACGGGGAAATCCCCTGCTGTGTCAAGTGATTTGATGACTCTCCCCAAACCAGAGCAGACCAAACAGGAACCATAGGCATGCATAGCCGACCAATTAATCGGACACCGTGACCCCATAAAATCCCCTCCCTATGACATACACGCATTCAAGCGTACACACACACACACACACACACGCACGCACACACCCTGCTTCCTGACTCTGGGAAACCCGGAGTCCGGCAGCTGCTGTCGGAGTGGGCGGTGCAGAGAAGGATAAACGAGGGGCATGGGAAGGATTCGAGTGTGCCATGTTAATAACTCACCCATGATCACTTTGTCATTAATGTGCCACCACGCTCCTGGCATCTGACCCAGGCATGCATTCCTACTGTAACGGCCAGCAGCTGGAGCGAGGTTTCCTGGAGGACAGCTGAGAGCGAGGAGGAGTGAGAGCAGCATCAGAGCTGCCGTCATCCTGCTGGTAGTCACACTCAACAGTCATCCAAACAGTGAAATGATTCCCCTAGTGTATTTACATAGATTAAAACAAGACGTAAAGGTGGCTATTTTAAGTAAATTGACGTATTACAGTTCGTCTATTAGGATAAAAATACCAAGTTGAGTTATTTAAAGGGGCAGAATTATGCTTTTTCCAGGAATGTGGTGCCACTTTACAGCACAATCAAGTACTAGTTGCTAGAAAAATGCAGTATATGTGAAACAGAAAGAAATTTGACTTTACATTTTAACACCTTGAAATTGGAGCTGTCTCTTAAGGAAGCTCCTGCTCTTTCTGACACGCCGCCTTTCGCAAGTCACCGCAGCAACATTCCTCCACTAACCCATTACAGCCGTTCTTAGGAGCATTGGACCGAGAAGTAGTTTGTAGCATAAGCTCAGCAGACGTGTTTGCTGGGTGAGCCGAGGTGGAGGGATTAAATAAATGAGTAATCAACAGGCTTCTGCAATCATTTAAATAAGCTGAGGAAGGACACGTTTAAAACATGCAGGACAGTGGATCCTGATGACCTGGGCTGGGGATCGCTGCTTTTATAGTATTAGTTTGAGGTACTGAAGAATCACTGCAGTTTTTATTTCAAACACTAGATAACATAGCAGATAAAATTGTTTGTAGAAGAAGATATACAACTCTAGCTACACAATTTGACTGTGTAGGATTGACTTTTTGTCATGATTTGTGGTGTAGTTGGTGAGGGTAGACGCAGTGGACCCAGGTAGTTGAGTAAATGATAGTTTAACGATGAAATACACAAAAGTCCAGGCAGCACATGTGAGCAGAGGCAAGGAGCTCAAACACTGGTAGCAGCTTGAAAACAGGACAAAGACAACAACATGTGACACGACAGAACAGATGAGGAAACACAGACACAAGTGGCATTAAATACACAAGGAAGTAATCAAGGAAACAGCACACAGCTGGGATCAATCAAGGGGAAGACGGGACAACACAGAGACTCAGCTGAACACAGAAATCTAAATAAGCACACAGAAAACCCAAATCCTCACACTTTTAGCTGGCTTTTAGCATGTGTAACATGCAATATTCCTACAGCGTGAAAATGGACGTGCTTCGAGACAGTTTTCTTGTTTCATTTTTTTTTATCATGCACAAAAAATTGCTAAAATGAGGCTGTGCACGACAATACTAACGCTAGAGTTTCAGTCAAGCAGTGACATTCGTGTGACAGCGAATAAAAAATTCAGTCAACGTGTAAGTGCTATAGTACAGTTTTGCAAGCCATTTGCAAGAAAACAAACTGATTGTTACAAAATACTAAGCTTACTTGTGTTGATTATTATTGTAATTAGAATATTAGTAATTTTAATACCTGCATGACCTAATGTGTTCCTGAGACATCATGGGTGCAGGACAAAGTTTACCTTTGAAATCACAGTAAGTTGTGACAATGCAACAAGTTCACGTCTGGGTAAAGATTCACATTCCAACAGAAAGAAAAAAAAAAAACAGCAAAGATTTTTATTTTGTCCAAGAAAACCCTTTGTCCACAAACCTACAGCCTAGAAAACCGGCCCAAAGTATATAAAAGTCCAATAGTGGTTGAGCTAGTTTTCCTGCAGTGTATATGTTCCAAAGCGCCGTCTCTCGGTACGCATGTGTACATAAGGAGTGGGGGCCGACACGCAGACCTCCACCTTGGCTGACGACCAGTGGCCGGAGCAGCGTTGGCAGAAAGATCGTGAGAAACAGGGGGGCGACACCCAAATGTCATCACAGCTGCAAAACTGCTGAGCACAAAAAGGGCAAATTACAGAAATATGCACCCGGAGGCTTCCCGACAATGAAAACAGAGGCGCGTTTGAGCGGCTGCCGCATGAGTTAGGCGGAGAAGTGGAAGTTGTTCTCCTTTATGTTTTGTGGGATTCACTTTGAGGAAGAAAGCCCAGAACCCACAGCTGCTGGCAGACTTCAGGGAGCAGCACCGGGAGCAGTGTGGGAAATCAGACGGGCTCGGGCTTGCTTGTGTCATGTTCCTGTTGTTCGTCAAGCCCGGTGCCCAATGAATGGGGCTGTTCGCACACTGTGAATGAAGGAGGGTCATGCTGATTTATGCAGGCAGTCATCCTAATAACATGGGTGCTTTGATTCCCAGTGCATCTTAACCGCTGGTGTTTCCATACTAATGAAAGCAGCAGCTATCAAAGTGCCGTTTCGCCTTGTGGTTGAACCTACAATCATGTTTGCACATCGACTCGGGCTGGAAAACTTTGAGGTGTTTGGAGTGCATGTAGAGTCCAAACACCTTCATATTAAAACAAGACTCTTAATGCCTACAGTTCTAACCGGCTCACTCTTTGTGAAAACAAATTGCACATTATTGTTTGGCAAAAGTAACAAGCAGTTATTGCAACTTACAGGCATTTCATAGTTATCAAAATTATATTCGGCTGTTTTTTTTTTAAGCGCATTGGGCTCATTTTGATAAAATGAAACAATAAAATCAATATTATTTTAACTTTTCCTTTATTCATATCATTCATCATCTCATTTTTATCAAGAGAAAGATGAAAGTGGCACCATTCGATTCCTACTTCATCAGTGGTTTTATTTCAATTTCACGTAAAATTGAAATAAAAATCCATTTTAGGCAGAGCATAAAAGACTGAGACACATTCACTTGTGAAAATATCCTTCTTACATTGTTTCACATTTTGTCTCATAGTTACAAGTACCTACGTGTTTTATTTAAGTCGTATGCAACAGACCAACAGAACTTGGTGAAAAATTGTGAAAAAAGAATGACGATGATTCAGGAGTTCACGTTTTCTCACAAATTAAAATCACAAATGTTGCTTGCATGTGTTATCATCCCCAGTCACTTTGATGCTTTAGACAAAATCCAGTCCAAATAATTATCAAATAAAAACATGTAGGTTGGAACATTATGGTGGCAGCTGTTGTTCCACTCCCTTGAAGGACAGTGAAGAAACTCAGAGCTGATGGGAAAATGGGTGAAACGACAGAACATACAGGACTGGAGAAAACCTGTTGACGGCAGCAAACAGCAACCGTAACCCTCTGCACTGGAATGATTTAGAGCAAACCTTATTTTTTTATCAGAATCTCCAAAGAAGTTGGAGCCACTTGATGTGTAAAGCTGGTGGAGACAAACCTCAAAAGACCTGCAGGTGTGAAAAGAGGCACTAAACGTATCGAAGGTGGCAGAATTTAGCTGTTCGTGTTACTTTTTCAATTCATTAATTTTTTTCTGATTTCCGGTTTCTGATTGTTAAAAAAAAAATCTAATCATGAATCGCTTTCTCTTACATATTCAACCAAAACAAAAATACATATCATACCTTCTACTTACTTGTTTGACTCTTCAATGCATAAAGTTATGGCTAGTTTGACTTTAAAAATAGACTCCGAAAGGTATAAAAAAAAAAAAAACTACTTTTAATTTCCGTGATGTGTCGCAAGAGATAGAAATCTCAAATACTTCTTTGGCTACCGTACATAATCTCTCAAAGATCCTCCCTTTCAAAGAAAAAACAGACATGTGTGTATGCTTACACATACACAAGATGTGTGTCTGCAGATTTGTGTGCACAACTTTACAGTAGCAATACAACTCCTGGTTTATTTGTGTCTTTGAGAGCAATGGGGAAAAAAAAAACATCTGAGGAGAGCAGGAGCAGGTCAGCTGGGTCCAGGTCGACCGGCGGTCCGGGGTGGGTTTTTCGGGCTGGGAGCGAGTTCGCTGTGTGAGCTTAAGGAAGTGGATGAAGAAAAGGAGTGTGCAGGGGAGCAGCAGAGAGGCCTCTGTGCTTGTTCCTTTCAAGGTGTGTTATTTGTTCAAGGCTGTCCAAACATTTACAGAGCGCTGGCAGCCCTGGAATGCAGAGGCAGGGCCGAGAGCGAGAGCAGCAGCCGTGGGAAACCGCTGCTCTCCTCAACCTCTGCAGGCTCGTTCCCCCTCAGGCAGAGTGTCAACACAGACAGTGCCAGAGATGTGTGGGCCTGATAGTGACAGCTCCCGTCAGCAGCAATGCACGTAGACACACACACACACACGCTTGCGCAGAGACACACGCGCGCCCGTGCTGTTCCAGCAGGCACGCAGCCGGGCCCATTGCCTCGCTTGCCGACTGACACACATTAACTGACAGAGGCAGAAGCCAAACCCACACATACACATGCACAGAATATTTCATGTACACACCCACTCACAAATTCACATACATTACTGTTTACACCTTAGAGAGGAAATAGTTTTCGTTCAGATTTGAATTCCGGCAACTTTTCTTTGAGCAAAACAAAAATATTCTAAGGCATCAGAATCCAGTGACAATGCTACGACATCTATCATGAGCTGCTAGATGAGATTATATATTCTGAGTCAGAATATATAAGCGTACTGTCTTGGCTGGCAAAGCACAACGTAAACGTTTCGGTGTGCACGTTTGAGCGACGGCGAGGACGATTCCAGGTGAGGACGTTCCCGTGGCGACCATGGGAAACATGCCCTCTTGAAAGCCGTACCAGGAAGTCAGCTGTCACAGTGCGCCGCCGAAGTGATATCCTGTGATAAGAGCTGATTTCAGGAAGCCACTCAGAGGTTCATGGCATGCCCGGGTGCAGAGCGAGTTCACTGATATCTCGGCGTATCTGCTCTAAATTCAGACACAAACACCAGCCTCGGCGGAGATAATGCATGACTGACTTGTTGAACCTCAAGCACATTTCCTAGAAGTATTTGGAAATTTGAGAATATGGATTAAAAAAAAAAAAAAAAAAAAAACACAACTCTTTTGTTAGGAGGAACTTGTCAAACAGAAGGTTCCTAACAATGGGACAAAGTTTTACACTAACAAAATAAGTCAACACAAAGAAAAAAAAACAAAAAACTTTTGTTAAATTTAGTTTTTTTTTTTTTTTTTTTACATATTGTCGTCTTTAAGCTAAAATTCTGGTGTTTTATTTGGGTATCATGTGACAGAAAAACACAAAGTAGTGCATAATTGTGAAGTGGAAAGAGAATGATTCATGATTGTAAACTCTTTTTCACAAAAGAACCCCTGAAACACATTAGTATTCAAGATTCAACACTGTAGACTCCACTTTTTGAACAAGTATGCTGCAAGTATTTTTGTATTTCTCCACCAGTTTTGCATTTGAAGCTGAAAACTTTGCATTCGACTCTTTTATGAAGGTCAAGTTCACAGAGTTCAACACTTATTGTCCTGTCAGCAGGTTGACCCACCAGAGCTTTGGATCTCTGCAGCTCCTCCAGTCTCACCATGGCAACCTCACAATGGTCTCCCTGCTCATTCTGCCAGCTAAGGGGGACGGTTATGTCTGAATGAATGTCATTTAATGCACTAAGGGCTTGAAGCAGCTTTCAATATCATAGATTATGAATAACAACTACATCAACAGATTGCTCCTTAACTAATTTAAAAAAAAAACTGCTTGTCTTCCTACAGAGGAGATCAGAAAATGTAAAGAAACAAAAACAATGTTGTTCGGGTTCCCATACACCGAATACACATACACGTGTTTCTACATTCTAGTTTGAGAAGATGTATATGAAACAATGAGCCTAAGGCTGTTCCAGTTGGTGACAATCAGAAAATGCTCTGCTGCGCCTAAAACCTGCAGAAAACAGACGATGAAGACGCGTCCAGAAAATGGGCCTGGAGTTTTTTTTGGAGGAAATTCCAACTGTTTTCTGTTTATACAGGAAACAAGAAATGAGGTTAAAAAAATAAAAAAAAGCAACTCCTTGTAAACATGACATGCACTAAACAAATCAGCTTGAAAAAAACTGAAAAAATATCATTGAGGCTTGTGATTGTGGGAACCACCATCATTTGATTAAAAAGGCTCATTTGCCTATGTATTGGCAAAATACCCTGTGTTTGTGTACACATGACTCCAGGCTGATGAAGCAGCTGCTGAACACAAAGAGAAACTGGGCGCAACCACACACACACACACACACACACAGTCAGGCTGAGCTACACCTTACAAGTGTGATACTCATTGCATCTGACGGTATGATAAAGCTGAGCGAAACTTTCTCATCCTCCTCCTCTTTGAACGTCTCTTTGTCCTCGTGTCTGGCACACACTTCCCTGCGCTCCCTCTGCCCTGCAGCTCTCTACACCTGCCTACACCGCCGCAGGAGTGTCATGTTTCAGCAATGAGGCAACTTTGCACCAATGAGCTGCGGTGAGAACGGTTAGGGAGCGTGGTGGGAACTCTCCTCCCATCACTTGCCTCTCTCTACCTGGGAACCGAGGCGGCCTCAGGGAGGGGCCGCCCGCTGTCTGAATGAGCGGCAAACAAACAAAAAAAAACTCTCACCAACAGGTGAGTTACACGAGTCCATGTTGGTTTTGCTCCTGTCTATTCATTTTCAGCCCCCCCTCCCCTCTCTGCCTCCCTGCCGTCTTTGTTTTTCATTCATGGCTGGCGTGCTGCTTTGCATTTTGGCAGGAGGGAGAAAAAGGACACAGAGAAACAAAACAGTCAAAGTGTGGGAACTTTTGCCTGCTCTGTTTTTCTCTCTCTCTCGTGAGCTTTTATCAGCATTAACTCTGCTTGCACAGGTATTTGTGCACCTGTGGTACCGGATTAGTGGGTCGGCTCCTTCATTGTTTGCAGAAAAAGGCACTGTGAATATTTTTTTTTCTCACAGGTTTCTGCCTGAAGACACATGTAATCCCGTGCTGAACAGCTGTCAAAGCTTAGATTTTTAAAGCAAACTGTGCTCCTGATTCACCCAGAGCATCAAAGCACGAATCGAGGAAGTGCTTATGGGCACCCAGTGTGTTCATTGTTGAAAAAAAATTTATTGCATTATGACTAAACACATAATGATCTCGGTCCCACCACAGGTTGCTCTTTATGATCCTTTAAAAGACGTTTTTCCCTCACAAATTATCTTGTCTTTTAGTTGCAGCTATCAATACCTCATACAATGCCTCCGTTAGGAAGGAAAAGAGCAAGCCCTTGGCGAAACAACATCCGGCTTTTAGTCTACGCAGGTTATTACATGTAATGTATGTCAGTAGCAGCCAGTGTGTGTGTGCAGTCAATCAAATTGGAACAAGAGCATCTGTAACTGGACTTTGACTTTAACACGTGACTATGACGTGATCTAAACCCATGATTCTCAAACTGTGATTTAAATGCGTCTGATAGTTCCCGAGCTAATTTTAGAAATAGTCAGAAGAACTCTGGGGTTAGAGTGAAATCTGATCGAATTAGCAAGAGCAGCCAGAACAATCAATTTATCTTTGCTTTATCAGAAACATCTTTAAAAAAAAAATAAGTAAAGTGGAGAAAGTTCTCCCAGAACAATCTGAATTTCATGACGTTGAACGTCTCTGATGGTACTTTGAAAACTTGGGTTTTACTGAAGTGATACCTTTTCTGAACCATTTGGCTCAAACTCCCCTTGCTGTATAACATGTTTTATCTCATGTGGAACAATGAGTTCAGAATATTACGCAATCCGAGATTTCCACCACACAATGCATTTCGAATGGGTGCCAAAAAGGCACTTGTGAATTTTTGGTACATTCACAATCTTAGCTACATTTGCCTGTCCTGTAAAGACCCGGAGGTCACTATATCCAGGATCCTCGTACATTTTTTTTTACATGTCTCTGCAAAATGATACAAAATCACTGTGTGCACACATTACAAAGGTAGCCCACACCATTACAGATCATAAAACAATATAACAAAAAATAATAACATTGTCTGATATATTTGAGGTTAGATATATGTTCTGGTAAACACAAGAACAATTAACTGATGAGCTTTGTTTTTTTAACAGAGACGATGTATATCCTAGAAGCAGCAGAACAACCTATAAAGTTGGGATAGGAGTAATTTTCTAATTGCCTAAAATATTCAACGTGATATGTTAAATAAACTGCAGTTATGGTTTTATGTCAGTAAGCGGGAGAGCTGCGTTGTATAGTTGGATTGGATAATAAAAAGAAACATGGGCGGCAGGAGTGTCATTGGATTAAATCCCAGCAGGGATTTTTCTTATGGGTTCTGTCCTTGAACTCCGACTTCCTCCAACAGTCAAAAATCATCCAGGTTAGAATAAACTGGCCTTGCTAAAAGTGTCCTTTATGTTTCGTATGTCTTGACAACATGGCGGGACAACACCAACACAAAATCACAATCACACAAGCAAAAAGACCCTTTATGTCAGGAGCATGGGGAGAAACAGGTTCTACAGAATGTTTAACTGCATTCTACAACTTCACCACTAGGTGTCATTAAATTCCTTGAGTCATTTAAATTATGCTCAAAGCTATTTTTAGCTAGTCATACTGAAACAAATGTTTCATGCAAATGTCTAAGTTGAAAATTATCATCAACTAAAAGAGTGAATAACATTTACTGAACATTAATACTCTCCCAGATTGTTTAGCCAGAAGAGAGACGTGTGTATTGTTGTGTGTGTCTTGAAATAAACTCTTCATTTTTCCCCAACCCTACAACTGTAACTTGTAACAGGCCTGACAACAAGGTGTGGACGAATCCTCCGTCCTCCTTTACTGCTGGACCATCAATTTGACAGCTTAATAAAAAAAAGTAAATAGCTGATGTTGCACTTCATTTAAAACTCCGTGCCCTTCACACCACCTCCTGCCTCTGCCATTGTCACCCACTGGGGCATTGTTGAGAGGTTCATGTAGACCATAAACCAAAACTACAACAATAATAGGCGGGCAGCTGTTTCCTGGGCAAGCAGCAACAGGTGCTTTCTCATGATGTCACTTTGTAAAAGTAGCTAAAGTTACAAGATGACTGAGGTTGTCTCAGTTTACAGCTTTTCAGCTGGACTAAATGAAGTAGGGCCAATTTGTTTTCTAGCAAAACTGTTGGCAAAAAAAACAGGAGAACGCGGTTTTCACGAGAGCCGAGATGAAAGTGAAAGCCTGTCAAATGAGTTCATTTGTCCAGAGTGGGGAGGATGTCCGCTGTTCGGGGGATCATTCACAGAGAGGTGTGAGGATCGGGGGTTTTGTCCCGCGGCGTCCAGACGCAGGATCACAGCTTTATCCCAAAACTGCCTGATTTGCGTTAATCCTTTTCAATGAGAACTGTTCCCTTATTTCTGTGGCATCTTCTTTTTATTTATTTGAAAATATTTCCTATTTGTGTCTTTTTCTGTTCCGCTGTTTTGCTGGTTTGCATCAGTAGCAGTGAAGTCTAACAGTGGGATCCCCCTAGTTTAAATTGCTTTCAGCTTGCTTTTCTTTGACTTTTTTGACCACTCTCTTCCCCTCTTTTGTTCGTCACCTTTTTACAGCAGCTCTACACGGGAGAGGAAGATGTTTGTCCATGCTCTCGACAGAAGACAGCCGGTTAAAGACAATCACAATGAGCAAATATTATCTAGAGGTTGTGTGCCGTGACCGCATGCATCTTCCTTCCTTTTTTGAATTTCCTTGACATGTGCACTCTCACCGTGGTGGCAGAGGCCTTTCTCTGAAGTCAGTGTGGCTTTGACAGGAGCTACTACCAGCACTAGAGTCAAACTCAATTCTCACAATTTATAGCAATTTCACTATGCAATGAGAGCAAGGTTCTACTGCAACTTCTGCACTTATTCAGTCGTTTAAGATGTCACGCTGCGAAAAAAAAAAAGGTTTCTATGAATCTCCCGACTTTATTTTGAGATTTTTAAAACTGAAGTTAAAAGTGGTACAGTCATTGTAGCACTCTCAAGTTCTCTAAAAAATAAACGCAACTTGGGCATTTCTAAAATTCATATCTTACAGTTTTACAGCGATTTCTACATAGCAATCCATGATTGCCTGTTTCTCTGGGGTGTAAATATGATGTCGCACAAAGTCAGTCCAGAAGTGATTAAGAAGACGTTTCACACATGAAGACGTGTGTGAACTTCTTTGAGTGAGCAGCTGACTAACGATGACGCAGACATGTGTTATCATTGGCAGCCATTTTGCTTTGTGAGGAAGTTTATGTGTTCATTTCACATATACTTGGCAATTCATTTTTATGTCATATCTTTATGTGTGCAGGCTTCATTATTTATTTCCACATGCTAACGTAAACAAACGAAGTTGAGTGGCCTGGAGCAGCAGTGGTATTTGCAGCATATTTTGAAACTATCTCCTTTTTCATTAAAAATCTAACAGGAACAGGTTGGAAAATGTTCTTCATTGTTACTTGTGGAGTTGAACGGAGCTGTTTAGGCGGCCATCTTGAAACACAACACTCCTTCCTACTTAATGTTCATTTACTGGGTAACAGGACAGATTAGTTCCTCTATTAGGGGAGTTGTAACATGTTTGTTTGCCTGACGTGGATTTGAATCAACGGGTTGCTGCTTCGGCATCAGATGCGATAGTTACTGATCAGTTTATGTGTATTTATATTATTCCTAAATGCTCTGACACAAAACTGGCATAAAAACATTTCAGCAAACCAAAGAACAAGCAAAGTAAAATTAAATAATCTTGCTGATGGAAATGAAAAGAAAAATAATAATCACAACTCCTTCATACGTCTCGCTGAGCTAGCAAGCGTTTAAAAATATACTTTTGAAACCTTCATTTTATTTTCTCATTTATATTTGTTTTATGTTGAAAAATAAATATCTGGGAGAAAACCTTGCAAGCTAAAACGCTGCGTCCTTTTATGTTCTTCATTGTTGCTCCTGTCCCTCCCTGTTTCCATGAGGAGGAAGTGGCTGGTTGAACCAACACAAAAGTCTACCACCCTATAAAGTTAAAGTTAGGGTTAAGCGGGAGGGGGAGAAAGCAAACAGGGAAAAGGGAGGGAAACAATCCAGAATAAGAAGTTTATGGCTTGGCATTGATTAAAATAAAGAATAGTTTTTTTCCTGAAGGAAACCAAATAGAGCCGAGAAGAGGAAGGACACTGTAAAACAGCTGTCCCTTACTTTTACCATTCTGAACAACATGCATGGAAAATCTGCATTTGTAAAGATCATAGGATGTATAAGATGCAAAGAAGCAGTTCTAAAAGCAAACGGTTGCTGCTGCTTGACTTTTATAAAACCTAAAAATAGTCCAATAAATTGGTTTCATTATTTTGTAGATGCAATCCTTTAGCTCGGCCACTTTTAAGCCAGATCAGATCCACTATCTCTAGGTTTTGCTCGGTGAATCTCCTGCTGGAAGCTGGTCTCTAAGACAAAGCCCTGTTTACACTAATGGCTCACTAGGCTCTTTGCCATAGAAACAAATAGCAGTAGGGGGATGTCAATAGAATTTAACATTTTGACATTTTTCCTCCGGCTCTCAAAACCAATATTGACCAGGCTCCCCTGCATGACTCTCTTTAGTGGAGAACCTCGGCATACAAATCAAGCCGATGCGGCCAGAGCCGCAGGCTGCCGGCCGAGGGTTGAGGCCAACAATGGGCAGCCCAGGATGGGGCTCTCCCACAGGGCAGGTGGAGCGGCTACTGTCCCTGGTTTCAAGCTGGTCCGCAGAGGCCCAATGTATGAAAGAGCTCATGCTATCCCGCCCGCTTTAATGATTCCATGCGAGGGGACCAATTGTGTCTGTGCTCCAGGAACTGCTGGTGAGTGAGGTGCAGAAGAAGAAGGGACAGTGGGGGCACTCGCATGTTCTGAACAACCCCATAGTGGGTCGGCACTTCTCAAAGGCCAGATTACAATCAATTAGACCCTAATGAGCGGAAAGCTGGACTTGTAACCTGTTGCAGGAGGGTGGCTGTTTAGAAAGCTCCCAGTTGGCAGACACATCAATAACCTCTGAAATAGCTCCGGACTGAAAGCAAGACGCAGCAGGAAGCGCCTGAGAGTGTGGCCCATCTATGTCTGCCGCCTTGCCCGACATAACTGGGTTGTAGCCCGATGGCGACGAAAGACAAGGAGACAAGCAGCAATATCATTTCCACTGAATGTACTATTAATGTTTGCACATCAACAAGTTTTAATCTTGTATGTTGCTAAATTTAACGGGAGGACCTACGCTTCCGCAAGAGAAAAGAAAAGTGTGTGAGTGTGTTTGTCTTCGCCCAGCAGGAAAGCTCGTCCTCAGGCTGCTCTAACCTGTGGAAACCTTTTCTCCATACAAAAGGGTTTTGTTTTTTTTTTTTATATGGCAGGTTGGTTCACTGCAGGAGAGCAGGCGATGGTCATATAAGGGAAGGTGAAACAGCAGGAAAAGACGCACGACAGCCTGAGGGAAACTCAGGAGGGAGTCGACTTATGGACACAAGAGAAGTCCTCCAACAGGTTCTCCAGCTGCTGCTCATCCACATGTAACTCACAACAGCTAAACATGAGCTGAGAAGATATAAGTAGATCGGCCATCGGAAATTATACTTAACTATTCACACTTGACAGGGCCTTCCGAATTATTCATGGATTTTTTTTTTCATTTTGTCACAATATTAACAAATTCTACTGTATTTTTCACAAAGAAATGCACAACTTTGAGGAAGGACATAAAGAACTGAAAAGTGTGGCAAACATTTATATCCAGCCCTCTTTACTCTGACATCCTCCGATAAAATAAAATTTAACTTTCCTCAGAAGTTACCTGTTGAGTAAATGGAGTTCAGATGTGCGTAATTTTTATCTGAGTATTAATCGGCTCTTCTGTGATTGTCTTGTGACACTTTTGCAAAATATTTTTAGACATATCTGGCCAGGCGGAGCGAGGGGAGCATAACAGAAGAAACCATTAAACCTACTATAGCTGCAGAGATCCACAGCTCATACAGGAGGATCTGATGAAATGAAAGCTGTTAGTCATACGCTCCTCTCTTTTGGAAGAGAGACCTTTGAAAGTAAAAGTAAAGCCCATAAGAAGTCCCATTTGCATTTGGAAGACTTTGCTCTGGTCTCTTGAAACTAAAATTTGACTTTAAGATCAATTTGCAAAACACTATCAGTTGCAGAAAACTATCACCACACATCATGTCTAACACCATTTGAATGGTGAAACATGGTGGTGGCAGCATCATGCTGTGGACGTGCTGTTCTTTAGCAGGCAGAGAAAAACTGGTAAGTACTGACTGCGAGATGGACGGAGCCAAACGCTGAAACAAAACATTGAGATTGGAACCAACCTGAGGTCGGTTCTAAGGCTTCTGTTATCTTAAAAAACTTACTTTAAAAGTACTTTAACTCCGTAACCCCAATCTTACAATCATAATTTTTATTCAGTTGTATTTTGGCATTTTTATTTATATACATTATAAATTCTCATGTCCTCAGAGGCTTCTAAGACGTACCCTGAGGCACAGAAACGCAACAAAAGTGAAAGAAAACCATCGTTTTTAAGGCTGAATCTAAAAAGCTTACTTTCTTTGTTGAATAATGTTGCAGCTATATTCATTTAGGATTAGATGGAGAACCTCACTTACATAGAATCTCAAGTGCATTAAAATTTACACTAGATTTTTATATTGAGCATTATTTGTGATAAAATATTTGAATATGTACTTCTGTTGGCTTTGTAAATCACACATGCAGCTTATTTCATTTGTTTATCTGCATGGGATTATTTGATGCTTTGATGATAATAATAACTGCTTTGTTTCCTTTGATGTAAAGTAATTCACATAACTTTTTGTCAGATCAGGACTTCACTGTAAGCCTCAACTCGAAACTGACAGTCAGTCAGAAACCAAACTAACGTTTTAACGTTACCTTTGGCCCACATACTCCACTGGAGTTGCAGAAACAACCAAACTGAATTTTATGAAACCGAGTGGAAGTTTAGACAATAAACAAAGGAAGAGTAAGCATGCACATTGGGACCTGGCCAACATGTGCAGCCATATTAGTACAACTCAGGGTTCAGGTGCTCCACAGCAATAAGGAGTCTGCAGTTTAACAGAGTTCTGTCTGATGAAGTGCAATACTGTTATGAATATGAACTCAATAAATCCAACTAGCTCCATCTATCCGGTAGCCAAAATGAAAACAGCCTCATGATGTCTGTCTCTTTCTCCACATGCTGGCCTTCTCGTGTTCTGATTGCTGTGGGAACATTCAGCAGCCCCAGCTTATCGTTTTAATATATGATGCTGTTAGTTTCCCCACGCCAAGCAGTTGGGCAGCAGTGCTCACCGCTGTGCCGAAACACTTTTAATCAACCGGAGCCCACTGTGAGATCCCGAGCCTCGCCCGGCTCCCCGCCCGCAGCGACTGAGCATTTCACCTCAGCAACCTCAAGGCAGCGGCTAGCATTTAAGTAATATCACGAAGCCGTCCAGCAGCTTCGGCCATAATGTAGCCGCTGACAGCAGAAACCTCTCGCAGTCCTGCAACCCCCTCTTCCAAGGTTATATTACAACACAGCAGGAGCTCATGAAGTGGACGGGACGGGAAGCAGAGATTGGAAGTTCCCAAGACAAGCCGGCATGTTCCCAGGCTGCGGTGGGGGATGGACTCCCAGCATGCAATGCTCTCTGTAGTTACATTAAAAGTAAAGCAGGTTGCTCAAGTTTGGGGGGTTTTTGTTGGCCCATTTTGTTACTCCTCTCGAGTTAAATCAAAGCTTAACGCAGTTCTTGGTTTTCAACAACCATTTATTGTGGACACGTCTTTCAAAGTCCCCAAAAACTGCCGTCAGAACTACAAAAAAAGGTAACGCAAACCTAAATCAGTTCACAATAAATGGCGTATTTACATAAATAAAAGATACAAATAAACAAAACTGTACCTCTTTAGCCGCATTGACTCCAGAGGAATAAAGCTTAATTTCTTCAGTTTAAATGCCCCATGTGGCTCTAAGTGTGCCAGCCATTGCTTCCCTGGGCAACACATGGTCTGCGGAACAAAACAAAAGTTCCCCCTCCACATTTGAATGTACACTTAACATAAATTCAATAAAATTACCTCACAGTTGAACTTAATGTTTTATATTAAATAAAATCTAACTACTGCCACCTTAAGCCAAAAAACAACAAAACAATAAAAAATAAACCAGATGCAGTTGTCTTGGCAGCAGCTCATTACCTCAGATTCTGGGGAGCAGCCTTAAAAACAGTCCTCTTCACCCTCAGGATAACCTGAGAGGTTTTTTTCATGAGTTTTCTAAGAAACATGTTGTAGGCGACACTACTCATATCATTGTTTCATTCTGATAAAACAATGAAAAGTGATCACAACCACTGAAAACCTTGTCCAATGTTTCTATTTCACCAAACGTCTACGGTGGTTTAACAATCACAGAAGATGAGGGGGGGAAACTCTGGGTGCATTTCTTGCCTTTTTTTTTTTTTTTTTATTGTTTCCTTTTGAATTGTAGGGCATCTCTCATGTCTGACCGAGAGTGTAATTTTGTTTTTGCACTCTAGTAGTACTCTTAACAACAATTTCTAATTCAAGATTGAAACCAAAAAAATTAGTCAGTTACAAACAGATTAAAGGGGGGAAAATGAGATAACCAACTCACTAATCCTAAATACCAAGCAACAGGAAATCTGTTGACATTTTTTTAAGTGAAAAAAATATTCTTTCATTCGTAAGAGATCAAAAAAAACTTGGAAACTCAGCAACTCAGTCAGAAAATCAGTAGTGGTATGAGTTCCCGCCCAGATCAACTTTCTTTTTTTACTGATAAATTGTCTACATAGATTACAGTCAAATGGGTAAAGATATGTCAGATTGAGGCCTGATTGTCACTCAATGTGAGTTCACCACATTGAGTGGCAATCAATGTCACTCAATGTGGCATTGAGTGACAATCAGACGCCTCTTTATTAGGCTTAATAAACAACATCTGGATTCATTGCTTTCAAATGGTACAAGAGTGCAAGGAACATGACGCAGCCTTCTTCCAATGGGTCGGCCACTGTGGAGCTTTGGAAAATAATGCCAAAGCGAATGTGTGCAAAACTTAAAGTGGTCCAATAAGCCGCCCCGCCCAACCAGCATCTAAACTAAAATCAGCACCCCCACTAAGGCAAGTTTTGTAATATGGCTTTCTCCTTAGAAGTTGAGAATCCCAACACTTCTCCACTCCAAGTCATCCGCCGTACTCCATATATTATCAGAGGCTATTGTTGTCTTCATCTGACCAAAAAAAAAACCCTCCATGGTGGAACCAAAATTTAACCTTTATCTTCTTCCAGCAGCAAATCTATCAAAAACAGATTCACTAAAAACATTTTTGGCATTTTCTATCTCCTAATGACTGTGTATTTTAGAAGCTAGCCATGGAAATGCCCACCTATGACCATCTTTCTTTATCCTACCTTTTTAAAATGAAGAGCACACCAGCCATTGCTTCCTTTTACCCTTTCAGCTGTGGCAACAACTAAGCAAATAGCTTCAACTTGCCTCTTGTTACCCAGACCCTCTGTTTGGCCTCTGGTCTTGTATAAGTGAAGGATGTCTTTTTTTTTTTAAAGAGCTGCATTCTCCGAGACCCAATCGGACCCAAGAGCACTCATCGGGGACCTCCTGGATTGTAGCGTGAATGGTGTGGCCTCAA
Organism: Poecilia mexicana; assembly: GCF_051168715.1. NCBI lineage: Eukaryota > Metazoa > Chordata > Actinopteri > Cyprinodontiformes > Poeciliidae > Poecilia > Poecilia mexicana. The sequence continues at coordinate 12,254,968 of NW_028263376.1, read as the reverse complement.
TGCAAACCCTTACACACTCTCAAGTAGCGAAGGCCAGCACTGACTGGCAGGCTCTGGTAATTTAACTGTCTTTCGAGTCCTACTTTATTCACAGTCTTGTAGACCTCGGTGGCAATAGAGTTAATATCATCCAGCGTCAGTGCAAGATGGGACATTCGGCGTCGAAGCAAAGCATCGTTACTAAATGTTAAGCGACAAACAACTCGGGCCATCAGAGACATGCTTTTCATTCATGGTTGGAGAAATTGTTCCCTCAGGCATTCTGCACAGAAACCAAGATACATGGAGGTTTGCACAGAGGTTGCTTACAGGGGACGGCCCATGCCCACAGCAGGTCAACACCCACTGCGGCTGAGTCAGATCCAGAGGGCAAGCAGGGTACAACAAACACACACATTCACGCACTCTCACACACACACACACACACACTGTTTCACTCCAGTTGATGCATTGCAATATGAGGCGCTGCAGTCCAGTTGTGATTTACAAGCTACAGACGGAGCTATTTGCATCTTTTTCTTTTGCAGAGTAAATACACTAGATACAGGCTTTGTGTTTGCTTTTCTGCTTTCAAGATTTATTGTATTTCATACAATCAATGTCTGAGAATAGAATTAGGTTTTAAACTTCGTTATGTGATTAGGGCTTTCCAGGATTTCCACATCGCTCTGTCTGCTAACTTCCAAGTAAAAGTGATGGTAGGGAATTTTTCATTCTGAATTTCTAAAAAAAAAAAAAAAAAAGTGCAGTAAGTTGAATTCTTCCATCACCAGTCTGTCCCACTCTAAGTGCAAAATAAAAATCAGCGCAAGTTGGTAAATTTTTGCTTCCGCTGTTGTTTTATTTCTTTGTTTAGGAAACATAACGTCTTACTAGGTAAATGAATACCTCACAGTTTAAAGCTAAATACACACTTTTAACCCTAAACAGAAATTAAACTTTGTTGTGCTATCAAGTAAATTATGGAAGCTTTTCTGAATGGACCAAACAACACTGTTGCTGTGTTTCACATCAATGCAGTTGTGTCCTGTTACTTTGTGCCCACATTAGATCCATTCCACTAATTTATTGATCGTTCAGATTAAAATCAGTTCATCTTTTTACTGTCCCTCTGCTTTCACTGCAAAACAATAGATGACACAAACGTGTGTTGACAAAGCAATGCATTCTTGTTTTCTATCCTGTCAGCCTGATATTTGTGGGTTTATGTTTTTGCTTTTCATTCAGTTTTTATTTAATGTGCAGTGGAATGCAGTTTGCTCCCTTACACTTCTGTATCATCGAACGATGTTAAAATCAGGTAAAATTAAACAAAAAAAAAAATTTTAAAAATGCTGTTTTCAAATGGCTAAAAGCCACCCAAACTAAAAAGTAATTTCCCTCTAAACATAATCATAGCATAAAGTTGTGAACTGAAGCTGTATGTTCTCCTGGTTGCCATGAAGCAGCAAAAGCAGGCATCTCGTCTGTCCATAGAATATTTTCACAAAAGATTATCAAGATATGTTTTGGTAAATGCTTAAATTATGTTCTGTTTTTGGTAAGCAGTGGTTTTCTCTTTTCAGCTCTGCCTGCACGGCATTGTTTCATATTTTTCTCTCTTTGTGAATTGTGGCTCTCTGTGTGATTCACTGGAGTCCTAAACTATTAGGAACTGCGCTGTAATCCTCTCCAAACTGATAGAAGTAAATAATGTTGTTAGATCGAGAGAAGATGCTTCACGCTTTTTGAGATTTTCCTCAACATACTTCATGTTGTCGGGCAGGTTCTAGACGAGTGACTTCCTGATTCAGCAGATCGTGTATGTATCTACTCTGGATCTGTCTGGAAAAACTCACTAACAAAACATTCACAGTATTTTAACCACAGGTATGTAAATTACATACCTGTATACATACCTGTACTTTTACATAATGTTAACGCTTAAAGTACATACCTGTACTTTTACATCCCTGTAAAATGTGGCTAACAGTCAGTTTTAACACAAACAGACTAACGCAGGTCAGTTTGTGTTATTCTAATGAAGTATGTCCATCTGTACATAACCAGAACTCCACATAATTAAGAAGTAGGATATCTGCACTTTTTTCACACAAAAAATAGCAAGAACAATTTAAGATGGGGGGAAAAACAGAGAGAAAACCTAAAGTTAACACTTAACTTTAGGTTAAGTTAAATAATGAAAGTAGTAGAAGAAGAAAGTTGCACAGAGTGGAAAAGTGGTCAGTTTGCCCTTCAGCATCCAAAGCCTTTTGCAGCATAACTACAGAGATAGTTCAGGAAAACCCAACACCTAAATCTCCATATTAAGTTGATTCTTAGACAATGATCATAAACAAACAAACAAACAAAAACAACACATAATTTAAAATTTTTAACAAATGAAGCATCTGACGGTTTACCTTTTTTAAATCGATGCCCTCTCCTTTCCTGACTAGTTAACAACCAAGTCCCACTGTACCCTAACCCAAACAACACCTGATCGGCCAGGTGTTGTTTGGTCATCACTGTGCTTTTTGAGAAGTCTAAGAGGTACTGCAGGAAGCCATTTCTCTATCCTGCCAGTAAAATCTGACATCCACCCTTCGTCTCCCAATGATTTAGATTTTTCTCTGCAGGTTTCTGTGGAGACTTTCTGAGGAAGCGCTGACACCAAGTGATGATTGCCAGCGACCTAATGAGAAGGGCAAAAGAGCGCTGCATGACAGGTGACTCGCTCGTGGTGGTGTTGACAGCTCCACGGATCCGTGTGCTTGTGCAATCAGCGAGGCCAGTGGGCAGACGGCTCTATTTCCCAGCAGCATTCACACGGAGGCGAGCGATGTGCTGCGCCTTGATTGGTCTCACCACTTCCTATTGTTCCCCCTGTCACTGATAACCCCAACGACCCGAGCTGAAGGAAGGACGGCCACCGCTTGGCTTGTGGCGCTGGGCAATGTCAGCTCTTTGTCCTCCAGTAACTTATTAACCAGCAGGGTCCTCCAAGAGAAGAAAGATTCCTCTCATCGCTCTCCTTATGCTTAACTAAGAGTAAACAGCTCAACAGACGCCTCGCTACGGAGAGGAAAGAGGCTTTTGCGAGGAAGGCAGATTGAATGTAAACTTACAGACAAAGAAATAAAGCTTTAATTTAGCTTGTATCATCTGAATGAACTCTGAAATGAACTCAACGGTTTAATTTTCATAAACTGAGGCGATGGGACATGGTCACACTTCACACCTCGCAGGCACTCAGTCACTGTCATGTGTCTGCTGCCATAGATGTGCCTTGACGAACGGAAGCATCATAGTCCGGCTGGCATTACAGTTATTTCTGTTGTTTTGCTTTAGAGCAAAAAAAAAAACAAAAAAAAAAAACAGATAAAACCATTGTGCATACAAGTGGTTCTGACTGCCTGAAGTTTCAGAGAAGAATTCAGTTTTCTGTCTGCAGATTTAAAAATATCCAAAGTCTGGCTGCTGCGTGATGATGCGGTCGTACGGCGAATGGAAAACAGGGAGGAGCGATACCCATCAATCCTTCACACTGATTATAAATACATCAGAGAATGACACTGCATACTTTAAAAGAAATTACATGAAAATCCCCAAGTGTCAGGAAGAGTGCAGAAATAAAAGCGTGTGCTAATCCAAATGTGTCTTTTAATGTACAAAACATTTTTATTGTTAAACATAAACCCTAAACACAGCTGGGAAATAAAAAGTGGTGTCTGTGAATAGAAAATTGATGGACAAACATGAAATATGCTTACATTGGCATCTTATTTTAATGCTGATTCTATTGGATTCTATATACTTTGATTTGAATTCTCACCTGAAGCCTCTAGGAAGTAACTGCTTCATTAAAAAAAACGGTGCCACGTAAAACATTTGTTGTTTTATTGAGGTGGTTATACTTACGCTTCATTTCAAACTTCAGATTTGCTAATTGATTCCCAAACATAGCAACTTGCAAAAGTATTCATACATTTTGAACTTTTTTATGTCTATCGCATTATAACCGCAAACTTTGCTGGATTTTGTTGAGGTAAGTGGCACAGAAGCGTATGTGGACGGACACTGATGCAGACATAATCAACAAATTGGAAAACACTTGAAAAGCTTCAATTTTTTCAGTAACTCGGCTCATTTAGTAAAACCGTTTTTATAGATCAATCACGCAGACTCATGTTTTCAAGCTTTCAATTTCTAATAATGATGATTTTCTGCTTACAACTAACGAAAAAAAAGTAAATAAAATCTGAATATTACATTAGACCAATAAAAACATTTTAATGCAGAAATGTCAACTTATTGAAAAGCATGTTTACTACCTGCTTAATGATCATTTAATCTCACAAAAGCATTGTAGTCATATAGCTTTCCCCAGAAAAAAAACAAAAATGAAATTCTGATAAATTGAAATGACAAAACATGAATAAGGTTGTGAGTGTGAATAAGTGTAAGACCTTACAAATTAATAAAGTAATTCTTATGAAACAGTGTGAGCGATGCGTCTCTTTTTGTCCCCCGTCCATCCAAATGAAAGCAGATGAAGTTTAGCTGGTGAAGAGAAAACAACGGATGCTTTTCCATCGGTTGTGAGATAAAAGTTTCTTCTGCTTGTCTGAGATCTACAGAAATGACTAACCCCCATTCCTGATAGGCGCATGGCCCGCTGACGAGGTTCAGTGCCCTTTCTGCTTGTGACATGCGTACCCACATCCAGTTTGTCATGTTTCTAGAAGTGACTAATCTTCATTACATTAAACTTCCACAACAATGTGTTGTGAACATGCGACAGCCGTTGTGTGTTTGTCAAACTCGTGCTTCTCAAGCTCCTTCAAGTAAATTCCCCCGGTGATTGTCGAGCTGCACACATTCATTTCGAACTTCCCATTGCATAAATACAGCTTTTGGTTTCTGTGTTTACAGCAATAACACAAAGAGTTACAGTTATGCAAATTGTGCAACTAATAATCCTCGATTTCATTTCCAGTTTGACATGAAGCGCGTCGTTTTAAGTTTGTACTACTTGCTAAAAACCTAGAATTATAGTCTTTATAAAGTCCACCTTTGATGGCACATCACTGTCAGTCAATGAATTTGATGCTGGGACAAATACAATGAAATCAAAGTTTGAATAATCTTGTTAAAGGTTTTTTCTGTAGCTAACAGATGCTATTTAAGCTGTAGTGAGCCTCTCATTTAGTGGTTGAGTGTTGCCATCTTGTGCTGAATGTTATGTACTGCAGTACTGACAAAAAAAAAAAACCCTCAAAACACTTGCTTCTGGTGTAGCATTATTAGCTAACAGTTCCTGCCACACAATGCCATTCTGCATGCTAGAGTAAAATAAAACGACTAAAATAATCTAAATGCCTAGCAAAGAAATGTAATTACTGCAAAACCAGGAGGTTTTCAATACAATCTGGTATATTTTACCATCATTGAATTCACTGCAAAAACACAAAATCTTACCAGGTATTTTTGTCAAGTTTTTAGTGTAAATCTCTACATATACTTGATATAAAATAAAATTAGTTTACAAAGAACTTTTTCTACTAGATGTGGGAGCTTGTTTAGAGCCAATAACTCCTGATTATTGATTTTAAAAAGTTGTAATCGTCCTTGAAATGCTTTCACTGATAACATGGGGGAAATGTCTTGTATTGAAAGAAGATTGGACAATGGAAAAAGTAATTATTTTATCAATATTCAAGAATTATTGCAGAAAACTTCCATGCAAGCTAGACTGATCTTATTTCAAGTGTATGTAGACATGTACACTAGAAACTAGACAAAAATACTTGCTAATATTTTGTGTTTTTGCAGTGTGTCAACAGTCTGCAGATCTAAATCCTATTGAAAACCTGGAGGATAACACAGCAGGAGACAGAACTCCAGATTCTGGACAAGCTTGAGCCATTAGGTAAGTGGATTGTCTGTATGCTCTGACTTTGAGAAAAGAAAAGATTATTCCTTTCAGCATAGATGCAAAGAAATGTGTTTAACATGATTTTTCTCCTTTGATAAATCAGAGAACTTCAAGGTTTTTTTTCCAATACTCTTTATCCAAACTAAGCAACTGCAATGAAAGCTTCATACATCAGTAACTTGTCTAGAAACTGTTTTTTTATCTTTACCACCAAAGACTCAGAGGCCAAATCTTTGAAATGTGATTATTTTCTTTAATGAAGACTTTCTGGCCGGTTTCATGCAGCAGATGCCACCAACAGAGGATGCTTGGTAACAGGACCCCGGTACAAACTCCTTTCTGTTTAAACACGGCGTCGGCGAGCTGCTGCTGAATACCCATGTTTACTGGTTCTTGTTTGCTGCTGAATTACTGTCCTTGACATGGCAAAAAAAAAAAAAAAAAAAAAAAAGCCAAAACAGATCCTAATCTTTAGTCACTCATAAGAGTCTAATCCTGATGATGGAAACAGAATCCCACCCATGTCCAGGCAGCCCACCGCCCCAGGTGCAGCAGCCACACACACAGGTTCTGGCTTGTCCCTTTTTATCAGTGTTGATAAATGGAAATACCCTCCTGGGCAGGCAGCCCAGCAGTGGCTCTGCTAATTAGAGGACCTGTTTCCTCGTAAATAACTGAAGCGAATAAAATCAGCCAGAATGGTTTGTAGTTTCAGCCTATAAAGCGAAGAAAAAAAATGAAATCATTTTAACGCTTAAACATGACGCTTCATCAGCAGCAGATAGGCCACTATAAGACGGCAACTAACTGAGAGTGAAGTTACAGTGAATTGTTGTGTTATTTTTTAAGTAATCAGCCGCGATCCATTAGCATTTAGCATTTAGTTAAGGAGAATAATGCATGTGGTAACAGCAGCTTAACAGCTCACAACAAGATCAGAACTGATTTAGTGCCGTCTTTGTGTCCCTCTGATGACTGTAAACAAAGGCTCCTCCTCAGAAAGATAACCCCGACATTTCAGCCTCAACTCACTAGATTATTTAAGAGCTTAAATCTAACGATTCATACATCTCATAAATATGACTCGTGTACTCACATAATGAGCTGAAGATGCTTTTAACCAAGGATGTAACTTTGCTAAAAACAATGTTTCTTAATCTTTATTTTAGTCGTTTTCTCTGTTATCCTTTTTGTTTCTTGATGTGTCATCAGGAAGTTTCTAAATTAGTATGTCAGAGGGATAGTCGATGGTTTTATCAATTAAAGGAAAAAGCATGTAAAATAATGTTTTATTTAAGACGAAGTCTGTGTTATTAAAAACTGCCTTAAAGTAACAAATATTGAGAAAGCCGTTAAAACGAAATACAAAAATGCATTTGAGCCAAACAAATATGTAAACTTCCTTCAAATCTGACTAACAAATAAATAAACAAAATCAACATTAGGCGATTAAGGAAACACAAAAATGTTGGAAAAAAGTCCAGACTGAAGCAAATGTATTTGAATATGAACACGACTACGTTACACCTAACAATGTGAGGAAATATAACATTGTGATGGATCTGGCTTCTGACCATATATCATTCGAAAGCAAAACCTTATTTTGCCAACTTAATGTGATGAATAAACAATGTAAACCTAATTGTTTGACGTTCTGCCTGTCCTATAATACATCCGCCATTCCTTTTCTCTGACTCCGAGGTTGTATCTGGAAACATTAGGATGGAAAGACTTGAATCTTCTCTGCAACCATCACGTCACTTTGTTACCAGCTGACCGACACACACTTTCACATGATCCTGCTGTTCTACAGTTACTGTCAGGCTACTGCTCCCTCTGCTGGACTTCAACTCTTTTGATGAGCAATCGTAGCGCGCAAGTGATTAAAAAATAAAAATAAAAACCTCCCGAAATGAATTCGTACATCATTTCAGAGGTCAGCAACAGGTCGGCGCACTAAAATTGCATTCAAAACCACAGCGTTACCACTGAATCTGTGTGCTGGTGGAAAATCTATTTAAAGTTATGAAATGTTATACCTCTGTCAGACACGGCTGCCTGTAAGAACACTGCGTGTATTACGTGATCTAAAGCACCGCTCTATATTTAACAAATCATGGGGCTTGCTGCACCGCTTGCTGCTGCCGAGGAGACGCCCACCAGAAAGAGAACGACATGGCTCTGCAGGCTCTACCTCCACCTCTGAACTGTGCGGACCGAGGTCACGGCTGAAGCAGGACAGGTAGGAACCTGTGGAAGTGTGGAAATGTATGTGTTGAATAACCAAAATAAAACTATAAAAGGACTTCCTGTTTTTGTAACACTTTCATTTACATAAACCTCATTGAAAGAGGACACATTTCTGAGTTTACTTGCATGATCAGCAAACGCTTCCAAATTCTCCTCAGATGAGATAATATGATTGTTTTTTTTTATTATTGATGGCTGTATTAGTGTGCCAGTTTAGTTGACCTTGTCACATTCAAGCTTAATATTTACGCTAATAGAGAAAGTAGTTACTTCTACGTGATAATAATAATGATAATAAAAACAACTACCATAAGACATTTTCTGTATTACAAAACGTCTTCAATTAAAACTGAACTAACCTGCATATTTATCAGCACATTTTGTGAATATGTGTAAAAGAAATGTAAAATGATTTCATCTGTTACTGCTGGAGCACAGCCCTACGCGAAAATATTTAGAAAAAAAAATCAATCTTGTTTTTTATTCTGCATTTAAAAAGAGAATTCATTTTAAACAAAATCAACCTACAGATCTAAGACAAGTCCAAATCATCAATCACTGCTTAGAAGATCCTTTCTTAATGTTTTCCACTCATAAAAAGATGTTCAAACTGTAGAAAGACGGACTCCCAGTGGTTCCTACCTTTAACTTGCCCTCCTAGTGTCTGTAGTAAGTATAGCATGCTTAGTGTTTGTAAAGTCTTTTATATTTTTAATAAATTGAAATTAGTGAGGTTTACTGTCGCATATGAACATTTTTTCAGGAAAGGATCCAGATCATTTCTTGTTCGGTCTTCATGCAGAAAATATGAAAACACTGGAACTTAAAAACTTGCAATATGTTTGTCACAACTGCAGTATGTAGCTTTTATTAAAATATCTTTATGACACATTTCATAAAACTTTCATTATGTTGTCACAGTATAACATGAAACAAATAATCGCTCTGGAGTTCCTACTGCCAACTGGAGAAACACACAGCACTGTCAGAAACAACCAGTCAGAGCCAGGAGGAGGGTCTTATGGCTGTCAATCACACTCATGTACCTGCAAATAAATATGCTAATTGCAAACAGAAAAACTGTTTGTCTGTTGTCATCTTTGGCCATGCTAACTATCCTCCACATTCACTGCAGGCTTTGTTGTGCGGAAGGAGTTGCAGCGTAGCAAAGAACAAGGAAGAGGGTGTGAGCAGTGCATACACAAACATGATTGACGGAGCTGAGACCCTCCTCTTGGCTCTGATTGATTGTCTCTGACCAAGCTGTATGTTTCTGCAGGTGGCAGTAAAACTACAGGGAGAAGGAAGAAATTATCTGCATCATATTTTACTGTCATAACAAGGTGACAATTTTAGCAAATATGTAAAAAAATATATATTTTTTAATAAGTCACCTACTTCAACTTTAAAATTTATTGACTTGGGTTCTTTGTCACTGACGTCTAAACTAGATCAACAAAAAGAAGAAGAAAAAATGTTTGGACAGTCTGTACAACCCTGCTTATACATTCTACAGAATATATATATATATATATATATATATATATATATATATATATATATATATATATATATATATATATATATATATATATATATATATATATATATATATATATATATATATATATATATATATATATATATATATATATATATATATATATATATTTTTTTTTTTTTTTTTTTTTACATCTAACAATGTCGAAATCATCTTAAAGTAACACATATGCTTTTACATCACAGGTTCTGTTGAGCCCAGAGCCAGATGGATGACTTTGAATACAGCTTGGAGATCAGCGACCGAGACTGGGAGTGCTTCTTTGCGGAGTGTGAGGAGTGCAACCTACTTCCTCCTTCAATAGCACATGTGGACGACTCGGGGATGAGTGATTTTGATGACACTCTTCTCACCCAGAGAGCTGGAAGAGTTTACCAAACGCTGGGCTCCCCAGTGAACAACCACCCAGTCGGCAGCCCCCCAAAGCGCGGTGACTCTCCTCCTGTGGCGCAATGCTTTGAGGCAAACGAGAGCAGCAGATTTGACAGTGTCCTCTCTGGCAGTGAGGAGGACATACACCTGCAGTCTGTCAACATATTTTTTGAGAGGCTTAAAGGTCTAAATGAGACTGAGCCAGTCCAAGAGAGGGCTGGAAACAACAGAGAGGCAAAACAAGGGGAGCACCAAGTCATTGGAAGCACTCTGCCAAAAAGCAGCGCAAAGTGGAGCACGCTGCCTGATGGGGTGGAAAAAGCATTTGGCAAAGAGAGCCAGAGGCCTGTCGACCCCATCTGGAACATCAACACGATGAAAACTGACACGGACGAGGCCAACTTATTCTCAGACCCTGAAACCTGCAGCACCACTCCCCTGAGCTTTTGCAATTCACCTGAAACAGAGTTATACATAACAGAGGGTGACTTCACCGACAGCGTGGCGGATGAGGAAGCGGGGCGCAATCCACTCCATGACTCAACAGAGAGCGTCGCTGGCTCAGACTCAGGAGCTCAGCCCTGCAGAATGGATATGTGGAGAAGCATGGACGACGTCAAGCAAGATACATTGACAAGTCCGGAAAGTTTCTGCACAAAGTGGAGCTACAGAGAAGAGAAGATGTCGTCTCCTGAGGAGTCCCAGCTAGTCTCCCTGAGGAGGAAGCGGAGACGGAAGAGACGACTCAGTCTGGAGGCAGGTGAAGGTGGACATCCGTGTGAGAGGCACTCAAAGGAGGACCACTTGACGGTAAAAGAAGGAAGACGTCTGTTTTTATCGACGGAGACACTCGATTTGAAAGAGCATAAAAATCTCACGTATGTTCTCACTCCAAATCCCACCACCATCAAGTTCCCAGAGAATTTTTCTGCCCAGGAGATAAAAATTGAGCTCTCCCTCTCTGTTTCCCCAAGTGACACTCAGTGCCAACCACTGCAACAGAAAGCATGCACAGGCAGCAATTATATAACCAACCACACACCCAGAACCCCTCTGAGTCAAAGTGATGACACGACTAACGATGCAGCAAATTCACAACCAAACGGTGAGTTTCGGGTTACAGAATCCCCCGGTTTGACTGGAAATCATCCCTGCTGGCCAGTTTCAGCTGCTAAAGTGGAAACAGAAAAGTCAAAGGGTCAGAGGCAGGAAGCGAAATCTGCCAATCTTCCGCCGTCTGATGATAGAAATGTGTCAACCGGTGACTGTAAAAATGAGCAATATGCAAAACATTCAACAGCACAGGTCAAATTGGTCACCCGTTTACCGTGTGCAGAGTCATGTGCTCCTGCCATGGAAGTCGTCCAAAACGACAAACCATCCACTGCTAAGTCAGACCTGGCGGCGGAGGCTGGAAATTCTGGCCCAGAGAAACGTACGGTGTGTCAAAGTGACTCTGAAAGTCAAGAACAGCTGGAAAGTGATGGTCACAACACAAATCAAAGTGGCACTACCCTGGAAGAGACTCCCGTTTCTGTGAACACAACTGGAGGGATTGCTTCTGAGCCAGGGGCATTCCAAGATGAGACTTTGGATGAAGTTATCAGCACTTATCTAACATCAGAGCTCATTAATAAGTCAGCTAATCAAAGCTACTTGTCTGGAAGCGTTTCTGGCTTAGATATAGATCGACAAACAGATTCTTTAGAGGATCCAACGTCAAATGTTTTCTCAGAGAAACACAAAAATGTCCAAATGACACCGATTTCAAACTTAACGAGGGACATTCAGACAGAAAACTTACAAACAACTCCTCCAGATATCACACATGTGTCTTGTCGTCCCACTCTGGACTCTGAACCAGCCCTTTCACTTCCCAGTGACAACAAGTTTCCAGGTTTTTGTTCAGATGCTAATGAGCATGAATCTGTTCAAGTAGAAAAAGAGCAGCCAAACCTCTTGGCTGATCAGGAAGCAAACCATACGTCTTCTGGATCCAAAAACCAAGAAGAATCAAAGTCTGGCTTTGCATGTGAAGAGAATGAAGTCGTCACTGCATCCAAAGATGTGGACGAACCAGGCAGGATGCTGAATTCTGTGTTTGCAATGTCATCATTCTGGAGGGAGATGGAGAAGCTGACGATAAATGACATATTGGGCTTACGAAATGCAGACGAACCTGTTCTACACGGTTTGCTTCCAGCTGTAACGGAAAGCGAGGAGACAGTGGTCGATTCAGGCATTTTTACTGAAGAGGATGAGCCCAAGCCAGAGGAAGCCACTGAAGAAGTCCGTGAGGTTGTTTCCTCATCTTCACGATCTGTTACCTGGCAGAGTGATCCTGTGCTAGTCAGCCAAAATCCAGATTCAGGTCCGGAGAGCATGATGTTGGAATGTGAGACTGATTCCCAACCCGTGCTCACTGAGAGGCTTCAGAAATGCCTTAAAAAGATATCGAAAACAGTCAGCGTGCACAATTTGCCAGCCTTGGAATCAGATTTGTACAGCTACACAGGCAAAGGCGATGGATTACAAGTCTTAGAAGAACAAGAAACAGAAAACCTGACCTTTTTCGCTGAGAGTGGCACATCAAAGAAAGACACAACTTTACCTTCGTCCTCTACAAACACCTACAGGATCTCCTTCACGGACATATTTCAGTACTTCTTTGGAGGAAAACAGTCTATTTCCAGCCAGCCAGCAAGAGAAGATACAACCACGCTCTACGCCAGTGGAAACTCTGTCCCTGAAACTTACGATCATTTCTTTTCAGAGTTTGACAACGAGACCTTCTTCTACCCTCTCTTAACAGCAGCAGAGAAAAACAAAGGCAAGCCAGTTCCTATATTCTCATACTCTCGCTCAACTTGCAGAAACTTCCAGTTCCCAGAGGCCTATGAACACTTCTTTGCATCCTCCTCATCTGACGATTCATCTGGGGAGTCTGACGAAGAGGAAAACTTCCGCCCAGTGAAAGTGGTGACCAGGTTCAGCCGTAAACTCAGCTCCAGGCAGATTACCAATGATGTGTACGAGAATTTCTTCACAGACAGCGACATCACAGAGAATCTCTTCTCTCTGAGTTCGCTCTCCTTCAGGAAGGTTAGCTTCACAGCTCCTGCAGCCCAGGAGGAGGGGACAGACTTGCTTGTGCCCGTGAGGCAAAGCTCCGGTCATCAGTTTCAGAAGATTGGTTTCCCTGTCAACACGCTGGGCAGCCCAGATGTGATGTTTCCCGACCCACTGCTGTACCACCTGGAGGAAAGGATCTCCAGACAGCTCGCACTGCAGCCGTGCAGATACGAGGGGATGGAGGTGGCTGTTTCTGATCCAAGTAAGCTAAATTATTTACAGTGCACACAACAAACAAGAGGGAAAACCTTACTAGGCTCTTATAGTTAGGGTTGCCACAAACCCATTTGTTGTAATTGCATAAAAGTACTTCGGAAATGACTTTATTGCTTACAATGTCTACCATTCTTGGACCCTCAACCATAAAAACATATTTCTTGAGCTGATAGGAAGTTCAATTGCCAAGGTGTACATTAAACAAAAAGAACTTGAGGGTCCTCAAGACTTAAATCCTCTTTTATTTTGTTAAGAAGGGTTATGGGGTCAAAAGTATAGCCTAGTGGGCACAACATGATAATTGAAACCAATATGTTTTATGGATAATGAAGCTCAGAAAGGTAACCAAAGATAAGGGACAAACTGGATGATTAAAAAATGTTTTAGGGCATATTATGGCTTATTTGATGCACAGGTCAAAACACACACATTCAAATAACAGTAATAGAAAATTAATATAAGAGGAAAAAATAATTAAAAACTCTTAACCTTTTCTCTTCTTTGTCTGACATTAAATCAGAGTAAATATTCCCCATTTAAGCTCAATTAGGATTACTAAGTTTATTCCTATTGGATATACGGCAAAATAACAACAGAGAGAAGTTTTTATTTGAAGTTTTTGGAGAGAAGAGCTTGCAACTTGAGAACACCATCCCGAATGTGAAGTAAGGCGGTGGCAGCATCATGAGACGGGGCTGTTTTGCTGTAGGACAAAGTGGTGCATTTCGTGCAATAGAAGGCATCATTAGGAAAGAATAAAGTGTGGAAATCTTGAAGCAGCATCTCAGTACATCAGTCAGGAAATTGAAGTCTTCCAACAGGGTCATACCAATGGTGAAATACCTTAATCATACACCCAGATTACAAAGTGGCTCATAAGAAAGAGAGTCAATGGTTTGGACTGGCCATCTCAAAGCCCTGATCTAGGTCCCAAAAAAATAAACAATTGTGGACGGAGCTGAAAACTGTGTGTGAGCAAGTTGGTCTACAAACCAAACTAAGTTACACCAGTCAAGACAGGAGAAACTGATTAAAAGTCCAGCAGACAATTGTGAGAAACTTGTGGAAGAAAACCCTAAGCATTCAACACAAAACATACAGTTTAAAAAGCAATAGTTGCGTTTTTGTCTTATCTGACAATCAAACTTTTCTCCAAATTGCATTGATGTATTTGGTCAGTCCATGTGGGCAGCTCCAAAGTTCAGTCCAGTTTGAAGGTGCTGATGCTCAAAGAGGGGCTTTGTTCTTGTTTAGCAGCCTCTTAGTCCTTAGACAATTAAAAGTATCTTAACTATGGACAATGACCACAGTGTTCAACAGCTTTAGCTTTGTGATTGGCTCAAGCCCTGATGCTTCCTGGGTCTTTCCTGAACTTCTCAATCATTTTTTTCTCAGCTGTGGGGGTCAGATTGGGACCGAAGGTTACAACCTGGTCACAGTTGGTTTTTCCAACAGGTCAATGATCCCACACATGAAAACTAGCTTTCTGGAAAGAGAACGGTTTAAATAAATCATCAAAGGGCAGAAATTAATACTCCATTATTGCCACTGAGAAGTGTTTGTAAACTTCTCACCAGAACTGTTTATGAGTACATGCAACCTAAGCCGGATCAAATTTAGTTCTGTCCTCTGGACAACACAATAGTAACTCATCTGACCTTTTCAGTCCGTCTCTCTTTGTCCGTCTCACATGTTGGTGTTTGTGGTGTAGAAATGTCACCCACTCTACCCTAACATTTGAGGCCGGGACAGATTCTCTTTCCCCAGCTGTCAGATGACACTGAGAGAACGCCATGCTAGAGCCAAGAGGCATGGTCCTACGTGATAACTCGACTTCACTCAATGAGAGTCTCCTCTAAGCTGCCAAGAGCGCAGAGATTTATGCTTGGAGGGGAAGTTGAACTACCTGCTGCAAGAGTCGTTTTTGGAAATCTCTCTTTTTCAAAATGCAATTGCCTTTAATTCATTTCCTTATGTTTTTTTTTGTTGTTGTTTCTTTTAATTATATATTTGGCTGAACAGTTTAGTTTCATCGTTATGGCATTAGTGCAGGTTTTATGAACTTCTCAGTTGAAAACAATGTCCTGTCCTGGCATTATGAGTAGTTTTCTACAATCCCATGTGGCGTAGTTGCATGCGTGCACTTATTTAAAATTATTCCTGTTATTTCAGGGTTAGATGCCCCCCTCCTGCCTCTGAAACAATCGGATATGTGCTTGGTTTGTATTGCGTTTGCTTCATGGGTGCTGAAGACTGCTAATCCTGAAGCTGGTGATGCCTGGAAGGCCGGTGGGTGTATTACTACTGTGTGAAGCACCAATAAGCCTTAATGCAGTGAGAGAGCTTGCAAGCACTGCTTTTTAACTTAAAGTTTTTTTATATATATATATACATATTCTGACATTAAAATGAAAAATATACAGCTCAGGAGAAACTGTAAGGACTTTTAGTATCACTCTTAGGCTATGTCGTGTGATTTCTTAAACATACAAACTGAAACTAAACTATTTTAAAATAAAGTCTGATTTTAGAACAGCAAGATTGACAAGAATAAGGAAAATGAAAATGTCCAATCTCCTGCGAGTATTGTCATGACTCTCATTTGGTTTCTGCTTTCTCTAGTCCTCCTGGCAAATGTGAGTGCCCTGTCTGCCATCAGATACCTGCGTAAGTACGTCAAGGTGGAGCCTGCAACCAGTGAGACGAAGCCCCACTATCCTGCCTTAACGGAGTCCTGATCTTTCTGCATCTAAGCAATTTTCAATTTTCTGTAAATCTCTCTGGGCCTCTAAAGGACATCAGTCCTTAGAAGAAACAAGAGTTTCATTGACCTCTCCAGACATTCATTTTCAGCTTCAGATTGTTTTAATTTTTGTTAAGCTTTTTCAATTCTTGGTCCCTTAAAACCTGAGAGCATTCTTGTGAGGTTTAAAACGACCAAAGGTAAGAAAAGAAGGTTTGAGAAATTTGTATATAAAGACGAGAGATGAGCCTCAGGTTTTCTCTGAGCTGGACAGACTTGAGATGACATGACAGATGAATGTGTGATAAATAAATGTGAATTTGAGGCACTTTAACAATTCAGGGGGGAAGTCTCTGACCCTAAACGAGAATTTTATGTGTCAGATGTTTTTATTCCAGTATGTAAAATATTCTTATCACCAACTACTTGTCGAGTTTGAGGAAGCGGGGTTCAATGTTATATTAAACATGGCAGTTTAGCGAAAGAATGTTTTATTTTAAGGACAGCATTTTGTGCCAGTATCAATCATGTAATAAATTACTTGAAGGGCATTTTTGTTCCTGATAGATGATCTGTAAAATCCTGAGCGATGTTTTGTTGCTGTGTATGTTAAACTGAGCCGCTGGTTGATTTAAAAGAAGAAAAAAAGGAATCTCTGATTTGTGTTCTGGTTCTTGTTCAAGAAGTACTCAAACATGTCGCGGCTTAGACACTAGGGGGCGACTCCTGTTCTAAGAAGACTAACCTCACTTGACAAGTCAATTCGGTTGAAGAATTCAGATCATGAAATAAATGTAAATATTAGAAAAAAATATTATTGGTAAATACAGAAAGCAGTTTTTAAACCTGGCCTTGCATGGGAAACTAATTCCTCCCTTGTGATTGTTGGATCCAACTTGGTAATGACTGCCATAAAACATTTGGGACACTAGAGTCTGTTACATCACTGTAGAGATTTCAGTCCACTGTTCTTTACACGATTTCTTTAATTTATTCATTTTTGTTGGTTTTTGAAGGTCCAGCAATTCCAAAATTGAGCTTCCGGCCACAAATGTTTTGTTAGCGTAGAATTCATTTTTCTATCACCTAAGGTAAGTTTGCTGGTCCTGAAGCAACAAAGCCACCAAATTGTGTTTCTTTTTTTTTTTTTTTAGATGTTTTTTCTACTTCGTGTTGTCAAACAGGTTCTTGTCGAGTGATTGTTTGAATCTACATGCATGATTTATTAAGACGCAATTATGTTTTCACACCGGGCCAGGTTGGATTGGATATCCCTTGTTCCTTTCTTAAATCATAATTTAAAACACAGTTGTTGTTGTTTTTTTGTATTCTCACAAGTTATCTTTGTATGATATTAAAATTTATTTGACAATGTAAAATATTGACAGAAAAAAAACAAAAATAAATCTGTAATTGAAATTTTTTAGACCTAAATCTAGAGTTTGAAATACTAATTAACTCAATTAACTAAATTATACAGTCCAACAGTCACACTCAGTATTCAGGAAAACAATTTTTCTCCAGCAGATGGCAAACTTGTTCCACCCAAACTTTGATCTATTTAGTTTCAAGTGAGTGAATTTACTTTGAAAGGTTCGTAATTCAACTACCCGAGTTGATTTATTTTTTGAAAAGAAATATAATCAAATCAATCCAATACGATCCTGTAGGCAAGTCTAAATTCCCTCACTCTGAGTTAAATACAATTGAGTCAAGATCAGTTCATCGGAGCCACAACTGACTATATCAAGTCAATGACTCCAGCAATCCCTCCTTCTGAGGAAGGATGTGAACGGTCAATTGCAATTTTAATGAGTAATATTTGATGCAGAAATGTGTCAAGGTGAGACATCTTTCTTAGGAACGATAAGGATTTCAAAGCTACAAATGTAAGTTATACAGAATCAAGTGCAAGTCGTAGCATCCCTCACATATCATCACCTTAATACTCACAAAAGCTGATTTTCTTTTCATTCTTTGGAAGTTTCTCTGAACATTTATGAAAATGAAAAAAATGAAATGAGTGACAATGTAGAATCTGCCTTAGGTTATGATGAACAAACAGTGTAATGAAAACAGGAGGAAAACATTCTTTGTACACTAAGTCCTTTGTTTTCTATACCAGCCTTTGCCAGCAGTCACCGTGTGAGAGGAATGAGACACATTGGACAGATAGTCCATCATAGAGACACGCAGGACATAAAAACACAGACAGAAACAGAATTAGAAAAACAAAGCTATACACAATGACAACATGCAAAGTATGATCCCAGATGTAAAACCAGAACTAAGTTAACAAATATGCTCATTAAGCTAACTTCTGTCTCTGAAATCTGAACAATTAGAATCTGACAATATAATTAAGAATGCATTTTTTTCATAAAATATTTCAAGTACTTTTTTATGTTTTATGTTTAGCATTTATTTTTCACCTCAGTAAAACAGTTTCTAAATCATTTCAAAGATCATCCTACAACTTTGCCACACGAAAATGTTCAAAATAAAGAGACAAACCTGTGGGTATATTTTCCGCTCTTTTATTTTCAAATATTAATAATAAAAAACACACCAAACAGAAATAGAAAAGTCACTCATTTACATTGCATGAGTTTTTTTTTATATACAACGTTAGCACCTTTACGACAATCGGTTCAAGCCACATCTTTTTCCATTAACAATGCGGCTTATTAAATTTACAACATTTACAAACAAAATAATCACATACTTTGTAACAAGTCATGCTGTAATGGAATGCTTTTACTGATTTAATTCAGAAACAAAATGAAACAGTAGAAGAGAGAATCATAAAGATAATGCAAATGAAATGGCAACAATGGAGTTAAATAATACATCAAATAATTATTATTATTATTATAAAGTTACATACAACGCACTGTATGTGCTCATTTTAAATGCTACATATGAACCAGACAATTGAAATATGTCTGTTGCGCTGTTTTATTTTTTTCCCCACCTCTCCTGACATCTGACAAAGCACTTCCTCAGATTTGTTACTTCACACTGTACACACCAGCAGACGCTCCAGCCACAACCGTTGGCTTTTATTATCCCTGTGATAGTGATCTGATGTTTGCGCACGTCCAGACGAGTGCCGGGCCTTTTGTTTTGTTTTATGACCATCTCTGCCGAGTTGCCATGGGACCAAGGCCCTGGGCCCCAAAGTCTAATCCTGTCCACTGTGTCGAAATTCCACACGCCGGCTGAATCATCCCAGTCTCACCGTCGTACTCCCAAATGTTGTCATAGTCCACTTCCTGGTCATCTGGCTCCGTGGGTTCGAGGTAAGAATGGCGATCTGTAGGTGAGAGAAGATTCCCATGCGATTAGTTTCAAACAAACTTTTTTATGATTGTACGAACTTGGACAAAGTCCCAGAGCGGGCGTGTCTTTGTCTTGTTTCACACTACAGCTGCAGAGTAAATCCTGAGGAGTAGCATGCCGCAAAAAAACTCATTGTTACTCTTCTAAATGAAATGACATGTCAACAACCTGCCAAAGAATGTCTTTGTAACAAATTTCTATCAGACGGTTCTGTTGTGTGCTGTCAGTCACAAAGAAGATGTATATCCTGTCTGAACGATGATCCTCTTAATTATGGGACGTCACACGAATAGGCCACGCTCCAGAGGCACGTTTTGAACACTTGATGCACCTTCACTTCTGTTACATTTCAACCATCTGTCATATTGCTGAGAGCTCAAACAATCCAACCTGAGTACATCCAGTGTTAAATTAGCCATTTAGTTGTGTCGAAGTTCCATAAATCACATTTATCACAGGTCTAGATTTAAAGGGTGCCAATTATTGTGCCTGTTTTTCCAGCCAATCATCAAACGCAGCATCCTTGTCACGATTAGAGGCACTTACTGCATGCATGTAGTGCCTTGCAGAAGTATTCACACCTCTTGACCCTTTTCACCTTTTGTGCTGTTACCACAGATTTTACGTGATAGACCAGTGTTTCTCAACCCTGGTCCTCACCGCCCCCATGTCCTGCATGTTTTAGGTATTTCCCTTCTGCCACACACCTGAATTGTATCTCTGGGTGATTAACAGGCTTCTGCAGCACTTGATGGTCATGCAATCATTTGAATCAGCTGTTCTGGAATAGAGGCACATCTAAAACATGCAGAGCAGGGGGGCTGTGAGGACCAGGGTTGAGAAACACTGTGATAGACCAACCTTGAACCAGGTTGTTATCCCGGTTTTAAGCTCATGGCGTGATATCCTTTAATCACGGAACAACATCAGGGTGTATGAGGATTTTTAAAATATGTTAAAAACATCAACAAAAATTACTTCAAAAGTAAATGAGATTTAATGTTCAAAAACTTAAAAAGTGGCATGCATAGAACTGACGGAGATTTGGTTGGATTTTCTTCATTTTATAAAGAAGCTTAACCAGGCATAACCAATGCTTAGGTAGATAGATTATACAACAAAACAACCACTGTCAATGTCAGTGTTTAGACATTTTGAAATAAGACTGTGTCCATATTTGAGAATAAAACACTTTCAAATCAATTTGGAGTTGTTTTGCTATTTTGATAACCTAGTTTCCCAGCTGCACCTGAACGCAGCACAACTGTTGGGTAAATTCGGTCTCGTCAACGGACGCTACAGGTAGCTATTTGGACTTTTCTCCAGAATCTGGAATATTAATATTCAGCCTGACGTTGTTATAAGTGAGTAATTCAGTAAAGTGCAGAACAGCTACATAACTTCAAAATGTTGCCGTAGATTCTGCGTGTGTCTGCGTGATTCTGCGTGGTTGGAAATAGCGCTGAATTCGCCCGATACATGAGCGTACCCGAACCGGCAGAGCTGTACCGGTGATACCTCGATTCGTGATCGCTCGGGATATTACCACTACAGCATGAGAATTGCTGAATTTATACTGAGATTAACACCAATGGACATCATGTCTTTAATAGGTGCTTTTTGAAAGCATGTTGATTTCCTCGATTTGAATTAAGAGCATCGAACAAAAAGGGGACTGAGTACAATTGGACACTTTTCTTATATTTGTTTGTGAAAAATATTTTAATCCACATCTTTTTTCCTCCCACTTTGCATTTGTGGTTCACTTTGTGTTTGTCTATTTCATGAAATGCCAATAAATTGAAGCTTGCTTGTGTAATTGTACAAAATGGGTAAAAGTTAAAGAGATATGAAGACTTTTTTTATGAGCACACCTTAACCCTGGAGTTAAAACAGAAATCAATGAGTACAAAGGAGTTTTTCATAAATTCTTACCTAGTGAGTAGCTGTAAGGCGCATGAGAAGTGTTCATCACAGAGCTCGATGGGAGATGCATCTGTCAGCAGATGTGAAAACAGGAAAAAAATCAACAAACAATCACCATGTTCCAAAGCGTGCCTTTCACTAGCAGCATCTGTTTAAATATCCCCTTCAGCACAAGTATATAAACTAGCTCTCCTTCCTCATAGTGCCCTGGTATTTCTCTTTGAAGCCTAGCATTCCAGAAACTGGAGCATCCCGTTTCCTGCCTCACCTGCTCTTGGACGTGACCAGGCATCGGCAGGAGCTTCAGCCTCGACACGGCCTCTGCTCTCTGCTCTGCTTGGCTTTGATGCATTTCCACATCTCGGCCTGACGCCTGTGCCTGGGTGTTGGCCAGGACCAGGTTTCTCCCTGTGCGTCTGCCCATGGGGGGAGTGCGTAGCTGGAAAGACGAGGGTAGGAGATGGGCGTCCTGATGGTTGTGTTGGATTGGTTTGTTCCAGCTCTTCTGCTGAAAGAGAGAGAGAGAGACAAAAAAATCTAAATATTTGAAATAAATGCGTTTCTGTGCCTGTAACAAGGCTCGTCTTCTAGAAACAAGGCTGCCTACAGTTTTATCTGGCTTCACATTATTTTTGTGAAACATCCTCAGAATAAATAATTCCAGCATTAACAATGTCCTTGAGTTTGTTGGTGTGCACTGCTTGATATCAGACAGTCTCTTCAGGTGTAAACTGAAACTAACGATCCAGTGTCATTGACCCACTTACCACTGGCCTGGCCTCCTCCAGGCTGAAGATCTCTGGGGTGCAAGGCTCATCGTACAGGGGAGACAAGGGCTGACGCAGAGCGCACAGGTCAGAGTGGCGTTGGCTAGCGCTCAAAGAGTAGTTCAGGGATGTCTGTGGTGTGCTCCAGCTGTTAGACTGATCCAAACAGAATCAAATGTGAGCCAAGGAAGCAAAAATTAGTGCAATTTCCTCAGGTGCAGTATGTTTTTAAGTAAACATTTTGGATAATCTCAGATGAATATCTGAAGCAGAAGGGCAGTAAAAACACCTTGTTTATGAATCATAATAGATGTTAAATTATATGCTTGATTAAACTGATTGATCTTTCAACCCCAGTCTGTATTTCCCCCATCTGTTAACCCCATGAGATGAACCCTCCCACGATCTGGCTACCGACCGTTTCTATTTCAGTTCCTGCACGCATGGTATGTAAAGTGAGCCAACAGTCTCAAAGGGAATATTTGGTTATGGAGCTCGACGCCAGACCGACTTACCTTGACCAGCGGGGCTTTGTCCAGCCGCTGAGGGCTGACATGGTGCAGGGCGGAGTAGGGAGTGCTGTAGATCTGAGACAGCGGGGCGCTCTCCGCAGGCTGCAGGTAGGAGCCGTGCTGCGGCGAGGAGTAGCGCAGCGACAAAGGTCTCGGGTCGCGGTCCGGCCTGGTTTGGGAGGACATGCTGTTGGTCCTGCTGCCCAGTCGGGCCGTCTCGACAGAGGAGGGGCGACTGGAGCTGTACTGTAGGGAGCAGGAGTCACATTCAGGAGGGAAAGTCAGCCATGCGAGTTTTCTTGACACCCCATAGACTTGACTCAGTGGTGTCATATTCTGTTTTTAGTTAACAAAGTCATTTGAGAGTTGGAGAAAAACATCTCCATCAAATTAATTGGAAGAGTGGTGGTTAAGGTCAAAAGTTTAGCAGCAACATTACTTCTGGGCACTCAGCCCTCTTTTTAAGCTAATTGGACGGGCAGGGAGGATGCAAACTCCTCGTCTGGGGGAGTTTGGTCAGAGGTCCTGATAATGCAGGGAGCCTCTGGACTTCAAAAGAACACAGAAGTTTACAATCAAACTTTTTCTGCCGACTCAGCACTTTGAGAAGTGCATCTGAAGGTGATTTTGTCGTTTTGTTCTCCGTGTTATGGCTCACCACCTGAACAGTAGTAACAGGAGTACCTTTGGGCTTAGCCCGTGCTTAATCATTTATTTGATGAAAGGTGTCGCTCAGTCTCTGAAATGCGTGCCGGTGACACGAGGACAACTAACTCCAACCATATTAATTGTTGTTTGTTTAATTAGTTTAAAACTTTAAAAGGGATAGTTAAGGATTTTACAAGCAAGCAATTAGTATTTAACGTGGAACAGATGGCTCTCTTGGATTCTTCATTTAGATTGAATCCAGATTAGTCGAGCTTGCTGAGAGAAAGACTGACAGGGTCCAAGACCAACGTGGACCTCTAACATCTTAAAACAACTACAATATCAAAAGTATTGTTGTGGTTTAAACCCTAAAACTGCTTTCATATATGCACTGGGCAGATCTAAAAGCAGAAGCACCTTTAAAGGCAGGAAATAGAGGAAGGCTTTTCTGTTCAGAGTAACATAAAATGGGAAGATTGTTGGTGAAACACCACCTCCATTCTCCACTTCCCCTGCAAATAGACATCAGCTTGTCTACAATAACTATAAAAGGAAACCATAATGGTACTTTGAAGGTTAACAAAATAGAGTTTTTCATAAATTGCCATGATGTTTTTAGGATTACACCTGTTTTAAGAAAACAGAAATCTACTTCGGTTTTGGCCACTCTTGGACTATAACGTCTGCTTCAACCCATGGAAACCAGCTAATCTGGACTTTTGCAAAAACTCACTTCAATAATTACTGATCTATTGTTTGAATGAGCAGGACAAGGTTGACTTACACAGAGAGGCTCAGCGTATCCCGGAGACATCAGGTTTTCCTCATGAACTGGTACCTGAAGGTTCAAGGACCCACGCCCGCTTGGCGGCTGGCTGTATTTGAGCGACTCCGCTCTTCCTTGGCTGTTTCCACTCCATCTATCGAACTTTGTCGCTTGCTGGAGATGAAAGAATGCAATGTATTACTACCTAGTAATACAAAAACATGGTGCAATTATTTTCCCTAAATACTTTTCAGGGCCCATGCTTTCCCCACCACGTGGCTCTTATTCCTGCTCTACCAGTTTGGCGGATGTATTTGCTCTTTAAATTCGCCATCAGCTGTAGACGGCACCATCATGCTTCTCTGACCGTGACAGGGAGCAGGCCTCACCTCTTTGTTTGTTGGCGTGTATATGATGTCATACACGGGGGGTGGGGGGCTGAGAACAGGGACGTCAGCGGCTTTGAACTGCTGGATCCAGTCACAGAACTCTGTCCTGTCCAGACAGGACACCACTATGGGGTTGATCAGCTTGCCTGTGAAGAGCGGACAGAGAAACAAAGACCGTCATTCGGTCTGCTTGCTCACTGGAATGTGCTACAGCCAGAACATTATTCACCAAGCGTAACAAACCCCCCGACCCCCCCTCTCTCATTCATCGAGGGGTTACGCTCTGTGACGCAAGACATTTCAAGAGCTAGCCACTTAGCATAAAACACATAATGTTCCCTTATCAACGCTCCAGTGCTACTGATTCAGCGCACCTACCTTCGATCATAAAGGTGTTGGGCTTGACGTCCTGACAGGGAGTGGTTACTGTAATCATGTTGAGTGGAAGCTTGCCCTGTAATCAGAAGGAGACTTTAGAACAAGTCCTTTATGCAAACACATAGACTAATAGGAGCACAATCTTTAAGTGGAAGAGTATAAGGAGGTGAACATTACCTTATAGAAGAGCCCGTCGCTCTCCTCTGATAAGATGATCAGGGTGGAAGGGTACATCACCAGCAATCTGTCACTTTGTTCCTGTGAAAATATGGCAGTAATGAAGCACTTTTTCCTTTTCTCTTGGCAATGATTTTATCATGTAGTAAACGTTCAACTTTCAGTAGCTTCAAGGTTTTGTTTAAAGGTTAAACCGTGAACACAGTAGACAATTCAGTTGTCGTTCTCTTACATACAGAAGCTAATGGCTATGACATTCTAGCTCATTATTTTAATACGGTAGAAATAAACTTTGGTTTTGGTGCGTCTCAGACTAGCTGTTATCTTTAGCCTGTTGGACCAGCTAGTCTGGATTAATACCAAATGAGGGCTCCAATTGAGTTATTTACTGCATGTAAATATGAAGTGTGTGAAATCTCTCTAACCTCTAATATTTATTTTAAAAAGTATCATTAGCATAAACTGGTGCCATAAAACAACATTTTATAGTTGTTTTATGACAGAAGTCAACTTTGCTTCAAGATCAACTAAAACAAGATTTAGTTGATCAAAACAGTTTTTTGTTTTGCATGTAAGATATTAAATGCCTGCAATCTTTTGACAGAACCTCTAGAAAGTCTAGGGATTAAAAAAAAGATAGTGTTGGCATAAGTTGATGGCGATTTCTGACATAGTCCATCTTGGACTTGACTCTCCTATCAGACCACCGTTTAGCTTCTGGGAACAACTAACCAGGATTATTACGAAATGAAGATGCCAAAAGAGTGATCTTCTGCAAGAAAAAACATTAGGTGCCTATGACATTTTAACAGGACTCCGTTTAAAAAAAGTCTAAAACTACACCCTTAAGGTTCTGAAAAATAAACGGGCATCTAAATTATTCATGAGGCAAGAAGGCAAACCCTGAGAACTCGAGGAGAGAAAAGACAGTGAGATCTGGTGCAAAGAATAACAAATGACAAACTTCATGCTTTAATTCTCCTTTTAGAAGTTCCCCGTAAGATCTCGGGTCGAACCAGTTCATGGGGCATTGAAAGGTGTGGCAGACTGACAGAGTTTATGTTTCCTCTCTCTTGGAGAGGGCGTGTCTCTGGACAGACAGCTGACATTCCAGCTGTGAGGTGAGTCGAGTCGCTCTGCGAGCCGAGCAAATGCCAATCTCACGCCCAGGCCCTAAATCACATCAATGGAGCTGCTGCTGCTTCCCATGAAGAATTAACGGATATTCATGCCAGACATGTCAGAACTTCTGCTTTGATTAGCTGCTGTGCGAAGCTGCTGTAGCAATATTTATAGAGCTCTTATCTGATTCTCTTCACTGATAGGTCTTGCCATCTGGTGAAATGCTGCCAAATCTGAGGTGCGCTTCTAAGGAACAGAATGCTGCATATTTAGACTGTAGGAAAAATATGGACTCCTCCCGTTTAATTCGCCCTTTGCATTGTGTTGAGGTAATGCAGAGTGTTGCGCAATTTGAAAACTATGAGTCACCTGTCTTCAGAGCTGATGTTATCCTGCTTTTATTCAGCATGAGAAGAAATTCCCACACTTTGGAAACATATTTGTGTCATGAATTACACTCAGCTGTACTTCACCGTGTGTTTCCAGAAACATGCGAGTTTCTGACCATCAGCGGTGATTCACTCCTGATAAGGAGCGGTAGAGTCATACCTGGCAGGGCAGATGCTGCAGTCGGACTTTGGTGACGTAGGTGATGGGGCCGAGGCTGTCCCTCTGAGAGCCCTCCCACTCATAGATGGGCTCTCTGTTGATGGAGTTCCTCAGCTCCTCTCTTCCTTCAGATTTGTTCTGGTTTAGCTGCAGAAAGGTAAATTGAAGTGGGATTATCAAGTGTGAATGATCACAATCTGATTTCTGTTCTTGGAATAGAAAAAGCCTATTTAAACATCTACTACACTAGTGAGATGTGTTTAGAATAAATTCATTTTAAAGTAAACTCACTTTTCTTTAAGTGAGTGAGTTTGGGAGGGTTTCTTTTAACCCCCTAATCTTTCTGTTCATGGTGCATTGCAGCAAAATAAAGTTGGTTCTTTGTGACTCTTCAAATGTTTTGGTTATTGCTTTTATGGGCAAGTTTAGGCGAGTAGCAGTTATGTTGTTGCTCAGTATGGACCATTTGCACGTACCAGGATAAACCAAATTTTTAAAAATGCAGCAGTTTGAAGTAACACAAACATTTCATCACATTAATCCCAAGATTTTAACTGTTTTTTAATGAGATGCGAGTGAAAGTGCAGGAGTAACAGACATGTTTTCAGGCTGTGTTGTGCCCCTCTAACAACTGTTGCTGCTCACTACCAGTCAGCTGGCTAAAATAAGGTCCTCATGTATATATTGTTTGCAAGCTGTGATTCGACTGCACTTATTGTGCTCTTTGCAACTTATTACTATGTTTTAAGCCTCTTTACATGTCTTTACCAAGGGTGCTGATTATACTATATGGTGCTTTACTTTTGTTGTTTTGTTCTCTTATGACACATCCAGGCTTGCGTGTTTCATCAACCTCCTGTGAGGTTGGGGTCAGCATTTAAAACCCGTTCAGTTTAAAGTAGGTCGTAATGCGGTCCAAGCCTCTCCCTGTTGTGCAGGGCTTCAAGGAAATCCAGCAGCGGCCTTAAGTGACTCACTGTATTTGCACACTCACACATCCTGTTTTATCAGGAGTGGCTGGAAACAAAAGCTGAGGTAGATTAAAATATACAGTCAAGCAGTGCCTTTGAATTCGGAAATAACATTCAGAAGGAAAAGTAACTTTTTCCTTCTGTGACTTACTCTCACTCTGGTGTAATTTTCAGGTTGGATGGCAGTGCCTCCGTTCTGCTCGATGCTCTCCTTGAGGAGGCCAAACCACATGTCCATTTCTTCTTGACTGGCGCAGTAGACGATGATGTGGTTCAGGCTGACACCTGACGGAGGGGATTGAGAAGAAAACGAGTCATTCAGGTGCGCCTTTCAGTCACGTTAGCATAAACAAGAAGGAAATCACTCTCCAACTTTGTTTACTGCAGGTTACGCAACAAATGCAGGAAAAGTTAACACATGCAGACCACATGTAAGCTCCTGAAAGCCCCCGTTGACCTGCTGTGTTTGGTATTTTAAAGATTGGAGCAAGAGCTCCCTCCCACAGACTGCTCTTACCCAGAGGGGGCGAACAGTGCCGGGATGATCCAAGCTGCAATCCCCCTCTACCTATCAGTCCTGCACATACCACAGATAACCACCAGAGATATTTTGTTTCATTTCAGCCTGTGGCTTTGTACTCTAATAGTGGAACCGAACCGCTGAACGTTGACCGCTCCGCGATAAGCAGTAGCTTGGCTGGGAGTTGTTTTTCTTTTTCTGGCTTTAAATTAAGGGGCCTTTGCTGGCAAAACTTGAACTGTTTCACTCTTTTAAAGGTTTTTTTTCCCCTACTAAATTCCAGCAAGATGTGAGTATTTAAACCATCGGTTAGTTTACAGAAGTTACAAGCTGTTGTTACAAGCAATTATCCGTCATTAGCCAACTTTCACAGCCACATTAATTTAAACTATGCAGGGTCTTCCGGGAACTCTTCAGCATCCTCCGGAGTTGCGTTTGCTTCGTCACCTCCTAACAAGCCAACATTCATCTCGCAGAGCAACTCTACGTCAGGTCTTTCC
Organism: Poecilia mexicana; assembly: GCF_051168715.1. Classification (NCBI taxonomy): domain Eukaryota; kingdom Metazoa; phylum Chordata; class Actinopteri; order Cyprinodontiformes; family Poeciliidae; genus Poecilia; species Poecilia mexicana. The sequence continues at coordinate 12,226,210 of NW_028263376.1, read as the reverse complement.
TTTGACTCAGAACTTATCCTTACTTCCTTCTTCATGTTTCCTGTCAGCGAGGCCTCCCAAATGGAAAGAAAAAGGGTTCATACCAAAGAATCTGAGTGCTGAAACACAACACTGGAATGTGGGAAGTCTGATCTGAGAAACTGCAGGGCTAATTTACGATAAAAGGAACACCAAGGAGTTTATATATTTTGACAGCAAAGACTTTAGGCGGATGGAAATGATGAGGAGCTACAATAACAGAAACCTTACACTGTCACGACTGAGGAAGATTATCCCAAAGTGGTTTTCGTTTGCTCGTTTTCTCAAAAGGAAAGCAGCAAATTTATATTTCCAGCAGATATTGATCTGCAGTTTTTGGCCTGCGTCATAGATCATGTGAAGTGACAAGGTTAAGAGCGGTAGCCGGGCTTTTCAGCACGACAGCTGGGCTGACTGAGGTGCACCTGTTGTCTAACAAGCAAGGCTTTTAAGACCAGTTTATTCCCAACCCCCCACCCTCGCCTGACCGATGGGTGAAGGGGTCCTGGCTCTAGTTAGTCTGGAGTTTGACTGGAGGTGAAGAGGTGAGGAGGGTCACGGCACCTTTGAATCACTGAAACAGGATAAAACGGGGGAGGCTGAAACCTGAAAATAGTGTGTTTTAAACCGATAAGAAAAAAAAAATTTGAAAAGGTGTTGAAATCTCACTGTAACTTCTAAACCCTCTGGATTTTTATTGAGAGTGATAACCAATAAAACACAACCGATGATTATAACATACCAGCGCTCTGTGCCAACACCTGCCTGGATTGTTTCTCACAAAGACAGACTTACCGTTTATTTGGAAGGCATATTCCTCTGGTTGGCTGTGATTACAGTTCTGCTGCAGGTTGCAGATAGAAAGCTCCTTCAATGGTAGAGTTCCCTGTGCAACGTAACGAGAGAATATCTTAAACACAAAGCCACAAACAAAAGCAGCTGCCCGACATATTCTGCATTTATGCAGGTGGAGTGACTGTGTGGAAATGAAACAATGCTGAAGCATGACCCAGTTAACAAGTGGTATAAAAATACATTTTCTGGAAAGTACGGGGAGAAAGAAGGGTGTTGATTGGCTGTTATAAACCACCATTTATATACCACAGATGAAAATGCATGAGTCCATGCATGCTTTGTGTATTTTGGCTTACAAATAGAGCACTAATACCACTACTAATGATAATAATTTTAACATATACAAAATAAAGCCTCATTATCATCATAGACGTTAAACAAAAATGGACAAAGATGTTCCTGCTTTTATCAGGGTGGTCCTCGAACTTTCTAGAAAAAAAAAACACCACAGTAAATACAATGTTATCCAATTACCACCACATAGAATATAACAGTAGGAGCTACAACAGGACTTGAAACTGGCAATGCAGGATTGGTGGAAGGATACAGTGTAACTAGGGGTTCCAGTTTTATTTAGATGTTTAATTTTCCAAGTTTGAAGTTGGGGGGGAGGGGAGAATCTGAAAAGTCTTTAGAAACTTACATGTGGAACGGAAAAGATTTTCACCTCTTCCGATTTCAAAATGTACAGATGTATTGTTTCTGCCTGTGATTCTAACAGTGGTTAACTTCGTCAGCGAACATTCAGAAACTAAACAGCTTTTTAACTCGGAGCTGAAACATGATTGTGTTTTAGGTCAGAATAGCTAATAAATTTGTGTTTACCTTGCACATTTTCCACTGAGTAAAACTAAGGGCACCCCAAGCAGCACCAGTGGTTCTGGTACCACAGTTTGAACTAACACTTTTCCCTGCTCTGTTTGTCATGTCATTCGGATCAGATTTTTACAACATTGAGGGACAAATCACCATGTTACTGAGGTCAGCCTGTGTAAATCAGTGATGAATCCCTGTCTGTCTTCTTTCTGAGCTCGTCTGCAGTCTGACTAACGCTGCACGCAGGTGCGTAGCCGTCTCTCTTCGGCAGGGGGTTGAGTTCCCAGCATGCACAGTAAGCGGATGATTAATGGCCGCAGTCGCTTTACGAGACAGCTGAAGTAACTTAATCATACTTTCTGTTTACCAACAACGTGCTGGTTGCCCAGTGGGGGTACGCATCGAAATTTATGAATTCATAAAATCAAACTTGTAAAAGTTAGAAAGATTTACATAGCTGAGACACCGCGTATTTGAAAAGTCCTCACCTGATAGGTTAGCCCGGTTGTGTTGTTGGAGACGAAATGAAGATATGATTCAAAGAGATCCAGGTAGCAGTCGTGTATGTCCTGCAGAGGAGTTGGAACGCCATTAATTAATCAATTTAAAACATAGGATGAGAGAGAAATGTTTTAAATGAATCATAATATACAAAACTTAAACCAAAAAAACTGTTACAGTTAGTTCATTCAGCATTGGATGACTCACAAAATGTTCAAGTTGGACATTTCTCTGTTAAAGTTTGTTAAAATACATTGTGTTCCTTTGCCATTGTGACGCGATTCCTGTAATCAATCTCTGGTCCTACGCTTCTGACAATGTTGTGACACAGCTCTGAAAAATCACATTTCCCACCGCAAGCAGCCGGCGTGTCCTCTATCAGCCCCTGTGATCAGAACAACTCTCTCTACCCCGAGGTCCTAACTGTGTCGAGGAGGTTTCACAACTGCGGCAGGTGAGAGCATGTCCAAACACAGGCTTGCAATCTTGCTTGATTGGCACCGAGTGGATTATTCACAACCCAGCCACCACGTCAAAACCTAAGGGTGGTCTCAAAAACTGTAGAGCAGGGGTGCCCAAAGTCGGTTCTTGAGGGCCGGCATCCTGCATGTCTTAGTTCTCTCCCTGGTTTAACGCACCTGGAATCAAATGATGGCTCGTTAGAAGGCCTCAGAGGAACACTGACAAGCTGAAAGGTTGTTACTACCACCAGGGAGAGAACTAAAACATGCAGGATGCCGGCCCTCGAGGACCGACTTTGGGCATCCCTGCTGTAGTGCAACCTTGTTACTTTCCACCTGTTTTGTTCAAATCTGGATTTCCCAGGCTTCGAACGGATGACTGGGATGATGTGTCATTCTGGGTTCGGTCGATGTCACAAACCGCATTGAGGAGTTGGAGGTGATGTTTGTTTTGTCTTTTGTTGTTGCTTTCCTGACATTTCATCATGCAGTCATTGCTAAATGATTTTGTTCCGCTCACCTGGCAGTGCAGGAAGCGGAATCGAACTTTGGAGCTGTGAATCATCCGTCCGAAATTCTTCACATTGATGCTGCTCTTCTTCCATCCGCTGGCCGGATCATAGGCGAACGGAGGGTCCCATTTTATGTTCTCTATCGTCTGTAGATCTTTAGGAGACATTTCCTGCAACCAGTCACGGAAACATAAACATCCAGAAACTGTTTTAATAGTAAAAGTTGGGGGTAAAATCACTAAGGAATGTTTGTATGTCGAACATTTTTTTTTTTATGTCAAATGGATGATTTATTGCTGTGTTATTGCTGTGTTATTGCTGTGTCGGGGGAGATGAAGGAGTTTCTTACCTTCCTTGGAGTGACTGTGCACAGGATATTTATGATGCTGTTGGATTTCTCCTGTCCCTCTTGGGGATTCTTCTTGCGAAACAGACGACTGCTGCACGAAAGACAAGAATGCAATTTGTTAATGCTCACAAATAAATGTTCACCATGATTAGAGATTCACAGAAAAATTGGCTTATTACTGGGTTAATCTTCAGATTGTCTGGCGTGTTGTACTTTCAAAGACTTTTTCCTACCAATGAAAGCAGCATATCTTCTCACGGTAACAATACCCCTGGTTTGAGTGTGGTTACTGAGTAATTAGACTCATAAAGTTAGCTAATTTCAGTGTGTAAATTATGTCAGAGGAAGCACGAAGATGAAACTAGCTGTTTCACATAAAACTATGATTCACTCAAGCTGCAGGAAAGTGAGAGAGAGCAAGCAGCAGAAAACAGGAAGTCAGAACAGAGTACGGCTACGTTGCTTTGTTTTAGCAAAAGATGAAAGAAACATTAGCTGTGGATGAACACCGTCATTGTCATGACTATAGCCAGACTTAGAAGTGTCTTAAAGTTTTTTCTAAGTTTGAAGGTGAAAACTTTGTGAACACCTGCTCAACGAAAAACTCGGAGATGCTGTTTTTTTATGCTAACTTCGCTAACCATGCTAATTGCAAATAAATAATAACTGAAATATTTTACAATTATATATAAAACATTTGTTTTTCTGTTTAGTTAGAAAATTTTAAAAAATTACACATAATTTCACATAACTCCAACCAGTAGATGGCGCTCTTCTGATGCCGTCCTTGGTAAATTTGGAATATGCATTAACTGTGATTAACAAACACTTACACCCAAAATGGTTCAAGGTAACTTCACATCAAAGTCTGCAAGGAAGTTAAAATATCAACTCAAGAATCATTTATTTTTTTTGTGTGTGTTAAAATAATCGTCTGAACTCCATAATGGCTGAAGTGGATTTCTATTGTTCACAGTTGGGAAAGATCATTTCCTGCTCTTGGTGGAGACAATACATGTAAATAAAAAACTGATTAAGTCTGATTAAGCTTTGCTGCAGCTCAATGACTGATAATCATGTTTTTTTTCCCTTCCCTTTTACAAATTAATCAAAGTCACTTCCATTGCATTTACTCCATCAACCACAGGCATTTAAAAGGACAATAGGGTCTTGTGCCTCTGATGGTGAGCATATGCATAGGGAAATCAGCACTCAATGCCCCCCTTTGTTTTGCATGCAGTTCATCTGTTACCATTACTGTCACATTTTTATAAGGAAGCACGCTCGCTGCAGAGATAAAACCGTGGTGCTACTTTTTTTACGGTGTCAGCTCGTACTTTATCTGCTTTGTCTGTGCACATGTGTGCCAGTGTCCTCGCCGTGCAACAACGCAGCCTTTTGTTTGTGTGTTGAGAACCAAGGTCTGTCTGCTCAGGAAGTCCAGCATCCAGCATTAATCATTCACGGGTGTCAAGAGAGTGATAGTGTTCACTTTATTTTTTTTTTAAGATCTCTTTTTATTTTGAATTGACTCGCACACAAAGGAAAGTATGAAAGCCTCACACTGTCATGCAATCTTGCAGTTGTAAAGCTAAAGAGGTATGCATTGAACATAATAGACAGGTAATCGTTTTGCACACCCAACATTCCCCAAGTCACTGCTGTGGCATTCAGCAGAGCTCGTCCTCATTCTCTTTGGGGAATACCTGAGCCTCACCTGATACAATGTCACAAAGAGAGAGAAGGCTACAGGAAACATGAATCCCATTTAGAAGCTCGCTGTTCCCGTTTCACTTGTTGAGCTACAACCTTTTCTGCCCTTTTAAGAAAATATTATTATTTATCTAAAATGTGGTGAATCAGATATTTTAAGGTCACTCAGCATAGGATTAAAAACTGCATCCACAATAAGCTAATCACAGTCAGATGTGACGGTGCTGCAGAGCTGGGACATGCCCAGGCATTTAATCCAAGAAGGGTGCAGGAAACTATATAGAAAACAAAATATAATCCACTTATGTGTCCAACAAGTCTAAAGTCATCAGAGTTGGTCACTCCCCACAAGGAGTTATCTTATATCAGTGGCACAACAAAACTAAAAATTTTACGTTATTGTAATGTTTTTTATGAATAAATAAGGTCCAGCTCTATGTTTTCTTAAATAGAAAAGTGGATTTGCTGACAGCCGAGAGGTTACCTCAGAAGCGAAAAGAATGGTAACTGGATCATTGACACTTGTGCCCGGGCACGACTTGGTGTCCATCCAGTATCACCACCTGATCCACAACCACGTCTGGTAACATTCACAACCTTCAGCTCAAACTCTCGACAGATACCATGAATTCCTCCCAGCTGAAACACTGAGTCTAAAACAACAAAGCATGACATGTGCTGGGAGAATACAGCAACACAAGTTTGGGAAACCTGGGTGAGGTGAGCTCTTCTTACCTGTTTCTGCGAATGAAACTCTTGCTGGAGTACCTGAAGTTATGTTGGGGGACACATGAAATGCTGCTCCCCATGCTGCTCTGACCTGTGGGGCTTAGCGCTGCTCTGAAGGCCAAAAACAAAAAAAACAAAAAAAACAACAAATGTACCGTCCCGTCTGTGATGGATGAGCACCGTTCAGAGAGAACCTTGTGCTCCCTGCAAAAGTCAGACTTGTTCTGTGTGAGGGCTGGGCAGGGAGAGCGTAGATGAAGTCAGAGTGTGTGAGTGTGTTGTGCGTAAAAGGGGGTGGAGTTCAGGACTGTGTCACAGGCTGGCTGCCTGGTGAATAAGCAGAAGGATTCTGTGAAGCTGCCTCTGTATGCTAAAACCGGTCCCCACAACAAAGGCAAGGGGGACTCGGGCAGAAGTGAGCCATTTCACACCTTCGGTGAGCCAAATGGAACTTACTGTCGGGCGTTCAGTGCTACCGGGAGCTCACTTGTTGGTCTGTGTCAATCAAAGGGGGGATAGAGGGACTTACCAATGGCATGCCCAGACATGAAAACACATACACACTCGGGCTTTCTATTTATTACCGGCCTTCATCACACAAGTGTCATTTTGAAACCGAGTATCTGGGGAGTTTCGTTCTACTTCAGGGCATTTTGTTTTCCCCTGAAGATGTGCCTCATAAATATGTTTGCATTCCATGAACACACATTTCTGTGTTTTACAGCAGTATCTTAACAGTGAAACAGAAGTAAAGGGATACATGGACATTAAAAACCTGTCTTGCAGCTTTTTAATTAGATTTTGGTCGAGACGTTAAATGGGTTATTCTGACGCATTAGCATACATTGAGTCTGGAGTCTAAACTCCAGCCTCCAGCACGTTTTTTTTGTCAGGAGTTTGGTCTTTTGCTTCACCCATCTTCTCATTCACCCAAACATTTCTCAGTAATATTTAGCATTTTTCCATATTTCCACATTATAATGCTGCCACTACAATGTTTCACCATGTAAAAACATTCTGTGAGCAATTAGTGTTTTGCATGTATGCCAGGAATATCAGCTTTGCTTACCTTCCTCCCACAGTTTTTGTACATTTTTATTTGGAGCTCTTATGATTTTCTCTTTCAATGCCTTTATTCTTCTAAGCTCTTCATAATAGCCATGTTTATGGAGTGCACAGTTATTTGTCTCCTATCAACAAAATTTCCCACCTGAGTTGCAGCTAACCTAAAGCTACCACAGGTTTCTTGGCTGCTTCTGACATTAATGTTTTCCCTGTACAAAGAAGTGAGACTGTTATCGTTCTAAGTTCCCAGGTTTATTGTTTTTCAGAGGTGTTAAACCTGAAATGCTAAATGCTTGCACAGTTTAATAACCTCACCCTGCTTAAAAGTATGTATAACTTTCTCCTGGACCTGTCTGGTCTCCATGGAGCCGTTTGTTTACCCATCCAGTTCACTTCTTAATGTAAATAGCTCCAATGGATTTTATTTAGGAGCATCAGAGTAAAGAGAGGTGATTATAAACATATTCCACATTTTTCAGATTATTTGAAAAAAAAAAGAAAAAATATAGATTATTGTCAATTATTCATTATTTTGTGTTTGTCTATAACACAAAACCCCCAACAGTTACTTTGAAACTTGTTGCTTGATTGTGATAAAATATAATATAAAATATAATAAAGTGTGAGTACTTTAAATATATCCAGTCTAACTCTGTTCATGACACTGGCAGATATGAAATATGTTTTTGTTTTAAAGTCAGAGAGAGAGAAATGTGTGATTTAAACTCAAAAGGTCAACATTTTTATCAAGATAAAAGTACATGTGGGCAGCTTTTTACCTAATGAAATATAAATTTGACCCACAAGAAAAACAATCAACTCTATTTCCTAAATCAACTGATTTTTTTTCATCCTATTATTTCCTACTCGGGGAACTGGGTGAAAACAGACACTATGGAATATTAATCTATTTTAACAGATTAGCTCTTTAACTTCCTCATTTTCTCCACTAATAGATTCTCTAGTCTTCTTCACTGATGACTCACAACAGAAAATGTCATTTTTTGAAGAGCTTCCTCCTTAAATGGACAATGTTAAAGTAATTTCGTTGATCAGAGCGGTCAAACTGTCATGGTCATGTTTGCTTTGCTCAGTGTTTAGGTCACTGTCTTGTGGTGAGCTGCTGCATTTTTGTCATGGCATTGCAACGCATGCTGCGGTTTGTCAGTTAACTTCAACCAGTTCAACCAGTTGCCGGCTGAAAATTGATGCACCTGAGGCTCCAACAGACATGGAGGGTGTTAACAGGAGCGTCTTTGTCAGGTCCAGATCACGTTTTTTAAAATCCTGTTTGATAGTCAAAAGTTATGTGAGCTTTAAATAAGATAAGTTAAACTTCCTGATTTTTCTTTTTTTTTTTTTTCCTGATTGATGACCTTTTGATAAATAAACAAATTCAGGCCTGGAAAAAAAAAAAGAAAAAAAAAACAACATTTGTAGACAATGAGTGCCCAAGTCCAGACCTTGAGAGTTCCTCTACCTGCAAATTTAAGATGCATCTCTGTTTCGACACACCTGAAATCATTTAGCCAAATTCTCTCATTAGCACACAGTCAGTCTAGGAAAAGACATCATGCAGTCAAACATAGCGGTGGCAGCATGATGGGCCTCAGACGCTTTACTGCTTCAGGACTTGGGCAACTTGCCGTAATTGATAAGATCATAAATTCTGCTCACTAGAAGAAGAAAATTCTTAAGAACGCCCATCCAGGATCTTACCATCGAGAACGTTTGGGTTATGAAAAAGGAAAAGGATCTGAAACACACCATCCCGTTCACTTCTGAATAGCACATAGTTGTAGTGGTCTATCCAAAGTCTTGACTTAATGAGATACTCTGCCATGGTCTTTAATAGGCTGTTTAAAGACCCTCCAATATGGCCAATATGGCTGATTTAAAGCAATTCAGCAAAGACGAGTGAAGTTAAATTTCTTCACAGCGATGTAAAAGACTTGTTGCCAGGAATTACTCATGTTTGCTGAAAGTCTCTGCTGGCACATGTTAGGTTCAGGAGCCAATTGTTTTTTTTTTCTCATTAAGTCAGGTGAGTCAGGAAGTTTTCTTCTCTCATAAAAAAAAAAATGACGTCATTAGTTGAAAACTAATGAAACTAATGAAATTTAACCAACTAATGAAATATAACCAGGGTAAATTTCATATTCACCCTGGTTATATTTTTGTTGTAAGTTTGATGACCATGGATTTCAGAGTTACTAAAATCAGTCAGTCTGTGAGGGGTAAAAAAACAAAAAGAGGAGAAAAGTAACTTTGAATGTTGCACCTTTTAATTAGAAACTGATTCCTACATATTTTGTCACACGAATGCATTGACAGGCATTGTGTTTGGAATGCCATCAAAGCATTGCTGTGATTCATGAGAAATGTTTCCAACCCCGCTTGCCAACAGCAACCCGTTATCATGGGAAAAGGAAGAAAACTCTAAATGTGTCTTCAACGTATCCACCTGAATATTTTCCATTTCAGTTTGAGGCTTTTAAAAACCTCAATGCGACGCTCTGGCAACATTACAATGGTAAGATTATTAGGTGTATTATCTACACTTATTATAAGCTCACAGTTCAAAATCAGACCTGTACGGTAGCTAAAGGTGTAGTAAACAAGAAAGAAAAAAAATGCTTTGGATACATTTCTTTATTTTTTTTTTTTAGCTTAAAATGTTGCTGTGACTTTACACAGTTCTTAAATGTAAACAAGGCAATGTAAACCTTCCCGGTTACAGTTTATAGAAACACATTGGCAACAGTAATCCGACATAGAAACACCACGCTGAAAATAGCAGAACTGACGCCCCTGATTGTTGAGCCTTGCTGGAACTTAATCCTCTAATTTGATTGGCTAATTTGAAGATTACCTTTAAGTGAAACTCGGCCAATGATGAAATTCTGCAGTAATGCTGAGCAGACATTAACACACGTTTCTGTTCCGCTGCTCAAAAAAAACCCAGCAAGACATCTCCCCCACCAAACCATAAAAAAGAAAAAAAAATACAGTGACTCATGTCTCCTTGAGCTCATCATAAAAAGAAACCAGCCGGTATGGGATCATGACGATACCCAATCAGTTTCAGTTGAATCTTTCCGCTGGGTAGAATATTTCTTTTCCAAGGAATCTCATCTAGAGGCGCTTCGAAGTTAAAGTGGGTAGGCAGACGTCCAACCGAAGTTGAGCGTGTTTTACTACTCAGATTTGACCGCAGATTGGAACAGTGGGATCCGCTATTTGTTTTGCTGCTAACTACTTTTATCAATACATCACAACAATGTATTTCTTCCATTTTATGCGTTCAAATATGAAATGATTATGTATTGACTATGTGTGTCACTGGTTACAAGCCATCAGAGTTAACATGATAAATGGTTAACACCAACAATGTTCTATGCATTCTGTCTACATGCAGCCGTATTGGATGCCGGTCCAGTTGGTCAGAGGGCCCGGTGGCGCCGGTTCTGGTTTTTCCTGACTGTTTATCTCGGAAAATCCAACTGGTGAATACAGAGAGAACGTAACAATACTTCCCTACATGCTAGCATGTTTAATTTAGCATTATTACTGCATTTTCAGGTGTTGTTAGCATAGCACTGAATACAATTGTGGCACATTGCAACTATTGTACCCACAACCTTATGTTAGATAATGCAAGCTGCTTGATGGTTGAAGTTAAAAGCATATTAAAATTTCTGAAGTGATATTCTATGAATTTGTGGTCAGCAAGCAGAATCTTGTTTCAGTTCGAAGAGATTACGGCAGCTCTATTTGCTAAATGCCTGAATAATTACATAAAGGCTTTTTGGAAAAGACTTGACACACACTAGGTCATCAATCCTTTAAAAGGTTTGGGAAAGCCCAGATGAAGATTTCATAGCTCTGTACACTGCAAATGTGTGATTTCACAACACTTTAATTACATGGAGGTTCATCTGTGGATGTTTCTAACCTGCACTGCTTCCTTGTGTGACATCAAGGGAAAAGCAAAAGAAAAACAAGAAGAGAATTGTGAAACGTTGGAAGCCCAGTTTATCCCTGATCATTTCAAAATGCTTGAAGGTGTCACATCCATCTGCTCAGCATATTATATGCTAGTAGAAATGCTAAGGGGATGTCCAGCCTCATATGTACTCTGCCTCCCAGAGGTGAACTGTTGTTGGTGTAAAATGTGATTCTCAACCACAGAACAAAATCTGAAAGACCTTGTGAAGATTGTAGCTGAAGCTAGTGAGAGAGTCTCCTTGTCCACAGTCCTTTACCGGCACGGACTGAATGGTCACTCACAGAGGAAAGAGCCATTACTGTAAAAGCAGCATAAAAGCCAGATTAGTTTAAAAATGTTGGGCGCAAAAAGCCTACTTTTTGGATGAAAATGAAGAGTTTGGCCATAATTGCGTCACATTTGGAGGAAAATTGATGAAGCTTGTCTGAGGGGAAGAATCCTTATGTGTGAAGTTTTTTGCTGCAGAAGGGGGAAATATCTGAGCAGCTTCTCAAGACATCAGCCAGGAAGCTTTTGTGCAAAGCTTTAGAGTGACCATCACAAAGCTGTGTTTCCAGTCCCATAGAAAATGTGTGGGCAGATCTGAGAACCTGTGGGATCAATGCAGACAACAAACCTGAGTCAGTTAAACCAGATCTAACAGAAACAATCGGCAAAAAATTACAGCAAACTAATGCGAGGAGCTCATGGAAGGACATCCAAAGGTTTACCCAGGTCACACGGTTTAAAGGCACTTTCTACCAAATAGTCAGGAAATGTATGCTAATGTCTGAATTTGAAGAAAGGTTGAATAAAAACATCAAGAATTCACACAAAAACAAAAAAAAAACTAATTTTCAAATGAACAATATCCTGCTTTTTCATCAGATAGACATCTTTTGAGATTCACGTCATGATTGTATCATCTTCTTTTCAGCTGTGCTCCTTCTGTCTGCTACTAGCTCGACGACTAATTTGTTTCTCCAAACTGAGACGACACCGATGGCAACCAGGTAAGGTACTGGCTGCAGATAGCAACTACAATGATCAATCTTAATACTTGTATATATTTGTATATATGCAATATTTGTCCCTCATTTTTCACTGGGAAGAGAAACCCCTGACTTATTATCAACAACAACTCTATAATAATTTCCAAATGCTAAGCCGTTTTCCATCAACAGCTATTTGAAAAACGTATTTATCTTGTTTGTATGCCGTAAAGTTAATTTGGATTTGCTTCATTTTCTTTTTTTTATGTGCGCCACATTAAACTGAAAGCTCTAGCCTTGCTAAAGCTGAAACCTTTCTCATTCTTTTGGACCTCGTCTCCGTGTGTGGTGGGCTGAACTTTGTCTCTCCCTGAGAAATTACTCGGCTGTGTTTTTCCAGACTCAGCGGGTAACTGCATTAGTGCTGAAGTGACACCTCAGGCCACTAAAACGGAGTCTGGATATGTGAACCCAAACATCGGGCGTCCATCTGAGAGGCTGAGGTGCTAAAGTTCTCACAGAAAACCACCACAAAGAAAAGCGTAATTAGACCCCAGATTTGCTTTGAAGGGATGATTAGCCTGATTCGGTTTCAGTCTCTGAGCTTTTTTCCACATTCTGCTCATGGACATGATCAAAACAAACAAAAGAACGAGTAAGTATGAAGCTGCTTTTACTTGCTGGTAAAAGCAGCAAGTAACAATAGATTTGTCAGAAATCGAAATGTGCAGAAATCAACTGAAAAAATTAACTAAACGAAAGTACAATAGGTGCAACTGAAACTGACTTTGGCTGAGACACCTTTGATTACCATTAAAAGATATTCAGAGTAAATAAGCATCTGATGTCCTTTATCATTATCAGTAATATTTAAAGAGGAATGACACATGCTTACTGATATCTTTGGCAAAGATATACGAAAAACCTTAAAATCTATAATTTAATTTAATTTGTTCAGTGAAGGTTCTGGATGGTTCACTTCAAGAAGTAATTATTTCTCACAGTATCAGCTCTGTCACAATTACCGAGACCCCTTTCAGTCTTACTTTAGACACCATCTACCTCTGGATAGAGGTAGATGGTAACCAAATGGTAAAAATGCACGTGCGATACAAAACTCCACCCGCAGCGCTACCATGGGAGCAACCGTGCATACGACAAGAATAATAACAGGCGGTAAAATACTGCTGGAGGAAGTTGGAGTAAAGAAAGAATGATGGGGGTAACCAGAAGATTAATGCAGGTGTGGCACTTATTAAAACATCTTGATGAATAAAGCCAGATCTGTCAGCTGGAAAAAACTAGATCTACCAGGAAACAAAGACTGAAAAAAGAAGCAGGAAATCCTTCCAAAAACAAGCTCAGCACTAATAAAAAAAAATAAAAAAAAAAAGCAATTCTGATACCAGAATTAATTTCAGGTTAACTTTATAGTTAGGGTTAACGAAAAAAAATGAAAACTAGACTATGAATAGTTTTATTGTAATGTCTAAATCATCTTGTAAAACATAATCGTCATCTGCTGAGGAATTTGAGCTCTGCTTGGCAGCAAATTGCCCTCGGTATGCATTAAAAGTAGATTTTATTGAACTGCAACTTCCTAAAGTTTGCATCCAGTGCTTGAGAAAGTGTCATGGTGATACGGCATTGTCGGCATGCCGACAGCTCCAACCTCTCAGCCCGATTAGGGCCTGCAGACGGGGACACCAGGTGAGAAAAGGGAGGCTGTGGCAGATAAGCTGCAGCAGCTCTTTCAGAGGGAGAACATTGGTCTAGACAAGCTGTAGCCTCATTAGCATCCAGAGAGTCGAGGAGATGAGCCATGGGTAGAGACACTCAGCAGCTGATTAACTTCTGATACATGCGGTGGATCGCATATTGAGGGGGCGCTTCAGTCTTATCTTGGCAAATATAAAATTCATTATGGTGATCACGTCAATCAGGCTTGTATCGAGAAATAGAAGTCTTTAAAGCTTCGGTACGACACTCCTGTGAGGCTGATTCTGTGGGAAACTATAAGTTATATAGAAAATCTTATGCTGATTTTGACTAGAAAGGAAATTCTCATATCAGAAAATATGAGACAGACCTCGCAAAAGTATTCAGACGTTAAACTTTTTCACATTTTGCCAGGTTACAACCATAAATATTTCATGGACAAATAAGGGGTTAAAGCCACACAAAGTGGAGAATACATGATAAGTGGAAGAAGGGGGACATTTATTTTTTAAGTTGGTACTTTAAAAACTGCCTTTCTCTGCTGTCAGATGTAAGTTTTTTTTATATTTATCCCCACCAGCTTTGCATATCTGCAGATTATTTTTATTTTTTTTTTTGTCTTTATTTGTTTATTTATTTGCTTTTCTCTTTGAAAAATACCTCAAACTAAATCAAACTGCACAGGGAGCATCTTTGAACATCAATTTTCAACATTTTTTTCACAATCTCTCAATTGGTTGTAGGTCTGAACTTTGACTAGGCCATTCCAAAACAAGGATATTCTTTAACCTCCCCTTGTAGCTCCGGATGGAAGATGAACGTCCCACCACACCGCATTTTATATGTAGGCAAGAAAAATACAATTCTGGCCACATCTGACCTGAGAAACTGCTTCCCCACAGCATGATACCACCATCACTGTGTTTACAGATGGGGAGGGTGTGTTTAAGATAATGTACAGTGGTAGATTTAGTCCATGAAAAATGTTTTGCATGTAGGGCAAAAAGTCCAACCTGGTCTCATCTGACCAGACCACCTTCCTCCACATGTATGAAATTCTGCTGAATATGCACATTTATCAGCCCTATTCACAAATCCCAAATGACTTCACTATTCTTGTGGTACATTTGCACACAGGTTTGACTCAGTGTTTTTGATATGTATGTAAAAAAAAAAAATTTCCTACTTTCTTGATAGACTTTTTTTTATGTAATTGTGCAAAATTTATAAAATAATGTCCCACAGTTGTTCTGTACAAAAATACCTGATTTATGGGCATCTAAACTCCAGTTAGTGGCTTTTCTCTCCCTTACCGTTTGCTGGTTCAAAGAAGTGTGGTGTTTAGAAGAATGTTTATATTATAATAATTTTCACCCACATTCTTGAAGATTAGCTATTTAACTATGCCTTGGCTATCTGCCAAAGTAAAAAAAAAACAAAAAAACCAAAACAACAAAACCTTGAGCTTAGTTTACTTCAAAGACATCTGTGGTGGCATCAGTCATTTGGAATGCATTCGTTGCATCAACATGCTTTCTTTTTAGTAAATAATCTGAACAGATGAATAGATTAGTTTTTCCCGGTGAAAAACTTGGGAGTCTTACACTTTTGGCGTCTGGATGTTTGGGTTTTGCGGAGTTGCAGGCGATCCGGCCGGGAGTTTCTAGGGGCAGCCACAGGTGTGAATGCCATGTGACTGAGGTCAGGAAGGGGAAAGTGAGAGTGTTCAGCTGTCCGTTTAAATCACTGTGATAGACGAGTATGTTGGAAACCTACCAAGGAAGTGTGTACAGTGAACCTAGCAACGACCTCGCTCTGCAGCACAACCTTTACTGTGTGTGTGTGTGTGTGTGTGTGCGCGTGGGTGTGTGTGTGTGTGTGTGTGTGTGTGTGTGTGTGTGTGTGTGTGTGTGTGAGTAAGAACATTTTCAAGGAAATCCAGCTGCTCTTCCATGCACAGTTGCAAACAGGTTCCACAGAAGCCTGTTGCTTTATTTGCAGTTTTAGTGAAGCACATCAGGACAGTTGCCACATCTGAAAACATCTTTATTTCCATTTTTGAGTGTACTGTATTGCTCCACTTCGCAATAGTGCAAAATTCAACATATTAAAGTCTGTCATAAATAACAAACATATAAATAAACACATATCACAACACCAACCACAAACTTAAAAAAAGAAGAAAAAAAAGAGTCTACAGTCACATTGACATTGCACAAACAGAACTCAGAAACTAAGCAATATATGTACATTTCAATCCAGAGAATGGAGGTTTTTAGTCTTATGTGAATTTGTGCAGCTTGTTATCTTAAAAGTTTACAGAGTAGTCACATTTTTATAAGGCCATCAGAGCTCCACTTCTACCTCATACGCCTTTGCACACTTTAATGAAACTGAAGGTAGTTTTAGAGAGAGAGAGAGAGAAAGAGAGAGAAAGAGAGAGAGAAAAACTAAACGGATAAATAAATCCTTCAAAATAAGGAGAAAAGGCAACTTCTTAGAAGTCTGGAATGATATCACATGAGCTGAACTCAACTATCATTTATAAAAAGGACAAAATGATCATTGTGAGTAGATCAGTTTGACAAAGTAGATTTTACTTGAGATATTTATGCAATGGTAATGCATTTCCTTTATTATTTTAACTGTTTAAACAAAGCTCAACTTATTAACCACAGTTAAAATAGATATGGTTCAATTTAAATAAATGGAATAGGATGGCATCCTCCAGCCAAGTCTATCCATCTTGAGGGGGAAAACAATGCACCTCGATGTGGTTTTGAAAAATA
The DNA here is from genome assembly GCF_051168715.1 of Poecilia mexicana. Lineage (NCBI taxonomy): Eukaryota > Metazoa > Chordata > Actinopteri > Cyprinodontiformes > Poeciliidae > Poecilia > Poecilia mexicana. Next base: position 12,209,703 of record NW_028263376.1, on the reverse strand, counting down.
ATTTAGGCAAACACAATAAATGCTGTTAGATGTACAGTGAGGTCCAGGGTCATGTGGCAGTGAATAAACATTAAGAAATGCAAATGAATCGCCGCACATCATAACACAGCAAGCAGTCCTCTCGTAGTCTAAACCCACACAAGCGTCTCTCAGACTAAGACATTCTTCTCTGTCATTTCCATTTGTGACATGCACGTCACACGTTAAATAAATATATTTAAAACACTCTTAAATAGTCATCGCTCGGATCCGTTTCTTTCTCTGAGCGTCTTTAAAACTGAATATATTATATTTTATAAATGCATCTACTTCTGTATTATTCGTTCTTTTATATAAATAAAGATCCAAACTCATTCGCAGTTCTGAGGGCCTAGCTTGTCGTTTGTGTCCATGCTTTCTTGCAGCGCTTTTAAACATTGCCCGTTACTGCCACCTAGCGTGGCACAGCAGAACTACAACTACATTTCTCATCTTTTGGGGTGGAAGGGTTTCTGTGTCGATACGTAGTCATGCATGGTACGACCACTGAAAAAAGCTACATTCCAAAAGTAAAATCATTCAGTTTTTATATATATATATCGATATATATTATTGTGAAAAACTCTTGACATGAAAAAAAAAAAGGTTTTGCAGGGAACTACGACATCAAACCAAAAAGGTACAGCACACATTACAGAATAAAGTGCCTACCTTGTTTTACGATATGTGTGTCAAACACTTATCATGGTGGGCACACCTTTTTTTTATTCTAGTTTTATTTATTTATTTTTTTTAAGAAATAAGTTTTGAAGGGTATGGTTTTGATATTCAGGAGAGACTCTGAGGAATCCAGACTAGGTACGGTGCAGTTCAGAGCTAACAGCAACGTGGCAAAAAAGTAAAGAAAAAATGACTAATAGGGAGTAATGATTAGTTTAAAACAACTAAAATTATCATAATTTAATAATACTAATTGTTTATCATCTAATGAGATATATTAAATTATATTTTTATTATCATATGGTAAAGTGTTTTTTTTTACAATTACTTTAAAAGTTGCTGTCTTTAGTTGCTATGTAAAGCAAGTCTGGTTTTAACCAAGTTTGCTAATAATTCTGGAGTGTACCGTACCAAATAAAGAGGCCTCATTCACACGGTGTGCCTTCAGTTCTCCCTCCCCTCGGCGCTCCCAGCAGTCCCTCCTCCTCATCTCACACCGAACAGTTGCGTCTCTTCCCAGATCCAGTCTGGGCTGTAGCAGTGGCGGCCGAAGTCAGCCAAACGGCGACCCCGTGTCAAAGGCTGGTGGAGGACACTGAGAGGGTGGGCGAGGAAGGCGGCGGGAAGTTCAGGAGCTCGAGCACCGCCACGCCGACGCTGCTGCGCCGCGTGAACATGCAGGAGGCCGCAACCCACTTGTTGCTCCGCGGGTTGTACTTCTCGATTGAGTTAAGGCTGGAGCTGCCGTCGTTGCCTCCCACCGCGTATAGCCACCCGTCCATAGCCACCAGGTCGTGAGTGCTCCTAAGAAAATCAGAATATTAAGAAATATTACAATATGTAGGTCTTCCATTAGAAATACATTTTTATTGCAGCTCTGCATGCGCCCATAGACTGTAGCACAGTCTGTCACTTCCCAGCCACATTTTATGCCGTTTTATGATGCATCAGGGGCGTCAAACTCACTTTCATTTCCGGTCACCTCAAGATCACAAATATTCTCAAAAGACCAGCTGCAGTAGAATATACTGACAAAACTACCTATTAAACTTAAAATATTAATAAATAGCTTTCTCTATGTTCAGTGATAAGCTCTTAAAATTTAATAATAATAAGCATGTTTCACATAACTGTAGTTTGGATACTGTATACTTCCAAACTGTAGTTTGGAAGTATACAGAAAAACTGCTTTGATTTGACCTGTAAAATATTTTAGAACAAAACTATTATCTTGAAGGTCATATTTATGTGGCCCTGCCGGCCACATCAAAACCTGTGGCAGACCGGTTTTGGCCCCTGAGCCTCGACTTTGACACATGCTCTCTAGATAAACACAAAATAATGCAGCGGTATGAGGTGGAAGGAAATTATGAATGATTTTTCTTAAATTTTTCCAAATCTATTCTGAGTATGAGTGGAATGCTTTTTTTTTTTTTGTCAAAGCCTAAACCTAAATCTAGCTGACAGTTCGTGGCAAGAGTTGAACATTTATGTTTTTATCCAGTCTCACTGAGCTTGAACCATTTTGCGAAAATGAATAGTCACCAGTCTCTAAATGTGCAAAAGCTGGTAAGAATATACCTCCCAAAAAAGACTTGCAGCCATGATGATAGCAGGAAGTGGTCCAACAGGCTCAGAGGAGAAGAACACAACACTTTTCAAGTGTTAAATCCAGGATATATAATTTCCTTCCACCTCATGAATGTATCCTATTATGTGTTGGTTTACCACTTGAAAAACCCAGTGAAATACATATTAGGTGTATTTTGGACATGATTTACACACATTGATATATCAGTGCAGTGGGATGTTTTAGATAGCGTAAATGGAGACTCACAGGAACTAAATAAGAAAAAAAAAAACCTCAGAGACAAACATGAGTTATTCATGGGCTGTTATCGGGTTTCCGTTCTCTCACATCCAGAAATGAACCTTTGTGTTTGTGTAGGAACAAGTGAATCTGCTGCTGTGTCTAAATGTTCCATCACGAGGCAAATCGGAGCCAACAGGCTGCTGGAAACGTGTGCCTGTTCGTTTTTAAAGACATGAGAAAAGGTTGACTTTTTCTGAAAGGGATGTCCTCCTTCTGCCTGAAGGAGGACAGAAGAGAAAAGACGACATGAAAGGACTGAAATCCTTTAGTTTGAACAGTGGAACGTTATTTACTCCAGGATTTTCTGCTGGACGCGCTACAAAAAGCAGATGAATAAATCACTCTACCTGACAAGAAAGCCTTTAGATTTTTAAAAATGATTACAAAAGAACTCCTCCATTACACGATGGTACTCTTCAAGCCTTCACACCCTCACACGTTTAACACAGGAACATCATTAACTTCAGTAATCTCTGCGGAACCATAGCCACTCACCAGTTGCCACAAGCCCAACAAATACATTACTTCCTCAGGAAGTTAACCTCCCTTGCAGTTAAACGTTTACCGATCTGTGATAGAGAGAGGTTTAACCTACTGAACAGAGTAGTTTTCTAGCTGCCCTTCACCAAACAGAGAAAACCTGCAGCAAGTGTTAACAGACCGCCATCTTCTCTTAAAAGACATGAACTGCACGCTGGCCGAGTCTGAAAAAGGTGGCTGTATTCTGAGAGACGACATTAATCTTAGACTGAGTCTGTTTTTACCATTTTTCCCCATCAAAGGAAGACAGAGACTCATCAGAGCTGCAAACCTGAACAAACCCGAGTTTTTCTGTGAGAGGCAGCAGACACCATCAGAACAGAAAATATATATTTATTTTACAAACTTGTTAGAATTTGTTTGGTCTACTTTTTCATGTCTGCTCATTCAATTTATCCATGAATAAATTATTTGCGGTTTGTTCTCTTCCTAATTGATGCCCTACACATTTCCAACACACTCCCTTAAAATGTTGTCCCCAAACTACCGATAAATCGTCAGTCACTATTTACAGAAGACTAAAACATTTATTGGATTAGAATGACTGAAGAGTTTTCTGCAGCTTTTTGTTTGAAGGATAAAACCGGGATATCTGTAAAATGTCGATGCCCGTTCAGGGTGTCGTTGCCTCCTACTGCTGAAGCAGGAGGCAGAACTGGGTCATCCTGATGGTTCAGCCGGTTAGGGTGCGTCTCATTTCATTAGCTTTCCTGAAAACAATCCAGGTTATTCATCGTCTCTCCCACATTCTTTCTCTCAAATCTTTCAACGTCGCAGCATAGAGCCAAAAACAACATAGAGAAAGAGAAACTAAAAAAAACACAACATAGCTTTAGATATGTCTAACTTTGTAATACTTAAAGAAACGATGGTGGGTCAGTGAGGTTTTCCTGCTGCAATATGGCTGACAAGGCTGCCCTGCACGGGACAGTGAAAGGAGCTAAAAGTGAAGAAGTGTCTCAGCTGCAGCAGGAAGTGTTTTAGTGTTGTACATTGTAACCGGTTGAACAATGTTGTCATTGTCATCCAAAGCAGAACCATCCAGTTCTTCACAGCTTTCTTTCTCATTGTGCACTTATGTCACGTTTTATATCCATATTGCGTTTCATTGATTAATTCTATTTTGCCCTAATCTGCAGAAGATCCCAAATAAATGTCTACTATTTTTATGCTACTTATTTTAGCTGATGGTTACTGCTTGAAATAACTAATGCTGCAGATGTTTTAAGTGCCATGGCTCCTACCGTTTGTCTGTGATGTTTACGTTTTGGGTTTCTTCCGGTTTTTAGACGTGACATCACCTGCAGTGTTTGCGTTGCTGCAGACTGACCTGCGTATGTTCATGGGAGCGACTCCTTCCCAGGTGTTTGTCTTCGGGTTGAAGCGCTCCACTGAGTTCAGGCAGCTGGTGCCGTCGTTGCCCCCCGCCACGTACAGCATGCCGTCCAGCACGGCCACCCCCGCGCTGCTGCGCCGGCTCAGCATGTTGGCGATGGCCGTCCACGTGTTGCTCTGTGTGTCCAAAACGAGACGCTGAGAATTAGCGACGCGTCCGCACTGCAGATTTAGCTGAAGTGATGCGTTTTCGACTGGAAGGTTCAGTGAAACTAAAGCAGCCAACATTTCTGAGGATACATTTGTGAGCGGTTTACCTGCGGGTCGTATTTCTCCACCGTTGCCAGATGCGAGGAGCTGTCGTAGCCTCCCACCGCATACAAGCTGCCGTCTGGAGGGAGAATAGGGAGTAAACGCGGTACGTAAATATTAGCAGACAAATACCAAGGCAGCAACTCCCTCTGTATCTCTGAGACTAAAATAAAATCAGAGGATATAAACGTGCAATAGATCAGCTGTTTAAATCTCTCTTCCCACCCAGAGTCGCAACTCGAACGTATCTCCTTCTGGTACTCATCGCTGCAATTGATGTCCACGTACTGGTCAGAGGGTCGTAACGCTCCGCGCTACAAGAGAGAAGAAGATCCGCGTTTACTAAAATTACTCTGGCAGTCTAACATCAGATCCACACAGAAGAAACAGCATACGATTAAATTCACAATGTCCTGCCATAACTGTTCAAACTCCTTGCAGTTTTTCGCATTTTTGTTTTATAGGATTCCCAGTGAGGCGATTCCTTTTTTAAAATAGCTTAAGCTTAGTCATATTGGACAAATATTCTGAAGTAGCATCGCCACAGCACCATATTTTACTCTGAGGGTGTCGTCTTTCAAGGTGATGTCCTGTGTTGGACGTCGGCCACACGGCGATTTGAAAGTAGGCCAGCCTTGCAGCTCTGGTTGTGTGCTTTCCACCACACCCAGCTTTTTGTTTGTAAGCCAAAAAACATAAGCCTGCTCTCATCTGACTGGAAGAATAGCCTCACCGCATGATGCAGCCACCACCATGTTTCACAGATTGTATGTAGGGGTATCAAAACAGAACTAAAAGCAAATCTTGAAAATCATCTTTTTATTATTTTTTCCCCCTTCCACAGACATACAACTTTAATACCTGGGAGTTTGTGGTTGTAAGAAAACTTCAAGGGACATAAACTGTGGATTTAAAATATCAAGGAGTTACGTTTGTCAAAATTTAGGTCTGTGTTTACCTGTTCAGACAGGAGGCGCCATCATATCCCCCAGCAGCATACAGCAGGCCGTGCAGAACAGCTACACCCAGACAACTCCGCCTCGTTCCCATGGAAACCTCCGGCTGCCAGGAGTTGGTGATGGGATCGTAGGACTCCACGGTTGCGAGGTCTGAGGTGCCATCGTACCTTAAGAGAAAGGTTTGTCGCAGAATGTCAGCGTGGTTTCCTGCACTCACTCTGAGGAAATTTTGCTTCCTGCCTAAAGGTTGCAAAGAGGCAGACCTCAAAGATAAAGGAAATTAGATGGTTATAATCAGATTCAAGGACGAACAAATAAAGACATGGTCTGTCTTTATTTTTATTGAAGCACAAGTCTGTTAGTGAAAAGTCAAAGCTTTGAATAAACAAGACTGACAGTTTTTTAGACCTTGAGATAACAGTGTGTTGATCTGTGATAAGACGGGGATCGCCCATGTTCAGCAGAGCAGTTAGCGCCAGAAAACACGCAGACAGGTGTTTCAGTCAGGGTAAGGAATGACCTCCGCTTAAGCTGTGCACTAAAGATTAGTCCCCAAATCTTCCATTTCCTGGCACCAGTTCATGTTTTATTAAAGGTCACCTCTGTGGGTGTCATCACTCACCCTCCGACAGCATAGAGTCTGTTCCCGATGGCTGCCACACCGACTCGTGCGCGCCTGGTGGACATGGATGCCACCATGTGCCAGCGGTCTGTCCTGGTGTCGTACGCCTCGCAGTCTCCGTGGATGGCGAAAAGGCTGCCTCCACCTGCAACAGAAGTTCATTTTTGTAAGTGCATTAAATATGCAAGAAAAAACAAAAAAAATCCAGGTGCATTTTCCAAATGTACCCTGACGGGTACCTTCAGGGGCACACTGACCGACGGCAAAGAGCACAGGGCTGGCCCCCTCACAGCGCCGAGGGCGCGTCCGGCTGTTGCTCAGCACCCCCCTCTGCTCGGGCATCAGGTGGTACTTCAGAGCCTCGATCAGCAGATCTTTGCACTCCGAGTGGTGACGCACCAGCAGCTCCGTATCGACGTTGCTCATCAGGAAGTCTCGCCTCAGCAGAGGCAGCCGCACGCACTTCATCAGCTGGTGAGACACGGCAGAGGTGATCGATACGGAGGAGGTGGGGGAAGGAAAATCGGTTGCGTTTTCCTCCCGACTTACCCAAGGCACATGCTGCCTGCGTCCATCGATGTCATGTTTCACCCAGGTCAGCACGGCGCGGTACACCTCCTCCTCTGACGGCACATTCAGATTATCACTTGAGATCAGGTCAAGCACCTGAAGAAACATGACGAGTAAAATTCAGCTTCACCACCACCAAAGGGGGCTTTCTTTCTAATTAAAAAAAAAACAATAAAATGAAAAATACAGAAAAAAAACTAATATAAAGCCGATCTGAATATTTTAACTCTGTCCATTCTCTCACAAACTCAAACCAGCTTCCCTGTCCCTGCCAAAGAAGAGTATCCCCACAGCATGATGCTGCCACCAACGTGTTCCATCATGTGGATGGTGTGTTCAGCATAGTTTAGTTTTTTTTTGCAGAAGGACAAAGATTACATATTGATCTCAACTGAGTATCTTCTTTTGTCTTTCCGTTAATAACTACTGTTGAAATGTAAAACAGGTAAACTGTTTTTTACTGCAGCTGAACTCTCTTATCTTCCTTCCTCCTCGTCTTAATTTCAAAATGCCACCAAAATGGAATCAGTCCAGATTAAATCCAGTTAAACATGCACACACACATAAACCTTTCCGTTTTTAAATCATGGTCTCTGTGCCGTTATCACGATGTATTTAAAGCTGCCATTATTCCGAGCACATAAAAACAAACGCAGCAGTCTGAGTGGCTGCCTGGCACTGTTCCCAGGTCAGCGCTAAGCTGGCCAGGCTGCAGGGGGAAAGGAGCGGCCAGCCGTCGGCTTTCCTGGCCGCAGCGACACTTTGCTGCCGCTGAGGAACACAGCCTCATCTAATCCACAGTTGCAGAAAGAGAGAGAGAGATAGAGAGAGAGAGACAGCTCAGGCCCCACCCTGCAGCCACTGCTGCCTCTGCATGCACATACTGCATCACGAGTTTACTAAAGAAGGAAAAACTCTACAAACAAACCATTAGCAGTAACCGTCCTCTTACTGGCGGTAAGGAATGCAATAAGCATGAACGACATGAGTTCCAGCAGACATTAAGACACAGCCATCACGCTTCAAAATGTCATGCGTGTGATGTTAAATCAGTGAGCCATCAAACCAAGCCGACTAGTCACAATCCTGTCACGCCTTCTTGATTTTCCCCCTCAGAGAACATAAAAAAATTAAAAATATGGGGAATATTTCACAGCCCTGTGAACTTCGAGTCTTTCAGAGCGGAGAGGATATACATCTAGATTTGGTGCAGATTTGGACCAGTTGTGGACAGAAAAAAGGAAAAAGCCACAGGAAAGAGAAGAAAGGGTCTGAAGGAAAACTGTATATCTTTAATTTGCTTTAATGTAGCTTAACTGTTGGTGCTTTAATGGCGTGCGCCCACACAGTGAGAGCAGATTCAGTTTGAGGCCTTTGAAGGGCTGAAACATGGTGAGGCTTAGCGTTCGACTCCCGTGGAGCGTCATCGCTTCACTGCTGCAGAAACCATGGAGATAATGGGGAGCGGTGTCTGCAGCTGTGTGTTTTTAAGCCACTGTCGTCTGACGTTTTGTTTTTCTCCTTTAGAGAAACTAGAAATTTTACCAAACACTTTTGAAGATCCTTCTAAATCTAATGACATTGGTGCTGAGCTTTTTGCTCTCAACACATTACAGAAAAAATACAGATTGAAAACAGAAAACACAACATACAAATAAAATCCAGTGGAAAAGTTTAGCATCACCAGCAGACCGGACAAAATCAGAAGAATCGCCAGACAATTAATTCAAGTCATTTAACCAGAACTAATAAGGAATAATTTGTTTATAATGTAAAGATGGAAGGTGCAGTAAGGACAGTCCCATTTTGTAAGATAATCCTGATTAAAGCAGAAACAAACTCCTCTTACATCATAATTGGTCTTCTTTTAAACAGTTATAGCAGCTAAATTTGAACTGTATGTTGTTAGCTGACCAATCCCAGCAATCATGCCACATTTTATTTAGCTTGTCCAAAAAATTTCAAATGACCTCTAAAATAGGAACAGTGCCATTTCTCATATAAATAAAGAAAAAGTCTTTCCAAATGAGTAAGATCTTGCTTTAATAGTGCACTTGCAATAATTAATAGTACAAATTTTGAAGTTTGAAAACGGACAGCTCTTACACTTTCACTATATAGTACAATATCCTGCATACCTGCAAATTACAAAGGACATCCTACATTTTTCTCTGGAGCACAGAGCAGAATTACCCCACCTGATCCAAAGCAGAGCCATTTCCCCTTTACTACCCCTGAATTAGTTTTCCACAATGGGCTGAGTTTGAAGATGCGCTTCCACCTATATGGCCCTGAAAGGTTGTGGAAAGTAGCTGCATTGTCATGACTTCCAGGGTTTCCTCCTTAAATGAGGCTCAATTACCAAATAAAGCAGCTACTGATTACGCTGCAAAAGAAACAAAAAACAGTTTGATCCAGGAAACCTTCACTCCTGTGAATCAGGCCAGTCTGAAATTGTAAAATTTAACTAAAGTGACACAACTTTCCGTGGCCTGCGGAGTGCAATGAATCATCAATCATATATTTGCCATTATGAAATGAAACCTAATAATTTTGCACCCGTTTGGAAAAATAATTCTCACTTCAGGTATTTTTTTGGCTATACGCAAATGAGGGCTAATGTGATTATACCACAGTCACGCAGTGCTTTAAATGACACAACAATTAGCACAGTAAATAAGAGGAGTCTGGTCTTTTCTCTTAAAACCCTTCATTTATTTTCTCTACTTGTTTCATCCTCCTCTGGGTCACAGTGGAAGCTGGAGTCCATCAGAAAACCAGGACAGGTCACCAGTCCATCAAAGGCCCTTGGCCTAAAATGTTTCTCATATTTAGGCAGACTGTGTCAGGTTCACTGCACATATTAATGAAACTGACACGGCATTTATTTCTATTCACTAAGCCTTCTTTGTTAATGTGTTAAGTATGTGTCATTACCTATTAACACCCAAATACCAATTTAATCCAGGACTCCTTGTATATTTTACCACATAAATAATAATATATTGGTTCATCCAATAAGAAAAGGCTTCAGAGGAGATCAGGCTAATAAATGAAACCAATTTGCAGCTTTGCAAGCTAACCCGATAATAAGAGAAACAGATTAGCTGCAAAATTGATAACTTGTATATACTTCATATCCATCTCTGCTCTTGAAGGACTTATAAGTATAGCTACTAAATTGGTGGATAAATCTATTCTAAAATTGGATTAAACTGGTGACAATAACATACTGGAGCCAGAATAGAAACCCTCATTGATATGCAAGAGGCGTAAACGTGGTTGTTTGCTCTATAAACAGTAGAGCAGCTGTGAAAATGTCACTGGCTTTACCTAATTACCACTTCCAGGACTGGAGCAGCAGCACTGCTGCAGCTGAACCCGAACAGGAGTGAGTGGTGCTTCAGCTGAGCTGATGTAGCAGATAAACCGGACAACAAGCCCTGAGGAATGATAATACCTCGGGAGGAAAGGAGTCAACAGAAAACACAGGGAGGAAAGAGGCTTCTTACAGGATGTCCCACCCACAACCATTTATCCAGGGCCAGTCCCACTGGAGACGACCAGCGATCCCCATCCCTGAAAACATAGCTCCACAGGGAAGCATGGTGGTGGCCTCATCATGCTGTGTTAATGCTACATCTCAACAGGGACAGGAAAGCTGCTCAGAGTTGGTGGGAAGATGGATAGAGCTAAACATGTGACAATCATGGAAGAAAACCTGTTAGAAGCAAAACATACCTAAATACAACCAAAGCCGCCATCTGATGCTATAGATTGACACTTATTTTAGTGTTGAAATGTCCCATTCAAAGTTCAGATCTAAATTTGAGTAAGAATCTGCAGCAAGACTTGAAAATTGATTGACATATGCTCTACACTTAGGTCGTAACTGCACTTCACAGTGTGTTTCTTTATGTTCCATCATAAAATCCTAATAAAATACAAGAAAGTTTTTGGTTTCAATGTTTCTTGAAAAAAAAGTTGAAGAATAAAAAAAGTAAATAAAATGGGAATGCTTTATATAACATGTTCCAATTCGACGACCTGCTCATAGAAAAACACAGGAAAGGTAGACAGCTTCACGGCCCCACAGTGAGAAAACCGCTATTAAAATTCATCAGGATGAGTCAGCAGAGCGCACAGCGGGAGGCAGAGACAGGCAGCAGCCCACCCACCTGTTTCAGCGGCAGCAGCATGAACTCCTCTGTCTTGGACACTTCCACAAAGTGCTGCAGCACGTACTTGTGCGCCGACTTGAGCAGGTCGCTGCAGGAGTGCGTGTCTGCGAAGCCTCGGATGCCCAGGCAGTTGGAGGGGTCCAGCTGACTGAGGAGGAACTTGCAGCACGCGTCCCTCACCCCGTTGAGCTGCAGCAGGCTCGCTGCTGGAAGCAAGGTCTAGAAACAAGGCAATTTACAAGTGGGGGCGGGGGGTAAGAGTAATATTTCTTTTTATATTTTCATGTTCAATTTGGCCAATAATTTAGGAAAATCTCAACCTCACCTGCACGTTACCTTCCCCGACTACGATCTCCGCTGTGTAGGCATACTGGACGAGCTGCTCCAAAGCCTGAGGGTCGATGTCGTGGAGGGTCACGTGAGTCTGCCGGCTCTCGGACATCTCGTCTGCACGCCCACACAGAACCAAATCAGCCGAGCGGCGGCCAGCAAGTCATTACTCCTCAAACTTCCCGATAAAAATCCCCTCCCTCTTCAGTCATGTTTGAAGCATGGCATCTGCTAACGTATACAACCCTGCTGCTACATGTAAGCACCACTCATTTCCTCCCGTCTATTTAATGAGATGTTATGACAGAGACATATTTTTTTTGCTAGTTTGTTAAACATAAACAGCAGAAATATGCAGGAGCTCCTGCAAAGCAGTTTGAGGTGTAGAGGGCGGTGTCTGAAGAGCGACTCGTCTGACCACCTGCACCTCAGACAGGAACAGAGCTGAGGAAACGATGAGCTGCAAAGGATGTCGGGGCTTCAACTTGACAACAAAAGGAAATGCTTGAAGTTTGCAGTCAGAGGGTATTCTGTCTCAGCCTTCCTAAGACCGACCTTGATAGATTTCAGATAAAACACGGCCTCACAAAAGTATTTATATCCTTTACACTTTCCAATATTTTATGATGTTACGACCATAAGCTTAAACGTGTTTTATTTGGATTTTATATAATGGACCGACACACAATAGTGCATAATTTTGAAGAGGAATCATTTTTATTTAAACCTACTTAAAAAAAAAAAAAATTGAGTCAATAGTAGCTGTTAGTGGTTTGTTTGTACAAGCTTTTCCCATTTTTCCATATGGATATGGATATGTTTCAAAATATCCGTGCTTACATTTTGGATGTGAAGAGCTGTGCATCGCGATACGAGAGGTTGCAAAGCAAAACATCTCAACTTGCATGGCTAAATATTCAACGGCAACATCGTCACATGGAGGTAGAATCAATTTGAGCTTGTGAGTAAGATTATCACGTGTGAAAAAAATTCCACACAAACAGGCTCTGCAATGTGAAGTTGTTGAAAATAAATTGCAAATGAGATTTGTGTTTATATGCAACAATGTTTCCACTATGGCAACAGGACAGTAAACACAACTTCTTGACTCTGTTGCTGTGCGCGTTCAGCTGTCCACTCCCTGTGTGACTTTTGAAACATTTCTTGTAGTTGTTTGTATCAAAACTCAAGTTGTGTCTGCAGAGGCAAGAGCAGAGCATGCCTGAGGAGTTGTATTCAAAGCTTGATGTTTTGGGGGGGGGGTTTCTTTAAATTTCTCCACAACTTTCTCCGTGACCAATCTGCTGTGCTCCCAAGTCTTCATAATAATGTTTACAGAAATGATTTATACTGAGATTCATTTTTTCGCTCGGGGACTCTGTTCACTGATTAAATGCTCTGGATTTTATTGAAGGACGCAAAAGTAAAGGGGACCAAATACAAAAGCACACTGCTTTTTTGTACATTGTTTTTGCACAAAAAAAAATGTTTGAAAATGGTTTGAAGAGTTTTAAATACTTTTCTAAAGTAGAGCATTAAAGTAGATGATCTGGTCAACTCACTGGTAAACATGGCATGGAAGTAAGGGCTGCAGGACGCCAGCACCACTTTGTGCGCCTTGATTTCCTTGTTGGAGACGTGAAGCACGATGTCACACAGCAGGCCGCGCTGTCGCATCCTGTTCATCGAGACGAACGAGTCGTGATAGTGCCGCTTCGAGTTGTGCGAGATGCTGTGCCCATCGCGGTTGAGCAGCTGCATGCCCCCCTCCATCATGATGCCTGGCGCTGCCGTGGTGGGTTTGTGTTTGGGCCGCACACTGGGCAACTGCAACGTTTAAAAAAAAAAAAAAAAAAAAAAGGTGTCATTAGTACCTTACTTGTTTGATTCCTTGAGTCTTGAGGGATTAGGCAGGTGGTTTGACAGGTGTCCTGAGCCTTCATCATAAATATCGTCACGGTGGTAGAAGCCATCTTGTCAGCGGTGACAGGAGGCCCGGCCAGCGTGGCAGAAACCAAAGTACGACAACAAAGTGCAGCTGGATGCAAAGTGCTGACGGGATTTTATGACAGTCGAGTCTAATTAGATTCCACTTTGACAGCTGAAGTGTCAAAGGTTTTCTCCCTTAAATAATCTTAAACCAAATAATTCGATTTTTTTATTATTTTTTTTTATTTATTTACAATTTCTTCTGACTTATTCCGAGGCAAAATGTATGAGAATGTGAAAATGTGTTTGTTGAATCTTAAGGAAACACACAGGAAGCAACAGACAACACAGTAAGGCTCCACAATACACTGTTATTGCAATATCAGTGTGTTCAAAATTGATTAGAGACACACCAATCGATCAACATCCACGTCTTTCTTTGTTATCAGTGATCGACTGGTGAAGTACAGTAAAATACTATTTTATTCCCTATTTAATGTTTTATACTCAATCATTTTTTTCCAATAAATGTACCAACCAACTCTGGTGCACTCTTTTTAGTTCAGTAATGAGATAAATATTACAGACATATGCTTCGATGCATAGATCGTGACAATCTTATTGTTCCTTCTTTTTCTGTCGCATTCAAAACAATCTGACACAAACTTCCATCAAATACATTAACTGATGCGTTGATACCTTAAAAGAAAAACAAACCTTAGAATACAATTTAATGAGCACAGACTGATTCATGTATTTTTTTTATATTTTTTTGAGAGGCCTACATGCCAATCATAAGTCCCTACATAGAACCAAGTTTTGGCTGGAGCCCAAAACTAACAACTGGTAGAAAACAAATGAAAGACTTCCTTCCTAAGCCACCTGGTCTATTCGCTGTGTCCCAAATGCTAATGTCCCTCACATACCTTCTTCCACTAGTCATAAGGCATAGATAGAAACACAAAGAAAAAAACAAATGGCAGGATATTTACTTCACGGTCCGAACAATGTGGTGCACACATAACAGCAGAACACTTGGCTTGCCACTAGTTCAATTAGCCCTGCAGCAGGTTTTGTTAAAATCCTTTATCAAGATACACGAGGTTCATTTAACTTCAGTCTATTTTAAATGGGGGAGTTTCAGTTTCACAACTTAGGCAGTGGACGTTTTTAAAAAGTTTTTAATAACCACTTCATGTTATGTTCTGGTTATATTATTGTTCTTCTGCTTTAAGACCTCATGACTGCTTTTGACAATACTAGAGCTAAATAGTTGGACTCCCATCTATAAGCTTGGTGAATGTGTCCTCTCTTCTTCACGTTCTTGAACAGTGCCTCAAGGCTCTCTTCTTGGGCCCATAACATTCACACTCCACAAACTCTCCTTGGACTCCATCTTAAAGAAACGTCACATCCCTCACATGAATGTGCAATTAAAGTCTAACAGTTTTCTTTCTCTTGAACTGTGTTTTGTTTGCTTGCTAACATCTAAAGTTGATTTTAACCTTCAGACACAAATAAAGTCTTTGGGAGGGAAAAAAAGGTTTCTGTAAGCCAAGGCTTTTATCACAGATAAAGTGCTTCTTTTGAGGTCATTTAGTGACCTCAAAATGGTGATTTGTGATTTTATTACCTTCAGACTGGTACATGTTACCTTTAGCTGGTACCTCCAGCCATCCTTATCAAAGCTCTGGTAGGTCCAGCTTATCGCTACACTGTTAACTTGGATGAGAAAGTAGGAAAATTTCATTCCTGTCTGCACAGGATCAACTTTAAGATTTTATTTCTGACATGCAAACGGTCAAGCTCTGAGGTATCTATGTACCTTTTAGATTTCACTTCAGTCGGATAGTGTCTTGCTCCAAGTTTTTTTAAGGGGGTGATCAAGGATTTTGCAGATTTACACATGTTTAAAAATTGTGTGGGTATTTTTATTTTATTACTTTTTAAATGTCTGTTCAGGCTTTTTCCTTTGCCTTTATATAGGCAGTATTTAAAAAGATCCCTGTTTAAATAGATTTCAGTTGACATGTCAGTGAAAATAAAGGGGAATGGTGCTCAAGTAACCCACTAAGAATATCAGAGCAAATTCACAACTCCCACAATTTCCTCCTGAAGAAATATTGACCAGTCTGAAGTCCACGTTTCACATACAACGTAAGCACAAGTCTACAGTTGTTGCTGCATCTTGACAATATCCACCAGCTCTCCCAACTGCACACTCTCCAGTATCCCACCGACATCTCAAATGTCATCACAGCTGCCTGGCGACCAGCTCCGGGTCCCATTTTTCCAAGACACAATAGACCACAGAAACACCAACTGTACTCCACAATCAGAAGACAATCCCCTCTGAGGCTCCAGAGGGAATACTGCTGCAAACTGAGACGTGCACACACAGGAGGGCTGAGCCTGATGTGACAGCACTGGATCACAGTTAAAACTAAAGAGCTGATCACCTTTCTTCCTTTCTGTCTCTGGCTGACATCCTGCTTGACACTGTCGAAAACAAATGTTTCGTAGCACAAGAGTTGTTCTTGAGTGAAATCTGAGCAATCCTCAACCTCCACTACATCTATTTTAATCAAGAGCACCCATCAGCTGCAGCTGCAGGAAAGAATGGATGTCCAATTTCTTTACCGGTGGTCGTGTTGCGGGTATCCTTGGACACTGCGTCCTCTTCGGAGTGATGGGAGAGAAATCACCAACTGTCTCAGTCACGCTGCCTTAAGATCGGTACCATCGTCTGGCTGTTATGTCCATATTCTGACCACAGCAGCATAGGAAATATGAAGAAAGCCCCTGTTTTGTGCTGTATGCACTGACGTCAATGCAAAAAAAGAACTGCATGAAAGCAGACATCGGTTTGTTAAGGTGGAGCCACTTCAGCTCAGAGTCCCAATAGCGAAACTGCTCAGGCTGCCTCAGTGTAAAGCCGCAGTAATAAAGACGCCCTAATGAAGCCCCATCACACGAGTAACTGGTAACCCAACACAAAGAATGTGGTCGTGAAAAGATAACACAACAGACAGAGTTAAAAGCCACCTTTTGTTTGGTCTGATCAGGAAGTGCGTTTGGTAAACACTTCCTCGCTGTCGCGAAAGGGCGGGGTTTGCCATAGCCGTATTATTGTTGAGAGGTTGGTCATTTCGGCTAGCCCAGACCAAAAATCAAACGTCCACCAACTAGCTCTGGCGATTCAATATTTATACATGTAACGTTACGCTGTTTAGCATAAGCGTCAGATACATATTATATCATTATTTTTCTAAATTGAAACATCAGCATCAGGTTACGAAGTATTTAATCCAAAATCTATTGTTACAGTGTGTGCTAGCTAGCTAAACTAGCATTGTCTTAGTTTGACAATCGGCTCGGTCTAGAAATAAAGGAGGCAGTCCTCACCCGCAGCCGCCTCCGGTGTCGATGTGACAGCGCTGATTTCTGTCGGTTCGTAAGCTTGCCCAGGTTTGTGGTCATGTAAAGCAACGGATAAATAGAAAGTGAGAAGCAAAACTAGTCTCCCAGTTTGGGATTATTTAATTTAAACCTCACGTGCCGCATCAAAACACTGCTCACTCTTGTGTGCGGACGCGGAGCTCTGGCTGTAAATATAAAGGTTGACGTCAACACTTGGATTAATTTGTGTTTTCCAAATTAAGTCATAATTTTTGAAAGAGCTTTTTCTTTTCTTTTTTTTCAAGTCACTCTACGTACAAGTGTCACCTTGAGTGCATTTAATATTTGGGATAACTATATTAAGTTAGTTAGAATTACAAGTAATGAAACCCGCACACGAGAAACATAAAATCAATTATGTGGGTGAGCACCATTTTTCACCCTGCGAGGCAAGCGGGGGCGAGGCTTACATGCTGCATACTCCATCCTGCTTGGGAAGAACGGAGGACTCCCACTTGACTACTTTGATATTTCACAACAGAGTTGTTTGGTTGATAAAATATGTGTTAAGTCCTGAACAAAGTGAATTAATTAGCGTAGCCAATAAGGCAGCAGTGGGTCAACCACCACTATAAATTTGTTGGTATTTTCACAAATTATCCGCGGTATAATACTAGGCAGTTGCATGTATAGCATGTCCCCTCCATCGACTGTTAACTGCTTCCCCAATCAGTCTGTAGACTGAGTTGGAGAATTATTATTATTATTTGTCTAATATCAGATAGATTTCAATACAACAAAAAATAGGAAAGCCATTGTTTGTTTTGGCAAATAGTGTAAATGTTGCACCACATCCAGGCCGGAATAATTCCCCTCCCACAACCGAAAATGCTTTTAACATCCTTTCAAGAGGAAAAGTCACTCAGCTCCGCTTCGTGCCCACTTCTATCCAATTCGTCTAGCGGCTCAATGTTAGGGAGCGCTTCCATTCCCTGAGCACAGGAGGATTATGGGTACTGCAGTTCTGCGTCACACCGGCGTCACGTTGTTTAATCCAGCATGGCAGCGAAACAGAAAAGGTTTGTTAGAGGTTTATTTATTTTGACTCGTAAATTGAACTGTTCATCTTTCGGCTCCGGTTGTACTTTAAAGGTTAAATAGTTTTAAATCACTGGGAAGTTTATTAGAACGAGTTTAATGCAGTTTGATTCTATTTTAGCCATCCACGCTGTTAGCTTAAGGCGGGCATGCTAGCACACTTTATATCTGATGTACTTTACGACAGTTTTAACACATACTTTGGGCTAATTATCAAATAGACATCCAAACTTCCTAACATATTTCTCGTTGCTTTACACTGCACGGCTTGTTCACGCACGTGTGAGAGTTTCTGACTTTAGTTTATTAATTTTAATCTACTACAGGAAATTAGAAGACCTCAGTGTGGACGAATTCCTGGTCTCAGGATTCGATTCTCCAGACGAAGATGAATCTGAAGAAGAGACTCCAAAACAGAAGAAAAAGAAGAAAGCAGAGCCTCCGACGTGAGTATTGTTGTAAACACAAATATTAGTCTGTTTTATTGTATCCATGTTTTATTGTTGTGTACATGGAAGGAAAAGTAATAATGATTTTAAAATGATTACAAATGAATTCTGCAAACGTTTTATAACTACATTTGCAGACTTCATTTACGACCCGCTTTACTCTGATATTACTACATAAAATCCAACCCTGGTGTCTTCAGGAGTTCATTAATTGATAAACAGAATAAGAATATATTCATAGGACAACTCTTAGCCATTTTCAAACAAAAACTGTAGAAGTTACATTAGCAGCTGACTGCAATCATAGACAACACAGAAGATGCTTTGGTCAGATGACACCACAATATTGTATTATGACAAAATGTAAAAAGGTCCAAGGGATATCAATACTTTCTCATGGTGCTGCACATCATTGATATGAACAAACCTCTTCAATGTAGATCTGTTTCTGTATCATGTAGAAATGAAAAGAAGGGTAAAGCCTCTGAGCATAAGGAGCAGCTGTCCCGGTTAAAGAACAAAGACCCGGAGTTCTACAAGTTTCTGGAGGAAAACGACCAATCGCTGCTCAATTTTGATGACACGGACAGCTCCGAAGAGGAGGAAGATAGAAATAAGTACCACAAACTACCGGCTGAACTGGAGGTAAGCCGGCCTGTGGTTTGTGCGTATCTGTAAGAATCGTGTGAAATGAAAGATGCTGAGACTTTCATGTTTTCCATGTAGGAAGCTATCTCTGAGGAGGAGGATGAGGAAGAACACACAGCTTCGAAGAAGATCAAAAAGGCAGTGGAGTCCATCAAAGTCACAGACAAAATGATTGAAGAGTGGAGAGCTGCTTTGAGGAAAGATCCCACTCCTCGCCTCTTCAGAGAGGTCACACAGGCCTTTAAGGCTGCCGTTGCCACGACGAAGGGGGAAGGAGTCGGTCAGTGTCGCTACAAGGTGGCTGACAGTTCAGGTAGGTCGTCGCCTAACAAATGCAGCCTGTGCTTGTAACGACAGAGGGATTTTATCTCCACATATGAAACCATGTTGGTTTCTGTTCACAGCATTTCTGTTCTGCATAATTTGTTGTGGCTTCTTATATTATCATATGAGAAAATTACAAATAGTAACATTTTAAAAGATGGCTGTTTTTCTAGAGAGTGGTGACAACTTGCACCACTGGGATTCCATGCAGCTCTGAGGCAAAAAAGTATCGCTCATGCTGACTTTCTTGGTATGATCAAACTCGTTAAAGATGATGTTCAGAATCCAACAGGAGTGACTTTACCTTTGCTTACACTTTACAAATTCAAGAAAAGAACGGACCAGAGCCTGCTCACATGTTATAACACCATCTTTAGGAATAGTACTGATAAACTACCCTCGTGCGTGCAGGTGGATGCAGTTTCCTTTAGCATAACAAACATATGAATAAGGAACATACAGGGTTGTGATTTGATTTGCAGTTGGACAGTTGTGAGTTTGATTCCAGTTTTCCCCTGTCACATGTTGATCCCAAGTTGCCTACTGATCTGCGACTCGGCGTCTGAATGTGTGCAGGTTAGCAAGTGGACCTGGGTGAATGTGGCTCTCGTTTGAAGGGTTAAGTGGTTAGGATGTCTAGGAAAGTACCATGAAATTAGACAACTTACATTTTGTTTTGCTGACATAAAATAATGCCAAGTTTGACACGCTTCAGTCCATGCAAATATCTGACATTTCCTTCTTTCATCTCTGCAGTGTTCAATGCGTTGATCCTGCTCTGTATCAGAGAGATTCACCTGGCCCTGCAGAAGCTGCTCAACGTGAAGCCCAACAAAGATCAGAACAAGTATAAAGTTACCCAAACATCTGCAGATCTCTCTTCTTATTGTTCAGCTTTACAAAGGCTGCATTGATTTGTGTTTTGTTTTCAGATTGGTGCTTCCTTCATCTAGTCCAAGATGGCAGAGGAATCTGAATGACATCAAGATGTATCTGGGTGGAGTAGTTCAGGTTTGGCCGATGTGGTTCAATGCAGAGTAAAACTGAGAATACATTTCACATCATCCCGCTAATTGTTGGTTTTCTTTCCCACTCCTCCGTCTGCAGCTGTTATCCTGCCTGACAGAAACCACCGTCATCACTGCTGTCCTGAAGCACGTCAACCAGCTCGTACCGTATTACCTGTGTCTGCCCAAACAGTGTCGGCATCTGTTGAAGGTTGAGCTTTAGCTCGGATTCGTTGCAGTAAAGAGATGCTCATGGTCAGTTTTTAACCCGTTGCGTTTGGTCTACAGCAACTTCTAAAGCAGTGGAGCACAGGGGAGGAAACGGGTCGGGTTCTTTCCTTTCTGGCCCTCAACAAGATCTGCAGACACAAACAGGAGGCGTATCTTAATATAATTTTAAAGGTAACCACAGAAGTTGGCTCAAGCTTTGTTCTACCAATAAATCCATATTTCCCATCTTGCCAGGTTTGAGTTTTGGGTCGTTTTCTACAGAAACGTCTTCTCATGTTAGTTTTCTTCCTCTTTGCAGCAAATGTACATTTCCTATGTGCAAAACTGCAAGTTCACATCTCCCAATGCGCTCCCCATGATTAACTTCATGCAACGAACTCTGACAGAGATGTACGCCTTGGACACTCACGTCTCCTATCAGCAGGCCTTCATCTACATCCGACAGCTGGCCATTCACCTCAGGAACGCCATGACCATGAAGAAGAAGGTTGGTTGGTTCAAGCCCCACTTTCTCAAAGAAATAAAGTTTTATTTGAAACATTTGTGAAAGACGTCGCATTACTTTTAACTGTTTCTGATCATTTTCACCGTTTGTTTTTGTAATTGTTGCGATCTTGGAGGTGCAGCTTTATCTGTTTGCTTGTTTCTACAAGTATTATAAGATCCAATATATTTCTAACCGTATTTTGCTAAATATATTGTAAAAGACATTCATAGCTGTTTATATTTTCCTACCAGACTAGGTTTTGTTGATAAAATATCGTTTTAAAACATTTAAGTGATATTAAAACAGGTTTTATCTGAAATCTTATGTGACAAGGGAGCAAAAAGGAGTTGATCAGGAGAAAAATACAACGAATAAAGCTCAAAACTGTTTTCATAATCTTTTATTAGTAATTATTTAGTGAACACTAAATATGTTCCTCTGCTCTTCCCCTACCATCATCCAGTCACCCTGTTTATCTTCATATTTTAAGATGGTAGACTGAATGAACAACCTGCATGCCTGCACACAAAATAGTTTTCTTTTAAATATTTTGTTAGACCTTTTGATCTTCTCCAGCACTCAGTGATACCGTCCACACCGAAGATTGTTGTCATTGTAGTCTTTAAGTATTGCATTCACTGATTGGGGAATTATCTGATTTTTAGTTTCTGACAGGCAAGTAAAGAACAAACAAAATTTCAGCCAGCCCTTTTCTTAGTGCATCTCTTAAGAATAAATATATCCAACAGTAAATACAGTAACAAAAAAAGAGCACAAATCTTTTCTGTGTACAGGTGTGGCATTGGTTGTATTTATTTTATTTTATTTTGTTAGGAGACCCATCAGGCGGTGTATAACTGGCAGTTTATTCACTGTCTGTATCTGTGGTGTCGGGTCCTCAGCACCTTGTATCCCAGTGACGTTCTCCAGCCGCTCATCTACCCTCTCTGCCAAGTCATACTTGGCACCATCAAGTGAGTATTCAGCTTTGAGTACATGTGGGTGGGTAATCCAAAAAATTATAATCAAAGGAATCACTGTAATTGTAATGTTTACTATGCAATGAAATGTTAACTGCTGTATCCTTATGTCACTTTGTATGAATAATTTTACTTTCAGTTTTGCTCAGAATGTAATTGTTCTGAGTAATGGTCAGTTTTTAACCAGTTGTCATGTTAATTGTTAATTCTTTAATCATCTCTCATAATATCAATATTTTATAAGTTTACCATTAACATTCTGAAGAGCTTCAGAATACTCTGTGAAGACGTTTTATCATTTTAGAGATACAATTTGTGAAAAATGGTAAATTTTTCAAAACTAAGTGAGAACTTAGTATACACACAAAGCACTTTGACACATTCTGAGTTTGTGGCTCTGCACAGGTTTTGCCACATTACATTTTTGATAAGACGATATAATACATAGTTTTTACAGAGAACAACCCTGTAAAAACACGGGCAACTAAAATAAACCATATTTGGTTAGTAGGGTTTATTAGAGTTTGTTTTCTTGTAACTTAAACTTTTCCAAAGATTTTGATTCAGTGTGAATTAAAGCATGCCTCACTGGTTATCTGAGTCTGGAAAACACTGGATTAAAGTGGTTGCTGTTATGGAAACTATGCCTAATAAAAACACCAAGCATTGTTTTTTTTGTTTTTTAAAGTTATATATCCTTCAGTTAAAAAATAAAAAGCAAGTTTTCCCAGAATTACAAACTAAAACAAATTTACAACATCCCTCATCTGAAGTTTCACTTTTCAACACCAGGTGGCGTTTGCCAGCAAGTCATTTCTATTTTTCCTGGTTAAAGTCCATTATTAGAATGTGTTGCTTCAGGTGGCATCCTTTCTGCTTATTTCCTGAAGTGGTGTCTAGCAGAAGGCAATAAAAATATTTGTGTGGACTCTGTGCATGAATGTTGCACAGCATTAAAACACAGACAAAAGACATAAAAAACAGAAGTGAGAGGACTTGAAATTATTCAATAAAATACATTGCTTGCATGCATTGCTGGATATAGTTTCTTTTTCTTTTTTTCTTTTTTTGGATTGTGTTGTAAACATTTAAGTAAACTAACTAGACCAGCTAACTTTGTAGTCCTTACTTTAACTTGGATCTGATTTAAAAACCTTGAGATTCACGTTTGTTCTACTTAATTTTAGTTTTTCTGATGGAGAGTAAATTCAGTTACAAATGGTAAATCAAAATTTTAGACTTCCTTAAAAGGAGAATAAAGAAGAAATCAGATTTAGAATGCAAAATGCCCATTGGCATTAACTCGTGTATGCATGTAAATATTTAAACTTTTAAACTTTTCTGATTTAAGAAAAATTTCAGCACTAGCAAAGTAGTAACATCAAAGTTTTGACTTTCCCAGAGGGATTTATATCATTTGAAATGGGATACAAATGGATATGAGGCAGATTGAAGTTGTTTATTTTATGTTTCAGCTCTCCGAATACAGGGACTACAACCCACATGTCTAAATCAGTTATTGATTATTTAAGTATTCTGGTGAATCCATCCTGTTGTTGCACATTTTTCCAACAGCAGGTGGCGACACTGACCGCTCTTTCTGCTTTCAGACTGGTTCCGACGTCCAGATATTACCCTCTGAGGATGCACTGCTGCAGAGCACTTACCTTGCTTTCTAGCAGCACCAACACTTTTGTGCCTGTTCTGCCTTTTCTTCTCGAGGTAAGCCCCCCAAACCCAGAAGTCACCACCCAAACCTCAGAGTGAAAGTCTGTTTCCAGCACCGTCAAATCAGGTTTTCACCATCAGAACCCAGTGCGAGCACCTCAGAGGGTGCAAATGATCTTCAACCAACAATAGTGCGTCGCTTGTCTCTGTCTCAAGTGGAAACAGTGAAAAGGTAGATGTGATGAAATGTTCCGTCGGTGGTTGGCTGTGGAAAAAACATCAGTGACATGTGAAGTGCATCTTGGTCTCAACGGCTACAACCGAAGGAGCTCAGGAGGAAACATGTCGAGGAGCAGCGCTGCGCTCGAGGCACCTTTTGTTATCAGACCAATCGGGGGTCACCAACCGACAGCTTTTTTTCTCTGGGTCAGGTGTTAATCACGTGCTCACACGCGCTGGTTCGCCTTGCGTCTGAAAGTTTGCGAAGTGTTTGCACACACAGCGAGTCTTTGTTGCGGTTCTTCTGGATGGGAGCAGCACCCTGGCGACAACAACAGGCTCGGCCCACCAGGGAGTGGTCACTGCTGGCTCTACGTATGCGTGTTTGTGTGCATTCAGCAGTTTGACCGAAGCGACACAGGCACGGTTGTGGTTCACACTCTGGTCCTAACGCGCTGTGCAGACCACATCCTCTTTGCCTATGGCCCAATTGCCCCCTCCAACGCACTCTCAAAAGCCCCTCCTTCTAACCCCCCGCAGCAAGCTGTGTTTATTTGTGACGCACAACACTTCCTGTGTTTCTCTTTTTTTGTTCTTTGTTTTTTCTTTTTCCTCCCTCACTGTTCCCTTCTTGTTAAAGGCAGTCTGAGGTGTGCTGCTGCAGTTTTAATTAGAGCAGCACAAGCACCCCCCCCCCCACTTTTCCTCCCGTGCCCCTGTGCCTGTGTGTGTTCTCGTATCTCCGAGGGGGGTGTATGATTTGGAGCTTCCTGCTTCTGTAGCTGTGTGTGTGTGTAGAATCGCACCAGGGTTGGCCCATGCCTTCCCACTTCCCCCTGGCTCCCCCGCAGACCGCCACCACATCCTATGTTTGTACAGACTGCACCGGCCAGGAGCGTTGCACTGCTGCGCACGCAGAGAGTATTAACGACCACACACACACACACACACACACACACACACACACACACACACACACACACACACACACACACACGCACACATACATTCTCTTACTGGGAGTCAGAAATAGCTTGTTTCTCAAAAAACAGAAATTCACTTGCACACTGTGGGCAGATGTGGAAGCTAAAGCTCGTAGACGAATAGCCCACACGTTAGCTTCAATGTACTTTCGCAAACTAAGAAAAAAGCAACACCGGTGCTTTTGAGTAACCCATGTCACCTGGTTATTGTTATAGCAGTCCACACACAGCTAATGAAATGCGTTTGGTGTGTGTCACACACTCTGATGGACTCAAAAAGTGTATAGATTACACTTTCCGTCTTTTCATTTTCATACCAATACAGCAATATTCGAAACGTACCAATCGGCCATTTCCAAGTTGACACTGATTTCTAGTTTTCTTTGAGGTTTGAGCTACGAATAATAAATAGTAGTCTTCATGTTTTCTGAAGACTAGAACACATTAAGGAGAAAACTGTGTTGCAGGTTCTTAGACTAACATTGTAGGTTTAAATCCAACAGGAAAGTGAATTACAAGATTATCCCTATTTATGCATCAAGGCACAGGCCAACTTCAGGAGAATTTTAATTGCGATATTATCACTGAAAGTATATCGATTATAATTAACCATTTATTTTTTTAAAGAATGAAATAACTGAAAACTAGATAAATAATATAGATATGTAAATCATTTAATGATGTTTGAATTTGCATAGTTGCACATAATCGTTTTAAGACGTCAGCGTGCGATCACTAGGATCTGATGTGACATTGCAGCCCAAACACACAATTCACTCTGCATGCAGACTCTTGTAGTTATTTGAGCACAGAGCGTACTATACGGTATAAAGTGAAAAATATACTTGAACTTCATTTTAAGCCTCCCCAACTTGGGAAACATCCATACTTTACAGTTGCATTGCCGTTTAGAAAACATGGACTTTCTTAAAGCGTGGTTGGTGACTGAATAGAGTTTTATCAGTTTTCTGTTAGACACGTTAAAACTACCTATTGGAAAGTTTGTCACATAGTAATTAAATAATTAACACATCTTTTGTTTTGTCCCTGCATTACATTATAGTAAAGTAGATTATCAGTGTAATGCTGACAGATTTAAGGCAGTTGTAGACCATTGGATGAAATTTGCGTGAACTTCCTGTGGATTTCTTGATTGGATAATGTTATGGGTTATAACGCGTCTCTTATCTTCTCATTCATAGTCTGAATCAACTATTTAAAACATAAAATTAAACTGTGAAGCATAATTGACGTTTGCTCTTGGTGCTGGCGTCATTCTTCTCCCTGCAGATGTGTTTTGTAATCATGCCTCCTGTTTTTAGATCATCCAGCAAGTTGATTTCAACAAGAAACCGGGTCGAATGAGCAAGAAACCGATCAACTTTGCAGTGATCCTCAAGCTGAACAAAGTCAACCTAATGGAGAAGGCCTACAAGGTAAGAGGAGAGAGGGCGTTTATTTCTGGCCGCTTCTGAGAAGAAACAGCTGATCAGAGGAGTAGTTCACACAGCCCGGGGTGTGTTCAGGAGGGGATTGAGGGCAACGCTGACAGCCCCTCGTCAAGGCTCTAAAACCGTCCTCGGGTTGCCAAGCTGAGCGCGGCAGCAAAGAGGATTGCGGCACGGCTCTCTGAGATTATCCCCCGCGCTCTCCGCTCGCAAGGACTGTTTGTACTGCTGTCACCTTAGCTGCCGCCACATAAACTCACAACAAACCGAAATGATCTGCCTAAAACTTTAGAACGCATTAGATCACACAGGCTGGAAGGCTTTTTCTTAATTGTATTTCCATGACAAGACTAATAATAATAATAATTTATTTGTATTACACATTGTATGCAGGTCTTCTAAAATCTTTGGGTTTTGAGGAAATAATAAACACAAATGTATAAAATGAGTAACCTAAACAATCTCGCATATTAATGTTTTTGTTCATCTTTTCAGCCTTTCGCTGTGATTAAGTAATGCTAATTTACAGCATTGGATCAGTTTATAGTTGCTACTTTTGAAAGTGAGTGTCCTTGTTTTAATTCGGGTTGTTTCCTGTTCTTCTGTATTTTGTGTATGAGGTTTGTAGAAAAATCTGTGGCTTACCTTTTTAATAGTAAAAACAGAAGTCTCTAGCATGCGAAACTAGAAGACATAACTGCTGAAATTACATTCCTAATGAAAAATCCATTTAAAGAAAATTGATTTATGTTTAGGTGTTAGCGTTTGCTTATTTTGAAGCTTTTTGCTCTCAGTAGCAATCAATGAATTTATTACTACAATGTCTCAATCTATGGCTTCAAACAAATTAAATGTCTGGGTAGCAGTCACATTAGATTGTCTGGTTAAAAATCTTAGTATTACTATCTTAATGTCATGCCATACTAATACAAATGACTTTTATAAGTAGGTCTTAATAAGTAGAACATTTACTGTTGTTCTTAAATATTGTGAGCAGATGTGCTGAAGGAGCTGAGCTGATGAAGAAACATTTGTTCAAAAGTTAAAAGTAGCAGAAATGTTGGATTTGTCAGGGTATGATTAAAGCACATTGAGTGGCAGAGTCTAAAAATGTTGCAGAAAACTGCTGAAGAATAATCACACTTATTGAAGATTTCTCTACATAGCATCAAGATGTAAAAAGGATTTAAGAAATAGAGTACAAGCGATTTAAACATCAGAAGCTAAAGTCACGGCAGACAGATCATCTGAGTAATTGGCTAACTTTAACTTCTAACATGAACACGATGACTATCAATAGCAAATATAATCTATGTTCAAATTGATTATTATTATCTAACTGCTAACATTAAGATTAGCATTAACTATTTACTGCTCTAATAGCAATTAGCTGTTATTGGCTAAAAATACTGACATTCTCTTAAAAGTTAACGTCAGTAAATATAAAGATGTTGGATTGCGAACATTCACTATCACTATGGTTTTACTAGCATACACACTAATGCTTATCATCTATACACCAGTATGCCAATAATGGCATATTATGAACTGCTAGATATTATCTTTCATGATTTGTTTTGTAAAAGGCTTGAATTTAATGAAAAAAACGATTGACTGCCAGCTATGTTCATTTGCATTAAGAGAAGCTGCTCGGTAAATTATGAAAAACCCTTGCAAAGCCATTGAGACTTTGAATTTTACGCACAAATATAATATCTTTTCCTCTGTAATTTCAGGATGGGCTGATTGACCAGCTGTACGACTTGATGCTTGAATACTTTCACACTCAGGCCTACTCTATTGGCTTCCCTGAGCTCGCCCTGCCCACTATTGTTCAGGTAATCAAGATCTGAAACCCATTTAACCGATATTTATCTGCACAGTTATACCTCGCTAATCCACAGGCCAACAATTAAACACATTCAGTTTAGCATAGAAGCAGTGATGCAGAACGCAACAGCAGTTTTTGTTCTGTATGTAAGATTCTCGACGGCTAAATCTGCTTCCCTCAGGGGAAACAATCACAAACTCTCTGCCTGAATGCAGCTCATCAGTAGACAGGATCATCTCTTCTGCTGGTTCCATGTTTTTTTTCCTCCCTCATCCATCTCGTCCATGTCCCTGCAGCTGAAAGCTTTCCTGAAGGAATGCAAAGTGGCCAATTACTCCAAGCCGATGCGGCAGCTGCTGGAGAAGATACAGGAAAACAGCAGCTATATCACAGGACGGAGACAGAAGGCCGCCTTCGGAGTGGCTGATTCTGCCGCCGTGGTGAGTACAGCAGGAGGTGTAGGAGGAAGAGGATTTAGTTTCTTAAAATTGTATTTTGTACCGGAGTAGTTGAAGTTTTGTGGAGCTTAAAATTTTAAACTAAGGTAGACAAGCTTCAGGTTTACAATTAAGATAGAAAATGCTAAAATATTTTAGTGCAACACGTTTTAGAAAGTTGATATTAGTTGCATCAGTTTTCATATTCATGTAGAAAATAAAATGTTATCTGAGGTAACATCACATTCAGAAGAATATCTACAATTGATCCAATGATGTATTTTGTTTGATGTCTCAGTCACCCTCTGCTGTTGTTGTGAGGCATTTTGGGAAAGAAATTTGACCAGTTCAGTCCCAATAATTTATAAATATCATATTCAATTGAGCATAATGTGCTTTAGACTATATTTTTGGATGTGTGGAGCCAGCATCATCTATCAAACCAAAAAAAAATCAGGCTCAAGTAGGAAAAATTTCTTTTCATGAAAATACCAGCAAGTCATGTCATTGTTGTTTCCTCTAATGGTCACAAACAACGGCGGTGTTTAGGATTCTGATTCATTGTCCAAAGTCAACTATGGCTCCAAACTCTTACAAAAACCACATGTGGTAGGAGCACGTAGGATGAACGCAAAATAAAAAATCAGCAGAACTGAAACAGAGACACCTGTTGGAAGAGTTGCCCACATAGTAGCAGAAATATAAGAAGTTTTTGAAAAGCGTGTTGGAAAAAAGAAAAGTAGCAGAAACTAAAACTGGGTTAGAAAAATGCTGAAGCATCCACAGACAGACCATCCGAATGTCATATTTTAAATTATTTTGGTGCAGAACAAGCATTACTAATTCTGCTGTTGTGTCAATAGCAGTTCTTATTCTTAGCGACCAGCCTACCACTAGCTAACATGCTAATGTTGGCTAACGGTCAACTGCTTCTTCAAATCTAAATAATTTTAACAAATCACATTCAGATGACTAACATTAGCTTCTAATATGCCACTTTGCTAGTATGGTTTTATTTTTTTTACTGTATTCTGACTTTTACGTCTTTCATATTGTGAACTTTTGTGCATCAAGTTGTTGTATTTTGTGAAATAAGTCGGGATGGAGATGCATAAATAGGATCTTTCAGTAGCTGCACTAAAATGTAAACAAATTTGTTTAGTTGTGGTTAACATTAAGGTGCTTCTTTTAGTGTATACGTAAAACTTAGTTTGTAAACAGTTTTCTTTTCAAGTTTGCACTTAATTTTCACAAGACTGTTTTGTTTGTTCATGATATGCATTTAAATATCAGTCATTTTAAGGGAAGGTTAAAAAATGTATCGCTGAGAATTTATCGTGTGAGCAAAGACATTTTTTTTCTAATCTCTTTTACTAATCAGTTTTTAATAATTAAATCATTATTAATCAGAATAAATGTTACCATAAGCAGGCAGCCCTTGCAGTAGGTTAGTTTGGCGTCTGTTAATCTTTTTAAAGATTATGCCTCTTAATAATAAAAATTTTAGCAACATGATGAAAATTAAAATTTTTCTAAATTGGGCCTTTTGGTGGCGGATCTTCCTAGATGATTGTTTCGCTTCTATTTTTTTTTTTATGGATCCGAATTTTTCAGTTTTTTTGCGGGTCAAAAAGTATTTTTTAGAGCAGCTCGTTTTTCCTTCTATGACTCTATAGGTGGTGGAGACGTTTCATGATCACAGATATTTCTGCTCTGAGACGTCATGCCAAGCAGCTCACTGCTCACTAAACTCCACCTGATTGATTGCACACTTCCAGTCGAGCAGCACACAGACGCTGCCTGGACGCCCTGCATGTAGTTGTTGCTTTGAAATGCGACTGTAAGGTCCCACAGGCCGCCCCTTTAATGTGTGAACCGAGCACAGACACGCCTCCTTGTTATTGGCTGTGTTTGCTCAGCCAAAATCGATAATAAAAAGAAATCAATAAGATTGACGCAACTTATTTGCTGTCTGATCGATTAGCCCGCCTCCATTTTACAGTTTTCCTCATTGTTTTTATCTGAAATCGTCAGCGACGGCCAGCCAGCTTCCAAAACGTGATCCGCTAAATTAGGAGGAAGCAGCTGAGGGTCCCTCCACTGGCTTAACTAAATACAGTGTATCTGTGAGGCTGCGCAGTGTTTTTATGAGGAATTATTTAGTGTTGTAAACGTTGACCTCTGAAATGGATGCTAACTTCAAATACTGCTACTCCTACTTCACTTTAAAACAACAATAGCTGTGACAAAGTGCAGTACAGAGCTGACCTGAGCTGGAGAGTTCAGATAAGCAAAATGGGTCAAGCTCATGTAAACTTTTAAAAACAAATGAAAGAATCTTGAAATGAACTCTAAATGCACAGGCAGCCAGTGGTACAAGTTTTATTTTTCTCAAATTAACTTGTACCTGCTGCTATGGTTCAGGTAATCCCCAGGAAGCTGAGGGTGTGAACTTCTTTCACACTTGACCTTCTTTGAGGCTTTTAATTGTTAAATGTTGCTAGAAACCTGTTATTGGTGTCACTTTTATAGTCGTGTCTGAAGTGTGAGGAACGTCTGAGCCAAAGTGACTGATGTGTAAATGACTGAATGCCGTTGGTTTCAGGCAGACGAAGCCTCAGTTCTTCACGTCTTGTAAAACTCAGCTGGGTACATATATGCAGAGTGATGCTAGTCACTTTACAGCTCAAGTTTTTATTAATCTGCATTTGTAATGAGTTTTGCCATTTTTGGTTTGATCTTCTGATAAAAATCATGCTTTATAATTTCAGCATATTCTGCTGCGGCGTGCCTCAGTAGTTCATCTCTCATCAGCCGCTTGCCACCTCGGTTTAACCATTTGTCACGTTTAACGGACTTTGAACTAACTGCTGGGTTATGACACATGTTACTTTTGAGGTTCAAACGGCGCACAGACTGACACACATCAGAGCCTTACATTACTGTATGTTGAAATGCTGCTGCAGATCTAATGGTCTGATCAGTGTCCCTCATTATCTCCCTACCACGTTTGTTGTGTTAAGGCTCTGAGCTGTTGGCCGTATATGACCTGCATCGGTAGCTCTGTGGTTTTATATTTATAGAGGTGTTCATGTTTCAACAGACTTCCACACACAATTTGTTTTTGTTTTTTTAATATAAAAACACTAACAATCGGCAGGTGAAAGGCTTTAATTGGCAACAAAATCTAGTAGTAGTGGTTACTGATAAAACTAAAGTACTCTAAAATGATGCATTTAAATCTGTTTTGTAAAACCAGAATATAACAATTGTCTAAACCGGTTTAGACAGATGGTTAAGTTAGATTTTTCCTCTGGGTGGTGCTGTAGTTTAGGAAGGAGGTGCAGGAGCAGCACGGCTGCTAATGGAGGAAAGTTTTGCTTTTTAAACTGAGAAATCATCCTGCGGTCATTTCAAAGCTCTTAAAGGCTTTTAAGGTAGCAGCAGGGCTGCATTAATGAGCATCAGTTGGTTTGTGTGCATTTTATGGCTTTATATTACAAATCAATTCATACACGAATGTTTTGATGTGACTTGGCTTCGAGTTGATGCCACATTGATATTTAGGAGAATTGCAACAAAGAGTGGATGTTCCTCGCTGATGGCTTTGTGGGGAAGAGTGTGTGTGTGTGTGTGTGTGTGTACGTGCACCAGGACGGCTCCGTGCCAGCGCCTGTCGCCTCGGATCTCAGCTCAGCGGAGGCTGTCGCGATGGCGTGGACTCCCCGGCATCATGGCAGCAGTGGAGGTGTCGCTACAGGCGGAGGAGAGGGGACAGCCCTGCTGCTGCCGCCGTGGAAAAGGCCACGGCCCCCCTCTGGGCGCCAGGCCCCCTGCTTACCAACATGTCACCCAAACTGAGAGCGAGCCTAATTAATTATGCCCTGCTTCCATCCAGGGTTCTCGCTGGGCTTTGTGAAAATAGTTTAGTTTGTGTATGAAAACCCAGTGCATGTCAGTGTCTCTCATGTTTAATAGCCATAGATTGTGGTAAATGTGTTAAGGCTGAACCAAACTGCAGTCTGCTCGCTCTATTGGGTTTGTCGGTCGGATAATGTGATTGGTTCTAATCAATATCATCCACGTAGACCTTTAAGAGATGGAGAAGATCTCTCCTTTCATCCCCCTGCAGTCGGTCTTCTGTTTTTGCTGGGGTGTGAAGATGCTTTTAAAACTCAGACCGTGCCTCGCAAATGTATTCGCACCACTTACCACCATTAACACGAAGTACACTGTAATTGTTGAGGGGAAAGGGAATGAAAAATGTTTTTCCAAGTTTTATGCAAATATAAACAACTGGATGCATTTTTATTTTTTACTCGCTTTACCCCATATGGGTTGGGATTTACCGTATCTTTATCATTTATTGTTATAAGTTTCTTATCTTGTCGCAAAAAAATTCCAATTGATGATTTTTAGTAACAGTATTTGTGGGGCTACGATTGCCGTCATGCAGTTACATCCATACAGTTACCTAAAAAATAAGTAATAACTAGTTCTTATCATCACTTTTCCCATTGTCTCAATAGTACCACAAAATACTGCGATAAAAGTCCATATCGCTCAGCTTTACTATAATACGACTAAATAAGATCCCGTGTTCAACTGTCTTTAAAAGTCTCATTAGTAAGTAGGATTGATTTAGGGAGGAGCGATATGACAGTGCTGTGAAATGATAGTTTTGCACAAACCATGAACTAAGAACCAACTCGTGTTTTGAAAATAGAAATGTCTCCGATCTCAGCTGAGATTAAAATTAGCTACTTGGCTATAATCTGATGTATTTATATGATGATATTGATTAATGTGTTTTGTCCCATTATCAAAAAAATGACTGAACTGAATAACAGGTTTTAAGATTTTCAGGGTTTTTTTTTTTTTTCATAAAATAAATATGTTTTCATAACAAAATGACACAACTAGTACCAGTAAAAAATTTTTTTTAGATCTATTGTTATTGTCCTCAGGTTTAAAACTGTGCTTTTTAAAACCATAATCTACCCAATCGGCAATCTATGAAAAAGTTTTTCTCAAATATTTTAAAACCTGAAAACAGAAATAAAATAATAGTTATTTAAAAAATAACAAATGTCTCCACAGTAAATATGAATGAAAAATTATAAGATATCATTTTTCATGTGTCATTTGCTGCTCTAAATAAGATTTATTCAACCGGACTGAGGGGAAAATGTCTTATGGGATGTTAAAGACTTCAGATCCAGGATCTAGAAGAACATGCAGATGAAACTAGAAATAATCTTCTTCTCCGGCCTCCATGTAAAATATCAGATGTGGCGGAAAAAGAACAATTCTTATTTTGACAGCATAATATGGGCAGGATGCTATCTTAAATTACAGCTAATTAAAAGAATTAGCTGTAATTTAAGAGAAAAGTGGTTCTACAAAGAATCAAACTCAAGCGGGAACAGAAACAAAAATGCGAAAAAGTTCAAGGCGAACTATTTTAAGAGGATTTCAGGGCTTAAGTGAACCTGCTGACAACTTTAGAAAGTTTCTGCGAGGCTCTGCGTAGTTTTTCTTCCGTCGGTGCCCATCCACGCCTCAATATGTCCGCCGTGTGTGTGCTCTGTGTCAGGCGGCCTGGGAGAAGCAGACCCAGCAGGAGGGGACTCCCCTCACCAGATACTACAACCAGTGGAAGAAGCTGAGGGAGAAGGAGATCCAGCTGGAGATCTCTGGCAAAGAGAGGGTAATTATCCTGTTAAAAGCCCCGCCCACATCAGCCTCAGTCCTCATGAATGGCTTCTGGCTCGTCTCTGCTACCAACCTCACTGTTACCCACAACAATTGCTCTTGTGCATTAATCATAAACCAGTCACGCTGAATGGCGGAGCCTCTTTACTGGAAGCAATATCATCGTTAACACCGCCGTCTTTTATGTGTTGTCTTGTAAAAGATGGAGGATCTGGACCTGCCGGAGATCAAACGCAGGAAGATCCAAGAGAGGAAGGCGGAGGACAAGGAGGAATTCAAGGGTCTGTTCCAGTCCGACAGCGACTCGGACGACAGCGACACAGGACTGAAAATCAAAAGTAAGAAAAGTCCCACTTTGAAAACTCCATACAGTCCGAGTCTCACCATGTCTTGCTCTGACGTGGGTGGAGTACCGATCTCGGCCTCTAGGGGGCAGTGTTTTGTCGCACCAGGCTGGAAAGCAAAGTTAAAAGGTTGATGACGGCTGCCTCTGATTGCTCTGCCTTGAGATTGGGTTCCATGGTCCGGATCACGTGTGTCGCCGTTTACTAAGCACGTCCTCCCAGGCTGTTCCTGTGGAAATTAAAACCTCTGCTTTATCAGACGCTTTGCTTCGCTGCCCCTCCACCAGGAGCCGGCTCATCCTTTTAACTCCCCGTACGATCTGAGCGCACGGGGTCGTCGGCGGGTCACATGCAGCTGGAGCCTCTCTCCCACAGCCTAGCATAGGGCTCGGACGCGCTCCAAGCAGAAAAATCCCTCTGGAGGAAAAGAGGAGGCTGTGGCAGGGTTTAATTTTCCTTTTTTTATTTTTTCTCTCCGTTTTTTTTTTTTTTTTTTTTGAAATGCATCTGGACTTCATTGTAGGGAGAGCCCCCACAAACGGATGGGCCGCTGCTGGCGAGCTCACACACACACACACACGCACACGCATGAGCTGAAATTCCCCCCAAACAGGAAGTACAGGCTTGCATCCCAGCAGGGAGGGGGCTCTAATTCAAAGCAGCCTGCTGGAACAGCCAGAGGTGGCGGCTCCCTCTGAACGCATGGCCGCCACTCCGCCGTCCAGGCCGGGTCTGGCGAGAAGCGGTGGGGAGGGGAGGGAGGAGAGGAGCGAGGACTGATGATTCAGTGGCGGTTATAAGTCATCCAGGTCATCTGGGGGCAAAGCTCTGAGGCAGCGCTGCGGAAATCTGCGTGCGGCGTGTGAGCCTCAAAGAGTGAGCGCACGTTTGTTGTCTCTAATTCAGACGGGAGCAGAGTGCTACCTGATGCTTCAGTAGACGTTGTTTATTTCTCTGCGTGTGTGTGTGTGTGTATGTGTGCGTGTGTGTGTGTGTGTGTGTGGAGCTCCACGCAGAGGAAGCAGCGCTGCTTCTCTCTCCATCATGCCGTCAGCCTCTCATCACGTCTCCAACTTCAAAGCCCGTGGACCCCGCTCTGTCCCTTTGGCAAGACAACACACACACACACACACACACACACACACACACACACACACACACACACACACACACACACACACACACACACACACCTACACACACAATCTCCTCTGAGGACAAGTTCAGAAGAACTCCAAACTTCACACACACACACACACACTGCCGTCCTGATTGTAGCTCTGGAACCTGTCTGCTATCTTCATTTGCTATATTTAGGCCGTGAGCAGGAGATGTCTGAAATTGCCGGTAGTAAACTGTCATGGGTGTTTGTGCAGCAGCGGCAGCGGCGCCTGTAATCGACTCTCAGCTCCATCTCAGGAGGAAATAGACACTTCCAGCTGCCTATGATACCTGGCCCACATATCCGCGTCTCCAAAGTCCTCAGACGTCAGCGGTGCGGCGGTGCAAGCTTTAGGAGTATCTGAGGGAAGAAACGCGAGACAAAAATCAGCGCACTTTGATGTTTTTTTTTTTTCTCTGCCTCTTATTTCCTCGCAGGTAAGAAGAGCAACCAAGAATCAGACGAAGATGAGGACTTGTCAGACGGGAGCGATGAGGAAGGGTCAGAGGAGGAAGACTCAGGTCAGTTATAGTATAATTGTTGAAAAAAATAAAGTTTTTTTTTGTATTTGATGGTAATTTCAGTAATTTTATTAAGCTTTCAAGTTTAAATGTGTAAAATAACAGTTTTTGTTAATTTTAGGCAAATGTGCACAGTTACTGGTCCTCCGACTGACCGTACTGTTTCCTACTGCTCCCCATTTAACCCATCGAGACGACACAACTGAGACTTTTCTCTGCTGATTTGGACAATTTAGCATCAATATTTTACTGGAAAACTCCACTGTGACTCTACCAGATCTTTATTTAGGTTCTTATGGTATTTAAAAACCTCAACGGTATCTCTAAAGATGATTCCCGGGCATTTGGAGGCAAAACAGGCCCACAGCATCACTGATCGTCCACCATGCCCAACAGTGAGCATGAGGGACTTTGCCTGGAGTGTTTTTTTGTTTTCTAATTCTCAGTACTCTTGAACAAACTGCACATAATCAGATTTGTGACAGTAGAACAGAAACGGCTCCGACATTATCTTCACCTACAAAACACGATTTCTTAGCAAATGAATCTTTTCCCAATTTAATTAATGTATGGAAATTAAGTTAAAGGTCACTCTCTAGGTTTGGGATTATGCTGCAATGAAACATGAGTTTATTTTTAAATTCTTCTTCACAAGGAGGGTTTGATCTTTAGAAATGAACTAGACACAAATTAAAATAAATTTACTTAAGTACACATTAATACTAATATAATCAGCAAAAATTCAAGATTTTTAATAATTTAATTCATTTTTTGGAACCTGTATCTTAAATACTGATTAAGGTACAGGCCTTGTGAGGAAAGTGTGTCTTTTAAATGTATCAAATACAGAAATTATATAAAATAAGAAATAAATCTGAGCTTCATTTTCAGCATTAAAACTGAATAAGATTTTAAGGAAAAAGTCAAGTAGAATAAATCTGTTTCACTGCTTTGTATTGCTATTAAAGCTATTTAAGAAGCTTCTCGCACTTCGTCTTTACAAGTTGAAGAGCTGCTGTTAACCTCATTTATACTCTAACCAATTAGAGCTGGAGTTCTAGGAAAATGCTAACTTGCTAAAATAATAGATTAAAGGGAATGAGCGTGTGGCTAATTGGTGTGTCAATACTAGCAGGCTATTTAGCGAAGCATTTGTGAGCCACTGCAGCCATAGCTTTGATATACATCAGTGGGAGAAAGTCTCAGAAATGAAATGACGCAGCATTATCTCGCAGTTTCATTTACTGCTGTTACAAACATTATAGTTTCTGTGAGCTAGTTGCCAGTTTTCGTTTGTTGTCCAACAAGATCTGCAGATGCAATTTTTTATTTTTCGCAAAGTGAAATCTGTCTCCTGAAGATCTGATTAGCTGCCGTCAAAATGTCTGTCAGGTGAAGTAAGGGTTAAATGCTGTTTTCCCGCATTGATGTGGAGAGTAGGGTTTTTGAAACATGCTTTTATTTTGAAGTAAGACAGGAAGCAGTTGTTTCATTACCCGATTAGGGATGACAGTCGACTAATAAAGATGCTCATCACAGCTTTTTCTGCAACTAGGATCACCTTAGATTGTGACAAACCTGTGTTGGATTATTCTAAACGGATCAGTTTGTGATCCCTGAATCCTTTTAATTAGGAAAACTAGGAATCTTAGTTTGTTAAAAACATTACTAGAATGTTGTTGTATTCTCATGGATATTGTTGCATTTAATCAAAAATAATTCTACGTGTAATTTAAGATTTTATTCATGCCATTGTGCATTAAACATAAGCGGGAAGGACAGATTCATGCAGTTTTCATCTGTCATACTTGCATGTTTTCTGATCGGACAGAGTTGAGAAAACACTAATTGTGGTTTCCAAAGGAGGATGATGTTTGAGGGGAACAACGCGGTTCAAATCAACCTGAACATACGTGGAAATATAAATGTTTTCTTTTGTTAAATATAGTTGTTAATCACCATTTTTGGACAGTGAGCTTTAAATTTCACTCACCACAGCCTGAAGATAATTACTGCTAAATCTATTGAAACAACTTAAAACACACCCGTCTGACGACATGAAGCTCATCAAAAAGTGACGCCTCATGCTCTGATGTATAGAAAATTCAGAAAAAGGTTGTTTTTAAGGTTTTCAGAATCCAGGAAACCACAGTAAAAGCCACTAACTACAAATAATGAAACAATGAGCCTCTGATGAGTATTGCTCTACCAAAATTACCCTTAGTTGCTCATTGGGGAGGTTACAAAAGAACCAAAAACATCAAAACTCTGCTAAAACAATGTGGCTAATAGAGGAACCAGGAGGCTGGTTGGTTAGTTTGTTTCCTGAATAATCCTTACTGAGATTATCTCCATCTGATCTTCAAATTAGTTTCATCTAGTGGGTCAAGAACAGAAGAAAACGTGCAAAGTTATCATCAGAGTAGTGAAGAACATGAATTTGGGAAAAGAGAAAAGTCTTAATTTTTGTTAGTCAGATTAATGAAATAAAAATAAAGAATAATAAAAAGAAATAACAGTATTAACTTGTATAGATTAAGTCAGAGATGAGAAATGATGATTGGGTGACCTTTACATTAAAATAATAAAATACAGTTTGTAAAGGGAGTTAAAATGATTCTTAATGCAATACTGAACAATAAAAACTCACACCATGTAGCTCCTGTCTTCTGTTATTGATGGTTTTATGTATCGGGGCTGAGATTTTAAAGGACATGTCTCAATTTATATTCCAGCCGATGACGACGATGAGGAGGATGAAGAAGCCTCCACGGCTCCCCAGCCGCTCTCCTCTGCTGCTCTGATAAAACTGGCGGAGGGAGAGGAAGACGTGGTCGAAGACCTGCAGCTGTCTGACGAAGACTGAGCCTCCGAGTTCGTTAACGTTCAGGCTCACTGCATGTTTTTGGACTTTCCACTTTAAAATTTTGTATCGCTTCATGTGTGCAGAACAAATAAGATCATAATGTAAGTTTATTGACCCAGAAAATGTTCTGGAACCCCCAGATTGTGTCATTTTTTATTATCATTATTAAAAGATTTAATCGGTTGTGGGGTGTGATGGATGGAAGTAAATCCTCTGCACATGTGCTCACCTGCAGTTCCCCTCAGGCTTTGAGAGAGGGAGCTATTTTGTGGCAGCTTTGAGCCGGGCCAGAGGAAGGGCGTGGAGAGGCGGGCGTCGGGCCCCGCGGCGGCGCTGCCTTGCCAGGACGGCAGGGCGCCGTCTGATGTGGTGCCAAGACTCTGCCCAGGTGGTGAAGCTGCAACACAGGCTGTTCTGTTTCTGTGCCAACTCCTGCCTCTCCCACCCCAACCCCAACCCCCCGCCCGGACCACTGTCTCCTCCGCCTGTGTGTATTCATATGCCCAGACGCAGCATTTCCACGTTTTTTTTTTTTTTTTTTTAAACCAGCGTTTCTATCTGGGCTTCCCTGCACATTTTCCACAGATTCACAGCTGAACTGAGGGTGATATTGCAGGAATCTAGCGCTGCAGTGTGGATTTGTTTTAAAAGCCACAAAACGGATTTAATTAAACAACCGCCTGTCACGTTTCCTCTGCAGTAGATTTCAGAAGCTTCTGGCGCAGGAGCTCGCCTGAAGCGGAGGGAAGTCCCATCAGAGTTAACACAGCGTGGTGCTTTGAAGGAGGAAGGTGAGTGTGAGTGAGGCGCTGAGGCTGGTGTGTGTGTGTGTGTGTGTGTATGAAGAGGGTCAGGTTTGCCCCCACAGGCAGGGAGGCCTTGGCCTGCGGCTGAACCTCACACTTCAACAGCTGGTGTTGACCTGAACTGTGCCCCTCATGGGTCACCTCCCCCTTCTACACACACACACACACCTCAGGAGACCACGTCCCTCCCCCCCCTCTCCGCTCGTTTTTTACAGAACCACCACAAACACACAAGAGACGGCAGAGTATTTTTCTGTAGGATTTATTTCACCTGTGTGGTGAATAGAAAAATAGGATGAAAACAAAACTTCTGAAGGGAAATCTAGAGAACATTTTTTTTATTAATTCATTGCTTTTTATAGTTAAAAAAAAATCCATAAGAAATTCAAAACACTTGCATTAAGAGCTTCTTGTGCCTTTTTTTTTCCCTGCAACCAAGAGAAAACAAAGTAAAAGTTATCTTTGGAATCCATCGTAAGGGCTGATTTTTAATACATATCATAATCTGCTTTTATCTACTACATCAAAATGCTATAAATATTTTTGTCCTCATATTTATATGCTGGGTTAGCATTTGAGCATTTTTTTTTATACTTTCTTTTTTTTCTTAAGAAAATGAACAAAAGTACCACCAAAGTTCAGCAAGTCACATTTGTCAGTAAAGAAATTCTTACTCGTGCAACTACGTTAAACAAAAAGTACCACCAGAATATTTTCATCTTAAGCGCAATTCTGTACAATTTTGCATGTTTGTCCTACTTTAATAGTAGTCAACACAAGTGTACAAGGGACGCCGGAGACGCCCTCTGAGGTTTCTCCATGTCTGATAAGTTGTCCTCAAATTGTCACGATGCATCAAAATAAACTAGAACATCATTAAAAAGGTTTATTTCCATAATTTCAACGAGAGGAACTCCATGTAGATTAATTACAAATGCATTTAAAATGTTTTTTGTGTTTTTTTGGCTTACAGCTAATGAAAATCCATAATTCAGTTTTCAGGCCAGCAATTTTTTTTTTAAATAAGAAAAAAAAATAATTAACCGGTTCTAAGTTCTGTATCCAAGTGTGTTCATTGAAAATTGAGTGGAGGGAAAAAGTGTGGTAGAAGTCACTACAAAAGTAACGCCTATAACGGCAGCCTCACATTTCCGTATTGAATCCTCCTTTGGGGGAGAGTGTTTATTTCATTAGCTGTACGCTAATCACCTGTCAAACTCGAGGCCCGGGGGCCAAATCTGGCCCACCATAATTTTTTATGTGGCCTTCTAAACCCTAAAGAGAGACACAAATAGAGCCTTCAGAGAAACAGTTGTGCCTAAACATTGTTTCATGAAGTCAAAGCAGGTTTCTCTGTATTTTGCCAAATTATATTAATGCAAAAAGATGTTCAGGATTAAGTCATCGAATGCAGACACCGATTTATTCATATTTTAACACTTTAATGTCGTTTTCTCAATATATTTTGCCACAACTGGCTCTTTCAGTACATTCATGAACTTGATGTCGCCCCAAATAAAACTTAGTTTGACATCCCTGATCTAAACCAACAAACTATTGAAGTACTGATCTACTGAATCTATACGATTTTCAGTTTCTGAATCAAATTACTGAAATAAATGAACTTTTCAATGATATTTGAATTTATTGAGATGCAGCTGCATGAGGCTCCTCCGTTTGGGATAAGCGCCAGTGGATGACGGGTCTACCTCAGAGTCCGCTGTACGAGGCCCGACCTCGGCAATTCCCTCTGGGGCCATTAATGCAAAAAGAAGCAGACACATGGTGAGTTCATGTTCCACACGTCCGGTCATCTTTGGTATCAGGACAGTGGAATGCATAGTTGCAGTGATATAAGAGGGAGCTGGTGCTTTTTCAGCACAGGGTGACGCTGCTGCTTGGCCTCAGGGAAGGAAGAAGAAGGGAGACGCACTGCTCTTTATTCCTGGATCCTGGAGAAACGCAGAGTGAGTGAGGAGAGCTTCCTCCTGCCCAGGAAGGAGAGAAGAGTTTCCGCTAGTGTCTGCCTGATTTGCAAGAATGTCGCGTCCTGTGGCAGGGGTCTGTTTCTTTTTCTTGGCAACCCGTCTGCGACCAGCTGTCTCCCCCCCCTTCCCCTCCGCTCCTCTGTCACTTCGCATTTCTCCCTTCCAGCCCGGTTTCTTTGGGTTCTGCTCGTCTCCAAGCCACTGCAGACTCTGTCCACTAGTCTCTTATTCCAGTCTAATTTTTCACCGTCGTTTTGAAATGTCTCAAACGTCGGCGAGTCTGGTTCGCTCACGTTAGCGCGTCTGCTCCTACGAGGGGGTTTTAGCCTCGTACCGCCCCACCACTGCGGAGCCGGTGCCGTTTTCCTGTTTGGGGGACGAGCATCCGGCCGTAGGGCCGCTGTACGGAGAAGAGCTGCTGCTGGTTGAGGTGGGCCGGTGCGGCATGGACAGAGACAAAGGTAGAGGGGGGTCAGACGCCGCGGGCGGGGGGTCTCTGTCCCGATCCGGGGGACGCAGCACGGCAGAAGGTGGAAACGGGAACGCCAGAGGAAATCCTGTCATGTAGAAGAGCCTGCCGACACGACGCGCCACCTGTGGAGTTGAAGAGACCAACACGAGTGTCAGAACGGCTCGATTAGCTTCACGCCACTGACTATCACTT
Organism: Poecilia mexicana; assembly: GCF_051168715.1. Taxonomy (NCBI): domain Eukaryota; kingdom Metazoa; phylum Chordata; class Actinopteri; order Cyprinodontiformes; family Poeciliidae; genus Poecilia; species Poecilia mexicana. The sequence goes on along the minus strand of NW_028263376.1, from coordinate 12,167,078 downwards.
TGAGAGAGAGAAGAAAAGAGGCTGCAGTTTGAGGGGCAGGCGAGTTCAAGGGGGGGGTCAGCTACGCTATGCTAGCAGCTATCCTAAGGACAGAAACACGCACACACTCGGCTCCACTCAAACACACCGAAACACACACTCGCAGGTGTGTGGTGCGTGTGTACCTGAGAGCGAATCTTGAGCGCAGGCCCCAGCTTTAGTCCCAGAGTGTTGAGCAGGTGCTCCTCAGTGAGCAGCGGCAGTGTCTCCCCATCAATGGCGTGCTCCCGAAACACCTGGCAGAGACACAGCCGCTTCAGCCACAGCCCCGACAAACACACACACACACACACTAGCACTACAAAACACCCTCTCTACTGAAGAAACCTTGCACACCCATCAGTGTTTAAACAGAAAGGCTGAAGCAGTGATGCAGAATGGGAGAGCTGATGGTTGGAGAGTTGTTTTCTCTATGGTAAATCCATCCTTATGTAAAAACTGATGTGTCAAATTTGGCAGCTTGGATAAACTTTTTTTTATCAGAAAAAACCTTCATTGCCTCCTAGTCGCTAGTTTATTGAAATCTGTCGGACAATCAAAATTAGGTCTTGGATCGATGCCAAAATATCGCTCACATCTACCAGTCTGGTGGTTCATCTCACCGTTTTCCAGGTCTAGATAAGTATGAAAAATCATCTTTCCAGTTGGAGTTGGATTAGCACTTCCAACAATGGGGACTATGGTTTTAAGCCAGAAACATCTGGTGTCTTCTCCTGGTCGGGGTTGGACAACTACCCCAAGTGTTGGGCTTCAAGTGTCTCTGGGTGTTAAGGAATGAGGAAAAAGTGGAGCAGGCGATCGATTGGTGCTGCGTCTGCAGCAATGCAGGCGTTGTACCCGTCTGTCGTGATGAAGAGAGAGCCGAGTCAAAAGGCAAAGCTCTCGATTTACCGGCTGATTTACGTTCCTACCCTCATCTATAATCACAACCTCGGGGTAGCGACTGAAAGAACAAGATGGCGGATACAAGCAACCGAAATGAGTTTCCTCCACAAGGTGTCCGGGCTCTCAGAGACGGGTTGAGAAACTCGGCCTTCTGGGAGGAACTCAGTTTTCCTTCCTCCTCTGATTCTTCTTTTTTTCGTTTGTTTGTTTTACTTTCCTTTTGTGGAATTTCTGGAAAGTTGGATCTGGAAAATCAATGATGGTTTGAAAGTCAAAAATCTGATCTTCTCTTTCCACCACTGAGCACATCTTAAAGTGCTACCAGGTTCTACAAACACTAAGTTTTAAAATGTTTGTTCCCAGACGCTGGACTGGTGATGCTTGTACATACATTCGATTCACACGCACACTTGATCCCTCTCATTCGCACACAGATCTTGCTGAAAGGAAGCTTGAGCATTCATGCGTCCGCACACACATTCCCAGTAAACCTGAAAGCTGTTTTACTGTCACCACCTCAACATGAGGACGTTCATCTTAAAATACCCTTCAGAGTACCTGCTGTTATTACTACTATTCTGTGGTTTTTAGCCTGCCCCTGGCCTCCGTCTCCTCCTCTCTGCTCTCACCTGCGCGTATTCGGCACATCCAGCCAGGCTGCTTATGAAGCCACACACATCCTCCACGCTCCACTTGCTGACGTCCTCCACAGGGTTTGACGTGGCTGAGTCCTCCCCGTCCATGAAAAGACCCCCCAAAGAGCCTGGAAATACGAGAGGGGAAAAAAACAGAAAAAAAATCAGCGGTGTGAAAATGATGTCAATATATGCAGAGGCCACACAGCTGCATCATATGTCAAAAAAAAAAAAAAAAAAAAGCGGTCACTCTTAAGCTGCGGGTGGGTTTAAGGAAGAAAGCTAATAATGAGATAAACAGATGGGGTCGATGTGGAGGGAGCAGATCAATCGATGCGTGTGAATCGACAGGATCGATGCGTCTGAGTGTCTTTAGTGATGGTCTTGTTTGAGTAATGTGGGGAAATGCCAATCAGCAGAGCAGTGAGGGAAAAGCAGAAACAGCAGTTCGACATCCTGGTTACTGTTGCTAAGGCACCAAGCCTTTAAAAAAACGCTCCTACTGTTGAATGCTAGAGAAAGTGCTAAAGTCGCCAGCTATATGGAGAAACACCATATATTACTTTGCACTGCTGGCCAGCTGACTGAAAGGCTGCTGCACTTTTCCCCCTTCTGTCTTCGGAAATATTTCAATTCACGGAAAAACAGACAGGTATGGTGTGGAAACTAAAGGAGCACCAAACATCAGTGTTAAATAAGCAACCAGCTAATATTAGCTTGTGCAGGTTATTCAATGAAGAGCAAAATGAATTCTGCAGAACAACTAATTGTATATGAAAGGAACTTCTAAATTGATTTCGTTTTTGCTTAAGTTTATACATAAAATAAAAATGCTATTTAAACACACATAACGATTAATCAAGAGGCTGAAGTTGGCTAAATACTGAAAGTCGTTGCCACCAAAGTTCTTCCTAAATTGCTGTCTTATTTTTTTCCAGCTAATACTAAAAACAAACTTCCCTAATAAATGATGACCACTGATTAATGAAATACATTTAAAAAGTCTAGGGAAGAAGCACTGAATAATCAATATCTAATCAATCAATCAAATTTTATTTGTATAGCACATTTCAGCAGCAAGGCATTCCAAAGTGTTTTACATAATTAAAATGCAAACAGCATGTGACATAGAATAAACAGTGAGAAAAAGAGATTTTGAAAAAAGATAAAAACATTAAAACCCACACCCCTTTTAGGACTTCAGTTAGCTAAGACCCAACTAAATATAATTTAGGACCTAAGATGGACGCATTTATTAAAATGTTCATTTCCAGTCATCTACAACTTGTTTCTGACATAAATATTGCTTCAGTTTCCTGTTGGGTTCCAACTCTGTCAAAGAACCTGCAGAGCATTTTTTCCTCTAATGTGTCGCAGTCCTTACAATAAAGAAAAGAATCTGAATCAATTGAAATCAGCAGGTTGAACCTTAAAGCTGCAGCAGGAAACTTTACTTATTTATTTTTTACATATTTTTTTAAAAACTGCCACTATGTCATTCAGATTATTTATATCCCAGCATATAGATAATCTGTTAAAAATATTTGAGCTGCTCTTCTTCATTGTGGTCCTACAGCCATCTACGGAAATGCACCGCTCTGTCAGAAGCATCCAATCAAAGCCAGGAGGAAGGTCTTATGACTGTCAATCATGTTTGTGTATGTGCTGCTCAAGATTGCTGGTTAAATGTGCAAAGAAAGGAGCAACCTAATGTTACAGGAAAACTGTTCATCCACCATCGTCTTTGGCTCCTCTGTGGGGAACTAGCTGTAGTCTAGCAAAGAGCAAGATGGAGGGTGTGAGCACGGCATACATGGACATGATTGACAGGGCGAAGCCCCTCCTCCTGGCTCTGATTGGACCACCAGGAAGAGGCAGAGGAGCTCAATTTTTTTAAGATCATCGGTCTCGCACTATGCTATCACAACATAGTGCCAGTTTTAACAAATATGTAAAAAGAAAAAAAATATGCATTTTGTAAAAGTTATGAACTGCAGTGCTAAAAAAAACAACCTCCAAATGTGGATTTCCAGGTTTGTTTTAAAAGCAGGAGCAGTGCAGCTGTGGTGATAGAATATAAAATAAAATAGTTTTTGCAGCAGTATGACTAGTCATTTATCTTTTTAATGAAAGCAATGAGTTCATGTTAAACTTTTTTTTAAAAATATGTTTGTAAAATATTCTGGGTATTTTATATCATAACAAGAGGCTGAAATACAGCGACTCTCACATCAGTCTAACTTCTGTTGCTCATCCTGAATTTCTTATTCTCAGGGAACGGTCTAATAAATGGTGTAGCGGCTGCTGTTGGTCCAGAAGCGGTCCGGCCTGTGTGTGCGGACAACAAACTGCTCCTCCTCCCCCTGCTTTGCTCTCGTGGCTGTGCTGCTGGGGGTGTGTGCATGGGTCACTCTGGGGTCAAAGGCAGGGCCCCTAACAAGTAGAGGTCGCCACACTGGAGACATCCACACATAGAGTGATGCTAATGGGTTTCACATGTCACCTCTAAGCTCCGAGTGTGTGTGTGTTGGAGACTCTCACCCGCAGGAAAGTAAGGGCTGGCGTAGGGAAATCCAAAGGGCAGCGACTGGGCGTGAAGAGCAGGCAATGGCGGTATGAAACCTGGTGGCAGGTGATATTTGAGATCGGCCTTGCCAAGTCCAGGGGTGAAAAGGTTGCGACTAGGTGACTCGGTATCTGCTGAGCTGGAGGCGCTCAGCCTCCCTGAGCTCCCTCCGGTCTCCTTGGCGCTCTCGCACCCCACCTTGCTGCCAGCCTCTTTGCCCCTGCTCCTCTCTCTGTCCCTGGGTTTACTGTCGGGCTTGGAAACCAGCCCCTCTCGCCTCTCTTCGCTCATCTCCGTCTCGCTATCCGAGTCCTTCATCTCCTCGTCGTGCACCTCCATGTCTCCTTCCCTTCCCCCGTCGTCTCTTCCTCCTCTGTGATCCCCGGCGCGGAGCTCCGTCTGAGCCTCCATGCGGTTGGCCTTTCTAGATTCGGCACCCAGCCCGACAACGGAGCTCTGCGCCTGCGTGTCCTTGGGCGTGGACGACGCCCCTGGCTGCTGCTGCTGGTTGAGGGTGAGGAGGGGAGTGGCGGCCCCGTGGCGAAGCACCAGCATCGCATTGGAACGGCGGAGCAGCTCCTCGCGTAGGGGGTGTCCCTCAGGGATGTCGTGGAGACTCCGCAGGGCTGGGTGGTCGGGGGGCAAGCCGGGAGGAAGGCCTCCCAGAGGGTCTGACCCGAGCAGTCGCTGCTGCTGCTGCTGCTGCTGGTGCTGGTGGAGGTTCTCCAACTCCTTCTGTCTCAGCAGCTCTGCCGACATCTCGAGTCTGACAAGAAAAACACACAGAGACTTTAACCAACAGAACTTCTCCTTCTTTTTCCTCACATCTCTTGTTTTTATGCAACAAATCCAGCTGCAGTTAAACATTCAACATATATTTTATGAAATGCAACAAACCTGGCCAGATTCTGCTTCCTTAAAAGCTCCTGTTGTCGAGCCAGGATCTCCGCTTGCGCCGGCTGCAGGAACCCGTAGCCTGGAAGAGACGCACAACGTCAGAAACACAAATTTACATCATTTCACAGCTCTGTGCTGAAAGGGCATGGGAATATCTGCACTTATTTGGAGCAAAACATGTCCGCTAAATATTTGTGCACAAAAAAAATGTAGCGGACAAAAACAAGAGCTTTTTGCAGGAGCTCTTGTTGTTGCTTTAAATCCAAATAAGCTGCAGCTGGCCACGCCTCCCAACTCAGTGTTTACACTCACACTTTACATGAAACTAGCTGCAAACAGATGCGCAGTAGTACAACGGTACGTCTTTGACCCGCAAGTCAGACCCAGAAGCAGAAGAGTGGAGCCTCCAACAGCAGCCATGAAACATGCAGCAGCAGTTTGTGAATCATAAATCAGCAGGAAAATACTCGTCTTGCTCGAGTTTTGCTTCGGTTGCTAGGTGATGGGCTGGGATTAGTGGGTTTTGCTAGGTAACTGCGCATTGCCCGCCAGTTCTGACTTAATAACTGTGAGCTTTAAGAAACGGTGTGTTTTCCAGATACCAAAAAACATTAACATATTGCCAGAAAACAAATGGCTGTTTTGGACTTGGACTGTTTTTAGAAGCAGAAATGGAAGAATAAAGTTCGAAAAGCGAATTTTATATAATACATCCTCCTTAAACAAAAGGCAAGCAGTCTCTTGCTGGTTTTCAATTTGCTTTATAGAAATTTGTTTTGGTCTGTCTGCAGACCAAAAACAGTACGTGGGCCACTCTTTCTTCAAAAGCTCCTGATTTTACCAAATTGCACAAGTCTGCTTTCGACTTGCACCATTTACTAGGAAATTAAAACAAAAATTCTTTGTTGATTCAAAAGACGCATACGTAATATTTATCATTTTAGGTAAATTTTCATTTGCTAGAGAAAATTTCACCAACACAAAAGCATCAAGGGACTGCAAACCTTCAGACCAGTTTGGACGCCCCTGTTTTAAGTGTTTTCCTTTTGGAAATTGTAAAAATAAAAACATTTGATTTAAATCAGCTGGAGTCATATAGATAGAGTATGTTCATCACTCACCAGGAGTCTGGCAGAGGGCAGAGGGCATGCCCAGGAAGGGGGGCCGCAGGTGAGGCCCTAAGGTGACGTGAGGAGCAGTTGGAGGGGACAGGAGGGGCGGCGGATGGGACAGCTCTCTGTGGACACAAACCAAAGCGAAGACATTAGTTCACAAATAGATTTCGCTATGCAGGTTTAGCCGAAGCGCACCTTCACGAACAGAAAAGGGTTCTCCCTGCTCTGAGCTTCAGAGAAGGGAAAAGTGTGCATTCGCCTCCAAAGCGAATGCACAAATACTGAGCAGAGTATTTTTATCAGAGGCGCTCCAGAGGCCCCGGTGCCTCATCAGTCTTGTCACGACGCAGCATCCGCCGTTGGCCATTGCTGTGCCCTGGACGGCAACTCTTTCCTTCCCCCTGCAGCCTCTCCGTGCACGCACGCACACACACATAATGAGGGCTGAATGCACAATGCCAGTGTGTCATGCTCCAACAGCTGGGGCGGCCCCTGCGTCTTGACCGGGGCCACGGGGCTGAAGGACCTTCTAATTAACACTCATCCCTCCTCTTCCCTTTTTTTAAACGGCCCTCGCTCAGCCTCCCTCCCCGCCGCTCTCTCCACCGCATTGAAAAGATGGAGCATCCTGGAACCTCTCGTTCTGAAAAGGCCTCTCCATTATTGCGGTCGTCTTTTGTTCTCCTCGAGGGGGAAAGGTGCCTCTCACCTTTCTCCCTCTCTTTCTGTCTGGTCTTTACTCCCAACTCTACACTTCTGTGTTCACAGATTTTTTTTTTCATCCCCCCTTTCTTTCACCTTTAAGTGTCTTCCTGCTCAAGCCCTTCATTCTGTCTGTTTATTCTGCTTATTTCACTTTTTCTTCCTTCCTTTTTCACTTCTTTCGTCTCAGCTAAAGAAGCACAGACGATGTTTGCCAATGTAACTTCACCCCTTGAACCTTTGCACATTTTGTCCTGTTACAAACCAGAAACATTCATATATTTTAATTTGTATTTTACGTGAAAGACCTTCACAAAGCAGAGTGGCATTGTAAAGTATTATGTAAAATCGACTTTTGGAGCTTTACATCATGTTATAATGTTGTTTCCTTATTTAAAAAATTCTTGGAGTGTTGCTTTGATTATTTCCTGCATGCTTAAGAAATCCTTTACTCTCCAGTAGCAACCATTAGCAGTGCATCAGTGCTTGCTAATCACTAAGAACCTCCTATTTCCACAAAGCTCCTCCTCAGAGCTGCAATCTCCAGCTGAGCTTCCTCGCTCTGCTCCTCCAGACTAGCGGCAGCAACTAACCTGGTGGACCGGCGCATCTGCTGAGCTTGTATAGAAACCACTTCTCAATCCAAAGCTCCTAAGAAAGGTTGTAAACAGAGCGAACACTGTTGTGACATCAAGCTTCTTAAAGAGACAGGGGCCAATTTCAAGGTGTTAAATTGAGAAGTCAACCCTTCTGTATCCTAATTCCTCAAAATAAACTTCTTGCATCCGACTGAGATTGAAGTTACTTTGCAAAAAGGAATGGGTCAGAATTGGGTAGTGGGTGTGCAAAGCTGTACCCTAAAAAGAAAAGGAACTGTAACTACAGAGAGAGGTTCTGACTCAGGAGCTAAACATGCATGCCACACAGACGTTTATTTGTACAGCATTTACCATTAATTTTACAATTAAACACCACTTTTTGTCCATGACATAAAATCCAAACAATATACACATTTAAGTTTGGTGTTATGTTAAGAAGCATGACCTTTTATTTAAGCTACCATAGGAAGCTGTGACAGGACTGAACCGCATCACTCAAGGCAGATGTCAAGTGGATGAAGCTTTGACCTTAGGGTGGGTAGCGAAGCCTTCTCCACGACCTTCCTTGGGGTTCAATTTCTAGCTCCGCATAACCTCTTCCCGTCACCACCTCAACGGTCGACTGTGTGTGAACACCGGCTCGACACACACACACAGGAAACGAGCGGAGCCAAACTACAAAGTCAAAACCAAACGCTGGGACGCATGAAACCGCAGATATTGTTTTGAGACCGTGTTCAAATTAGCCAGCGCCCGCCAGTCTCCCTCCGCTCTAAACGGCAAGGACACATGCTGAACAGGAGACGGCAGATGAGATTGAGGGGGGAGAAGGTTAGCCATCTGTGTGTGTGTGTGTGTGTGTGCGTGTGTGTGTGTGTGTGTGTGTGTATTCATCGATTGCCGCCGAAATGTTAATACTAATCGTATAACCGTTCTCTCCGGCGGTGCCTCGCACTCCAGTGGCAGCTCCAATTAATCTTGGGTGAGGGCTGTGGCGCGTGACCCCGGAGCTTCTAGCCAGGACCCCGTTAGCCGCCGCTTATGTAATTACACCGCCCAGTGTGTAATCACCTGGCCTAATCCCTCAGGGCCAGCAATTAGCCCCGCGACGCGCACTTCCACCAGACTACGCCACGGCGTCCGCAAAACTCTCATCCACCCCCACCGCGGCTCCCGCATGCCACTCTCATCACAGCCCCCCCCCCCTGCCTTCCACCTCCTCGCTCGCTCCCTCCTTCCTTTTCTTTCTGATATTCCCTCTCTCTTTCCTCTCCTTGCGCCGCCTTGCCTAGCGTTAGCCCGCAGATGAATAACGGTCAATTAAAGCTGCATGACTGGGGCTGCCAGGCGTCTGCGCCACCATAATTAGGCCTAATCACGGGGAGGAAAAAGAGGGAGCAGAGAACGAGTGCGTCTGACACTCCCCTCCTCTCCTCCATCTCTCCCTCTCTTCCTCCTTTTATAGGAGGCAATTTTGAGGAAGGAGTGGCAGACATTAGGCGAATGTGTGTGTATTGGATGCATGATGCACACATGTTTGTGTGCACTTATTTCTCCGAGTCTGTGGTTTTCTTTTAGCACTCTCTGTGCATTTTGTTGGCAAACCACTGACATGCTATAAAAAGATGAAGAAAAAACATTCACCTTTTTTTTTCTGCCCCCCCACCCCCCTCCAATCCCCACTCTTTGCAAAAAGGCTAAAAAGAAGCACAGATGCAAACTGGAAGGTGGACTCATCATCGCGCGGGACCTCTCCCTGCAGAGGGGCCGCAGGCTCATGGGGAATTCACTGGTGTGTGGCGACCTGTCAGAGCGGCGACAGCGGTCCCGTCCTGCAACAGCGCAGGCCCTGTGTGTGTATGTGTGTGTTGGTGTGTGTGTGTGTGTGAAGGGCTGCCCTTAATGACTGAAGCGTGGGGGGATTAGGAGCGCCGCGCGGCCGCCTTCGGCTCCCTCTCCGCAGGAACACATTTACACAGGAAGCTCATTAAAATGGATGAGGCTCCCTCCACGCTTGCTCTCTCTCCCTCCCTCTATCTCCGTCGCTCCCTGCACCCTCCCTCCGCCCCTATTCCTCCCCTTATCTCGCACTCTCTCGATTTCCTTACTCTCTATTTTAGTTCATCTCTCTCCGTCACCTCGCCGTCTCCTTTTGCTTCACCCCCGTTCTTAGCTCCCGTGTTTTCTACTCTCTTCGCTTCCCTCCATCCCTCCCCTGTTTGCTTTGCACATGTTTGGTGAGCCTAGTGCCATTTAAGGCCAGACAAATGGAGCGCCAGGCTCTAAGCCTATCGAGCAGCCCTAATGATTTGTTTTTAACAATGGGCCCTAATGGGCCCCAGATAATCAATGATGAGGGGTCGATGGAAAGGTGAGCTGCGGAGAGAGTTAGAAAGGAGGAAGCTTCCATCTCTCGCTCGCTCGCTTTCGTTTTGCTGCCGTTTTTGTTTTACTTTAACTGAGCAATTAGATTCACTCACAAGTTTCTCTTCACTTTTAACTCGTGCAACCCTCACGTTTCCCACCGGTTCTTGAGGACAACTGGTGCAGATTTTACACCATTACACCTGCCTGATGCATCCAATACACTGGCACTCATATTAATCAGGCTGGAGACGCTTTTCTCTACATTTTGGAACTGGTCTTCAGAACATTTCTTTATAGACCCCACAGAGGGGCATTGTCATGTAAAAACATGAGGGGGCTTCCCTAAAACTATCATTACAATGGCAACAGTGAATGCGCACTACGGCTCAGAGAAAATGTTATGCTGTGTCGTTTGGATTCTCTTCAAGGGGATGAAAAAGCCACGGTCCAAAACTTTTCACCGACTACAACTTTTCACCAATTTTTGGAGTATTTTTGGAAATACTCCAAAAATCATATTTCATTTTGGAGTATTTACCCACTGGAGGAGCCTGCTTAGCGTATTCAGGGAGATTTATCCCTCATTTAATAGAGATTAAATTACCCTCACATATTGTTGCTGAATTTCAATACTCTTCTACACGAAAAAAACAAAAAAAAATCTTTACATTTTTCAAAAGCAGCACCTCCAAGCACCAGAATAAAACGGCATAACAGAGAACTTCCTTTGGCCGTGTAATATGTATGCCATTACTATATGCACCTGTAGTAAGTCATTTTCAATGCTAATCTCTAAATGTTTGCAAAGCGAAGGACGATGTTCCCCATAACAAATCTAAAACAGGCCCAATGGGAATGCATTGGTCCAATTCAGTCATTTGGTTGATACTTCAACTTGACAGATGCAATCATCAACTGGTGGCTTGTTGCAGCAAAAACAGTGATGCTCACTGAAGGATCCACCTAAAACGTTTGTATCGGTTGTATTCTTAGCAGTATTTTCATGAATTAAACACTATAATAAACAGTACTGCTGTTCATTATACTTTATAAAGTAAAGCATAATACTGTACTTTATAGTAAAAGACAGTTTAGTATAGGGGTAAACACTAACTCTCTTAAATAATTTCATTGGAGTCATACTGCCATATTTCATTAGAACAGACTATGAACTGATTAGAGAAAGTTACTTTTAAATCCAGGGGTTGTCAAAGTGGGATGCGAACGAATTGACACATACTTGGCACAAAATGATCTGTGGAAGTCACTTTCCTTCAGTAAGAGTCAAATAGGAAAGATTAAGTAAAAGTTTTCTGCACATAAGAAAACAAAGAAGAGTAGCTCTAAGATTTTCCATCAAATTAGTTACTTTCTGTAAAGAAACTAACCTGTGGTGATTTTTTTTTTCTTTTCACTTATGCATGCAGACTTACAATAAAAACACAGCTTGGTATGGATGGATTCCTACTGTGGGATTTTACAAAATCAAAAAAAAAAAACCCGCTAATTCGGTTTTTGTGCGATTTAGCTGATGACATCACAAAAGGCACAGCAATCGAGTGCCATACTTGTTGTGCCTGTATAAAATAGAACACCTTTGAAGGACAAATTTGATTTAAAAAGTGCAAATAAAATGGAAAAAAAAACAAGAAATCCAAATATTCAATTGCCTTTTGTGATGTCATCAGGGGTTTGCGTGGAAGTTTGTTTTCCCAAGTTTTCTCTTCATTGAAAAGGTTTTTACAACACCTAGAGTTTGATTTTAGAAGAATAACTTCTATACCAGCACAAGCAAATAGAAGCTGAAGCATAGGCCAAGAGGCTAACTAATGTCAAGAGTCATAACCAGCCAGTTTAGCCTCGTCTTGTCCTGTCATCACACGGCCCGTAAGCAGATGATTACATACATGCCGAACACCAGGCTGAAGTTATCTGCAGCATGTTCCTCGTTCATCAATCTTTTTTTAATTTACTGCAAAGCACGTATTAAGAGGGATGGGGTTAAAGAGAGCTCACAGCGAGATGTGAGGATGGGTTTGGACAGTAATGGATGGACGGACGGTGAGGCGTGGGTAACTCTCCCCAGTCCTGTGTGGCTAATTACTCAGTGTTCTGTCAGAGAACAGGCGCGCCTCACCGACTACGTTCACACTGCACCACTGGCCTCTCACCCTCACACACACACAAATTAGTAGACATATTCACACAAACAAACCCAGATTTAGTACGCATAGATGAGCGCGCATCAGAGCGCCGGCTCAAAAAATGGAACAAACAAATATGCGCAAGCACTAAGCTACCCCCTCCTCACTCTAGCACACAAAAATATATACACCCCCACCGTCTCCCAGAGCTGCACCACACAGCGCCTGGCCGATCTGCTTCCTGCTCATTTCCCCCTCCTACCCCTCACCAATCTTTCTCTCTGCCTCGCTCTCACACACACACACACAAGCACACATAAAGATACACACACCCCCTGCTGCCGCACCGCCGGCCCATTATCGATCCCCCGCCTCTCCCGCGCCACATAAATAATCGACAAGCAATTACCCGCCCACTCCCGCTGCCCCTGGCTTTGTTTGGGAGGCGTAGGGGCCAACGCTGGGGGGGAGGGAGAGGAAGAGCAGGCGTGCAACTCCACAGCGGTATAGCTGAGATGTTACTGAATACATATATATATATATATATATATATATATATATATATATATATGTGCACGTGTGTGTGTGGAAACTGGGCAAAGCGAAAAAGCCCAACATAAGATTAAATCTTTCTCGAAAAGCAAGACAGAATACAAAGAAAAAACTGCAAATAGTGCGTTGATGAAAACTGACAGGTGTTTAACCCTTTCAGCTCTTCTGCACCTTCCACCTGAGGATGAGGCGATGCTTATTTATTTATTTATTTGTTTAATCTTTTATAATTTCTTGTATTATAAGCAGGGAAGGGCTGCAGCTGTTTGTGACGTAGCAGGTTTTTTTACCTGTCAGTGTAATGCGCGTCGCGGTGCTGCGGCAGGCCCTGCTTACGTCTCTGGCTGGATGATGAAGAGCTGCCCGCTGAGGGCAGGTGGGCCTCCAAGGCTGCGGGATTCCTGACTGCCGCAACCAGCGCCTCCTGACGAGCCCGCAGTATGTCTGCAGAAACAGGAGAAGCACAGAGATCAGTGAGACGACATCATAACGATCGGGATGGATTTATAGTTTTAGGCTGCTAAAACCTGACCAATTCCTCATCTACTAACTTGCTGTGCCTGAATATTGGTTTACTGGGAGACTAAAGGGCAATGAAAGGAAGCTTTTTTTTTAACTATAAAAACTACTAATTCAACATAAATATTTTAAAATGATACTAAGAATGGGTGAGAAAAAAAGAAAATCATCTGGTGGCTGAATTGATTATCCCTTACTGGAGACCGGCAAGTCCAAAGCTTAAAAATACCATATTTTTTTCCAGTCAGTAAACACACCATAAAACAGCTTTTGGCGTGAAAGTTCTTACTGAGTAAAGACAACTCAAAGCTAGGCATTTAAACCATAAGTAATGTTTTTTTTTTTAACAATCAATGTGTTACATTAAAGTAAAGGTTCCTACAACATGCTATGACATGCCTTGGATTCATTACAAGAGACTGAGAGAGAGCAAGACTTCCATCAAGTAACAGGAAGGCTAAATGGAGTTCAGCAAAGTTTCTCTGTTTCATGCTTTTGAGTCATCAGCATTAGCGCTGAAACATGGTGGACACGCTAGCAGGTCACACACAGAAATGGCTGTTTTAGTAATGCTAACGGCAGTAACCCTGCTAGTCGCTAATAAAAGAATCATTTCATCGTTGTTTTAAAATAGCAAAACAGGGATCTAAATGGTATTTAACCGCCACTGCTTTCCTACAAACACACACAGTGTGACTTCGCTTCTGATCCTACGGTAAATAACAGATGAACCTCAAAACAGTAAGATTCTAAAAATATTTAACATGTATCTTCTCATATTATAGTTCTTAAAGTGAAATCAGAATATGATTTTAAAAAATTGGCATCAGCAGATCAACACTATGAAAACTGGAGCTCAGATTCTGTTTTGAACAAATAACCAAAAAAAAAAAAAGCACACAATGTTTTTATTCCTCCCCACCCCTGCCGGCGCCGCCGCCATCATCATGCCCCCCTTCCTCCGTCCCTCCACCTCCACCTCCTGCCCTCAAACGCTCGCCTCATTCCACCTCTTCGCTCCCTCGGCCTCGCTCTCTCTCTCTCTCCCTCGCAGGAGAAGAGGACTCATCATTATCAGCCAGGCCAGGCCACACCAGGAGACATGGCTTCTAATGAGAGAAAAATCCATCCGGCTCTTTCTCTCCTCCCTCTCGCTCCCTGCCTCAATCTATCCACTCCCCCCCTCTAACACACACACACACACACACACACACACACCCCTCCGACCCTCCACCACCCTTTTTTTAATTAGACGGATCCCTCGGGAGCTAGGGGCCATTTCCGCCGCTGGTACGGGTGTGATGTGTGTTTTTGTGTGTCTGCGTGATTTAGGTGCCTGCTAGTGCGTGCCCGACTGTGTGTTTTGTGTGTGCGTGTGTGTACTGAAGCAGCTGAGTGGGCGCCGGGGCGGTGGTGGGAGGGGGGTGAAGCGACAGATATTAATGCGGCCTAGCTCCGGTGTATCGATCTGTTTGCTGCGCCGGGCCACAGGGGACTCGGCTGGCGGCAGACAAGAGTGCGTGGGTGTGTGTGTGCGTGTGTGTGTGTGTGTGTCTGTGGGGAAGTGGCGGGGTAGAGGTGGGTTGAGAAAGATAAGAGAAGGATGAGAGGGAAGTGAAGCCCCAGAGCGCACACACAAAAACACACAGTCGGGCTGTTGTGCGCCTGTGACAGGGAGGAACAGGTGACCTCTGAGTTCTCTGTGGTCACAATCCCGTCTCACCAATTACTTTGCATGGCTGGCTCTGTTAAAGGGATGCTTTAGCAATTTTTATTATGGGACCTTTACAACATCCTCCCAGGCAACTGATTTTAAAAGGAATCAATGCTGCAGACCCAAAGGCATCCCGACCGTATCCCATCGCCTAACTTTAGGCGTCGGATGCTGCTACTCGAAACCCCAAAACTCACGGCTGAAAAGAAAAGACGAGTAAAACTGAAAATAGCGTTTTTAAGTCATTTACATTACACAAAGTATTTAGCAAAAACAGATTTCTGTTATTTTCTTTCAGTTAAATAATAGAAGCATCCAAGATTTAAGTGCGAGTTGGTAACATGTGCGTTTAATGTAAGTTTTGATGAAATAGAGTCCTCGAATCCAGACCTAGGAGGCCAATGTTGTCCAAGTTTTATCTATGCTTCAACACACCTGACTGAGTCAAATGGCTGAACTGCCTCCTCTAACAGTGGCAGTACACCAGCCCTCCAGGCCTGGATTTGATAACCCCACTTCTATATGGTTGTGTGCTATACATTGTTTCTCTACGTAAAATAAAAAAAATCCTGAACTAATTTTAATTTGGATCTTTAGACTCCTTTCATACGCTATGTGAAATACCAAGCCTAGCAGTTTGCCAGACCTAATTGGTATTTTAGCAGCAACATGGAGCCATCTGCTGAGAACTGTTCTTTTTTTTTTTACAGCAGCTGATCAGGATGAGGCATCAACTCAGACTTGCTTTCTCTTGCTCTAGATAGTCTTCAAAGAAGTGAAAGTTATTTAGCTTTTCTGCTCATTCACCTCTCTCAAAGTAAAACAAATAAATAATTACAGCATTACAATGGACCGCCACCTATTCACAGATTCACCAATTTGCAGATTATTCTGTGGAACGTGACTCCAAATTATTCAGATTATTTTCAGAGGGTATATGTAAAATATTATAAAAGAAAATACAGCTTGGGAAGCTGAAATGCTTCGGTGCAACGCTACTTGACATGCTAATGGCTGACACTTGCAAAGCAGCCAATCCAGGAGCGCCATTCATTCTCCTTGGACGTGATTGGTTGGACCCCAAAAACGGGAAAAGGAAGAATATAACAGCAGTAGAGCTAATACCACACTACTGCACTGTGCTTATTAATACGCATTAATGTATAGCATGTGGCTGAACAGTTAAGTTAGGCTACTATAAGTGTTAGTAGACGGGATCGCATGTGTTCACAGACTTTGTATGTGCAAATATCAGCAGTCCACTTTAATTACTATTCCTTATTTGAAAGTCCTAACTTAAAGTCTAATGACAGAGAACGTGAATCTTATTAATAGCTATTTTCTGGTGCTAAATTAAAGGAGTATTTAAACATTTCTTTAAGAACTCTGCACTTGTTAACCTCTATTTCAATATTTTGCACGTCTGAACTGGTCAGACATCAACTGGACAATTCTTCATCAGAGAACACAGAATATTTAAAAAACACAGTTTGAGATTCATGAAAATTCAGTTCCAATTTTAAAAAGCAACATACCACGTATCAGTCCCCGCTTATAACTCACTATAACTCCTAATCAGTTATAATCAGATCAATATTTTTGGTTATGTTCTTATGTTTCTATTAAGTTGCACAGTAAACAGTATTAGATTGGACTCTGTTGGCAGGGTGGGAGTGTGTTTGGTGTGTGGAGGCAGAAACATGGATGCCAATTATTCAGGGAACCAATTGTGCAAGAACCGCCACTGCTCATGCAAAAAACACGATTTGAATTCAACAAGAAAAGGTGGTAGAAGTGATCACTTACATCTACACTGCAAAAGATAATTTTCTCAAAACAAATTTACAAATATGGAAAACAAAACTTTTTTTCCAATGAAAAAATCTGCCAAAGGGAATAGGACTTATAATCAATGTCCATTAATTATTGACTTAAAACAAACTCTCATATCTTGTAGAAATGTTCGTTTTTCCTTATTTCAAGCATAGCACGATATCTGCACTAGAAACGAGACAAAAACACTAAAAAATACTAAGCAACACAATTAAAACATGTAAAAACTGCTAACTGTGAAGTGGTAATTGTCTTTATTTTTTTATTTTTTTTTGGATTCTGCTGTTATTGACATCTATATTTATCCTGTGTATACTTGTAAAACCTCACCGAAGCAACAGGTCCATATTTTTTCCCTCCCTTTCTCCCTTTATTTCTCTTTTATGTGAGCAGAGGGGAGCGGGGTCACCCGAGGCGCTGCCCTTCTGCGAGTATGTCTGTGTTTGTGTCCACGGAGAAGGTACTCAGATGTTCCATTTTTCTACTAAAACTCTAGTCTTGTATTGCAGCTGCAGGATCGCACAACGAGTGTCCCTCCCATTACAAATTAAAGTCCTAATTGAGAACACAGAAGCACTAACTGGCCCCTTTCATTCCATTAAGTTGCTTCAGAAAGCAGTCCCAGTTTTTTGTACAGTCCCATTTTCCTCGCCATAATCATCCCTGAAGTTGTAAATCCCCGTAGGTAAGCTGGGTTTTCCTCAGCGCGAGAATAAAGGCTAATGCCGCGCCGATGCAGCTTGGCTGGATCGGCGATGAATTTCGTGGATTGGCAGGTTGACAAAAGCCAAAACCCATCCGCTAAAACTCTGCATGCACCAGAAAATTCAAGTATCTTTTCCACAGGAGGGCATTCTGCCAGTCGTCTAAGCCCGAGCAGCTGTAAAGACTTGGTGAATCCGCAGCGCCGCACGTCTTTGTCCTTTCACCAATCGCCTGCTTGAGTTTTCTCTACATTTTTAGGACAATGCTAAAGATGCTTCACGTTTTGAGTCGTGGCCGAACAGCAGGAGACAAAACATCCAACCCCTCCTCTCACTTTCATCTGGATCTCTACCCCCACCTCTCATTTTACTTTCCCTCTCCCTCAACCTTCTTTCATCATGTGAAGAGGGAGGGAAAGCCCTCCTGGCCATTTCTACAACCCAGCTACCCCCCCGATCCTCCCTCCTTCTCTTCTTTTGCCCATCAGGTCCAAAGAGAGCTTCTCAAACAACACCTTGCACCTAGACACATACACAACCAGACACATGCACACACAGAGATCCTCTTCACCCCCGCCTCTTTCGCGCGCACACACACTTTCATTTTCTGTGCCCTACACTTCAAACACATGAAAGGATGCTCTGCGGGGACCAAGGCTAAAGGGAGAGTTGGCAGTAAGGAAGAGGAGGAGGAAGAGGAGGAGGGGAAGGGGTGCTGGAGAGGGAGATGTATAGGAGACACGAGGGGCCCAGGGGGAGTAGGGAGGAAGGGGTCGCTGGGGGCTTATTTGAGACCAGGTCAATGTCAAGGAGGGCTCGGCGGGACGATTCATGTCAACCTCTTGAGAGACAAAACATCCATCTCTCCGCCTGTCCCATCGTCTGTCTGACAGTGTCAGTTTCTTATCAAGCTCCACCTGTTAATTAGAGGAGAGGAAGTCTAATAACGTGTCTTGTAAATAAACTAATAAACCGTCCTCAGGTATCTTGAGGAAGTCGCCCGGTGTGCCGCCTCGGGCTCCTCCAGGATGTGAGGACGCAGGCTGCGTCTCACTGTGCAGAGGTTTTTACCGAGAACTTACCCTCAAGCTCGCAGTCGTACAGGTTCCTATCGAAAGCATTGATACTTAGTAACTTTTCCCCTTTTTGTCACGTTAAAACCCACAAACATCATTGTGTTTTATTGGGATTTTAAGCAGCAAGGTCAACATAATCAGTAACTGTGAAGTGGGAGGAAAATGACTGATGCTTTTTAAACCTTTTTTTTTTTTTTTTTTTTTTACAAACAAGAATCTGAAAAAACAAAAAACCTCACGGCATTTGTATTCAGCCTCTGGAGTCGATCCTTTGTAGACCTACGTTTTTCTAATGTTCGCCAACAAACCTCTGAGGCTTTTACGGAACGGCTGCATTTATACCGAGATTAAATTACACTCAGGTCAACTTTATTTACTAATCAAGTGACTTCTGAACTGATTGCAACGGGTTTTATACGACGGTATCAAAGTAAAGTCTCAACACGAATGAATGCCACAAATTTTGCATTTCTACTTGTAAACAATTTTAATTTATCTTAACAATTATGCACTTCTTTGTGGTGGTAGATCGCATAAAACCCCCACAGACTGAAGTCTGCAGTTTTACTGTGACAAAATCTCAACAGTTCAAGAAAAACCTATTTTTTTTTATTTTTTATTTTTTTAAGGTGAAATAAATGTTTGCAGGACAGAAGATGATGTTTTAAAAAAAACTATCTGTATTCCTACACTAAGGAAGCGAAAGCAGGGAAGCCTCAGAGGGCCTGGATAAAAACTGTCAAGGCTTCTGGGAAACGAAGCCAGCGATTAGACCGAGCCATAAAACCCTCATAATGTGACGCATTTTCCCAGTAAATCCTCTACGACACAGGGAAAAGGCAATTAAAGCATTTACAGGCCTTCCCCTCTAGATCTGCAGCCAGCAATTAAAAATCAGTACTAATTAAATAAAAATTAAAGTTGATTGACAACAATTCGGCCAAAAAAGCAACTGAATTTATGCCGAGCGAAAACATTTCATAAAACCTGTGAGATCTGACAGCTGGGTCTTTAGAGGAGTTCAAGGAAATTGCTGACGTGTAATGACGGGAAGGTGAGAATCCAAACAAGTAAAAAAAAAAAAAAAATGTTTATTTTCCTCCAACAACTCCACCGTTTTTTCTATCTGTAGACACGCGTAAATCTGTGAAATGCTGGCGGTTTTCTGGTCGTTGGGAGATTTAAGAGGAGTCAGATGGCAGCCAATGAGAGTCCCCGAACCAGCCGTGGCACTGATGCATGTGAGGGCTTGTGGGTGTTGTTAACAGCAGAGAGCCAGGGTGGTCAGAAATCACCCAGAGTGACACTTTGACGCTGGGTGGGCAAGCACCGCAAATAGAAATGTCAGCCATCTCCGAGGGCCTGGGTTTTACCGTGCCAAACAGAGTAGCAGAGCGTACCGCAGGACTCTGGACATGACGCTGCAGACTGAGGTGGAAGAGCTGCACTGCACCTCGGCGGGTTGGTCGCAGCTGAACTGGAAATTGTTGCAGAGCCTCAATTAAGTTTTGAGTTTCACCTCAAAGTGAAGAAGGCAGGACTAAAAGTTAGTCTACACTGTTTCTGGGAAACGTCGGTATCTGCGGTGTTGGATGTGATAGCGAGGACGATGCCAACCACAAAAAAAAAAAAAAAAAATCCCCGGGCCCGAAGACTGACCGTGGCCGGGAAGGCCCATGCTGCTCGCCAGCTGGTAGAGGCGTTGCTGCTGCTCCTCGAAGGACCCCTGCTCGCTGAGCGCTGACATCATGCGCCTGTAATGCTCCACGGTGCTCATGTGGCCGTGGCTGCCGCCTGCCTCCACCACGGGACTCTGCGAGTTTTCTGAAAAACAGGAGAGCATATTCACCAACTGAGTTTCATCAGAAAGTACATGTGGGGTTAAAGAGCCAGGACACAGCACCGTAATGAACTTAGTTCTTAGTGCTTTTTTATTTTTATTTTTTATTTACCTAAAAATAATAACTCTGAGAGTCATAAAATGGAAGTTTATATCCAAGTAAATGGCTTTAAATATAAACCAGTGATAGATTTACGTCTGAGCACAATTCAAAACACACTGACTTATATTAACTCATCTTAAGCAAAGAAGAAAATGCTCTTAAAGTGGAAAACTTTCATTTCTTAGCAACCTACAATGTTTCAGGTTTAAGCTTTCACTAAAGTAGTATTGTCCTTTTAATTTATTGAGATGGGTCCTCATAAGCAAGAGTATTTTCATTTTAAAATTCCAAACTAGAACGATACAGAGAAATCGGATCTGAAATTGGTCTTAAAAGTTTGATTGGTGCATCTCAACTCTTAACATTTTTCTGACTTTGCGGATTTTCTTGGTAGTTTTGTTAACATTCTGCTTATTTCTTGTAAGGTAAAAGTGTGGCTGCCTTCTTTCAGCCAGGTGGCCACCACTGCACAGCAACATGTAGGGGAGGGGCATATCGTCCCTACAAGTTGCTAAAAACCAGGCCGCAGGACTTTTTCCATCATGTTGTTAAAATGAGTTTTTAAAGTACAGTGGATAATTTGTGGGTTTTTATCTAACCTAGCTGTACCATGTTCTTAAATGTCCAAATGAAGGAGAAAGTAGATACAGCAATAGCAAATTCATTTAAAAAAAATGTTTACAGGCCTGAAATGTTGCACTTTTAGAATTCATTTTAAGACATAATCATTCTTCAGATACCAGCCAGAAATTTTTCCATATATTGTTCACTAAGACAGACCGGAAACCTCCTCATATTAAGTTATATACACAGAGTCATAAGCAGAGACTGACCCCATGGTGAACTCTCGGTTTCTCTGCAGAAAGCTCTGCACTTTCCATATCCACAATGCCTGGATTTCAATTTAAAATAAGGAAAGCACAAATAAAACCCATAAGAATAAAATGTATGTGAATGCATCAAAGTGGTGCAGTGTAAATGATTTTGTCTATGATATCCACAGAGCTGTCAGCCCTCACGGTTAATCTCTCACTCTCTGACCTCACTCCTCCCCCCCTTTCTGTCAATAGTAACATGATCTAAGGCGAAGGTGGTGGGGGATTCAAGGGGAGGTGGTTCAGGAGTTAGAAGAAGGAGACAGAAGATGAGGCGGAGGAGGGAGAAGCGGAGGGAAAGCTGGGGTTATTTTTACCACCCTCCTCCTTATTGAAACCTGAGTCTGGCCCCGGGCAGGCGAGCAGGAGTGGCGCTGAGGAGCGGAGGTGGAGGTGCTGAGGGGAGGAAGCAAAACACGCAAGCATCTCTGTCTCCGCCGCCAAGCTCCCGCTAATCCACCCAAGGTCCTAAAGTGTATGTGTTTGCATGCATGTGTGTGCGTGTGTGTGTGTGTGTGAAACTAGTCTGAGCCTGTCTAAAGTTTTCCTTCTCTCTAAACACAGCGGTTGGTGCCGGCTTTGCAGCTGAAAGGAAAACAGACATCATTTACACAGCGGCGTGGCTCCATCCACACGCTGCTCTCTTTCTCTCTCTCTTTCTCCCTTCTAGTCTATTTCTTCACCTGCATTAGTCATCAAAAGATAGCGTCTGTCGCCAGACTTCAGGGCCAGTACATGCAGCCGGCAAATCCAGCTCATAAACAGGTGTAGCGCCAGGCTTTGGGCGTGAACAGAGCCAAAGGTTAAAACACAACATCAGCATCGTATTTTAAAGACTTTGATGCAGCTGGTTAACCATGCACAGGGACGACTCTATCCCCAGTTTGTATGTAAAGAGAACATATAGGAATAATAAAAAAATAAAATTTTCCCCTATTTGCCTTAAAAAAAGGAAGCTAGGACTGAATCCTAGCTTCAGCACTACGCAAACAGGCTGCCTCTCAACCAATAACTAACCCTATGCATCTTTTAGAAGCTGCCTTGTGTCTGAGTAAGACTATAATGGTCAGGAATGAGTGCCTCTGCCCACAGAGGAAGTGGAAGAGGCTCCAGGCAGGACTGCAGCCGGTCACAGGTCACCCAGTGGGCAGAGGTCAGAAGGAGGACCCAACAGGACCTCAAAGTCCTCCTACATGTGCCTTTAGCAGATTCCATCTCGCACAGAAACCATCAGAGAGGGTTTTGTGGGGTGCTTGTCTGATAGGACTGACTGTGTGGCGAGCTGCTGTATAATGCATCAGCTGAGAGGTCTTCCTCAAGCGAACAGGGACGGCGCTCAGCGGCTGCCATGGCCACACGCCGGGCGGCTGGTTTCACACTACACAAGGAGGGAATATGAATAATAGAGAGCAGCGGTGGGACTGCAGCACTACGGAGGGGCTGTAGTTTAACCCAGGTGAGATGGTTGTTACTGCTGAGCTATTTTAAACCAGCACCAAAACATGGTACCATAAAGCAGCTCGGTTGTCTTGGGTGGGAAGTTTCAGGCTGAGTGATATTAAAAAAGTTACATTAGTTTCAGGGGTTCAACACTCCAAAAAAAGTAACTTATTGAAATCTTCAGAGGCAAAAAAACAAACAAAACAAAAAAACATTAAAGAATATTCAAAATGCTGAAAATCAAACTTTGAGTGTAGCCTCACATCAACATTCACCGACTTGGAGAAGATTAAGGACAAAAACGGTGGACCAAGAAATTTTTTCCTGCAAGATGAAGACTCAGTTAGTTGTTCTCAGTCTCAATCAGGTGGAGGCCAGAAGAAGAGCAAAAAGAGAACAAAGCTGCTAGAAAGTGAACTACTTTCAGTAGATTACAGGAAGGATGAATCTGTTGGAGCAAAGCTGTGGTTTTAGCCATTTATAGCAGGGAGGAGTGTTTGGTGATTTGTTGCTGTCCACTAATATAAGGTGCTAAAGAGCTTAAAGTGTCAACTATCATTATATTGCCTTTGTTTTGAAATAATAGTAAAAATCATGTTTAACTGCAGAGTGATGACTGCTCTCTCACACAGTGTGACGTCACCTCTGTTTCTAGTGCAGTGGACAAAAGCCTTCTTAAGTACCGTATTTTCCGCACTATAAGGCGCACCGGATTATAAGGCGCACCTTCAATGAATGGCCTATTTTAGGACTTTTTTCATACATTAGGCGCACCGCATTATAAGGCGCATAGAATAGACGCTTCATACTCTATTATTACACATCCACATTAATAAAGAAATGGTCCCCGAGTACTTTATATAGTAGGCTGGCCCAGCCGTTGTTTCACTCACGGTGTTGGTGTTGCGATATTATGCCCAACTGCTTTCTGGGTAACACAGACCAACCGACACGCTGCCGCTGCAGTCTCTGTCTCTCTTCCCCTGCCCCTCCCCCCCTTTAAATGTATTATCAAACTTTATTAACAAACCAGTGTTCTGACAACTATCCCAGCATGCACCGCGCACCACTTCTTCTACGGGGAAAAAGAAGTAGGCGGCTGCTTACCGTAGTGGACCAACTACGTAAGCAGCCTACTGCATGTCTGTGTAAACATGACGTCTTTCATTTCGATCTGAGTTAATTAGCGTAGCATTTCTGCCGGATTTTCACAACATATCAGCCACGACAATGGACAGGGGAACCAACAAGTTCATGTCATCTTTTTTGGACGACATCAAGGTGTTTGAGCCACTGGATGCCTCCAACATTGTGCGCGTCACAGCTAAAAGCTACCGATAGATGAGGAAAACAGCAGATCCTCACACCCTCAGCATAAATATAGCTGTGGACAAGATCACTGATGCCTGTTGTTCTTGCAAGGCTGGGTAAGTCGGCATTCATGGTTTTGAATGTACATTAGCATATGTTTACTACTGTAGCTTGTGTTTGTGAGACGGTCACGCACGTGGTAGCTGCACTGTGACCTAAAATGGGCATTAGCCAATGAAACGCGGCCCCTGTGGTAAAGTCCGTTGCTGGACCTGTTGTGGCTCAATATTGGTCCATATATAAGGCGCACCGGATTATAAGGCGCACTGTCGGCTTTTGAGGAAATTGAAGGTTTTTAGGTGCGTCTTATAGTGCGGAAAATACGGTATCTCAAATAGTTACATTGAATAAATAATAAAACAATATATTATCTAACAGTAAATCAGAGCTTTTTCTCTAAAATATCTGGTAGAAAACATCTGCTCTTTTTTTTCGAAATGTAAGAAATAAAAGTCTTCACATTTGTTATAATGCTTAAAAAAAAGTAAAAAGTAAGGACATTTTAAATTATTCTATTCTATATTATTTACTTTCATTTAAAAATAAGCAATATGCAAAGTAAGTATTTAGCTGTAATTAATAGTTTTTTTTAACGGAAATTACAAGGATCTTATGTTCAGGGGTTGGAGTTGTCACCAATCCAATCTGTGATTGGTGGAGTTGATGAAATATTGATCATGATCATTATTACATGTTGCTTTTCCTTTTTTAATAGGGAGAAAAATCAAACATTAAACTTCCTCTGTGTAACTTGTCTTGATAGTTCTCCTAGATTTATTTATATTTGACACTTTTCAATTTTGTTTCTCCTTCATTTTGCTATTTTGTTCTGTCATCCATCACAAATGACATTAAACTCGTATGTTACTCCAAAAGGGGTCCATTTACCTTTGTTGTTATGACATATCAATCTTACCTTTTGGAGAGACACTGCGTGACTTCTTGCTATCAGAGGGACAATCGCTGCTGCTGTTGGGAGAGAAGCTTCTCCTTTTGCCCAGGAGGTCGTCTGCGAATGAAAGACAGAAGGAGAAGTCAGAAACAAAAAAGACAAAAGCGCGGTCACGATGCCGAGACTATGCTCTGCTGTGTACCTGCATACATGGCTGCTGCCGTGGAAATGCAAAG
This sequence comes from Poecilia mexicana, assembly GCF_051168715.1. Classification (NCBI taxonomy): domain Eukaryota; kingdom Metazoa; phylum Chordata; class Actinopteri; order Cyprinodontiformes; family Poeciliidae; genus Poecilia; species Poecilia mexicana. Next base: position 12,141,974 of record NW_028263376.1, on the reverse strand, counting down.
GAGAAAGTGATGGTTGGAAAGAAGGAGAAATGAAGGAGGTGAAGCAAAGCCACGGGCAGCTGGAGAAGTGCCTGTTCTGTCAGTGATGAGGAGGAAGCCTGCACCGCTGAGGATGACAGATCTCATCCAGCTAATTCACATGTGTGCTGCTCTGTCTGAGGCGGGCGCAAGGGCTCCGTTTTCCTGCTATTTCTCCAAAAATCTCTATCCATCAGTACAAACTGAACTGCTATCAGAGCCACCCTCTCCTCCTCGTCTTTCTCCAGATGTTGGAGCAAAAGTCTCTGGCCTAACTAACGTGCGCTGCATCGTCTCTCTTTTCTCCCTCTGAAGTTTTTGACAGGTGACGTTATGGCGAAATCATGTATTTTTACACGGCTTCGCTTACTCTCCCGTGATGAATGCTCATTTCTCCGTCTGCGTCAGTCTCCCTCTTCTCCCATCCAGATGTGTCGGAGCCCTGCTCCCATCAGGAGCTCTTCGTCTCTCCTCCCATTAACACTCGCCTCTTCCTCTCTGTTGTCTCTAACTCCCCCCCCCACCCCCAGCCACCAAAGAGGAGCATCTAGTGTACAATTACAGAACCTCCCCACCGCCATCTCCTCCTCTCCTCCCCTCTCATCTTCCTCTCTTCCTTCCCGCCCCATCCGCCTCATCTCTCCCCCCCCCCATCCGCCTCATCTCCCCCCCCCCCAAACACGCCTCAAATCAATATGGGCCTAATCAGCGGAGGGAGGGGATGCAGAGCACACTGTGCTCAGCGCCGGCAGGAAGGAAAGAGCCGTTTGTCACTGCTCCCTCGGTCTTCTTTATTTCTGGTGCACCTCTCGTTTTTTTTCTTCTTTTTTTTCCTCCCAACTATTCTGTTTCTTCCTGCACAAACGCAGCCAAGCCACGACAGCAACTGCTTCTCCTCTTTCTCACCTCTCAATGCATATTTTTAGGGATGGAGGGGCGGAGGAGATGGGGGGTGGTTTTTCCACCCTCGAGGAGAATGATTCCACTCGCTCGCTCCGTCTCTACAAAGCAATTTTTCATCATTTGCACAGCATGTGCAAACAGCATGCAAATATAAAAATAAAAAACGGAGCTACAAAAAAGAAAAAAAAAAAAAACAAACAACATATTTTTGTCGCAAAGCCGAAGCCGACTCAGTTTGATATTTACGGACCACGTTGGCTGTCAGAGTCGTCTGTCTTCGAGTAAGAAGAACTTTGTTAGCCGTGTCTAGTAGCCATCTTGAAATTTGTTGTTTTAAATGCAGGCTGAAACATTTATTTTCACGTTAATTCATAAAAAGTGGTGCTTATGCATTTAAATATTCCGAATTAGAATCACAAACAACTTTATTTGCTGATTTTGCACCGCAAACAAGGAATTTGACTTTGGTGCCACTTCGCTCTCAGTGGCGACATGTGAAATAAATAAGTTAGTTTTTATCTTGACAAAGATTGAGTTTATCCACCTGGGTTTAAATCAAAAAGTCTAACCAGAGCGCGATAAATTTATTGTACCAGCGGCTTCCAAATTCTCTGAAACGGCCTAAGAAACGTTATAAACAACACATCTTTTCCCTTTGGTGAAAACGGTGAAGCATTTTGATATTTTTTAACCCAACACAGATGTAGAAGATGGTTAATGTTTAATGTTCCATACATAATATCTAAAGCTCCTTTAATTTTAGAATGCTTTTTCATTTAATGCTCTTCGCAATGCATCAGTGCAGAAAACAAACATGTAAGGAAATAATAAGCATCAAACTTCCTCAGTTTTCGTAAGCTGCTTTTTTTTGGATGAGCTTTGAACACTGAAATGTCTTCATGCAGTTTTTTTTTCACACTTTTTGCACCTATGTAGGATATTCCCAAAACACATTTTATTTTTTGGGAACTATTACTATCATTATCATTAGAGCTATTTATATGCAAGTATGTAACATCTCACTTTTCAAAAAAAAAAAAAATCAAAGATGCTTAATGAGGTATATCCAAGTCTTTGATTGCAGTATGTGTTTGTCTGGATGATATTGATTGGGAACTTAAGCTGCTATAAGCTGCCTCTCATCCTGTTGGCATATGCAAAATGCTTTTAATGTTGGTTTAAGCGTGAAAAAATAGAGTCCATTTTGTGAAACGTCAGGTTCTATTGCATTTATGAAGTTTGCGTTGCACTACTGCTTTGTAACATACAAGCGTATTGGAATAATAATATATGTTCCTTTTTGCATATCCAGTGGTCACTTGACCAAAGGGAAAGTTCAACCCTCTATACACAGACTGGATACCCTGGAGCAAAATTAGCTGAACATTGTTAAGAAAATAGGTCAAAATTCCCTGGTATGTCACCGATTTGAAGAGGAGTAAATCTTCATCATTGCAGACAGAGTGTCAGACTAGCGCAGCATGAAATTACCACCAATAAGTCGGTGTGTGATGTATTTTCACAGCACTTACGCTTTGCACTGCCGTCTACGTTAGATATTCGTTGCATTTCTATGTTCTGCTGGAAACGTTACAGAAATTTTGGACATGCCAAAAAATGAATGGATGTCTGATAAATATTTATGTTTCACAGTCTCTTTTGAAACAGAAGTCAAATACACAAAGATATAAAATATTAGGTAAATTATGTTAAAAGGCAGTAAGACAAGAACAGCTCTATCTCATCATATTGCAGGAAAAAATTTTCAAATGACGATCCCTGACATCTTTTGCTGAGCTTATATCAACTTGTAATTTTCTGCTGCTTCACAGATACACAACATAATAATGTATTTGTGGTCTTATTGTACTTTTCTGTTTCTTTTAGAGTAAAAAATACCAATACAAATGCTGACTTGGTGAGATATCACTCATTGACTCAACAAAGAGTGATTTTTCAAACATCATGAGTACAAAAAGACGCACAAAAAAAGGGGAAAGAAGAAAAAACTTAGCTGGGAATCTTTGGATTTTGTTACTGTGGAATAATTCAGAAAGAAAAGGAGAAAAAAGGTGGTTCACTAATGACCTACTGTTCGATGTTTCTTTTCAGGTCTTAAGGAGATTCAGTCCTTATAACATCCAAAGGAGATGCAGATAAAAATATTAAAGAGCTCTAATGTACAAGACCACGTACACACACACACTTAATGCATGTGACAACCCTTTTATTTCTCTGTAATCTTCTTTTATGATCTCTTAAGTTGTTTTTTTTTTTTTTTTTTACATTTTCAAACAATGTACCGCTTTTGTGTTCACTGGTCCATTCACGAACAGAAAAAAAAATAAAAAAAATAAATAAATCGCTGATGGTCTCCATCTATCGTATTAGAGAGTCTCCATTAGTTAAACCTCTTCTTCTTCCAAACAGACACACACTCACATCCACACCCAGAGCCTCTCATGATCAAACACACAAAAGTCGAGGCGTCTCTCGAGCCGTCCTCACTCAAGACGGCGTGTCTCCTGAGCGAGCGCCCGAGGGCCAGAGATTTGAGGGCGGAAAGCTTTTAAAGCCAATTAAATGGGGCTTCTTAGAGCACCGGTGCTCCCTTTTAATGCCAAACCGAGAGCTTTGCAAGCAACTACACAAACCATTTTACCCCCAACGACACTGCTTAGAGTTAAGTTTCCAACTCTGTGCTTTTTTCCCCCCCATTTCCTAAATTTTACGGAGGAATTACTGGTTGCAGAGTGAGGAGCTCTGTTTCAGCTTCAAACCTGTAATTTTCTCCGTCAAAATACCCAAATTATTAGCCCAAGACCATTATCCTAGTAGTAATAACAGTCTAAATGGTAACTTCTCAAGGCATGTTTTAACTTTTGTTTTAGTGGGGCATTTGAGTTCCTCTGTATTCACTCGGTGAAGGACAGTTTGATCAGGGAAGGAGGAAAAGGCGTTTTAACTTTCATGTGACAGGGCAAATCTAAGGGCAAAAGGAGCAATTCCACCTCCTTTTTTCCCCGTTTCCTCCTCTCCTTCAAACGTCAGTCGCCCTCCTTCCTTCTCTCCGTCCCATAGAGCTTGTTGACAGTGCAGACAGCCAGACTCCTTAATTCCTCTCTTACTCTGTTAATCTGTCATCTTTATCAGGCCGGGGAGGAGGGAGAGCAGGAGAGGGGACGGCGAGGAGCCGGGTAGCGGCGGGGCGGGGGTGTGACAGGTGGGGACGTGGGGTGGGCCGCAGCCACAGCCCCCCGATCAATCTCCACATTACAGCTGACAGAATGGTGCTAATAACTTATTGATCCCCCTCCGTGCGCCGGGGCCTCCGCCGGCCCTGAAAGCCCTGCCATTGATTGGCTCACGGGCCGATGCAGCTGGGAGAGGGAGCGGCGGCGGGAGAGCGGGGGAGGAAGGGATGGGGTTAGCCGATGGAGGCGCCTCTGGTCATGCTGAGAGGAGGATGCACTGCCACCAACGTGTGCAAATCAAATGGCGAAAGGCACTTTTTTTTTTTCATGCACAAATTCAATGCTTTCCTAGACCCAAATTTCAAGAGAGAGAGAGCAAGTGAGGGTGTGAGTGATAGATGGATGGGCGGACAAACATTTGCTTGGTCAGCATCAGGACCAATAAGTGACTGAATTCTGACAATAATTTCACTTCACAGCCTTATGAAGCGACATAAAGCTCTTTGTGATGATGTAACTAATGTAACCTCTTACAAGAGCAAAACTTGAAGAATACACAATTTAAAACCAGAAAAACACATTTTGTTTGGACTGATTTCTGTTAGAATCAGTCTGACTTCTGATTTCAGGAATCAGACAGTCACCTGCTTCCCTCTGTGCACCAAACCATCAGACTGGATCTGGAAAGTTTGCAGTCTGCTACATGTCCTGCTGAAACCCGAGAAGGCCGACATGTCAGCAGATCTAGCTTTAAAACGTCAACAGGTTGATTCTGTAATGTTTTATGCTGTCTATTATGTCCCAACATCCATTTATTTATTTAAAATCTCTGATTCACAATGTCACAGAAGCAAAAAATATTTTTGAGCTTCATCTCTAATGAAAGTAATGAACATTCAGAGTAACTAGCAACAGATCAAACAAAAAAACTACCTTTCATATTTCTTGCATAAGCGATTTTGTTCTTAAATGAAGATTTTAAAAGTCCGTCTGATCTGTGTGACCAGAGCTTTGGGAAAATCAGACTGCTGATTCATGTCCTTTGACGCTGCCCTGAAGACAAGTCCTTTCAGTCTAAGGTGTTTTATTGGATTTTAGAGTTAATGAATACAAATGCTTCTCTCTGTTCTGCTGTGGGCTTATTAGAGGAGACGACAACATTACTATAGTAAAAGCGACAGGAAAAGAGCAGCCGGGGTTTTCAGCAACCAGAACAACAATATTAAATGCTTTGCAACAACAACATGATTTAATCATATTTTTAACTTTATTTTGACAGAGCACGAGATTCTGATTATTTACATGATCAGATAACATGCTTTAACTCCCCACAATCCTAAATCAATATGCATTTTAAAGCTTTCACATTAGTTTTTGATTTTAAGTTCTCCTTAGGTTGAAGATGAAGCGCATGACTAAAATCACTCATGACTTTTGAGAAGACCACATTAACAGGTTTCTGTTGCTTTGCTGCCATAAATCTGTTTGTGCTTTATTTGCTTTTGTTATTTTTAGTATGTCTTTAAGCTGGTGTTCTCAGTGTAAACAGTCTTATTTGCATGCACTTAAATTGTAGATTATTTTATAGTCTGATGGGTAATAATGGCACACTTCCTGTACGTTCTGTATGATAATAAACTTGCTACTCAATTCAACATGTCCATCAACCAACAGAATGCACTTTCCTGCTCTTTTGAAGAGTTTAAGCGGAGATGTCTTTGTGATTCTTGTGTGTTTTGTTGTATTTAAAGCTAGTGTTGCTATCAAATAACTTGAGGCACTCTGTTTTGTTTTTCTCTCTTTATATTTTGCAACCCTTAGTGATCAAAATTGTGTTTTGCAGGTGGGATTGTTAAGAAAAACTAAACGGGGACATAAGTCAGAAAAAATCTGATCGGTGCATCTTTAATTGCCACACATTCAAAGTAATCTGCACATGGCGAACATCAAATATGCAACATATTTACGTAGCACTAATGAAACCAATATGGCAGCTACATTTGGATGCCCTGGTTTATTTAGTACCAACAACTGAAACACATATCTGTTTGCTTTGCGTTAAACTCAGGTGTTTTTCGTTGATTAAACAGAAGCTTTCAGGCATAAAAAGAAAAAAAAATAGTTTATTGAGGAGATATTTTCTAAAAGCATTCAGGTGAATTTATGCGTTTATATCGGAACAGTTAAAACGTCCTATACAAATATATACCTGCTTTTTGCCTACTTGTAAAAACTTGCATCATTTAGACACGTTTGCCTTGAAAACATGCTAAACGACAAAAACAACTGAATAATTCTTAATAGTTTATCGATTTCATTCTTAGTTTAATCATAACAGCATTTTTCTGTCCCTTTTGTTCATGGCCACTGCATATAAAACTCATAAAACTCACTCGTCATTATAGTGCCACGAAGTTTTTAAAGCACCTTGAATCAAGAATGTGGCAGAAATTATTTAGCTCTTCTAAACGAAGAGTTAACTTCACAACTTTGTATTTATATCATCTTTAAATAAATCATCTGTAAGAACTGTTTTTACCTTTCTGCAGTAATGGGCTTTTTAATATAGCAGTGCACTAACACCTCTGTTAAGCAGTTTAATCTTTATAGCTGCGTTTCCTGTGTGTTTCAGTAAGATCAAGTTAAACATCACCGCTGAACCTAGTATGTCTGCTTTGATGAAAAAGTTCCTCTCTATGCTGCACAAACAATAACTTGCTGGGAGGACTTTGAAAGCGATCCCCTCTTACAATTAACAAGACAAGATGCAGATTCACATGCGAGCAAACACCTAAAAACCGTGCAGGGAAAGGTACGCATGCACTAACACACACATGAAAATGTGCCCCAAACCGCTGCTGCAACCCCCCCCCCCCCACACACACACACACACGCCGACAGGCTGTAACTGCATCTGGGAGCCTGAGCGTGCAGAGCGAGGGAGAGAGAGCGAACGGCGGCCCGAAAACACCTTATCTGCCTGTTTGAGTCTCTGGTCTGACCGCAGAGCCACAGTTTACAGTCTCCACAGGCAGCCAGACTCTCAACGTCGGCGCCCTGCTCCCTCCACCGCCTCCCCCTCCCCTCCCTCCGCTCCTCCACCTCTTTCCCACTTCTGTCTGAATAGCCAGTGGCTGTGGAGGGAGAGAGCGGAGGATGGAGCGCGGAAGAGAAGGAGGGAGGCAGCCCTCCTGTCTGTCCCTCAGATTTAATTAATGGCCCACTCCGGCTCAGAGACAACCCGGCAAGCCTGCTTCCCTTTGCTCCTGACCTCTGACACACGCACACACACGTGCACACTGAACCTTTCTCCACCATCGTTACAGCTCTCCCTCCTCTTGAACCGCCGCCTCACTCATCAGCTTTCTTTTTCTCTTGATTTCCAAACGTTTCTTCCATCGGTATCGTCTCCCACTGTTGCGGACTTTGAACCTGTCCTTCACAGTTCGCTTGCTAAGACTTCAGGTAGAGAATGTCAAACCCTGGGACGGACTGGGTGCACACAATTTGATAGCAGGAAGCTGGTGTTAATGTCTCATCTTTCGCTTGTACTTCATACACGTCTCACCCATCTGTGTTTGGCTGCAGCTTGTGTTGACGCTGCGTAGGCATGTCTTTACGGCTATGTGTTGGTCGTGTTTTAGAAAAATTTGCGTCTAATTTCACTGGCAGACAGAATCAGAGCCAGTGGCTGATCGGATTGGACTTGTTTACAGACACAAATCGAGCTGCTTAGGCAGCCTGTTAAATCTCCCGTTAGTGCTCAAACAGGCCGATTTTAGGGTCTTGTCAGAGGGCGTGCTGCGCTAACGCCGTCCCCACCATCATCACCCCGCGTTTACCTCAACCTACTTTTCTCCTCCTTCATTAGAAAGAACAAAAAAAATCTGGTGCAGGGTTTAAAAATCTCCATTAGCTGATTAGGACAGATTTTTGGGAGGGTGGGGAGAAATCTGTCCCAAACGGGGGGTCTAAGACTCTGCCTAAGCTGGTTGTGGCGCAGTCTGATAGCCTCCTCCTTCTAACAGCTCCACCTGATATCACAGGCACCGTATGGTCAATTAATCCGGCAGACAGAGGCGGAGAGCGCACAGGGAGAGGGTATGGAGGTGTCAGGTCGGGGTGATTATGCCACTTGCTGAGCCTCCAGCTAGTGGGGTCAAGATGAAGAGGGTCCAACTACGGAGAGACTTAGATGAAATGTATTGGCTCCATAATTGATTGATCTAAAGTTTGTTGGAATAGATAATGACATGTTTTTTTGTTTTTTTGTTTTAAATGCGTTTACCTACTTTATGTTGTCAGACTGGTTCTATTTAAGTGGTTTATTGACTCTACAGGGAGCAGGCCAGGCTGTGGCCACTGAAATGAACTCTGTTTTTCTAAAAAACTAACTACTGTTTTCAGAGTTAATTCAAGGTTTTCCACACAGGGACAGGTTGGCTGGGATAACATTTCTGTTCTCCGATATTGAAAATATATGGTGTTGTAAAAACATCGGGCATATTAAATGTTTATAGATGCAACTTTGAAGTAGTATGGGAAAACATACAAATAGTAACAATTATTTTAGTTACTAGTTATTCCATTAATCATTCTGACAATCAGATTTAAAAAAATGGCACATTCAACAGATTTTTTGGTAAACCACTTAATTTTTATATGACGTTAGAAATACATTAACAGCTAAATGACTTAATTATTAGTAAATTTGAATCAGGTGAAGCTAAATCTATACCACTTGAGGAGTTTTGGTTAAAACACATTTACAGACAAAGGTGTTTTTATATTAAACGCACAATTTTCTCTTAACTGCTCCAAGTACGTTGTTTTTTTCTGGAGATTGCCTCTTTTTGAGCCTGTTAGCGATCAATCGATTACTAAATTAGTTGATGAATGTTTTAATAATCGATTCATCGCGGTTGATCCGATTAATCGTTCCAGCCCTACATACAGAACACAATCCTATGTTCTGTATGGTAAGCCATTGAGTTTTGTAATACTAGCCAAAATGCGACAGTGACACGCGACACGGAGGTGAGCTCCGTTCGAGGAACAGTGACCAACGAGTAACCTCAAACGGTTTACCTGACAAATAGCTGTAATTAAATGCAGTCTGTGTCCTATGAGTAAGCTGCAAGAAAGGCTATTAGCCTAATACATGCACACTATGGTTCCTGGGCTCACATGAAACCAGATTAAAAGCAAACAAAGCTATTTATTCTGAAGTAATTTAAAACAGGGGGTTTAACATGAAATCCTGGGGTGCAGCAGAGAATCTGGGAAGAACATTAGGCGATCAACTTAAGAGTGACCTTTAGGAAGGAGTAATAAGCTTATCGTCAGTTCCCTCAGCTGAACAAATCAGCGTTAATTACAGAAAATGGAGCATGTACATGTGCAACAGGAGTTATAAAAGGCGGCATCTATCATAGAGCTAAATGCGAAGGCAGAGAGAGGGGGACTGTAGAAGAGGACAGAAGCAGGAGAGAAGGAAGATTGTGGGTTTCCTACCTGTGTGTCGAGTACTGGTGCTGTGGTCAGAGGCTGACTGCTCCTCGGGCATACCGTGCTGTCTGGTGTGGTGCAGGTTGGAGATAATTGTAGAGAGGTCACCGTCCCGACTGGAACAAACACACACAGGAAGGGACAGCGCACTGAGAAAGAAGCTACAAACTTAGCAAAAACAAACAAAAAAAAAAAAAAACACACGCTCATTCGACCAGATTTAACCAGAGAAATCCTCGACTCGGATAGAGCGGCGCTCAACTAAACACAGACTCGGCTGCTACAGGTAGCCGTCCTGTCGGCCGCCTCTTAGCTCTGAGGTCTGTAATACACTGTGACAGACTACCGTATCCAGCACTTTCAGCTCTCATCCCCTGCTCATCTTACGCACTAAGATGTATTAATGAACATATTCACAACTCATAAGGAGTTTAGCAGCTTAAAACCTTAATATGGCTCTTTTAAAACCGTAGCTACTGATGGCCGCTTATCAGAAATATGGTAACTACATTCTGTGAAAAGTTGTCTCAATATTTATATATTCCACCAAACGACAGTGTCAAACCAATGGCCTTCACTGTTATATTTAGTGATTAGTAATGCTTAGCAGAAAAAAAAAAACGACACAATCTTAGCTTAAGGTTTTACTTCGACCTTAACATGAAGTTCCTCACAAGCAAAGGAGTCCAAAAGCAACATGTTGTGTCCTTCATCACCAGACGTAGCATTAGGAGAACGGTTTGCAGGTCAGGCCTCCATTTGACTGAGCCGTGTCCTTCCAAATTTTCTATCTCCTGTTTTTCCTAAACTCCTCACACAACTGTGACATGGAGCTGTTTCATTTGCAGTCTGATTACCATCCTGATTGCATTAAAATGGAATAATCATAGGAAATAGGTGCTTAGCGTTTGCGGGGCGTATGTCGGCGCCGGAATATGAGTTGTTAGTGCTGTGGCAAACCATCTCTATGGAAGCTGAATAAACCCTGGTTTAAGGTTTAAAGTGCCGTTAACAACTGTTCTTCAAACCTTTTCACATTTTGTTCCATGTGGTTTCATGTGACAGACCAACACCACAATATTGCATAATTCTAAATATAATTTATTGGTGTCAAAGGAAAGGATTTGCAAAGTTTTCACAAGATTTCTAAATATGCATTTTCCCCTTGTGTTCACCCTCTTTTACTCTGTCACCCAAAAATAAAACAAAATGTTTTTAAAAGTCACCATCTGCGTGTAATTTTTCCATCCCATTATAAATGCAATTTAACTGGCAATATGAGGCTAAACTTGAAAACTGATGTTTACCAGGGGTCAGTGATTTCAGCTAAGACTTTACTTTTTGATACTATTAATCAAACCTGCAGTGAAAATATCAATTATTCAGCTGACTAGTTTTCAGCTAGTCAGCTGAAAACTGACTAGCTTTTAGCATCTCAGCCATTAAAGAAATGTTAGCATTAGTGGCATTTGGAACCCATCCAAAGGGAAAAGTAGATAATTAACACATAACATTTGAACAATCCTACCAAATATGGCATCTGAGAAGTCAATTACAATATATTGGTAATGTTTTGCACACTTATCATGATCGTGATTCGGTAAATATTGTGCAGCTCTAATGTTCTCATGCAATGTTCCTGAAGTTGAGCTTCTCTGTCAAGAAGAATGGTGAAAAAAAACAGTCTTAAGTTGTACAAAGCTGGTAGAGATGTGCCTGAAGATATAATTGTTGTGAAAGGTGCTGCTACAACATACTGACTCTGGGGGACACAAAAATAATTGAAAACAACACATTATTTTCCTTCCACTTAACAACTGCACTGACGTGTTGATCTGTCTCTAAAGATCCAGACAAAACCTTGACGTTTGTGGTTTTAAGAAGATCAAATTAGGAACACTTCAATGGGTGTCAATGCTTTTGCAAAGCAATGTGCTACAACATACTAGGCTGCATTGTCACATTTAATTTTTTTTTCAGTTAATAAACGTGCTGAATTTAAACTTCACATATCAGCAGCATCCATTGATTCAAAACAAAAATCTCATTTAAATCCTTGAATGGTCTCCCTACCGAAATCCTCTTTGAAGTAGATTTTGGTACGACACGGTAAGCACAGTTTAACGGGGAAGAAGCGGTGAATGGTTCTTAGCTGCCACCACCGTGACGAGGCCACACTGTTTGCGGCTGCTGGATTTGGGTTTTTTTACAGTCCCATGATTACAGGCTCCTGCTGTAATGTCAGGCTTTCGGTCTCCAGGCTGTTTTCCACACACTAACAGTAAAGCTGAAGGGTAGTACTGAGGGCGTCACGCTGGCCTCACCAGTCACCTCTCAGTCACAGAGAGCCAGTGACTCAGAAAACAGCCCCAGACAAAACAGCCCCCTTCGGTTGCTAGGCAGGAAGACGCTTGATTGGACTTTGACTTCAGACTTTTTCGACTAATTACAGACTTCATTTTTAGGGTGTAGCTTGCTAAAATTGGTAGCTATCTGTGTCTGCGAGCCCCGTGATTTTCTTCAAACAGAAAACGAGAAACAAAGGAGGTTTGTTAAAAGTCGTACAATAACGTATTATCCAGGGAGTCCGGCAACAAAACACAACCTCCACAAACACTACGATGCACCAGCCTAAGAAACTGCAGCCAAGTCAATCAGTCAGATAGCTGCTTTATAACACCACCCTCTGTCCATCATTTAAAGTGATCATGATAATGCCATCCTGAACTTCTCAGAGAGGTGACGGGGTTATTATCCCATGGCGAAGTGGCTCCTCTAAGCCATGAACGCCAAGGACATTGTTAGTTAGGTAATTAGTGCACTTCTCTTGAGCTGTCCCGCCTCAGCTTGGGCTAATGAGGGCTTAGCCCTATCCCCACCCACCTCTGCCCTCCCTCCACCATTCCTGTGGGTGGTGACAAGGTCATACTCGACTCATGGAAGATGGAGAGGGGGCTGGGGATGCGGTTTAAAACCCAGCCACCTGAGTCAGCGCTCCCTAAGGAGCTTCTGAGGCCACGGTAAACTGGGAAGGACGGGGGCCGCGGCGAGGATAGACGGGGTTATGTGGAGGCTATTGGACCTGGCGGCTAAGTAGGACATGAGCCGCCTCCTTATCACCTGGGCGCATGCCGGAGACAATCATCTCATCCTACGCTCATCCCTAAACTGGTCAATACCGGCCCTTCATCGGCTCACACAGAGCAGACCCGCTGACCCCAGAGACAGAGGGGCGAACTCAAAAATCTGTCCTGAATTTAACTGGTGTTCAACATCACTGATCATACCAAAACCCAGGATGATTTGATCTGTCATCCTAATGCCTTTGAAATCTGTGGTGGTATATAACAGCTTGATTTATATGTCCACCCCACAGGGGGCGGAGCACATCCTGAATAGGTTGCTAGTGCAACACAGAGGCAACACAGAGACAAACTCACCCCGAAGGGCAATTAAAAGCCCTTTGGTGTTGAACTTGCCTGGTTTTGAAATGTGGAAGGAAGCTGGAGTACCCAGAGAAAACAACCATGCACTTGGAGAACAGGCAAAGTCCACCTAAACCTCAGGCCTTGGTGATGTAAGACAGCAGTGCTAACACAATGCCCCACCAGTTAATAAAAGGTAAAACCACAAGTCTGGACACTAACTTTGTGGTCAAAATATGTATTAAGTGTTACATTTACACATAAGAGCAATAAAAAAGCAAATATTCTTTAAGATTTCAATGTAATGAACATAATGCAACACAAATGTGGCAAAAAAAAAACAAAAAAAAATTTCGATAAATTTCTACATCGTTTACAAATCCCTCCTATTAAAATGCATCAAACGGATGAACAACTACTTTCTTGGAGTTTAATGTCTGCAAACTCAGTAGAGACAGAAAAAAAAATTGTCAGTCCAACTTTACAAACATTTTAGAGGACATGGAAAGGATATTCTTAAAAATTAATTCTTTATCTTTGCCTCTGGAAAGTCATATAGAGACAACACTGCTGATTCCAGCATCAATACACTTTTTAATTTTGGATTGATGACAAATTTATCAAATTTATCAAAACGAATCTAGCACTACATCCACTACATCCAAAAACCCTCCCCTGGAACATTTGTTGAGCTCGGATCATTTTTCTAGGCGACAAGTAATGAGAACTTTGGCTCCATGTTTCTGCCTCACCAACTCCTCAGTCGTTTCCCTGCTTTTTGGCTGACATTAGTCCTGCTTCGCTTGTCTGCTTGATCATTTTTGGTCAATAATCAACTTGACTTTTGTAGAAAACATATCCAACTTTCACAAAGCTCTTCGATGTTACAAGCAAAGTTCATTCCGATTTCATAACAAGTGAGACTGGTCGCGTTGTGGACACTGAAGACATTTAAAGTGAGCGACGGCCGCTGCAAAAGAGAACTGTGGAGAAAACAGGGCGACGTTAAAGCAAATCCTTCTTTCCTTATAAGTGGATGTGCTTCCCTCAGCGTGTACTTCCCTAAAGTACATGCTGCAATTTAAACCAGCCCAAGCAACATAAAAAGCCTCTTCCACTCACATTAGGAGTCAGCTCAGTATAAATGCACAGTAGTGCCCCACTGTGGCATTGGCACATGAAGCTGAGGCAGCAGAGCTGGAGGTCACAGTGTGAGCTGGCAGAAGCTGGCAGCCCGGCACCCTGACGCCATGTCTCACACCAACGCTGGGAAGGCGCTGACAGTCAGACAGCAGGGATGTGAGGGTGTGCGAGGAGAAATGGAAGCGAAGGAGACAGAGGAGCGGGGTTGTGAGTGCTGCAGAACATCTGGTGCTTACAGGTTTGCCGGAGACAACAGCCGGACTGTGCAGGCTGCTGAAACCGGTGCAGGTGGCCCGGCAGCAACAATCGAATACAGCCAGGCGAGATGCAATATTCACCGAGCAGAGCACAGAGAGGCTAACGTCTCAGCTGCAACACAACAAAGCGTCTAAAGCGGGACGCATTCCGTTCCTGTTCGGTAGTTTCATTTATTTATTTATTTATTTTTGATAGTTCGGCTGGTTCCTGTTAGCGAATGTGTTCACACAAGTCACGCTCCTCGCCGTCGAATCAAGCGGGACTCAACAGTGAGCAGAAACGGTAATGAATAAATACAGAAATAGATACATAAATAAGTAAGAGTAGCCCGGCTACACTTCTCCCAGTTGTTCCTCTGCTGTACGGGCTGACATGAGGTCGATAAAGCAGCCAAGGGCGGGAAAAAAAATATAAAAAATACACTGAAACAGAATATGCCGCAATGCTGCCGTGCTGCACTGAAGTTCCTCACAGTCTTTATGGAGTTATATATGTTTTACAAGCTGCCTTTTTAATATGCTTTTAATAATATTGAGAGATATTCATGTTTCAAGCAACATTTGATCCTTCGTGCTTCCACAAAACTCTAGCTTTACCTGACTTAGTGTAATGTTACATTTTGAATGATAGCCTCTGTTTACTTCAAGTTAAACTCCTACTTTCAGGCTCTAGAGACAAGGCAAACGTTATTTTCCAGTAAATATATCTAAAATGATACAGCCCTACACTGAAATAATGAATGTTTTTGCTGCTAGCCAACACCCGATAAGCAGCTAAGATCTATTGACTGTGTTTCCATGGTAAACGCATGCAAACAAGGCCAACATGTTTCAAAGTGGAAAGCTCAGCTAAAAAGCTATAAAACCTCCGAGCTCTCTAATTAGCGCTTCAGGGGCAGAGCCATTTCCAGTAATATCACACTGTTCGTGACCCCTGACTGGCATAAGGTAATGACACGGCTGTTCGATAAATCCGGAGGACAAAATGTCAAACCCGTCACGCACAGAAAGTACACTATCGGTTTATTTCTCTTAATTTTCTTTTCTTTCAGAGGAGTCGGAGTCAATGCTTCTCCATGAAAAGATCTGATTTTGTGCAGAGAAGCTGAGATAGTCATATTCTCCGACAGGAATGAGGCAAGAATTTAGTTGACGTGTGATACCAATAAAGTATTCCTAATCTATGCATTATCATTAAGGTAACTCTTCCCATGCTAAACTTTTTACTCAAGTAAAATTGGTGTCATGTTTGTGACAGAGATTGAAACAACTATCATGTTAATTTCTACCAATCAGAAATACCAGGACGTTTGGGAGGGTTTTTACCTAGTTTTTAGGTCCTGGAAGGAAGGCATCATCAGCGGCTGCCAGATAATCACCCAGACTGACACAAACTCTAAAAATGGTTCTCCTGGCTCTAGAGTAAGAGGCCAAGAACTTCGAACCGTCCACTCTACAACCATCACATTCAACCCACCACCGTTTCATTGTGACAGTAAACAGTAATTTTGATAAGAGGAAGGAGAAGTGATGCGTCTCTAAAAACTGTGACGTACTTTGATGCTGTGAACCAAAAGGTCAACGCATCGTTTGACTACAGCCATTCAACTCCAGGATCTTCTGATATAATTTATATTAATCTGTGATACCATAAAGAAAAAATACAAAAACCGGCTGCAGCATCTAAACCAAACCAAAGAAAGTTCTCCTCAGCTATGATGTTCTCAGAAGTGACGCCTCCCTCCTCCTACCCTGCGGAGATCCTGTCTACAAACCCTTGAAAAAGTATTCGTACTACCTGACCCGTTTCCAGTTTTGCCTCATTACAACCTCAACTGAGTTTATTGGGAATATAATCTTGAAGGACAATCTCACACAGTCTAAGAGCTGCAAGTCAGAGAGCATCTCTGAACATCACTTTTTGAATCTTGTCAGATTTTTGGTTGGAAATCTGGACTTTGACTGGACCACCCAAACTCATGAGCATGCTTTGATCTAAGCCATTCGCTGAGGCTTCTGCTCTATGTTTACGGTTATTTTCTGGTGGATAGTGAATATCTAACCCAGTCTGAAGTGTTTTTCAACCTCAAAGTGTTTTTTTTTTTCCATCTCCAAATAGACTCTGACCATATTTCCTGTTTTTGACCAGAAAAAAAAAGCATGATGCTGCTACCACCATGGATCTCTGTCTTAGTTTTTGGTCTGTTCTGTTGAAAACAAAACTTCATATGGCTTTCTTATTGCCACCAGTCCATAAAAGTCAGATTGGTAAATAGCACAAGTAGTAGTTGGTAGATACCCTGATCTATGATAGGGAGACATTATTGTGATGCAACGTATTGGTCTCTCACATGAAATCCCAATAAAATACCCCCAGAGTTTCTGGTTGTAATTTGACAAAATTTACAATCTTGCCAAATTTCTTGACTTAATTATCTGGTGGTTTCTATCGCCGAAGACGATGAAACAAATTTATTCAAGAACAAGTGAACCAAACCTAAAAAAGAAATCAATAAAATCTGTAAATAATCTGTGAAAAGAGGACAGACTGACAGAAGGTTTTTTTTCAAAACACATGTCTGACTGATCTAAATGCCTCTTTTATGCTAATTAACCATAAAAGTCAACACTGCAAGTTAGCACTCACTCTAACTTGACTAAAAACAGGAGCGGAGGGAGAGCGCTGGAGCAGCACAAAAGACCCGTTTCTCAGTTAGGAACCGAAAATTGCCATGACATATCTGATGTATGTATTAGAGTACAGTAATAGTAGACAAGTTGTTGCAGCTGAGTGGGTGTGACAGACCTCCCGTCAGCCCCGATGATGTGAGGGAGAGGCAGCACAGATACACTGACACATGTACACAGAGGCCCTGTATTTTTCACATCCATTGACCAAATCCAATTTGTTAAGACCCTTCTACGACTCACTTACGAAGCTGCGGTCAATGGAAATCACATTTTCATGATTGGACATCCCATTATCCTGTTTGTCCAGACCCACGTCGGAGGGATAAAGCCTGGCCCAGACAGATGCCAACGACAGACCGGAGCTACGGCTCCAGCGTGTCCGCCGCCTTTCAAAAGGGTAAAAACCTGATATATTAGTCATAAGTGTTCTTTAAATTCATTATCATCTTAACACGCCAGCGGCACAAGTGTCAGGGGGAGGGGAGGCCCTCTTAAACGAGGTTAGTGGATCCATTTAAAACTTCACAGTTGCTGTGCTGTCCACCGCGTCACACGCAAGCCTCAAGAGAGGGAAAAAACATCCCCCATTTTAACAAGGTTGCACAAGCTGTTTGTGATGCAGATGGGGATTTTCTGAGTTCATCAATGAATGGATTCAGCTTCATATCGGCCAAATATAGCTCATACCCCCAAAAAGAAAAAAAAACTTGTACATGGATGCAATGTGAGTAGAAAATCCACGTGGTAATGATGAAACCATAAATCGAGACAAATTAAAAAGAAATCTACAACCTCATGAGTTTTGGAAGATTGTGTGAGTTTGAACATCATCTCAGGTCTTTGTTTGTACTTCCTCTACTGAGTTGCGCAGCATTTCAGAGGGTAGAGATGAACTCCATCACAGGTACGAATTAATTACACAATCAAACTAAAATTACCCATCTTTAAACCATGTAAAATAGATCATAGTACAACACCAAACATAAAGGTAAGCCATACTAAGAACTCCATCCTGATCAACACCCTCCAATCAAGCTGCTCCCCATCAACACGCAGCTTAAGAAGAAGCAGACCGAAACTCAGCCAAGAAAGATATAAGATTTAAAAAGCAGCAGCATTAACAAATAAACAGCTTCAAGCTTTCAGTAGCTGGTCCAAGCTCAAATTTAGCATGCGTTGTTGAGGCATGACTCCCTCTCTGTCTGAAAAACGAGCCAACTGTACCCAAGTGTTCAGCAAATGGTGCTGATCGAGGATTGTTTGTTTCAGTCTAGCAAGCCAAGCCACCACGTCGTGAGTAGTTTTTAAAAATCTCAGCCCAGCTTTGTGTGCCCACCTTGCAAAACCGTGTTGTAAGGTTTGCTAAAACAATTTGGGTTTTCCTGAACAAGTCAAGACTGTTTTACCCCTTACAAGGACAGTGAGTGATTGTAGTGGCTCCTGCAGCTCATGGCACTAGCAATGTATTTTATCATGTTCAAGGCAAAGCGTCGAGTTTATGAAGAGTTGCCTTTGTGAAAGTTTTATCTCAACACCACCAACTGAAACTTGTTACAAGACAAATGATCAGTGACTCATATCAAAACAGAGAGCAGAAACGCTAACTGAAGTTATCCAGTTCAGCAAACCCCTTTGGATAATAAAGTTAATTGAAAATCGCAGCTGTATGGAAAAGAAAAAGATAAAGTTATGCAGGTTCTAGACATTGGTTTGCGGCATTGTCAAAAATAATCTTTGGATATGTTGGTACAACATAACCTGGGCTTCCTGGAGATGCTATGATAAGGACAAAACAGCTTTACATTTTTAGGAAAAACGAACAGCTATGCTGACATCAGTTCAATGTGTTAAAAGCCACATATTTCAAATACAAATCATGCAATACTGATAGTGTGTCTTATCAGACAGAGACTCTGCATATTTGCTAAATTACTCAGATCAGTGAAGGGGACAAAAAAATCCTGACAGGGGCATTCCTCTATGAGACACAATATTTCTGCTTACAGGCAAAAGGACGAAACCTTTTTAGAAAGTGACGCATGAAATTTACTTCGTATTAATTTTATAAAATAAACAAAACAAAGATGGACAGAACCAAAGCTCCAGAAACGGGAAGCTTTTCAGGAACACAGCTGCCATTTTTCATGTCGAGAAGAAGACATGAAAAGACGGTATTGGCGTCACAACTTAGAGGTGCCTTACCTTTTTCTCATGATATTGTAATGCAAATCCTCCTCCTGCTTGATGTGGGCATGATCCCCGCTGGCCCGCTCGCTGCCTTCGCTGTCGTCACTGCTGAAAATTGAAGCCAGTTCCTTCTTGGGCACCCGGTTGGGCGGAAGAGGGATGGTGCGCTTCTCTGCCAAGCGCCCGCGGTTCTGCAAATCACACACCAGAAGAAAGTTTAGCAAGTTAATCCAGACAACTCAGAAACACGTAGGAAACTTGTTTCATGTATACGAGTGTTGTTTTAAAACGTACAAACAAAAATTAGGTCACCAATATTTTATTGGGATAATAAAGTAATTATTTTTCACAAAATGCGGGCAGCTTCTTTTATCATCTTCATTTTATGGATGATATAAAATTTAAAAAAATCTAAAATGTTTATTAGTAAAGTCACACAAAGTTATTCTGCTCAGCAGCAATTAAATGAGCAGTAAATATATTTGTCAACTTTTCCTTTACAAAGTTCTGGACACTAGTAACGAGAAAAAAATGCTCCAATCTTAAGTATAATTTCATCTAATTGCGTACTGCTATATAAGGTTTTATTTTTCACCCCGTTTCTGATTCCCAATTAGGACAGCTCATGTCTTCTGATAAAACCAAAATAACTCTCTGCATCCTCCTGTTGGCAGATCTCATTTATTCGCTCAACAAACCTAATTTCCTAATAGCGGACGATGATTGGATCAGGCTGTCATGGAGGGTACGAAACGTTCTTTAGGCCATAATCAATTGACACGCGGTTGGTACAAAAGCTCCCATGGCCAATGGCAGATGGCTCCGTTTTGTCCACAAAAAACACTGACAAATTTCACAACACTGATTTGAAAAACAGTGATCATTTTACAATATCAGAAAACTGAGAAACTTATAAGAAATGTATAAATTAATATTAATTGAGAACGATTTTTATGTTTTCGTATGTCATATTAAACTCGGATAGCCATCTGTATTTATGCTGTTTTAAAATAGTACAGCAATGTGGTATGATGTTTTTAATATAATCAGTTCATTTCTCTCTTGAAGTTGCATAGTTCTGGGGCTTTATGGAGCTAAATAATACTAAAAATCCTCATATTTTGAGTATAATTTAATTTAATGCTAACTTCGTTTGTTGGGATTTTATATTGCACCTCGTTTCTATTGTTTTATTGGTTCAGAACTTCATTTGAGCCAGTCGGCTCTTCTGTGACAGATTATAACCTCATATCAAACCAAAATAACTCTTCAGTTTTTATTTACTGAACCAACCAAACTTAATTTCCAAACAGAACACCATGAGTAGATAATTTAAAATGACGTTAAATTATCGGTTGTCAAAGTGGGTACGAAACGTCCTTCAGACGCGTACTGGTTGATAAATGGTCAGCACAAAATGTCCCATGGCAGACAGTTTCAATTTGCTCACACACACAAAAAAAATCTGTCTATTACCCAGAATCACAAAAGTACAGTGTCATTCGGTTTAGGAGATATAAAAAATAAACTGCTAGGATGCCCAAATAAATGTAAATAAAATTGGGAAATGAGGTTATCTGTATTTATTTATCTGTATTGTAATATGACAGGATTTTCTTCCTTCTCCTTTTGTTTGAATTTGTAAGTGAACACTGATGTATGTAAGTGGCATTTAAAAAAAGAAAACATGTACATTCTCTGAATCAGCTCACATTAATGCATCAGTGTTTTACACTTTAAATCAAATGGTCGGGGTTTTATACACAGAGCATTTTGATTATAGCTGCCAGAATTAGAGAAAAGAGATTTAGTCGAGTGTGGCCCTGGGGGAGCACCAGAGTAAAGCTGGGTGACCTTTAATGTGACCTAAAGAGGTCAGTGCAGATTACCGTGGTGCCATCGGGGAGGAAAAAGGCGAACAGGGGCAGGAATGGGAGCAAAGGGAAAAACTTAGCTGAGAGGAGCGGGAGATGCTGGGAGTAAAGAAGAATGAGTCAGAAATTGGAGAAGAGCAAAGGAACAATAGGCTGAAAGGACAAGCTAACACAGGAGAGAAGGCGAGCAGATGTGGGTTTGTACAGGAGGAGAGAGCAGATGAGAGAAAGTACAGAAATAAAGGAGAATGTGGAGGGTCGAACATTAAAGAGAGAGCACTTCGAAGTAGGAGCGCCTTGTCCAGTGTGGGAGACTGGACTTGGATTGGAAACTATATTCTCTTTCACTCTCTGTGCCTACATCACTGCTCTCGCTCCCGGTCGCCTTCGAGCCCTCCAGCTATCCCTTCCACCACACGCAACCCCACACTCCTCCACTCCTTCCTCGCTCCATCCATCCATCCCAGGAGGAGCGGTAGCTTGAGTGGCAGGCGGGGGCAGGAGGAGGGATATGGGGGGGGGGCTCCTAGCCAAAAGGCAAACAGGTGCAGCCCCTCTGGAGTATCTCAAATGGCAGACATTAAAACAAGTTGGGGGAGCAGAGAAAGATGAAAACATCCCTTAGGATGTGCAGGCCACAGGGTTCTGCACATTGCTTTCCTTTTTCTGCTTTGCCAGGAAAGAGATTTTTTTGCCTTTCTTTTACTTTATTGCAGTATGTTACTGCTGGTGGGTTTACACAAGTTGTACTCCGGCGTCTAAGGATACCGGTTTTACTTCCTGACACCACAGGTCCGTCCTAGCAGTAGCAGGAAGGATCTGCCACTGCTAGGAAGCCCAAACAGGACAACAGAAGAGGTAAACAGCGACAGAACATCACTTCCGAGCAAATGAGGACTTCTGGTCAAGACCAAATTTCTTCACACTGTCAGGAAAAAAACACTCAAGTACACATGTGAACTTTAAACTCCACATCCGCAGATGTGAAAGTGCATAAACTCTTTCTCACAACTGTTCAGGTTCCTTAAAATTCCCCTCCAAAGCAGAGGGGCTTTACTTGGAGCAAGCATGCGATGCAGTGCATACAAGAATAGCTATTCTAAGCGTAGTCGTGACTGCGCCTGAGTGTGTGTGTGTGTGTGTGTGTGTGTGTGTGTGTGTGTGTGTGTGTGTGTGTGCGTGCATGCGTGCGTGCGCGTGCGTCTGCGTGTGTGCGTGCGGAGACAACCACCCACATGGCCGTGACATACCCAGGCTGACAGCCCCCATCCCTTCCTCCCTCCTCCCGGAAAGCCCCAATCCTTTCTTTAGTGGCACTGACGCAGAACCGGGGGTGAGCTCCCACTGCTTCCGGCAACACTTCCGTAGCACGGAGGAGGGCTCTCCGAAACAAAAACATGAAGCAGAACACACCCCTGGCGGCCCACGCAGGCGTGCTTGAAGGAAGAGCGCCGAGCATGTGCACGCACAAACACACGGGGGTGCTTGCTGAGCCCGAGCAACCTTGCTGTGTGTGTGGTCAACCTCCTTTCAGCCATGGAAAAAAGTCTCTCATAAAAGTCCCACTAAAAGCACCTCTATGAATATCGCCTCCCACGCTTTCAGTCTGACAGTCAAGCAGCCAAGAAATATATCTGGGCTTCACGTTTAGATGCCAAAAAGAAAAAGAGAAACACATCCATACAGAGGTACATGCACGGAGACACACAAGATAACACGGATCCAAACAGCCTCAACAATTAAACTGAATATGCAATACGGGACAATTATGAAACAATATTTAAACCAACTAAAACATTTTAGACAATTAGCCACATGGGCTTGTTATAATTTACAACCTACTCTGAAGATATGCACTCTATATTAATCAGCCAATCTGATTTTTAGCTCATTGTTCATAAGTATTCTGTACTAATCTGTGTATGAAGTGACAACAAACACACCAGATCTAACCATTTCAGTACATTTTCACCGTCTCCTCCACGGCTCCTTAACCCTGTAAGTACTAAACAGATCATCGGACATCCAGCCAAATTTGCAGTACCGTAATTCCACCACACTTTGCGCCATCTGAAAAATTCCAACTGTTTCTGGCGCTTTCCAGCAAATATCGGGTTATTATGGTAGTTTCGGGGAGTGAAATTAATATGAAGGGTGCACTTGTAATAGACGGTAAAGTCCGAAAATAGCTTGCTAGATATTGAAAGTTCCAGTTGTTATAGATAAATGGGCAAACATATTTACACACAGGACATTTAAAGAACTGCGTACAATTAAAAATCCAGGCAGAGATTTTAAATTGAGATCATAAAGGGTTAAATATGTAAGTGCTGGACTCTCCGATTGGCCTAAATAAACACGTCATACTGCAGCACAATGGCATCCCAGAAAGTTGAATAAAAGCATTTTTAACATGACCCTGAAGTGTCACATTTAAGATACGTCTGGTCTGAATGCATCATCTCCTGTGTGGATGAATCATCTTACTTTACAATTTATGACTTCAGGATGAATCATCCTACTTTACAATTTACAGATTCAGAAGGATTTTTACAAGAATCTATGATTACTTTAACCAATGCAGCGTTTGATGTGTTAACTCTGAAATGTGAGCCTTTCGTTGCACATTGAAAACCTTGAACACAAACAGGGGATAGCATGCTAGCTATCGTGATAGGCTGTTTACAGCTAAGTCAGTTCCTAAGTTAAATCGTTATGACAGGAAAACAAATTGAATTTTTCTTATAAGTTCTGTAATGTGATGTGAACATGTGATCTTTTGACATTTAAATTAACAGATTTGCAGATGATACTGTGTTTTACTAGCAAAAAGAAAGTATTAAGATTATGCTGTGTAAATGCTTCAATCCCTCCCTCATGACTCATGTCTGCAGAAAATGTGTTCGATGTGAGCCAACAAAAGCACACAAAGGCCGGTCATGGTCACAAATTTTGCTGGACGGTGAATTATCCCAGAACTTATTGCGATAAACGATAATATTGCTGTTTTGAGACCATTTTCAAGCAATATGGTAGTAATAATGGGATAATAATCCAAGAACACATTCTGAAGAATCAAACTGGAACTGGAAGACATTTGAAATATTGAAAAATAAAGAAAGAAAACAACAGAAACAATAAATAGAATGATTTATGAAGTCTCTGTAAACAAAATTATCATTCAAACAAAAGGCTGGTTGAAACCAGAGCACCAAACTGAAGTCTTTTATCATTCAGCTTTTGGTAAAAAGAAAGAGAAAAGAGAAAATGATAAATCAAGCAAATGAAAATGATTGAGTTTCTTTCAATTTCTCATGCAATTAATTGATGTATTGTTTATTGTGACATGCCGAGGCATATAACAATAATAATAACTTATTGTATCAAATACTTTTTTGTTGTCAGCTCTCTCTTAAAGTGCTCAATGGTCTGTGGCATTCTCACAGAGAAAAAAACAACAGACGTGTTGCAATTCACTCCTGAACCATGACTCAGTGTGTTTTGATTCAACAGAAAGCAATTGGATATGATAAAATTGATGAGGATGGAAGACACTATGGTGTTATACTGAATGAGAATCATTACTAAACAAAGAAAATCTGTTTCTGCCCCAGCGTATCAGGCTAGTAGGAGTCCACAAGTACTGAAACTATTGGCCACAGTGCAGTGTTAAAAATATGTATTTATAAATAGAAAAATGTCACCGTTTTCAACCTACATAGAGGTTTAATGTGCCACACTGCTGCTGCAGTTCTCCTCCCACACAATAGGTGTTGCTACTGAAGACAATAATGCTGCTATGGCAGCAACCTCTCAGTCAATATGAAACAGACTCTTCTATACTATAGACCACTAGCAGCAGGAAGGATTTTTAATAAACACTTACTCTTATACATGTCAACATTTTAGTTCTCAATAGGAAAAAAGACATGTGCAAGTAAGAGCTTAAAAAACAGAGACTGAAACTTCACAAAATCTGATGGGTGCATTTCTAATAACTACGCATCCTGATATCAATGATCAGTTTTACTAACTAAGCAGGTTCAATCACAGCTTAAATAATTGTAAATGTACAGATTCAGTTTTGTGGGAGGAGGAGTGTAATAGTACTAACGGACAAAGTCTCAGCAATAAAAATTATTGCTCTTGCAGTACAGATAGAAAACTTAAGAAAGAAGTGGTAACGTTTGTGCAGGAATATGAAATCAACTTATTTTTTAAGACATAAGGAAGTGAACCAATGCAGACATACATAAACTTTAGTTCAGATGTTAAATATTCCAACAACAGGTGGGGATTCTTTTATGTATTAATGTTTTGAAATAATTTTTGGCTCTACTTTGAAATAACTAGGAAAGATGGTTGTTACAAAGCGGCACTTTGTCACTCATTTGAAGAGTTTAGTAAAGATGTGGAACAAAAGGTCACAGAAAATTAAAATGAGGAAAAAGGTTACATTTTTCGGTTCTTCATTATTCTATACCTATAGGAATATTGTTCTCTAAGTAGAGATACACAACATATACAACATACATTTCTGTCGTGGCGATGTTGCTAAGGCGTCCTTTTGCAGCAGGAGAACATTTTAAAGCCAACAAAATGCTTTTCAGACAAAGAAAGACGTCAACAGAAGCCAGGCCAGCGAGGGTGTTTTTCTGTTCAAGGAGACATCATAAGCTTTCCCTCAAAATTTTCTTCAGACTTTTAAATGAGCTCTTGGTGGAAAAGTGAACTAATGAGTGTGTTACTTTTTTTTTTCCCTCCCTCTCTTTCTCCTTGCGTTATTTCCTGAAAGGTGCAGTAGCCCGCCGCTGGCTCCAGCTAGCGTGAGCAAGCACACACCCACACGCACACAGCAGTAGCTGCCCGTGACATTCCTGCAGCTGCGCCGCTCTCTCCCAGCCTCACACGCGCCCCCCCGGCAATCTCCCTGGGGGACGAATGCCTAATGAGTCACGCGCCTGTCTGCCGTTACCTCGCAGCCTGTGTGTGTGTGTTTGTGTGTGTGTGTGGAGGCAGGATGGCGGGCCGACTTGGCGCGAGCACTGGGGGGAAAAGGGAGGGGGCGAATGAGGGATGGAGATGGAGGGAGGGAGGGAGCGTGAGGACGGTGGGAGAGGGAGTAGAGGCGGTCATTACAGCGATAACCTAAGAGCTTTGAAACAGGGCCAAAACAAACTATTACTTTGCCGTGAGTAAAAATCCTCCAATGTCTAAAACTCCCAACTCTTCTTTGGCCAAATTCCCCGCCGTCTTTATCACAAAATAAAACGTATGGACAAGACATTTTCACAGGTTAGCGTATGAAAAACGGGATTTTGATTCGTGTTTGTGAGCGTTTGGACAACGTGAGAGCAGTCAGCAGGCAAACATGACCTGCTGTAACCTTGCTACTGTGAATAATCAGATTAAGTAATGGTTTGATTTGAGTATTAACAAGGTTCACAGTAAACAGATTTTCCCAGAAACTCAATCAAGACATTTATTTTATTCAATGTGAGCATAATGTCAGAGAAAATAAGCAATATTAGAAAATCAAAAGGAAAAGTCAGAATAACAGTAATAATGGCGGCTAAGCTGAACTGGATGACTCTTCTGGTGACCGTCCAGAGACAATGGAAGCAAAAGAGAACAGCACACTATACCGTACAGGCCACAGAAAAGCTTGAAATCCGCCTCTTTGGTTATAGTCAAATCATATGTGAATAGCTAAAACAAACTTGACAAGCAACTGGTGAAAAAATGCAAACAGAAGCCTCATGGTTCTGAGCTACTGGTGGCCAGTAAGTCCTGTTTGCTTCTGTACCTGAGAAACAAATCACATCCTTTGTGTTTTTAATAGATTTAAATGTCAATAAATTGGACCTGAAACTGGTTTGGGTGCAGTTGTTAGCTGTGTTACCTCGTAAAAAAGGTCCTGTGATGTAAATCCCAGCCAGGGCCTTTTTGTTCATAGTTTGCATGATCTTCCATTGCATGCATGGGTTCTTTCTGGGTATTAGGTTAATTGTGCACTTTTAATTACCCTGACATGTGTGTGCGCGCAAGCGCTATTATTAGTTCTGTGTGTCTCTGTGTTGCTTGTGAAAGGCTTTCAAACTTGTAAAATAAAAATTATTTACTTGAAATAATATTTTTTTATATATATTGGCATTCCCCTTTTTACATAATTTCCCAAAAGCACGTCTTTTTAACTTGCATTAATCGGCATTTTATATCTACTGTTGATCGGTTCAAACTTCTTTTGTTACTGTAGTACGATCCATCAACCATCTGCTGTTTCCTACAGAGACACTTCAGCATTGACTTATGGGTTTAATGTCCATCTATCAGCCTGTTGGAGTTTCTTCCATATATCCCAAAGAAATAAAACTAAATATCTATCGACTTTTTGAACAATGTAACGTAATGTGATCCCACCAATCTGAAAAGCTACAAAGGTGAAGCTAGCGAGCTTTTTATCTAAGGCAGTGTATGCTTAAACTTCACATAAATGAAAGGCAGAAACACACAGGCGGTGGTATGAAATTCAAGCTTGATGTTTAAGTGTGTGATGCATTTTAGTCTTTCATACTGCAAAAAGAAAAAGGTGCCACTTCATAGACACAACAATTAGTCGACCACGTGATTACGTACCGATGCTTCATGAGGTAAAAATGGATAACAGCATGTGTGATGAACAAACAGACTATGGGCAACACTTGGTTGTTGAAGACCATGTGTGAGAAGGGAAAAAAAAAAAAAGTGAGAAGCACTGTAGGGCAAACAGGCATGCGACCAAGACCCACGCCTCGCACACACAAGGAAGGGCGCGCACACGCTCACGCAGACACACCAACACGCGTGCTCTCCTGCACACTCAGCCCCCACGCGCTGAGCCGAGCGGGCAGTTGCAGCCCAGTGGAGCGGCACAAGGCGGGGGGCGGGGAGGAGGAGGGGGGGCTGGTTCGAGGGAGGGGAGGGCGAGGGGCGGCGAGGTGGAGGCGAGGCTGCCGGCTCGGCGCTGGGAGGTCAGTGCCGGTGCAGTCAGGCGTGCAAGCGCGCCTCTTGCTCTCCCCCTTCCCTCTTGTTTCTTTCCTCCCTTATTCTATCGGTGTGTGTGCGAGCGTTTGTGTGTGTGTGCGTGAGTGTGTGTGTGCCTCCTCACTGAGTTTGCCAGAGGAAGGCTTCAGACAGGTAACCACTGTGCCATTCCTTTCCCCCTTAGCTAACCAGGGAAGGACGAGCCAAGAGAGACGACGCTTGATAAAGGTTGAAAAGTGTTCAAATTGATCTCGTCGCGTAGAAAGGTCTTCATTAAAGTTCAGCAATTTAGAAATCAGCTCATAAAGGCAAGATAATTACACAGATTTGCTGTCTGATCTTCAGAGAAGCAGCAGATAACCTCAGCCACGGCTTTAAGGGAGAAGACCAAAACTTCACCAAATGAAGCAACTGAAATTATGGAAAATTCCCAATCTAGTCGCAGCCTGTTATCCTCCCATACTTAAGTGAGTTTCTGAATGTACTGATTAATGTGCGAAATGTGGAAGATTGACATAACAGGCCTGCTGGTGTACATCTGCGGTGGCAGAAAGCAGCCAAAACTATCAGTGGAAATCACATGCCGAAAGAGGCTAGCACATATTTCTCCACACACCACACACAGATGTTGGGGAGGCGGCTTTTCAACAGACACCGCCATGGGCGTCATCGCGATAAACCACATTAGGCTAATAGACAGATGCTCCGGCATATTTGAGCCATATTTTAGCAGAGTGCACACCCAAACGCTCACACTCGCATCAATCACATCAGTGCACTCGCACGGTGTCACACGGAGCATGCAAATAGAGACAACATCTTCTAGCACGGAGAAGGACGCTTACCGACGCTAACGGCTAACCTTTTTTTTTTTTTTTTTAATAATTCTGAGTTAATAATTCATACGCAGGAAGTCTCGCACACGTTCAGACTAAACTGTGTGAAGCAGAGGACTAATTTGTCCAATCGAGACACACAACGAACGTGCATATTTATATTTGGTAACACTACGGTTCTACAGTCAGTAAATACTAATGTGCTGCTGTTACCATGGCACCGCTGGATCAACAACGGAAACAAAGCAACAAAAGATCCGCAAAGCAGATGGACTCTCTCCACAGCTGACTCCATCACGCAGGGTGCCTTGCAAAGAGTTTTCAAACACCTCAAACTTTTTCATATCAGATCTATCTGTGTCAAGTATTGCTTTAGATTGTAAATTCACAAAGTATGGACTTTGATTAGACCATTTCCTTTAGCCTTCCTATTTTAAACTTGACTGTAGGTTTAGGGTCATTGCCATACTGGAAGAGAAACTTCTGCCGCAATCATTTTACCTCTTAAAAGGTTTACTGAAATTACCTCCACCCACTAGCTCCCCACAGTATGATGCTGCCACCACCATGTTTCGCCATTGGTTCAGGGTGATTTCGACCACACACAGCCTTTTGAACATATGTGGTCTAGAAAGTTACGTTTTTGTCTTATCTGAACACCTTCTTCTAAGTCTTTGTTGTGTTTTCATGGTTTTCTTTCATCAATTACTTTCCTCCTACTCTTCTTAAAAGCCCAAATTAGTGGGATGCACAACTAAAACCTGTCCTGTGAACAGATTCTCTGTAGATCTATCCAACTCCCAAATACCAATAAAATGAAGCATGAAGTCCGAGATTGTGACATGACCAAATGTGAAAAAAATAATCAGCGGATATAATTTTTTTTTTTTTTTTTTGTTCTTTTTTTTTTGCAAGACTCTGAAACATCAGCAATCATCTGTAATTTCACTGATTATAACAAATGCTCATGACGAAAAATATGTTGCGATAGACTGAAAGTTCAGGAGCAAAAAAAAAAAAAAAAAACGTGTCTGACGTGTTATGATTGTGTGTTTGCAGTGAGTTTAATTCCACTTTGCCAAGAGGAGCCCTTGATTGAAGGAGGTCTTTACGAGCCGGAGGAGGGGAGCGCAATTTCCTCCCGGCCTCCGCCAGTTCCGCTGAAATAACAGAGCAGAGGAAGCCCAGCTCCCCCGGGACGAGACACACACACGGACACACTGATGCACACGCAAGCCCGACAAGGCGGCCAGCACTGGACTTACAACAATCATACACAAAGACACACCTACAAGGCAACCCAGACTTACGAACAGACAAAAACTCAGACAAACCGCCAACTTGTGATAGAATAATATGTTGAAAGGTCAACCAGAGGTAAAGATGAATCACCTACATGTGCACCATAATACGCTGGAATGTTATCAAAAGTTAATTTACTTCAATAATTAAATTCCATGAATGAAACGTTTAGATTCATCACACAGAAAGTGATAATACTTCACAGATTTATTTATGGGGATTTTGCCGCTTCTAGCTACAGAAACCCAAAAATTCAGGTTCACAGAACATTAGAACATTAGAAATGGAAAAAAAAATCCTCACAGAAAAGTCTCCACAAGGAGCATAAGGCACAAAAGATAAATGCTACAAATACAGCTTTTCCACATGGTGCAAGCAAGCAGAATACTAACAGAAAGTTGAGTGGAAGGGAAAAGCATAGAAGAAACCTCATTAAAGTGTTTTGAGGAGAACCACAAGAAGGGAGATGCTGCTGGAGTCAGAGCTTTAAGACGTGTTGCATCCCTTTTGTAAAGCTTATGATCAGAAACATCTTGACAAAGTCCTCTTTACTGAGTAAATTTAGCATATTATTGGATTTAAAGCTTCCAGCGATTGGAGCAAGAGAGAGACAGAATCTAAGGTGCTTCAGATTTTTGCAGTTTTCGCAACAAAAAAAAAGTTTGGGAGCAGAGGTAGACTGGGAAATGTGACTCTCATAATAACAACACATTTAGCAACAAATATTTAAAAAGTGGCTGAATTTGGACTTACAGCAAACACAAACGCCACATAATGAGTAGACTGTCCACCTTATCACCTCTTCTTAAAACTTTTTCTGCTGCACTAAACAAGAACTGCCAGCTAATATATGGGAGGCATAGAGAGTCTGAAGGTTTTATACTTAAATAGTCAACCAATAGCTACTGCAGTCCAGTAAGTTTGTCGCACTACTGTACTGCGCAACAAACAGTTGCATACAGTAATAACAATAAATTTAGGTTACATTGTGCAACCCTGCTGAAAACCGTCAGAAAGAGGCTGTTTTAATTTTCCAGCAGGATTTCCAGCCCACACAGCCAAAAGTATTAACACCTGCTACAATGACCAAGGTAGCAGAGTGATTGTCCTGCCAGCGAACTTTCCAGAACCCTACAGAGAATCTCTATTTTCAATAGAAAAAGGAGGAGCACCACACTAAACAACGACGACGAGCTGAAGGCCGCCATTACAGCAACCTGGACTTCCTTTACACCTGAGCAGAGGTGATCGCCTCCATGCCACGCCGCACTGATGCAGTAATTTATTAGCTGTAAGCCATAATCAGCCAAATTAACAGAAATAAACGTCTGACATGCATCACTCTCCGTGTACGACTTTACAACACAAAGCAGCGCCACCGTTTACCTAAATTACTGCAATAAATAAACTCTTTTTTTAATTTATCCTAGCCTGATTTCATTGTCGAATCCAAGTAATCAGAGTTCCCTGCATTTCTGAACTCTTCGGCAAGTTTGTGTCGTGATGAGCAGCTTGTGGGCAGGCAGGTGAAACCTCTTCCCAACAGCTGCTGCACTTTATGATCGCTTGCCTCATGCCTATAAGCGAAACAAGATCACTCAAAGTTCAGCCGTCAAACTTTC
Organism: Poecilia mexicana; assembly: GCF_051168715.1. Classification (NCBI taxonomy): domain Eukaryota; kingdom Metazoa; phylum Chordata; class Actinopteri; order Cyprinodontiformes; family Poeciliidae; genus Poecilia; species Poecilia mexicana. Next base: position 12,109,991 of record NW_028263376.1, on the reverse strand, counting down.
AAAATAAATGTCGGCATGAGGTAATTTGTGTCAGTAGGCAGGCCCGTGTGTGTGCGTGCTCGTGTGTGTGTGTGTGGGTGTGCGTTAGAGCTCATCAGCGAGGGAGTGCTGCTGCTGCAGCCATGCCCTGAGGGGAGTCAGTCAGTGGGGAGAGAGGAGAGACGCCAGTACAGGCCATACAAGTCCCGCTGCCTTACCTCCTCCGCCTAACCCTCACTGCCTCGCATGGACCTGCCAACATGTGCGTCAGTGTGTGTGTGTGTGTGTGTGTGTGTGTGTGTGTGTGTGTGTGTGTGTGTGTGTGTGTGTGTGTGTGTCAGGGTAATATTAACTTGGTGGGTTAGGCTTTAGGCTTCGCCACCACACAAGGAGAGGGAGAGCAGGAGAAAAAGACTGCAACAACAACAACCTTAAGGCTCTCATATCTCTGCTTACGTAAGTAACAAAGTTTTCTCCGTCACGACTGTAATTGAAGTGGAACTGCACAAGCCACGGCAGGCCAAAAAAACCAATCACTCTCAAATCTGTAATGAGCCTAAACATAAGCGAGCACACTCAGCGCCTCAAAATAATAAGACCCCCGTCGATCTTGCGTAATTTGTTTTGGCTGAAGCCCTTCCGTTAAGGCGCAGGTCTCCGTTGTTGGCTGAAAGAAATGTCACCAGTTTTACCTATATCACTCAAACACCTCCGGCTTATCAAAACCGCCTTTGCCTTGCGTGCCTCGCACACAATAATCAGCGGTAGCCATGCTCAGTAGCTCGCTAAGCCTCTTACACCCTTCCCTCAAGATTAGTGCTTGGGAGCGACGACAGATGCGCTCCGTGGTGATAAAAACACACACACACACACACACACACAGTCGGCTGCACCTGTGTGAACAGATTTGACGGCGTGCTTGCTCAAAGCTGACACACAGACGCACAGAAGGAGAAAAAAAAAAAAAAAAAAACCAGAGCGCGGTGATGCCATAATCGTGACACACCTGCAAGGCCTCAAGGTTTGGCTCGGCGCCCTGGTTCAAGCCCCCGAGGAAAGAGCTAGGCAAACAAGAGTTCAACGGCGGACAGGTGAGGAGGAAGAGGATTCAGTCAGGCTGAAATGAGTCTGACCAACAATATGTCTAACGTCTAGGGAGAGTAATTGGCAGCTCGGCGCCTTCAACTAAAGAGCTTTTCAATGCGGAAAAGATGAGAGTGGATCTGATGTTCACGCTGAGAAAAATCACCATCAAAGTTGGCGTGTGAGCCTGTGGGGTCCTCACCATGAGGGGTAAAAGAGCCGCAGCTTCCACATGTTCACACACAAATCACTCTGAGAAACATCACCAAGACTGGTCCAACTTTTAAACAAGCTAAACATCCTTTAAAAAGTTGTAGCAATATTAAATCAGTCAGTAGTGTGTGAAACAGATTTAGAGGATCTCTGATTTTTAGCTGTAAAAGGATTGATGTGAATCAATACGAAATGAAAAACCATTTGCTTAGATATTGCCAAATCTTGACCTCATCTATGGAATCAGATCCACATATATACAACCATATTGAATCTAATCTCAATCTAATTCACTCTAAAGCATAAATTCACATTCAGATTCAATTAAAAACAATCCAATTGGTGGAGTTCTCCATCTAACGAAGTTGGACCAATCCCACACACAAACATTTTGTCTTTATTTCCAGTGAAGTAAAAAAAAATAATTAAAACAAACAAGTGTTTTGACCCTAAATAACTGCGTTGTATCAATAAATGTTCTGTTTTGTACTGATTTTCCTTCGTAGGAGGCTGCATGACCCTCACTCAGCAAACCTTTAACCGTTTTTACTCTTAACACAAAAGTAGCATTTGTGTTTCGATAAAATAAATAAAAGCAGCAAGTATGAAGAAAGGTCTGAGATGACGCTGCAGCAGCATTCTTACCACTGGAGACGAAATCCGGCAGCCAGGACAGTCACAAATCGGAGGGTGCACCTGTAAGATTCCTTTGGACATGAGAGTCTTGAGACTTTTTCCTGAAAACCAAGAGAGATGCACTTCAGTGGACATTTAGGAAGGAGTCAACATTTCTCCTCTGTCTCATATGACATTAACAGTTCAGGCTTTTCACATCTCCTGTAGATGAACTGAGCATATACTCAGTTAAGTTCCAAGATAATTGTACCCACTGCCCAGTGTGGGCTGCTAACGAGACTACTGTCATCTGTCCATAAGAACTGATATAACTAACTATTAGGCTAGCAGTTTGGACCTGGGGGCGCCATCCCTCCCCCGCACGCACACACATCTTAATGCGTCCTGCCTCTGCCTGTTTGTGTAAGAAAGAGTGCAAAAAAACTGGACGCAAATACACTAGAAAATGCATCCAAACAAGGCAAGATAACAATAACACAACAGAATGACAGCTGGTCAGATTATTTAAGAGCTAAAGTACCGAACTCCAGCTAAATTCATCCACAACAGCAGCTATGAAATTGCTTGGAACACGTGTAAATGTGTCTAAAGTTACTTTAAATCCAGCATAAACTGCGTAAAGGCATCAACTCCCAAGCAGGACTCCACGATCCATCCCGCCAAAAACATTCAGTAAATATTTTTTATTTTTTTTAAATGCAGAGTGTCTTAATTTGCATCTATGTCTTACTTCCACCTCATCCCATCCAGATGCCCCGGTCTGGTGAGCGATCGCAGCCCAAAGTCTGTGTCAAAGCCTCGGAGGGAGTGTGGAGGCTACCCATGCGCCTTTTACCCATCTGTCTCCTTACGCACTGACGGCTGTAACCCTTTCACTCCAAAACCCAGCTCGCTTCGCGCAGAGTGGACTCCCTGAAGCTTTAAAGTGATGATAAAAAAATGTTTTCCTCCCCACAATATGAATGAAAGTTAGTGCCGCTCTTACCTTTGTGTCTAATGCTCCGCTTCCAGTCTTTGGCAGTCTCCCGTCCACTAACAAACTGGAACTCGTTGGGGGTGAGCCACTCGCCCCTGTATTTTATCGAGGGTCCCTTACTGCCCTGACACAGTTTGTTGATATAAAGCAAAGCCTTGTTCTCGCCGCACTCCACCTCGATGCACGGCTCCCCGTTGTCGAAGAAGGGCTGAAAGTCCGGGATGGAGGAGAACCTCTCCAGCATCAAGTCGTCCGTGTGGTGGTGGAGGTGCTGGTGATGCAGCGCCGAGTCGTGGAGCCCCAAGTACGCGCGGTGATGGGCGAAAATGTGCTCGTAAGGCGGCGGGTGCGGGGTCACCACGGGGATGGCGGTGGCATTTAAAGGGGCCAGGTATTCGGACTGGTTGAAGGCGGTCAGAGCCATGTCGTCTCCATCCAGCCGCTCCTTCTTGATGGCAGGCATGTTAGTGGGAGCCGAGCGCCGGGAACGAGTGAGAAGCTGCGCGCCCGATCCAACTTGAGCGTCCTCCTGGCGTGCAAGCGGGGCTGAGCCAGACTGGAAGACGCGCCGCTCGGTTTTACGCAGAGGAGCCCCCGTGTCGCCGTGAGAGAGCGGTCTGCTGAAGTTGCCGGATAGATTCCCATTCAGTAGTTTCCAGCTCGCAGCGGCAGCGTCGCAGCTCTCCTACCTCCCACATTTAATCTCGCTCGCTCTGCTAATACCCGACATGCTGGGAAGCCCTGAGCCACTTACATTAGGTTAGATCACCACTGCTCAGAGTGACTCGTCCTATCACATTTGGGTAAAAATTAAAAGATTTTTTTATATATTATGATTATAACGAGGCGAAATTTAAATAAACCCAGACCAATTACTTCCAAGGGCAAGTAAGGAGTTTTATATATATGACCAGTATTCAGTTTCACAGCTGATCTAAAAAATAAAAAAATAAAAATTTAAAATTTAAATAAAAATTAAATAAACCACATTGCCACACGTTTTCAATCAGAAACCAAACTCAAACTGAGAATTTTTTTTTTTTGCGTCATTAATGCCGCTGTAAGTTTAGAAAGAGTTGTTGAGATTCAGACTGCTGGGTGTTGCTGAAGTCACGCTGAAGTTCACAGACCCAGACCAAACAAGATTTGCACTCTCCGCCGCTTCTCAACTTGGCCCATTTAAACAGCGGAGGCTTGGCGAGAGCGCGGCGCAGGAAGGAAGGAGAGGGGGGCGGGAAGGAGGCCTGCGAGGGACGGCGCTTCAGCGACAAAAAAAAAAAAGAAAGAAAAAAAAAAGCATGCAGGAACCGTGAACTGGGAGCATGAGGAAGTATAACCTGCCACGAACTCAACAGATTAAAAAGAAACAAGCTAACGGTTTCATTTCCATCTACAGCCACTGTTCAGCATCAATGAACAGAAATATTCTGTAAAACTAGTCAAAAAGAGTTTAGTTTATGTTGCAGGTATAAGTGACATCAGCTCAAACTGGGATTTTTATTGACTTTGACACAATAATTTCAGCAGGCGCCAGAACTGAGAGCAAAAGTATGATTATCTACATAGGACATCATTATATATAAAGGCTGAAAAATATACATACAACGCGTTAATGTTTGGATGATTAGACAATTGAAGAAACCACAAGCTTTTTGCAGTTTCAGTGAATTTTACCCATCTTTTTCTGGCACAGTCCACAGATTTTCAATATCGCCAAGTCAGGGCCTTTGGTTTAGCCTTCTTTCGTCATTTCAAAACCAGTTCTCATGTGTCTGGAAAGATTGCACACCCAACAAGTATCAATCATCTTACCCAAACTCTCCTCCTCAACAGAAAGGAAATATGTTTAGGATCCACCAATGGCTCTTTTCACTAGCTCCTACTAGCTGCCTTATAAGTGTTTTTGATCACCTAGTTCCTCCTTTTTTGCACCTCCTTTGCTGGGGTTTGAACCGTGTTGAGTCAGGCTGAAAACCCAACATCAGAAGACTATTGGTCACAAGTAGAGAGAATTGTTGTGTCACAAGAGTGACTCTGTTGATGGCTTCTTACAGGTACAAGTGAACACAAAAACAAAGTCATGAGGAGCTTAAAAAGCTGCAGCGCCATTACCGGACCATCAAGGACCACAACGAATGGTTCAAACCAAAAAACAAAATGGAAGTGGTACGACCAAATAGCATTTACAGGCACTGATCAGCAAGCAAAGTTGATTTGACTCTGTCCTTGAGTTACTGGATTCCACAATGGATGATGGCGAGTCCTGAACAGAAAGCTGCAATCTTACAGTTCAAAGTAAAGTTACTTTAAGATGAACATGAGCTTAGAAGGTGGCGGCCAAAAAAAACAGTCCTTTCTTCAAATTGGATGCCTGCAAGTTAGTTTGGAATGTGTAATTCCCCACAAGGATAAACCAGATGCCTTTTGGAAAAAGGTTTTATGATTTGATGAGACAAGCATTCAGATATTTGGCACAGAAAAGATTTTGTACAGGTAGCTCAAACTTGGACAAAGACCCCAAAACACACCAAAAATCATAGGTAGCATCAAGGTGCAATTTGGTTAGAGACATTCAATAAAATGAAAAAACACTGAGTGTATGTATTTAAACCTTTAAGTGTTAATTACAGTAACAAATTTGGGCTACCAATTTTTCTAGTTTTAAAAATCATTGAACTTGTACATTGTTCTAGCATGTATGAAAAAACTTCAAAGAAATCACAAAGTGTCAAAGGAACCTGAAATCCATGCCAGTGATGAGTTTCTGTACATTTTCAGACCGGTTCTGGTGAAACAGAGAAGTGGGCTCCTGAGTAGAGGCCACAGGCCACCTGAGGTATCCACAAAGGCCCACACTGGCAGCTCAAACGCTCTGGGTGGGGTACAGCCTCCTGTCTGAATGCAACCATCTATTTGTTATACTTCACCTACGATAGCTCCACCTCGTCTCCTGCTACCACACAGCACCACCCAGCTGCTGCAGTCAAAGACGTCAAACCTAAACACCTCTTAAGCGTGTCAGGCATCAGGGTAAACATCACAAAATGTGAAAACGTTGAGAGACGTGACTGTTATTTCACTCACTAAGAAGTTGTTTTTAATTTCTTCCACTATGAAATAAAGCAAAACGAGTTACTTAAAAAAAAAAAAAAACAGGCTGTGGATTGTTATGTACTGGATCCCCAAAATACAGCGTAGTTTTGGTAATCTAGTCCAATTTTCTGATGTTACAGACACAATCAATGTCTTTTATTGGGATTTTATGTGGAAAAACCAACACTAATCAGTACATAACTAAAGTAGAAGCAAAAGGAAACATGGTTCTGAAAACAATTAGAAGCATATAGGAGAAGGTTCTCTGGTACAATGAGATCAAAGTTGAACTTTTTCACCTATATACAAATAACACCACAGATTACCCGAAATGAACCATTTGTGAAAACATGGTGGCGGCCGCATCATGCTGTGGGTCTGCTTTTCTTTGTAGGGACAAAGAAGCCAATAGGAGATAATGGAAAGACACATTTAAAAGACTTTAGATTGGGGTAGAGATTCATCTTCCAGCACGACTTCAACCTTAAACATAGAGCTACAGACCAAAGCACAAGCTAGATTGGCCCAGTCAAAGTCCTTTTGTCAATCCAATTAAGAATATGAAGCAAGACTGAAGATGAAAACTAATGCTCATAGGTGTCAATTTGCAGAGAAGAAAGGGCACAAATATGTCTCCAGATGCTCAAAGCTGGAAAATACACCCCAAATAAAACACAGCTTTATGGCTTTTATTGGTAAAATCTTTTGAAAACCGTCTTTCCTTTCACTTTCACAGCTCACAAGTATACACAACAAGCACTGATACAGAGAGGACCTGCAGAAAAACATCAAGCCTGTAGATGTGTGTCTCTATAGGTCATGTAGGCCTAAGTTTTAAGAGTGCCTTATAAAGAAAGCACTTGCAGAAAGGATTTTTACAGCTTCAGAGTTTTAAATTCCACATTCCTTCTGGTGTAGGCTAGATTTACCCTTTTCATTTTACTTAACCAGGTTTACTTGTAGAGATATAAGTAAACTGTGAACACCTGTGGCTTTAACTGAAGAACAAGCCTGGAACCAGATTTTTCTAAAACCGTTTTTTTTTCCCCCCTCCACGCTGTCTGCGGGGCAGGTTCCCCTGAGCTCCTGGAGCTGCTAAGCAAAACCACATCTGACCCCCATCCAGCGGAGAACCACCCAGGTGGATCTCACACAGACACATGGAATAGCCATTCCAACAGCAGAGGAGGGGTCCAAAGCGCAGTGTGTCAGGAGCTTATAAATCAGCCCAAACTGCCTCTGACACACACAGGAAGGAGGCACGCCACACACCGCAGGCGGAAGCGGTGCAGGAGGCGGCCAGGGTCCAGAGCCTGGCCGGAGCTGGTGTGAGGCCTGCAGCCAACGGCAGGCGGGCAAACACCCAGCAGAAACACACGCCAGCAGCTACCTCACTGTGACGGCGGACTGTAAACGGACATGTTTCCACTTGGACTGAAGGAGCTGTGATGTCTGAGGGGAATGTAATGGAATTAGTGGTTTTGTGGAATAGGCGAAGAGCGGAGAAGATTTTACACGCAGAGCAGAAGAAAAGCAAAAATAAAGAGGAGCTGCCATCACTCATCTTAAAAAAAAACAACTAAAAAAAATAAAACAGCCAAACAGCTCAGACTGAAAAATGAAATTGAAAGGTGACATTTTTTTTTTAGCTTAACAATAATGTCAGCTGCCACATGTCGAGTGCGCCGAGCAGCGCTGCTGACATCAATCTTGAACTGCTGACATTTAGGGCGAATGTTTACAAAGCCGTTTCAAGGAAGTGGAACGCTACGTTTCAGATGAGAAGCTCTCTGATTCTGTGTTCATCAAACCAGCCCTCGCCACATCGAAATGTCTCGATGGAAACCTCGCCGATCGATGCGTTGGCGTTGGAGCTGCACCGCCGGGAGAGCCCTGATGAAACTAGTCATAAAGGGGACACCCATGCCGACACCCACTACCAGTCCCTGATCAATGACTCACCAACTGGGGCTAATCACAGAGGGGTTCCCCAAACCTGAACAGTGACAACACTCAAGCTTTCACAACGCATTAAATTTGGCTCATGTTAAATGAGTAAATTTTTTCCATCAGCACGCAGTGTGGCTTTAAGAAAAAAAAAAGCTTTTCATACCAGGGAAACCTTCTCTAACCTTTCATACTTGTTACCGACTTCTCTACATATCTAACAGATATCTTCTGTTTAACGGTGAATTAGCATACAACCTTATTACAGTAAAAGAGGTGCGCTGTTCGCATGCTGCCTCCATTTTGTTTGTGCGACATTTGTCAACGACTCAGCTTCATTATCATTATCGATGTTGATAATTTCACAAAAATTTGACTATCGTGAAGTGGTTTTGAATCTTCTTACTTTTTGACATTCGACCTTCTTTAGCTACAGCTCTCGTCTGTTGAGACTCAAGTGTTACATTTAAGATCTGACTGTCTTTCAGTGAGAATTTAGGTGAATAACTTTGCGGTACAGCGCCTTACTAAAGCTTTCATCAGGTTTTTCCATTATGTCACTTTACAACTATAAGCTACAACTCGTCTTGCTGGGTTTTATGTGACAAAGTTCGCGTCTCGTACTGATGATACCAAATATTCATATTTTTTGGCCTGAAAATATGAGAACATAATGTCTTGTCTGGTGGCCAAACAGCTCAATTGTGGTTCTCATCAGACCAAATAACTTTCTTCCACTTGGCCATGGAGTTTCTCCCACAGGCCTTTTGGCAAAATGTCTGCAGTAGAGCCTTCATCTGAGTTTTCTTCAACCGTCTCTTTCTCATTGCATAAAGCTTTAACTGGTGATGAACCTGGACAAAAGTTGCATCCCTCGACAGTTGAAGCTTGTATCTCCTTCAGCGTAGTCATGGTAACCTGGCGTCCTATCTCGCCTCAGTTTGTGAGGACGGCATGATCTAGGCAGATTTACATACGGGACATAGTCCTTCCATTTTATGGTGATGGATTTAAGTCAACTCCAGGGGATGTTCAGGGCTTTAGAGATTTGTTTTTATCCATCCCCTGACTTATACCAGTTGCACCAACTGGATGGTCCCTTGTTGAATTAAGTTAGTCACTTTAAAGGGAGTGAATATTTATGCATTCGCTTATTTTATGTTAAGCATTTTTATGTAATTGTCAATATTTTTAGGGTCAAAAAGGTAAAACTCTGAGTGATTTGCAAAGCATTAAAACAAATGTAAAACATCAAAAGGGGGTGAATATTTGTTTAGAAAAATATTAAATTGTCATGTAATAAAAGCAAAGAAGTCCACATGTGCTTTAACATGAGTTGAAGTCTGAGTGGTGTGTAGTTTCAGCTGGTAAGCTACAACAGAAAAGGTCATTTGACTTTATTGCTAATGACACACCTAACTTAGACCGATATAGATCAAATTACTATGTTAGGATAAACTTCATCTTTAGGTTTGTCTTTAAACCTATAAGTTTAGGTCAAATGTCTGTAGAGATGTTTTACAAAGTAAAACCTGTGGTTATAATTCTAATTTAAGAAGATATTAATAAATAACTCATAGCTAAATCCAATACCGCTTTACGACTTTTTTTTTTTTTTTTTTTAATCGCTAATCCTGACAAAAGCTTCACAGGAAATATCCAGCTGGACGGCTCTCTGTTAGGGAAAAACACCGTGCAGGCTACTGCCTTCCCTCTCACAGTGCAGCTTTGTCCTTTCCTTCTCGTCATCGTGCAGCAGGAACCCCCCTGCAGGGGCCCCCGCCTCTGCGCCGTTGTTGGCAGCGGCCCCGGAGCCGCAGCGCTGCCGGCGGGGGAGAGAGGTAATAAATAACCCGGGGAGAGGAGCGGAGACCGCCGGGCGGTGCACAGTCTGACCTGACAAATACTCACTGGAAAACCATCAGAGAGCGAGAGCCCACCCCTAGCGCTTGGAGCCAGCCTTTCAGACATGAGCAGCAGAATATATAGGCCTGCCCCTGCTGGAAAAGAGGAAAGAAAGACAGACGGAAGCGTCTCCGTCTCTTCCCCCGTCATCCACAGCCAGACGCCGCCGGAGACACGGCGAGAGTAATTAACTATTAAAGGAGGGGATGAATTTCTGTTGAAAGGTTAGACAATACGCCTAGTCCAACTTTCCCACAGAAAAATAAACGACCGACACAAGAGGTTAAAGGAAAAACAGTTATCTGGACTTCTCTAAGCACCGAAAATGTTAAACTTTTTTGTTTTGTTTTTCAAAATAACCCTGCTGAAAACTCTGAATCAAAAACACACCGAGCTTACAAACTAGCTGGCTGCTGGATAAGTCGGATTCAACCGGATTTTTATAATTTAACAGTAATATAAAACTCAATCTGAAGATACACATTTCTGCTGTTTTTTTTTTTTAAACCACGTTCAGTCAAATCTTAAATTTTCACACACAAAAAAAAAAACAAGTGAATACAAAAAAGTTTTGAAATTATGTCATTTATTATAGAGGAAAAATATTTACATGTTAATCTGGATCTGACAAAGTTATTTCAACACTCAGGGTTAGTAAATGGAAACATTTCTGTGAAGAGTAGTACCCTAAAGGTCCTTCAAAAGTGAGTCGGGGGGTAGCAATATTTTGTCATACAAGATCCCATGATGTTAACATTATTGGGATTTTTCTGGTTGGGGGTATCTTGTGAGCAATAGCATAGTTACCATGGTTTTGAATGGTGAAGTTGTGATAAATAATAGCAGTCATATAATGTGTTTAGCAGCATTTTGGGTGACCAGTAGGAGCTATTAAAGGTTATTTAGTGAAAGATAAGAGACAAACAATAAGTCTGCAAGTTGCTCAGATGATGTAAGAGGCAAAAAAACTTCTCTAGAACAACCGATGGCTGGATATCAAGCGGTACATTGAGCTACATCACCATCACACTGCACCATAGTTGAAGCACTGTCCTAAGGTCTGGAGAGACTCAAGAAATCAGAAAGAGGCACCAGTTTGTTGAATTTGTGGCAAAAATCTGTAAGAATGCAGAATAAAGGCCTTTTCATAGCGTAAATTTGATCTTTGAAGTTTTCTTGAGAGCTTCATTAAAAGCTCATCCTGTTCTTATGAACTCAGTATGGAGCCTCGTATCGTGTTGTGAGCATTAGGTGCTGCTACACCTCTAAAAGTGACATAAAGGGCACATTCCCAATCTTCATATATGCTTAAAGGCAGATGTTATCACCAAGGTTGGTACAACCAGTTATTTTGTTTTTAGGACAGTATCTTGGATCCAATTCCAGATTTTGACCAGGCCTCTCCAAAACCTGTATTTTGTAGTTTATTTTTTGTCTGCTTTTTGTTGTGCAGCGTAGTCCAAATGTCCTTGAGCGGAAGCTTCTGTACTGATGGCTGGACATTCGTCTTCAGGATTTTCAATTAGAGGAAAAGAATATGTTTCCATTAATTTTAGCAAGTCCTCCAGGTCTTAAAGAAGGAAAGGACACCCAGACCATCACCCAGCCACTCCCTCATTTGAATCTCGGTGTGGATTTGAAATCCAGTGATGTTGCTTCTCATCTGTTCTTAAATTTCTTTGGATCAGGTCACACTGTGCTGCTTTCTAAGATCTTTTGTCCTACTTTATGTTGTCAAACAGTTTCTAGTCAAGTTATTTCTTTATTCTACTGAATATGCACACATATGGTGATGAAAGTACAAACTTGAAATCCAAAACATGGTTTATCACAATTATTTTGTGATTTTACAAAGAGGACCACTATATTTATTATCAAGTCTGGGTTAGTTTGTTTAGTTTTTTCCCCCCTATTTAAATAATCACTTGTAACTGTAAAGTGCTTTTTGTTTATATTGAGGTTTTTCTAGTCTGACTTAGGTTCAGTGAAATAATTCAAACTCTCTGATGCTCATCCTCAACAACATCTAAAGCCAGTAAACCACCTTGGTGCATACCATCGATCCCTGTTGTTCAGTCCAAACACCAAACAACCAGTTTGATACAACCAGAAGCCTTACTGAGCAAAATTTATGTTCAAAGTGTACGTTTGCACGGCAGCTTGAAGCTGTAAATGATTTTTAAACACAAACACTTGAAGCTGAGTGGTCGACTCTGTCCAACCAAAACCAGCTGCAAAGAAAAAGGTTGTCCTGAGAACACCTGAAAAAATAAACCAGGTCAAATTTTGTCTTTAAATTTAATTTAAAAAATAAACTAACTTATGAGTCCTGGGCTCTTAGTTGAATCAAAGCAAGAAAAGTCTGTTTCAAAACTATTCTAAACACAGCAGCCAAACTACTTCATGCTTGGTAAAAAAAAAAAACATTTTACCCATAATGAAAAAATTAACACTCATTCTTATTGCCGTCCAGATTAACAGGGGAATGTCAGGGGAATTTCTTCAACATTTTTATGCATGTCTGATGGAAAAGATGCAGCCATTCACAATAAATCAATCAGAAACACAGATGTTGTCTTTTCCCCTGTATTGATTTTGTCTGCATTGACCTCAAATACACGGATGATCCACAAGTTCAGCACCCTGCCTGTACGCCTAATGTGTGAAGACAGAATATACCACCTGCAGGCTCTGCCGGGCCTCCTAAGTGGAAATATCACGGAAAACCTGAGGATTATCGAGTGACAACACAGAAAGTGTGACCTTGCACCGGTGTCAGATGGTGAAGATGCTCAAAATAAAATGTAAACATAATAACAGATTTGAGAAGCATGCAGGATTAATTGAACTGAGAGCAGAAAACCGATTCACGACGCTCAAATTCACTGCTTAACTAACCTACTTCATCTTACGTAGAGTTGCTTCTTCAGATCAGCTCTTCTTGTAGTAGCCTGTAATATGCCTGGATCGTTAAAATGAAGCTCCTTCTGCCAACTCTCATTTTTATTTATCGAGACATGAAACTTCTCAGGGGTCCTGAAGGGAGTTCGACTCTCCGAAGTTGGAATTTGTGGAATTTAATTTCAGAAAACGTTTCAGGGGATGCAGACTCTGGGCCCTGAGAGTAATATTTTCCTGCGCACATGGAGATACATCACAAGTGGAAAAAGGGGGGAATTTAAGGATAAAATTGTTAAAAATTAGGCAAGAGTCTTTTTGGAAAAGCTTGAATTTTGGCATTTCACAACCATCCATCTGGTGGTGGTACTAAAAAGCACTACAGAAAACTCATCCAAAGTGTGTTTTACTAATTGCCCACCAGACAGTGTTTTTGGATGAAGAAACTACAACAGCCCATCTTTTAATACAGTCTGAGACTGAGGTTTTAAAACATTTATTTTTTTGACCGTATCTGAACCTGTACGCACAGGTAAAACTATCTTCTGTTCTAGAAATTTACCCAAGAACTCCAGGTAAATTTTCTTCAAAAAGCCTTTTAAAAGTGAAAGAGTGGGACCAGCAGTCCTCTATCTCCTGAATTTTAGAGTTGGCAAGCAGGCAGCGTAACATTAAACCAGAGGGGAGGAAGAGGAGGAGGAGGACTGCGAGAGAGGGAGGGGGGGTTATGCTGTCGTGTCGGCGCCCTTGGCCTCCCCCAGTGGATCTGGGGGGTCAGGCGGCTGTCTCTGATCCCACACAGCGGCTCTTCCACATGGGATTTATTTTCTTGCTGGATGGGCAGGCAGGCGGCCCAGGAGGATTCTCATTTTAGACCAGCGTCTGTAGCTGTCAACGCCAGCCGACAGAGGCGAGCGGACACCCGACCCCGAGTATCCTCCCTCAACACTCCCCTTTGGACTCCCTCCCCTCCTCCTTTTATTCCCTGTGCACGCACACACTGAGAATAAACATTTTTTACAGTTTCCCATCTCGTCTAAATGAAACTTTCACTTATTACAGCTCAGTTTAAAATAACTCGATTAAAAATTGAACATCATTGTTTACTCCGTTTTGTTTTTAAACCCCCGGTGCGGTCCAGGAGTCCTTATCTTTGGTTGTAAAGCTCCGTGGCGAACTTCAGGCTTCAACAAGCAATGAGCCAAGTCTATCGAGAAAAAAAAAAAAATGCACAGCGTCTCCCCTTCCTCCCAAGCGCCGTTAATAATTTGTGCAGTAAAAGATAGCGTGCCTCTCTGAGTTTGTGGGAGTTATTGGCACAGTATTCCCCACCATATTTGTGCGAGGCAGTGATAGGAACATAAATTATTTCTTATCTCTTCCGCAATCCATTTTTCAAAGGGCTCTCTCTGTGTTTGAAGGGTAGCAGCGCCAGCAGCCAAAGCCCAGATAGTGGGCTACATTAGCCTCCAAGAGATCCGGCTTGCTGATTCCAAACAAAGCTATATGCACAGAATTCATTGATATGTGCAGGGCCATTTAGGTCCACGGTTTAATAAATAATTAGGCCTCTGGAAGGTAAACCCCCAAAATATGAGCAACAACTACAACAACAAATGCAAAAAAAAAAAATTAAAAATAGAAGAACATGAGGTCGGAGCAAAAGCAAATTAGGATTATTGTCGCAAAGCTTCGACTGTGCAGATTCTACAAACAGACAAAAGCTGTTCATCCAAACATGAACCGAAACAAATTCGGAGGTGGGTAGTGAAATAAGAGCATCGCACTGGTTTCAAAACAGAAATCTGAAAAGCGTGGTGCACATCTACAGCAGTATTTTTGTGTAGTTTCTAGCACAAATATCTTGAAATAAGACAAGCCTAAATCAGAAGTAACTTTTCAGCAAGATATAGGAGCTTGTTTTAAGTAAATAACTTTTTCATATTGATGAAAAAGTGTTAGTTCCATTGGCAGATTATTTAACTTATAACATGGGAAAAATGCCTAGTTTTCATCTGAATTTATCTGTCAGTGGAACTAGCACTTTTTCGTCAATATTTAAACAAGTTCCTATATCTTGCTGAAAAGTTGCTAGTAAGTTAGTTTTTCTTACGTCAAGTGAACTGAGATATTTGCACTAGAAACTACACACACAAAAAACACTTGGCAAGATTTTGTATTTTTGCACTGTAAAGACTTTGATTTTTCTGCCCATTCTTCTTTGTACAACAAAGAAATTTATTTAGATTGGGCGGAGAGCATCTGGGAACATCGATGTTCAAATCTTACCACAATTATATTTATGTCTGGACTTTGACTGGGCCATTCAGTTTTATTGTTCTGCTGGAACAGAAACCTCCACCACAGCCTCAAGTCTTCTGCAGCTTCTATCAGATCTTCTTCCAGGATTTCCCTGTAATTAGCCTCATCTATCTTCCTATCAACTTTGTCCAGCTTCAATCAGTCAGTTTTTATTTTAGTTTTCAATATACAGAACAACAAAAATAGAACGAAATAAGCTAAACGAGGCAGAGGAAAATAAATCGTACAGATATTCGATGGTGATGTTGGTTTTAAGGATGTGCTTGTCTCTGCCAACGCATCCCACAGCATTATGGTGCCACCAACATGTTTAAACATGGGGATGATGTGATTAATTTTCCTCCACAAATGCAATCCAAGAAGCTACATGTTGGACTCATCTGACCAGAGCACCTTCTTATTTTCAACAAGGGCTTTTTTTCTGGCCAGCCACTCAAACCTCAGTTTTGTTCACAAAAAAAATCCTCGACACTTTCTCCCACCTGAGCTGCAGACATTTGCAGCTCCTCCATTGTTGCCATTGGGCTCTTGTCTACCTCTCCAATTAACGCTCAGCTAAGGCAGACAGTCACCTTTCTTCTCTACTTTTGCAGTTGTTATACTCCATCCATTTTCAGTTAAGGCCCTCAAGGTAAATCTGGATTATGCCAAATGCTTTATTATGTCACTTCACATAAACCAGATGGGTCATAAACAACTTTTAATCCATATTAAAAAAAACAAGAAGTTTTAGCTGAAACTCAAGAAACAACTCAGTTCATAAGTCAGATCTCCTGACTTATGAACCTCTTCCTAATCAGTCGTTAAAGTTCGGAAATAATCTCCACTTCTGGCTGATCCGCGGAGACAAAATGACAGATGATAAATATTACACTCTGCTCTGCAAAAGCATTAATGTCTTCTTGCAAAGAATAAACCCGAGTTGTTCCAGCTACTATTGATTTTTTTTCCCCCTCCCTGTGTGATGTGAAACCAGCAATCAGCACTGCGGTTCGAAATAGCCCTGAAACTGGAGCCGAGACGTCAATGAGTCGCCAACACATTTCAATTAGCAAGCCGCCCGGGCCGATCTCTCCCTCGGGGCACAAAGCACACACGGGGTCGACAACACCTAACCCAAGTCCACATATGGTCGTGTATTGGCTCAAATGAATCTGATAAGGCAGCGAGGGGAGGACTCAAACATGCCACAGCTGGCTCGTCGGTTGCCGTTTCTGGATGTAAAAATGCAGAAGATGAACTCATTTGTTGGCAGGTTAAATCAGCAAAATGAACGAGGGCCAAACAATGTGGCAAAGATTCGTGCGCCGCTGCATACTGCTGCATCCAAATTGTGCTAAAAAGTCAGACATGGATCCTGTCTGGATCCATGACACAGAAGTCCAAATTCTTCAGTATTTATTACAGCTGACGCATAAATACACCACAGTGAAGTTTGCAGATATAAACTATTTATAAGTGCTTTTGATCATTTGAATAGCATCAAACCAGATGCACACATAGCATAGTGCAACCTTTACCGTTTGAAAGCATAAGAACACTTTGTCATTGGCTTGTATTGCCACCAGTAATTAGCATCACAATAGGGAAAGCCCCAGTGGTTTTCCAGTTTGTGAACAGAACGCGTTCGTCCTGGATGTGAGATCCAAAACCTCCTGACCTCTGAGGTCAATTCAAGGCAGCAGAAGACACGACGACAGCAACCAACAAATTTTAGCTTTACAGATGCATCAGTGTGTGAAACTTACTTTGTTTCCCTTTAATACTGCTGCATTATCAGAAGGTCAATATTAAATAATCAGAATATAGTAATTGATGAAAAGACTGGAAGTACACAAACATATCAGGTGTTTACTCCTGTTCACAGGACCAACAGAAAGGGATTTTTAGCCGACTGTAAAATATGTCCATGTACTTCACTGTATATGATCAATACTTGGTTTGGGCTCCTTTTGCATGAATTACTGCATCAGTGCAGCATGGCACAGATGCGATCAGCCTTTGGTTCTGCTGAGGTGTGATGACAGCCAGCAGGTCATCTGCAATGCAGCATCTGGGGTTTGTAGTCTTCCTCTTCACAACAGGTCACAGATTTTCTACAGGGTTCAGGTCAGGATAGTTTGCTAAGAGCAGTAACACCACTGAATCGGTTTTTTGGATTGATACCATGTCCTGCTGGAAAATAAAAACAGCTTCTCCATAGAGTTTTTCAGCAGTAGGAAGTATGATGTGTCCTAAATGTTCTAGCAGACAGCTGCTTCTCTGATGCTGGATTTGATAAACACACAGTGGACCACCAGTGAATTTCCCTGTATGTCTTTAATGGGGTTTGCTTCGTCATCCTCTCAAAGCTTCTTTTATCTCTGGTCTATGCCATTTTTCCAACAAACTTTCTCCTTCCACTCAACTTTCCATAAGTATGATTGGATGCTGGACGCAGTAAATAGATAGCTTCTTTGGGAATTACTTTTTGTCCTTTAGCCTCCTTGAAGAGTGTCTCACTATTGTCTGCTGGACAACCGATAAGACAACAATCTTTGTCATGATTGTTGGCCATAATATTACGATTCTGTATTTAAAGTTATTTCTTATTGCTGTAATGTTAAAATTTTCTGACGTATAAGCTATAATTATCAAAACTATCAGCTATAAGCCCTTGAAATATGAAAATCTGAGTAATGATTATTTAGAAATGTTCACATTTGTATTGGATTACTAAAAGAAATTAGCTTTTAAGGTGTCTATTACCTTTACAGTGCAAAATCTAATAAAAGTGCAACATGTTAATAGGAATGGGATTTGTCCTATTAATGAACACACCTTTGCTGTTTAGATATCGGTCACCAAATGGAAAACTTAAACTAAAATAGAATAAACAGTATACATACACTAATTTGTTCAAATCAGACTTTTAGTTGATTAAAATTGTTCTAAATATCTAAAACGAGATTATATCCTCCTATTTTCTCTTAGTAACACACCCTAACAAATTACTTAAAGTAAGGAAGAAGTATTATATCTAGCCAAGTAATAAAAAAAGTTTAAATAACTCTCAGTCCAAAGTGTGAGACAAGATAACTGGATGTTTCTGTGTGTTTGTCAACCCCATGTCTCTTGCTTGCAGCCATGTTGTTTCATTCTCTGACAGTTCTCATCAACAGCAGCAGACTAGCGCTGGAAATGTGTGCAGGAGTGTGTGTGTACAGGCGTGTGCGTGAGTGTGTGCTGTACATTCTCCACCGAGAGGCCAGGGGGTTACGGTGGAACCACGGGGCCACTGCGACAACTCGCCGCCCTCCCCTTCGCAGCCCCCATGCCCCTCTGGCCTTTTGCTCTTCGCCTGGCTGGCAGCCCTGCATCAGACAGACACACAGTCACAGGCTCTGCTGCAAACCCCCCCTGCATCAGAGTCCATACACACACACATAAGGCTTCTCCACCATCACCACCACCACCACCTCCACCCCCCGCTCTGGGCCGATCGATACAACTCTTCGCCTTTCATCTGACCAGAGCTTTGGAGGAGCTGCGCTTCCACAAGAAAACCCAATACAGCACTCCCTCCCCGGGTAGCTTATTCTGTATGTGTGAAGCCTGCCTTCATGTTCATCCGTTTGTCAATGAGAACGTGTGGGGGCGAGCGGCAGAGAAGGAAAGGATTCATGCACTGCGATACAGTTGCTAAAAACGGCAGATAAATATAAGCTGTTTGATTAGACTGGTGTTGCTAGGGAAGATATGCTCTGAATAAAACATGTAAACATATCTAAAGCGATGCTGCCAGGATCAGATCATTCTTCCGTCCTAGCATACATCTCCTTGTTTTGATTTAAAAAAAAAAAAAAAAAACGAAAAGAAAATCAACTCACTAAACTTAATGTTCCAACCATGAATACCTTAAATCTCCAGTGAGTGAAATTTGTTTTATGCAGGAGCGCTCTCAAGCCAGTACGGGAAAAGTTCAGTCCTGGTGGAAGATCCCCATAAATACTTTAAAGCAAAGTGAGGCAATATTTGTTTCTCACAATCTGCCCTAAACTTATCCATCGCCTTCCAGAGTTGCTAAAGTATTGTGAGTTTTAGCTGCTCGTCCAGCAGATTCCCTCTGCCCTGCTTTGTGGACAAGGAAACATCACTTCCTGTGCAGAAGATGAGCCCAAGCATCCAGGTGTTGAAAGAAAAGATGCTGTTGAGGTCTTAGAGAGGTCGGGTAAGAAGCATCACTTCCCAGAACAAAGTCATACCAGATGCAGACAGCTGTGGACATTTGGAACATCGCACCACATGGGTTTAACACTAGAAGTGTCCAATCCTACAGTACCAGTTGGGCATAATGGGACAAATTTAAACTGATGCAACTGGGAAGTTACTGGTGTAGGCTGACGGTAAAGAGGAAGAGGATGCCACTTACTGATGCACCACCTCCAGTGGGCTACGGACATTTTGTTTCTAACATTGCAAAAGGAGCATTTTCTCACTTTATTGTACGTAGCAAGACAGTGGTGGTTAATGTTTATACTGAAGAGCTGGTGATGTGCTCCAAGAGACAAAGGAACTTGGTTTCAGAGATCTAAACTGTAGTCACCGTTTGGTGATGCTCAACTGTGTCTGCATTTTCCACAACAGCGCAACAGAACTAAACAGAAGCCTTGAAAGATGTGGTCGGCTCATTGAGGCACATTGTCTTGCAACGGTACAATGAACGTTTTCACATGCCGTTAGTTAAAACCACGCTCTGTCTGTTGGTGAGGACTTTGTTGTACTTTTGTGTCTATGGTAACACATTTGAATCGATTTAAAATTAAAGGTTTTATTTGTAAGATTGCATTTAGCATCATCTGTTTCCCCGCCATCAACTATGACCATTGTTCCTGTCCCAGCTGAGGAAAACAAGATTTCTCCCACTGTGTCATTATTTGTTCATTACATGGGAAGCAAAATCAGAAGGAAAAAAAAAAAAAACACAGTTCATGTGGTTATGATCAAAGTTAGCATAGCGCTAAGAAACATAATTTTACATTTTTAGACATAGATTTAGAAAAGTATTTAGAAAAGCATTATATAATCTGAGTATTATATTTAAATCAATAACAATATATACTGTGGTAGACACGTAATCAGTATGTATCGATACTGATTACTTGCTGATACTTGCTGAGGGTTAAAGTGTAAGAAAATAAAAGCTTGTGCATTTGTTTGTCACTACCTGAACTTTCATTTCAGTTTTTACAAATTAATGCTACAGTTACAGATCTTTTTTTTTTATCCAGATACTTCTAAATGCAAACCACTCAGCCACCTTAGAAACGCCAATCAGTAAGTTGTGAGGACAGATGTTTTGTCTGTCCAAAATAGCTCTCCGTCTTCTGTTTTAATTGGCACGATGAGTCAAAGGCTCGACTCAAGAGGTACCATCGCTGGCTAGACTAAAGTGACACCCTTGCTTTACCGCCACCCCCAACGCGCTCCACACAAACATCCAGCAGACCTTAAAGGTACGACGTGAACGGCTGAACAACAGTGGAACGAAGCAAGCCGTTGCCACATCCATGGCGCTGCGGCTGGCGCAGCGTAAACAAAGGTGAGCATTGCCACATGGAACTGGGACATTATCCCAGTGGAAATATCTGGCTCTGGATGACTCAGACGCACAATGCGACTGGAGAGACTATTTCCAGACTATCCAAAACAGGCTAATCCCAGACTGATGCTAACCAGATTTCAAGCGAAGAATAAGCATGTTTTGTCAAGGCAGAGCGCTTCAACACCTGGCCTGTATTCTGGCCTGTAGCACGTCAAGCAGGTTCAAAAATGTGAAACACATGTTCATCCTGCTGTTAACGTATTATCAGGTGATTAGATGGGATTTTTTTTTCCCATGCATTTCCTGCATGTTCAGTGCTGTGGCAAATTATTTGCCCCCTTAAAAATCAAGATATATTCTCCTTCAGGATTTTTGGCATATTGCAGAATTTATGGATCCACAAATTAGGACAAGTTGTCCAAGTCCTGAAGCAGCAAAGTAGTATCAGATCATCACGCTAACACGACCACATTTGACTGTCGTGGACTAACGCCAGGTGTAACGGGAAACACACCTCAGAGAGAGCTCCACCTTTGTCTCATCAATTTACAGAATATTTTATAAAAAGTCAAGGTACTTCTTCGCAAATGTGAGACAGGCCTTTGCCTTTCCATGGGTGATATTTTTGTCCAGTCTGTCTTTCTTAATGTTGAATCATTAACACTGGCCTTAAAGGTGAAGGAGGTAACTTCTATAAAGTGACAGTTTTGAGACAAGTAATTTGAGCAGCATATACGCAAACATGACAGACAGCGCTAAGACACTCCTCCTTGTTCTGGTTAGTTGTTTCTGTAGATAGCAGTAGGACCAGAGGGAAGAGGTTGAGGAGCAACATTTTTTCACAGCTTTTCCATCTCGTATATTGTTACAAAAGAGACAATTTTAACAAATATGTATAAAACATTTTTTGTAAAAGTCACTTAATGCAGCTTTAACAGACATGAGGCCTGCAGCGCCTTATGTGTTGTTTTGGTTTCTTTTGTGACCTCCTGGATGAGTCGTTGATTCACACTTGTAGTAATTTTGGTAACAATGTTCAATGTTGCACTAAATCTCCATTTGTGAAGAATTCCAAAGCCTTATAAATGACTTGTCCTTTCCAAACTGATGGATGTCAAGAACGCTGCCAAGAACCCCACCAGTTCTCCACAATCAGAGCTAAGAAAAGCAGGAGAGCGAGAAGAGAACGAAGCAGACGCTGCGGTGAGGCAACTGACATAGCAGGTGGATGAACGGAGGCTCAACCAGTCAGACAAGAAGGTGATTAATGCGAGAGGGAAGAGAGGAAAGGAAAACAAGGCTATAAATCAGTCGCCAGGCCTCCATGCTAATTGTGATTGAAATGAATTTGTCTGACCCACAGCACAAGGAGTTGTGTTTTCTACTGACCAACAGAATCACTTTGTCCAAAAACAAGGAGGCTGGCAGAGAAAAGGATCACTACATACTCTGCAAATAAAGTTTGACCAATACAAAATGGAAATATGTGATTCTACAAACAGATTTGTCCAATCGGTCCTATTAACTCTTCATATTCTTGACATTTAGAAACCATGCCAGAGGCGTAACCATTTGGGTAACACTTTATTTGACGGGGTGTGCATAAGACTGACACAACACTGTCATAAATATGACGTAACATTTGTTATGAACATGAAGGAGTCTTTATGAATGACTCTTGTCATAAAGTGTCATTCGGTAAATAATGACAGTTTTAATGCAAAGTTGGCACTTTTAATGGACTTTCAAGGCAAAGTTTAGAGCAACTTTGCAATAAAAGTGTCATTTATTTACTGAATGACGCTTCATGACAACAGTCATTCATAAAGATTCCTTCATGTTTATGACGGTGTCATTTCAGTCTTATGCACACCCCATCAAATAAAGTGTTACCACTATGGGTAATCATAGATTTAGATTTTTCACCTATACTTGCAGATATTTCATTGTTTTTCAATCTAGTTATAAGGTTTTACGGGTAAACTGTTTTGTAGTTAAATGGAAACTTTGTCCATTGTTTGAGCCGATGTAGTTTAATCTCATTTTACTGCTGGAGACAAAGTTTCAGTCATTCATAAGTTTTAATTATGCATAGATCCTAAGGATCAAAATTATTCATACAGACTGTTATATACCTAAACCCACATAAATGTTTGGTTAATGTCTAACAGCAAAACTATACACTTTCTAATGATCAAAAAGCTTTGCCACAATTCAGGGTAGCTATTTGTGTGTGTATACATATATAAAATATAAACACCCTGGTACACAATTTCATTTATATATTTTCTGTATAACAAGATCACTTGTGAAGATAACCTATTTGACTGAAAGCAAAGGAAAAAGTAACTTTGGACAAGAAAATGTGTGTGAACTAGCTGAGCATCCAATGCTCTGGTCTCAAAGGGATTTTCTCTCTGTGTTTTGGTCCCATATTGGGGCCCCAAGAGGCTGCAGACAGCAGCCCAAGTTTGCTCCAGGAGGAAAACACACAAAACACAGAGAAATACAGTATTTCATAATACACAATCATCAGATCATACTTAGATTAAACAAATATAGGTCGTTTATTTGTGACTTTTGTACTGGATAATTAAAATCAAGAATGAAGACGACTTTAGCTGGATCTGGAGAGTGTTGATAAATGCATGGCCTACTGTAAGGGGTGATTATCAGAGGTGCTGAAGATTTTACATCCTCTGACGAAAACTACGCATCAATCACCTCCACATCTTATTGTTCTTTGAACCCTGTAGGTACAACAAACAATAGCAGCGTTGCCTTTCAATTGGGTGGGACAGTGTGCACTGCTCAGCACAGCGGCCTTCGCTATAACTATCGGGGTTGTGTTTGCTAAATGAGCCAGAGCAACACTGCAGAGCTGATACAACCAGGGGCTTTTCTCTGCCTGCACACACTCTGCTCCCCCCGCCATCCTTCCCCTCCGTCAGAAATCTATATTTCATAAGTGAGCTGTGGAGCTCCAGTGCCCAATTATCAGCAGATAAGGCACAGGAAGCCCTGAAGCGCCGGCACGGCTATTTAGGCGGGGAGGGGGGAAGGAGCTGGAGAACGAAAGGCAGGCAGGCAGGCAGGCAGGGACCCAACCCCCCAGGGGCACTTCGCCCTCACTGCGTTATTTTTTTCCCCCTTTTCTTTCTCCTGCTGACAGCCTCCTCCTCCTCCTCCTCCTCCTCCGCTCCCTTACCTTCGCGGCAGGGTTCAATTAATGCCGGCGGCGGCCAGCACCAGTAGCCTTGCTGAGCCTGGGAGCTGGAGCCTCTATCAGCACACAGCAACACGCAAGGCTGAGTCTAACTAGCAAACTGACGTCAAGGCAAGTTGGATTCAGAAATGCAGGCGCAGGCACACGTGCACATAAACCGAGGGGCTTTCAGTGTCTCAACAATAAGCGCGATTTGGTCAGTCATGCAAGGTCTCAAATAAAACTAAACGTTTTACTTTGAAACCAGGAAAATAGGGGGGAAAGCATGCCGTTACTGCGAGCTTTAACCCCGTCTCATCTGGCAGAGTTCCCACATATCCATGTGAAAATTTCACATTTTTTGGGAACGAAAATGTCCACAGTTCTTAATTTCTTTGTAGCCAGTTGTAATGGATGGATGGATGGATGGATGAGTAGACTATAAAATTAAGATAATATTTTTCCCCTAATTATCCAGATCTGGAAAATTCCTAAATAAAATGCTAAGCTTTTCCAGATTGCGAGGAACTGTGGAATGCTGTCTTTAAATAACGTTCTCTTTGCTGAAAAAATGTCATTATTCGGTTTAATATTAAACTGAACGTGAATGCGATTCAAAATCCCCACCAACTACACATTTTTTTCATGTTATTTTCAGCCGCCTCCTCGGACCGTCACTTTTAAGTGAGGACTGTTCACACTCCTCAGTAACCACAGTCCTTTTTTAGTCATGGGGCAAAACTCATTGTGCCTCTCACGTTTTCAGACCCCAACGAAAAACAAACTCTTAACTGCCAACGCCGAGCAAGGTCGGCCAGGGGTCAGGCACAGCTCACGGATACGAGACGGATATCGATTCGCTGGGACAGGCCATTGCACGCACACACACACACGCACGCACACACACACACGCATTCTTTATTATTTCCCCTCCTCTTTTTCTCTCCCTCACTCTACAGTCACAGGGCAGGCATCAGCCAATAGATCAGCCAGGGGCAGGAAACGGACAGGGTCAGAGGGGACATCACTTGTGTGTGTGTGTGTGTGTGCATGCGCGCGCATGTGTGTACATATGATGATAAGACTAACGGCCTGCTGAAAGCAGCTCTTACCCAGGGCCATGCAGGACCTGCGGGCTCTGACAATTCACCTCCAAGCGGCCAAGAAAACAGCTCTGGCCAAACGCTGACGGAGTATTTATAAACTGATGGTCATAAACTCGCATCCAGACGCACAAGTGTTTGTGTTTATGAGATTGTCTGGTTTCAGAGTGCCGCACCTTGATATTTATCATTGAAAAACGATATCCCGGGACACTTGTCACCGCAGGACAGTCAGTGTGTGGACTGCGTTGAGCAATCCACCAGTGGCAAAAAGACTGGGCTACGGCCCAAGCGGGGCTTCAGCGAGTCTGGGCAGACTGGAGGCTCAGCTGGACTGTGCAGCCTCAGCAGTGCACGCGTGATCATATATATATTTATGTACCGTGCATGCGGAAACAACTCTGTGCGTGTGTGTGTGTGTGTGTGTACACACACTAAATGCACATTTGTACAGTATGTGAGAGAAAAATCGAGGATGGGGTGGAAGAGGGCATGCAATGCTCCCAGGCAGAAAAAGGAGGCCAACTCCATCGCCCAGTATGAGGAGAGACACCAGTATACGAAGACAGGAAACCAAGCAGAGCAGCTTCAGTACTTGGTGTGTTCAATTAACACAAAAACAACAACCCCAACACAATCTGGGAGATAAAAATCGTTACAAAGTCTTAAAACAAAAAAGCATTTATACCCCTCAAACCTTTTTCAAACTCTGCCACTTCAGGGATTTTATATGATAGAGTAACACAAAGCAGAGCATAATTGGAAAGTGGGAGGAAAAGGATTCTATGGTAGTCAAATGTATTTCAACAAACAAGAAAAGAATCTTTAAATAAAGTGTGGTGTGCATATTCAGCCTACTTAGATGTGATATCCCGAAATAAAATCCAGTTCAACTAATTGCTTTCCCCTAAGTCTTAAACAGAGTCACACTGTTTTTAATTTAATCTCGGTATAAATCTAGCTGTTCCGTGAAGGCCTCAGATGTTTGTTGGAGAACATTAAAGAACAAACGGCTTCACAAGGACCAAGCAACACAGCAGACAGGTCGGGGAGAAACTTGAAGAATTTAAGGATGAATTAGGTTATAAAATAAACCAAGCTTTGAACATTTCACTGCTAAGATGCAAATATTACATAGGAAGAGAATGTAAAACAGACTGCGAAGACTTGGCCATCCACCTAAAACAGAAGGTTTAATGAAAGAGTGAAAGGAAAAAGGGGGATTACTAATGGAAAGCTGATTTTAGACACCTTTCACCTCCAATTACCTGTTGTCTTTAGCATTCAAGAAAAAAGGCTATGTGTGGCAGAAAACTAACACCACACCCTGAACACACCGTCTCCATGGTGACGCATGTCGGAGGCAGCATCATGCTGGCAAAGGGAAGCTGGTCGGAGTTAACATGGAGAAGGATAATGCTGAATGAAAGGCAGTCTTGGAAGAAAACCTTAGAAGAGTAATGGTTGAAAGTTTTAATCTCTATCAATCAGTCAACTTGCTTTCGTAGCACATTTCACCTCCTGGAAACTAACAAAAGGTGCTTCTACAAGTTATTGACGCAGCAGTGTTGAATGATCCACACTTTCCACATTTTATATGTGAAAAAATTTAAAATACTGCATCATTTTGTTTACACCTCACACATATCCACCAAGTTTTACTGGTTTATCTCATAAAATTCCAGTAAGACGCACTCTAAAGCAGTTGAAAAAATTCAAGGAACATAATTGCACAGTCGTGCTCAAAATTATTCAGACTCCTGGTAGATTTAGTTGTAAAGTAATTTTTTTAGGTTTTCAGCAATTTTCTTATGATTTAAAGTAACATTTTAGAGTGGCCCAGTCAAAGTCCTGACTTAAACCTGTCTAAACTCAAAGACTTAGATCTTCTCACCAAATATATAACCCAAATACTGGTGGAAACACTCGCTCAGCAATGTTTAAGAAGGCCTTGATCGCTATAATGCTAAAACAGATTTGTGTATCGATTATTAGAAGGGTTAAAATAATTTTTTTCATGAATTTTAATACATTTAAAATAGCTATTTTTGTCCAAAATTGACACTTTACTCATGTTTTATCATTTGAAACAAACTTCCCGGTTGAAAAGACATGATTTTAATTGGAAACGTAACATAGGTATGAATAATTTTTGGCTCAGTTGCGCCAATTTCTCTGTGTAGATTATCAAGGGTTTCCCTTTTCTGCCTGCGCAGTATTGTAGTTTGCTAGCAAAATATACGAAACCAAGCCAAAGAGAGAAAAAAAAAAAAACGAAGAAAAAAGAAAAAAAAAAAAAAACAGATGCAAAGCCAAGACAGAGAGACAGTCAGGGGAAGTGAACTTCCCCCGCTGACGCTCTTGTTCCACAATGAGAATCCCCCGGCCGGTAGCCTCAGACATCTGGTTCCAGTTAGCTCTCTGCGCTTTGACGCGTTTCCTGTGCTGCTGCTGCTCCACGCAGCCACGGGTGCGACACAGCCCTCCCAAGGCCATGACAGCTCTGCTCTGTCGAGAAGATATACTTTAACTCCTAACACACCCGAATACGCAGTTGATCATCCGCTGTTTGTATTCAAACAAACACAACAGGGCTGTGGCTGTACCTCGCCCTGTAACGCAGTCAGGTGCAGATGAAAGACGTTTCACTGAAATTCAGTTCGTAAAACTGAAAGTGAGAGTTTCATTAAATAATCTGTGCTGCTCTGATACCATCGCACATCAATAAAGGCAGCGATAATCAGTAGATTGACTGATTCTCATTGGCTTTTAAGTGTAATAGGCGGCAATTGTATTGCCATGAAAGGTAACAGCTGCACATAAAGCGGCGCTGTTCACATCTGTTACCCGAGCCACACGAGGCAGTCGCCTGTTAGTTACTGTGATAAGACAGTAAAGAGATTCTGATACACGCAACTAATCACACCCCTAAACTTCACACATTTTGTCATTTTATAAGATGTCACTTACTGAGATTTTTAGACGGGTTTGAATATCACGTTGGAATAAAAGTCAGAATTTGTCTTCAGACTTTGATGGCGTTTTATAACCTAAACCTGGTTAGAACTTCTCCGCTGTAGCCATGGTTTAAAGGTAATGCGACAAAAAGTGAAAACTTTCAGGGATAGAAATTCTTTAAGACTTTGAAAGTGTCGCATTTGGGAACTCTTGGTACGGCCTCTTTTGTCACCCATTCTTTGGAAGTCGGATGTTTCAACCACCGATTTAGTCAAAACGCCTCTTGGTGAGGTGATTCCCTGTGTGGGGGAGTGGAAAAGGGTGACCCCAGAATGGAGAGATAGATATCAGAGATGCAGCGAAAAAAAAAAAGAAACAAGCGCCCACTCAGAAATGCTTCTCTGCAATATAACATAGTAACCTTGTACGCCACATCGGGGATTACGAGTAGTGAAAGTGAGAACGAGGGGGAGAGAGGAAGAAACAAAAGTGCATTGAGGGGGAGGTGGGGGAGGTAAAGAGACAGGAAGGAGCTTCTCAAAGGCTTTCCTGCGTTGGAGGGACTCCCTGCACCTGCACAAATTCTCTGTAAACAATTTCTCTGAAATCGTAGCAAGACTGGAAATTTGCTGACCTAACTTTTACCCTCTTTTTTAAAAAAAAAAAAATACAAAACAAAAAAAACACAAGTCAGACTCAATTCTTTCTAAATTTACCAAAGACATTATGCAGAGACACCGTAAATCAAGAGGAAATAGCTACATCCAAATTACATTTGAACATGTTTTCTTCAAAAGAAAAAGTAGCCCTTTAATTGAATCCAATTGGAGGTGAATGCGAGCAAAACGAGGCCAAATGAAAGTTTAAGGAGGCCGTATTGATCTGTGTGGAGGTTAGGGGTAGGTCACCCCTATCAGAGAATCAACAAACAGCCGCCAGCGCCCTCCTCAGCTAATCCAACCACCTTCTGACCTGCCCCACCGTTTCCATGGCGAATGACCCTGAACCGCACAGACCATACACTCAGCTCATTTCTGAGTGAAAGCAGCTCTGCAAAGATGCTGGAACTACAAAAAAATGCTTCGCACACAGTTTTCATTGTTTTTTCCAATACAGTTTGGTGACTATTCAGAAATGTTACCTTAGCTGTTTTGTTTTACGAGATTTGTAGTAATTTTTCCCACTGTAATCAAACATTCATGTAGGTTTGATTGGTATAATATGTGAAACCTCATTTAGATGAGCAAGACAAGTTGCAGAATTTTTTTTTTATGAAGCTTAAGAAGCTGAAATTGTTGCACTGTTTAATCTTTCTAGGACCAAAGATGTTTATTTGTGCTTTAACATACATTAATAACACTGAACTGTGCCAAGGATTAACTTAATTCACCAAAAAAAAATTTGCTGTGTCCTTTATGTCAAAGGATAGTTTAACTTCTAACAGATCAATGAGTGTCTTGCAAATAATGTCAAAAGAATTAGAAAAATGTCAGTCATTTTAAAACATGTTAAATTTCTGCATAAAGTGCAGGGACCGGTATATATTTCTTCTGAGGAACAGGTTGAGGGTTAAAAGGTCAAAGTTGGGGTCATCTAGACTGTCTTCCTTGACTTACGAATATTTGACCTATTTAACCCCAATACTCTCCTGGAACAATGATCTGGTTTTAACTCTTTTATAGTTTGTCTATTTTCCAAATCTCTCCCTTTTGTCTTCTGCCCAAACTGAAATTGTAACTTCTATTCCCCACATTAATCAGCCGGTGTTCCACACGGTTCTGTGCTGGGTCCAGTTTTCTTCAGTGTGAATGATAACAATCTACCTTTAACGTATATTAGTAAATGTCGATGACGCTGTTATTTTTGAGAAAACCACATAAGTTGCGAGCAGGTGTTTCAGTAAAGATTGCTAAAATGTTATTCTCTAAAATTAACTGTGC
This sequence comes from Poecilia mexicana, assembly GCF_051168715.1. NCBI lineage: Eukaryota > Metazoa > Chordata > Actinopteri > Cyprinodontiformes > Poeciliidae > Poecilia > Poecilia mexicana. The sequence goes on along the minus strand of NW_028263376.1, from coordinate 12,080,149 downwards.
TCTGATTTTTTTTTCAGTGGATGAATGACTTCCATTTATCTCACCATATAAAGATTTAGTTTTGTGTTTAAATTCAACATTCACATAAATAAGGTCTGTTCAAACCCACATTACAAACCAAAGTATTAAATTAAATTAATTAATTTGACATGTTGGTCTAATACAAACCCTATTGTTAAATTTTAAATGTTTTTATAGTTTCCATCACTGCAATAATTTAAGGAAATGAACTTTGATAATATTTTTAAAAGTACAGAAAATATTCTTAGTTGCTGTATGGTGTAGCTTCTGCTCCTCTGCAGGGTCAGTCTTGATTCTTTCTTTACTTCTTATAAAATGTAAAGCGATGTGTTTTTGAGAATCAGAGCGGTCTGCATTGGAGTCATCTGTTTTAACTTGATTAATTATATTTATATTATTGTCTTGGACGACAAGCTGGATGCCTATTAACATCAAACATGTAACGTGGGTACATTTACATGCAACTTTCTTTTTTTTTTGCTTATTTATTAATGTAAGAAGTTCCTTTTTCAATCCTGAAACAGAGTTTGACAGCCATGCCCTTCATATAACATTTTCTGGTCTGAGAAATCCCAGATTCTAGCCTTTCCTCACCGTTTCCAAATCACCCTCCCTTCATCCTTCTCTCCTGCTCACACCCCTCCCTCCCTCCAAGGCAGGCAGGCGGTGGTGGTAACCAAGCCTCTGGCAGTGTGTTCCTATCCTGCAGGAGCCCTCAGGTTCCAACCTGTCAATATCCCAGGCAGCATCTTGGCTCTGCTGCGGCTCAGTTAACCTCCTCGCCCACTGCAACCGCACGAAGGGCTCCTGTCCCTCCGCCAGTCCAAAGAAAAGCACGTCACCCCTAAGCCATCTTCTCCAAAAAAAAAAAAAAATTTGCTCCAAACCACACACAGTGCAAATTACATCTGCAAAGGGCAGCATTCTGGCAGGAGCAGCGAGCAATATGGCAGCTGACAGCAGCTTTCTGCTCGGATGTTTTGGATGACGGTCGCACTGGAAGCTTATGATGGTGAAGAGGGAAGAGATGAAGCCCTGACGAGAGAAAGGCGCAGTAAGTAAATGACATAGGTTACTCCGTCTCATGATTATTCATTTCAGAGTGAGAAAGTGCTACTTAAATTACCAAAGCAAGGTATTAAAACGGATTTCAGGACGAGATGAGGACAGACTCAAGATGGTGGTCTTGGAGAGCGTTTTTAATCGTTACGTGTATATAAACCCAGTCCCAAGTGTGGTAGCAAACATGTGGCAGCATGTCACCAATCCCATATGAAACACACACACACACACACACACACTCTCTTTCTCCTCCGTGCCTGACTGCAAGGCACCGCGGCTGTCTGCCCGGATCTCAGGTTACGGCCCGACCAGACTTTGTGGAAGCTTCTCTCCCACACCCTCTCTCCCCCTCCGCAGGCTCCGGAGGACATATCGGGTTGCCGGTTCAGCGCCGGCCAGGCTTGGCGCTGGCGGCAGCTTGTGATCTTGGGTGCCGGTGTGTGTTTTTATCTCCCACTCTTTGTATCGGCACAGACTGCTAATGTCTCTGCAGGTGTGTAGGTGTGATTACCAATACAGTCCCTTGAACACATGAACCTCAGCTTCAAACCTCAAATTAATATACCGTGTTACAGGGAATTTTTAACCCAAACAAGCAAACATGTGGTGCTACTAAGGTGTGTGCAGCAGTGAATATAAGTTTGCTTTTAGGTTTATTCTTCTAAACAAAGAATACTTTATCCATATCTGAGCAGCTCGCTGTAGCCCGCTTGTTAGAAAAGCTGCAGGGAAGCAAGACCCACAGGTCAACATGCAGCAGATCTTCTATAGGAGAGGACCTTGTGATGGTTCTACAGCTAGCTCGCTTGCTTCCTAGCCCGGCATGGAACGGCACTCATGAATTATGCATAGAGACATCTGCCACCTCTGAATTATAGATCTGTAGAGGGCCCAGCATATGGGAACAGCCCAGCAAGTGCTAATGGCTAACTCCCAGAGACAAAATATGGGTTAGAGACGCATGAATGATAGTTAGGTCATGAAACCTTCCAGTCATTTGGGTGTGAGGTGGAATGTAAATGTGATTATTAACGTGTCTGTTTTTGTTTGTGGCTGTGCTTGTTCGTACTCAGGCTATAGAGCAGAGAGAGGCTGTACTTTTTGACAAGAAACAGGCAATCTTAAGACTTTCACTTTGCTCCCAGCCGTGGGGCGGTATGAGATGCCTATGGACAAAAATGTTGAGTAGAAATGTTGACAAGGAAAAAAAAACAAGTCTGGTATGATCTAAAACAGCAAACAGCTTTTATCTACAACATCAAAAATTACCCTGACTGATGCTCAGTGGTAGTTCTGGCATGAATGTCGCCCTGGGCAAGAACCGGTACAACACAATGACCCCACCCCAATCAATCATGCAAATAAGACAAAAACTCATTCAGGAAGAAGCTGTGTGATAACAAAAGACGGCCTTCTGCTAGTGCCTAATGCTCAGGGTGGCATGTTTATCTGAAACCGCCACTGCTAATGCACCTTAGCATGTTGCTTCAGTCAAAATACCAATGAGTTGATTCTGATGCGCAGATTTAAGCAGAAATATCGAATAAAGTCCTCAGTTTAGCAGTTTTTAAGTGATTATGGGTAAAACCTGTTTGTGCTTTATAGAGAGTATTACAAGAATAACAAGTTGATATCTTCTGGTTAACGGCTCAAAACAGTCTCAAAACACCTACCTGTTTATTTTAAAAGCACTAGTAGTAACTATACAGAGCCAGCAATTAAAACTGTCTCATAAATGTGTTTTCTGTCACAGTATTCATCTTTCGCAGTCATTGACTTCTTTAGCTTACATGTGAAGTTTAATGGAAACAGAATCAGGACAATGTGAGACAGATGTGCAAAAAATTGGCTAATTAAAAAATGATCCAGTGTTTCTGTGGGTTCCAACACAGAGTGTCAGGGTTTGCATGTGCAACGTTTGCTTCCTAGTCATTGTTTTTAATAACTTCTGGATATCAAAACAACAGCCATGTGTTTCAAAAAGAGGGTTTTAAAAATGTCCACGTTGAAAAGTGCTTTTAAAAATCTATGTGAAGAGGGTTTAACAAGACTGATTCACGAGGATCCTTTAGTTTCCACTGCCTATTTTTCATGATCAAAGATTCTTTGAAACAGATACATTTGCCCTTTTTTGAGGGAATAGCATGTTAGTAATCTTTCAACCAGCTGACTAGCAGTGTGCAGCAATAGATAAATCTACATACAGACAGGAAACCTTTGTTAAGCCGGTATGTCATAAAAAGATCTGCAAACCAGGAACAATGTGATGGAAATGTGAGGCTTACATTTACAGCCTGCACACTCTTTGTACACCGTAACACCAGGAAATGACACATGTGTGTATATACCACACATGACAGAGGTAAGAACATCTATGACTAATGAAACTTTCAAGCACCGGCAAGCTACTAAGCAATGTCAGTAGAGTGAAGTGTCGCGCTACAGTACATCAGCTTTTTAAAGCCCATTTCAGCCAAAGTGGTGGATGGAAATGAACAAAAACAGAAACCATGAATCTAACAACTGATGACTGGTGTCTCTGAGCCTTTTATGTAGGTTTCCTCCAACTGAAGCGCAGCCTGCCTGAATATTCTATAACCTGATTGCAGGCCCCGCTCTTTAAAGGAGCACAGCGAGGATGGGGGTGGGGGGCTATATTTTCTTCCGGCCCAGTCAAGCAGGAGGCCTGGTCTACCCAGGACCACTTCGATCGCCGCTTTTTTCTCTCTCTCTCCAGGATTATCCTCTTATCAGCCCTGCAAAAGCCAGGCTGCGAAGCGCCAGTAATTAGCCTATCTTTAATTAACGAGCACTCTGCTTCAAAACCACCCACGGCCGGCGTAGGCTCCCACTTGGAAGGCAGTCGGCGCAGCGCAAGGATGAGCAGACTTAATCTTGTTTTTGTCTGGGTGAGGGAGAGTGAACGCGTAGAAAAGGGCAAAGTTCATCTTCAAGTAGTTGGGGAGCCGTGCTGAGCAGAACATCCCTCATGCATGCTCGCTTGCAAACAACAAGGGAATCCTGCCACCCACAACTGTTCCACTTCACTGTACGTATGTGTTCGGGCGTTCATTTGAGGCTGTACGCTGGTGTGTGTGGATGAATTGTTGCACATAAATCATACTGCCTCCTCACTCTCATTAACAAACCTAAATTTACAGGTTTACTTAAGCCTCCTTCAGATCTGCTGCGGAAACTCAGGTGGGAGGATATGAGGGACAGAAGTCACTTTAATGAGCCTTACTCAAGTTTACAAGACTCACAACTTTGCTTGTGAATACTTTTCAGAACTTGGAGTAAAAGAAAGGAGTAAATGTTAATGCAAACCTCAGAAACTTTGGTCAGGTGAGTGTAATAGCTGTAGATCAAAGAGGACTGGGACAGGCGAGGGCGGTGGGAGTGACGAGACAGATCTGAATGAAACCTGGACAGGGAAAGGGGACGATGCCTGAGATCGGCCTGGTCCTGGGACTGTAGAGCAGGAGAGGCGACGGCGGCCCCAGCATGCATACATTAGTGGTGCTTAGGCTCACTAATTGCTTCTCACTTAGACAAATCTCCTGCAAATCACGGCTGCGCCGCCAGCACTGGCCGGGCCCCCCGGGAAGCAGAGACGGCAGGCAGGCGGACAGAGCGAGAGACAGGAGGGGGGGAGGAAGAGGAGGAGGAAAGGCAAGTGGAGCGTGTGTACCAGAGGCGCTTTGGAGCAGTATGGAGGAGGAAGGAGGGTAGGTGGAGGGGTGAGGCGGGGGCGGAGGGAGGGAGGGAGGATGCTCCCATGAGAATGGACAGAAACGAAAAGAGAGCGAGAGAGAAAAGCAGCACTTCAAGTGTGGCTCTCTTTCTGCTCATCCATAGTCCGGACCGAGAATGCCCCCCTCCCAACCTCTCACACCCCCTTCACTCACAAGCCCCACCGCTGCTCTGTTCCTCCATCCACCCCCCACCGTCTCTTCTACAAGCTCTCAGATCTCTGTTCTGCCCCCTCGCCGGCCCCTCCTCGCTCTCTCCATCGCTCCATGGAAAAGTGAAGGAAAGATGAAACTCTACAAAGAGGGTGGGGGGAAAAAAAAAAAAAAAATCAATAACACAGATGGATAGCTGGATAACAGGGTCCGGCATGCTTCGGCAGTGAGGCAATCCAGAGGGTGCCCACACAACTTCCACACAGGCGCAGAGAGATGGGAAAAAACAAGACGCCGGGAAGAAGGTGGTGATTAGCCTCAGGAAGTAAGCATCGCCTGCAACACACAAGCACGCACTTGTTCATGCCCTGCATGCGCTACAACATATGGGATGCACCCATACACGAAAAAATAATGCACAAGGCCAAACATGCAAAACTAAACAACCGCAACAAAAACACCTGGAACTTTCAACCAGGCCTTAATTTTTAAGTGGGTGAGATGCAGCAAAACAGTGAGACGTATGATGTAACCTGAGGTAGGAGAACACGCTCCACCTTAACAACAGAATAACTCTGAAGATCAATATTATTTTCTGATATTAACCGGCTGAAGGCAACACTTCTTTTGTTAGTTTAGTTTTTTAGGAACTTCATCAGGATAACTGTGTACAACAGGGGCCCTCGAATCCAGGTGTCCTGCAACTTTGAGATGTGGCTCTGCTTCAGCACACCTGAGTCTAATAATCAGGTCACTAGCAGGACTGGAGAACTTGACTGAGGATTCAGGTGTCCTACAGGTCAAACTTGCAGGACACCAGTTATCGAGGACCGTAGGTATACGATTCATTGTTGTCCGTGTGTTACCGAGATGTGATGGTGTGTGAGTGACTAAAAGGTAGCTTTGGATATGTGTGTGTGTTGGAGTGGATGAATATACATGTAAATATATGTTTACATCTGTGTGAATATGTGTATGTGTGAAAGCCAAACCAGGGACTAAACTACTTTAGCTCTAAACACATCAGATGTAGACGCTTCTCTGTTGCTATGGTTGTCTTCATCGTCCTTGTTAAATAAATAAAATATCCTGCAAAACCACTCAACCTGGAGCTGAGAACATTCAATACTGTAAACAGGTTTGAACCCTTAAGTCTCATGAAGAAGCCTGCGTCCTCGTGAACACGTTCACTTACATGTCAGAGTTTTGAAGGTGACAGTTAAGGAGTTAAACATGTTTATTAAAAATCTACTGCATTAATTTCTCTATGGCTGTAAATCCCCTGCTTTATCCTATGATACATCCATTTGCTTGTTTTCCAGTTTTACAAAATATGTCACAATACAATTTTGATTCAGTTCACAAATATATGACGAATATGATGCATATGGCCAGATAACACAATCATTTATGTCTACATCAACTCAGAAAAACGACTAACAAAATATGATTTGATAAATTTCTTTCTAAGCTTTTACAGACATCAGGCATTGACATAAAAATTTAAAAAAATAAATACATATCTTAAGTTTGGCCATGTGGATTGGTAATTACAATTAGCATTGATGTAATTGGATTGTTAATCATTTAATTGAAATATTGATAAAGATTATTGTTACACTCCCAAAATGTCACTCAGGATATCCTTGACACTTGCCAGCAAAAATAAGTAGCAACACCCAGAATTTATGGATTTTTTGTTCTCTGAATAAAGAAAAATATTCAACCAAACCAATTAACTCCAGTCCAACAGATTTCTGAACCACTTAAAAAAAACATAGATATGAACAAGTAACACTACTGTTTCTTTTTTTTAAACCATTTTGGCGATGTGGGTTGAGATTATCTAGATATCTGTGAAACCAGTCTGCTTGCTCACTTTGAGGTTCCAGCTTGGCCTGATGCTGGAAGATAAATGATATACTATTATCTATGTTTTTCTTCTAATCATCTCTGAATCACAGTTTAACTCAAACAAAAAGCAATAGCAAAAGAGGTTCTGACTTTCCACCACTGAGTTACAGTTAATGCACCACAAGATAAAGGTTAGCGGAGACATAAAAAAAATACAAGAGAAGCTGTGATAATGTGCACAGTGAGCTGGAAGCTAGAAGTCACTGTAGAGGGTTAAAACCATCCGAGTATAAATGTATGTGTCATGGCAGCATTGGATGACAGGTTATGAAAAACAACAAGATAAGTTTCTTTGAATCCTATGAACTTCACATCATCCTACAACACAAATAGCAAAATTGTTGCGCTGTGCTAACTAACGTAAGCAGAACATCGCTGGTTAGGTTTCCTTGGAGGAATGCGTTCATTAAGTAAACGTGGCAAACTAAATACCTTACGTAGGTTATTTGATTATTTCAAGTCTAAAGAGAAAAACATCTTATTCAAAATAGGCCTGCCTACAGTTTTTTGTTAATGCCTTCATTTCATTCATTTTGTCACAATTTACAGATACAGAATAATAACACAGGATCAAGAGCTGAGATCTATATTAAAGGCTCTCTTTGCACCCTGAGCTTTCTCATTGCCAACACCACCAACGTCCAGGGACCAAACAAAAAAATATTTAAATTCTGACATTTCAGAAGTTCTGGTTCCTCTAAAACACAGACAATCATGGGAATATCTCACTTTAAGCAGGAAACGTGATGTACTTCTCATATGCAAATATGTGTTGCTCACTAAAATGACCTTAAAGCTCCAGGTTTGTGTGGTTTTTGTGTTGATTATGACCAAATATAGTATAAAATGATTAATTCCCCTTGGAGATTAGTTTCCAAATTATTTTCATGCCACCAAAAAGTTTGCTCTTATAAGAAATAAGACGGGTAAAGCAATGAAAAGGTAGCATCAGTTTAAGGATTATTATATATTTATACACATTATATTTTAAAATGACATGAAGAAAATTATTCAAACCCTTCTTCAACTGAGGCATATTCATAGTCGTTCCAGAAATCAAACCTGTGAGCTTTCTACTTGTGTCCGCTGGTATTTGGATGATTTATCTTTGGTGCAAGGCCTCACAGCCATCACCCTCATCTTTATTTCCCTCCACAGATTCCCAATTAGATGCGAGTCCAGACTCTAGCTGGTCCACTTCAAAACATTAATATCACCTCCAGCCAGAAGAGGCACTCTGGTACATTTAAAAGCTTTCTTTAAACCTTAACTTGCAGTGGTGTATGAATAATTTTGGGCCTAAAATACAGCTAATTATATGTATTGTTTATGGTTGTTAAGACATTTTATATTATCCACCACGTCACCAGGCTTCACAACTGTCCCACAGCATGCTTTCTCCACCTCCGTACTTAGGAGTTTATACAGCTGAGTTTTAAATATTATCACCAAAAATACACCGGCAGGCATCATTATGGTCAAGTAATTATTTTTGTCTGTTTTTTCCTTGTTCATGTAGTAAAACTCATTTTTACTATCCATCTGTCAATCTCTCTGTAAATAGTAAAACTTTAATAGATGTAAAACCAACAGTATCCTGGTAGGTTTCCATATTTCTCAGTTCTGAGTCTTAATGTCTGAGCTCATGATCCGAGTCTAATTCTGAACCCAGCAAACTTTATTCACTTATCAAAGACCGGTAATTACATCCAAATGTTTTCACTGAAAATGTCGCAACCTGCAGTTGTTCATAAATTACAGTAAAGCAAGTCTGACTTTTTGAAATCTACGATGCTGTGAGATATTTCCAGTGTGTTGGTCGTTCCAAGGGGAGCCGTCACATAAACCGTTCTCATGTTGGCACGGAGATGTTAACAGCTGCAGTCAATCATGATTACTAACGGGAAGTGAAGCGGTCCTGGCAAGTTAAAAAAAAAAAACACACACATTTTGGAGCTCTTAGTTTTGCTAAATTAATAATCTATGTGGGCGTAAAGACGCTTTGGAATCTGTCAGTATAATTTGTACTATGTAGATTTCTGTAAAACCCTCAATAAATTCAAACTTGTGCTGTGAATTTATGGACTTTTTTTCTCTGTTAAAGATCAACAAACAATTAAGCTCCAGAAAAACAACATTTAAAGAGCTGACAGGACGCGCAATTTTGCAATAATATTATTGTCTCTACTAAACAACTGTTTATAGTGTTGCATGTTGTACCTTATGAAAAGCCTCACTTGTGGAAAAAAAGCATAACTCAAGGGCTGGCAGCAGCTTGTGGACTTTCTTAATTTTGGTCATGACATCCTGAAACAAAAACAGCATATTTGTAAAAAATCAGAGATAATTCAGCAATAAAAGTTAAAGTTAATACAAACAGACATCATGGAGGCATGTTTACATTAGAGGTGACCTGAAAATGTGAATATCCAAATTAGCAAGGCAGTTTAAGGTATCATGTTCATTCAGTCACTCTTTGGATTTTGAAGGTCTTGTTTTAGCTCAAGAGGGTCTTCAGGGTTCAATTACAGGCAAACACGTGAAGCACAGATTTTTGTGAAATACCTCACAGTGAAATTGGCAGTGCGTGCAGAAGGTGTGGCCAATTACATACCACAAGAAAATTCAACAATGCAGACACTTATGTCTAATGTTAACTGCAGGAGATGTCAGCACGTAACATTTAGGTTTTTCAAAAAAGTTTTGCAAAAATTTGATTCAAATTGCTGCTAAGAAAAAACATCAATTTGCTTCAATAGTCAGAACTTTGCTGCATTTCCGAGGCAAAATGAACGGCCACATATGTTGACAAATAGACGTGGGCAACTGTTAATCGGTTCAAAGGTTAAATGTTTAATAGTTATGAAAGAAGCAATTAGCACACCGAGTGAAAGTTTACTTTGGTTATGTTGAGGTACTTTATGTCAGTATTCCTCTATGTAAAAACCCTGATCTGAACTCTGATGTGGATTATAGAGATCTTCATATTCTTTCCTCTGACTGAAACCCGTACGTACTGGTCACAATGCTTTTAGCAACAACGGTAAAGGTGAAAGGTCAAAGACTTTATAATGATGATGATGACCCCAGTCTTCCATGCACATATTACATATACAAGCACACACTCACACACGCAAACAGGCACGTATTTCACCCCTCTTGCCTCCCACAGTCCAGTCAGTGTAGAAATCACTATAATTACCTCGTGGCCTTTTTAAGGTGATATTTTCTGTTTCAGTAAAAAGCCATAAGACTGCAAGACAGCCATTAACCTTAAGAGACTATGAAGATGTTATACACAATGTGGCAAATGTAAACTTGTTTCCTCAGATTAAACACAATGACTTGCAAAAAATTATCGTTGAAATTTCAGAAAAAGACAGATTTTAAATGACGCATTAATTTTAAGAAGCTTATGAAAGCAATAACCTGCTAGTTTCCTCCCACCACTGTTCATAACGCAGTAAAATGATCTTGACATATTTAATCGCACAAGTTTAACTAATTAACACAAGCATTAAACTAGTTAAATATTTACACTTATTCAAAGCTGAACCTCAAAAATTGTATCCGTCATAAAACGAATCAGCAGCACCCCCTGCTTGTACAACTGGCACCTCGACGATCCACAATCACAAGCAGAAACTCCTAAACCAGAGGAAAATAAATGCACTGGCTCCATCCTGTGGAGACAAACGTACATCTCGCATTTTGTGTTTATGACATTTTACTTATTTAGGTTGAAAGTAACCTCAAAACCAAATAATTTACACACCTCAGGAAGAACATATAATGTAGGAGTGGCAGCACAAAATGATTGAATTAGTGATTAATTACAGCAAAGGTACATATCCTACAAAACTTTAGTCTGACTGCTAATTAATTTGCTAACAAAGTCAGAGTAAAGTGTCTTCCATGTGCACTTGGGGACACAACTTATGAAAACAACATCTGAAAACATTTTATGGAGAGAAAAACAGGCAGATTGTCTTTTTTCTTGTAAGAAAAATAACAGAGAAATAATAGAGAAAAAATAGCGACAGTCACAATGACAACAGAAACTTTAAGATGCAAGAGTGATGGTCAAAGATGATAAAAAAAAAGTTTATTTTGCATTAATTTGAAGACATTTATGTAAAATCGAGTTTTCACTTGAAAACTGTTACAAGAAAATATTTTTTATGTAGTCAAGATACCAGCTCTCTCCGTTTTCAATCAAATAAGCTCCTAAGAGAAAGTGTGAACATTGCATGTTCATATGAATAATCCAGCATAGTTTCAGTTCTGTAAAGATAACCCAGTATGCGCTAAAACAATAAACTACAATAAATGTATTCTTTCTACAGGCCAGCAGATGGCGACCACTGTGGCTCCATAAAGGAGTGGGGCCCAATTCATCAAGCTCTTACCTGATATACTGTCTCAGGATTTTCATATTAACTTTCAGCAATCAGTTTTCTGTGGAAAAATGTTGATTCATAGCATAATTTCCACATTTAGGACATAACTATAAGCCAACACAGGAGAAAAAAGATTTATCGGAGATTGCAGCTCACAGGTAGCTGGATTTATTAGTTCAACAAAGAGGGGTTATTTCACCGTTTTTATTTATGAGCTACAGTGTATATAACCAGTATGAATCAACTGTTATAAAGGCCTTCCACTGTAAACATTATAATCCAATAACAGAGACATTCCTAGGCTGAAAGAGCGAATTACGGCATTTAAAGGAAACAGACATACCTGCCTAACAAGCATCATTTGTTATCCTGAGTAGCAGACTGAACACCAAATTAGAGGGGCAGATGTAAATAAAGGTCTGCAATACAAACCACCATTTCAAAATGTAATCGATGCTTTACATCGGATACACATCTTCTTGTGACTTCTGGAAGAGTCTTCAATGAGCCCTTGGAGTTATTTCGGTAAGCTAGCCGCTCCTGGAAGGTTCACTGAATGGCCATGTTTCTCCCTGCGTAGATGTTGGCTTTCACTGTGTTTTTTTTTTATCCCCAAGCATTACAATTAATCTGTTTTTGAATATTTTTTCATCTGCACATGATGCTTTGCTATTTAAGGTTCTTTCTGAAACCTTAAAGGACGTTTACTAATAAGCATGTCCTTTCGGTTTTCTCGACTCTATAGATCTGGTTGTGATCAAGCCTGGATGAGAATAGTTCAAATAATGTTAAAAATTGATTAACAAGTTAATTTAAGATTTAACAACAAAGACGACTAAAATTTTAAAATAGATTTGCATAACTTTTTGTTCCCTTCTAAGCAAAACCACCAATTAACAAAAGTCAGAATATTTACCTCTTGTCCTGATCTTTAAGCCAGTACACGACATCCCAGAGTTTGATGTTACATATTACAGTCCAGTCGGTTTCTGGAGCTAACAGATTGTCACACTGTTTTACTTTTTGAAGATGTTAAATACCATTTCACATGTACTTTTAAAATTAAAATAGAAGTTAAGCTACTTATTTTTCTCTTGAAGTTGTGGCTAACTCCAAGTGTAATAACTTGACTTCTCTAAGTTTTCTTTTACAGACGCTGCACCTGGCCTCATGTTTCGATGTGTTGCATCTCCTTCCTGGAAGAAGCTGTTGATTGATTAACTATATTCCATAATTTTATGGTTACTCTGTTCTTTTTACTTTGAAGACACAATAAAATAGAAATCAAAGGAGCCTTACTTGATGTCTGTCTACAGTTATAACTTGCTTTCTCATGAGGATGGATTGATGCAAAGTCTATAACGATGCATTTGGCTACAGTTCCTTATCTACATCACTTTTGACCGGTTGGCATTATAGTAAGAGACAGTCCTGCTTTACATTTAGGTTCAGACGGGACGGTTTTTATTTTTTGTGTATTAATAGATAAATGGAAACAAATTGGACATTGTGTACTTCCAAAGTTACTTGAGTTGAGATTTTGCATGAATTAGAAAACTAAAATAAACCGAATTGAATTTTTGGTAGGTTTGTTGCTACTCTATGGACTGAAATAATTTATGCAACTAGTATATTTCCAAGGATGCAAATACCTGCAATGTATCAGTGCGCAAACTTCACACCTCTGAGACAACCGAGTAGGAATCAGGTTTGTGAACAATGACTTTGAATATGGGCAGTTCCTGTGGATTGTTTATGAACAATTTTAAGTCCAAAGTACTTATGTTCTAAATTATATACGTTTTAATGTTTTGGTGTACTTTTTTTATTTATTATTTTCCCCATGTACTAAACGTATATAACAAACTTCAAACTTTGGAAACACAAAGGTTAACATTTCAAACATTTCGAAATGAGCTCCATGAATATTTAAAGCAAATATATCCTTACAAACATCTCATGAGTGAGCATTTGCACATATTTGTTAGTGATGGCTTCCAACACTTCAAAGAAATCTGGTTAAAATAGCAGCACTGTTAGATAATATCTGCAACTCAAAACATGATGCTGTTGCTAAAATGGAGAGCTCCTGCAGTGAGCGACTGCTGCATCCGAGATGCACAAAGGAGCATTATCACATGTCCTTCCTCCCAGCAGCTGTTGTACTTTAGAACCGTCACTACTCCAAAGAGCCTCAGTCTCAATTAGTGTTTACATCCCTGCTTATATTAGCACAGTTATTTAATTTATTGTAAATAGCTATTGCTGTTTTCTATGAAAAATATGGACTCTACTCATTTTAACATTTCTTTTTATCTTAGTCAGCTATTTTCTGTGGAGTCTCTTATTGTTATTAGATTTCCATTAACCCTTAACCTGCTTCTGTTACACCACAGTTTTTCCAATGTGGAACCAAAGGATATTTCTATTCTATCTATTCTGTCAAACTTCTGAGGAAAAAGTCCAGTCAGGCTTCACTTCTCTACTTGTGGCTAATTGTATCGTTGTTGCCTTTATATTCTCCTAAAAACAAAAGGACGTTTACTAATAAGCATGTCCTTTCGGTTAAAAGTTGTTTTATTAGTTACTCACCGAAAACAGGCAAACTGCAAACAATTTCTTTAATAGATGTGCCGAAAGGAAGCAGCCATTGCAGTTAGCTCATCCGCAGGCCGTCGGGTGACAATGAGGCTACTGACGAGCTGCCGTCAAGTGTTTAGCAAAAAGCTGGTGTTGCAAAGACGCCGTTTGAAAATATGAATTGTTGTTAACATACCATACTTTAAAAAACCTTATTTTACAACAAAAAGGTTTATTCTGAATTGTTATCTTTCAATTTGCATACTTACTTGAGTAAATCCTCCATCCAAACCGGAAGTGAGCGGCTGTAGATTTGGACGGTCTTACCCAGGCTGATTAGATGTTGTCACTAAGTTTTTAGGTTTCACATAAAATAATGGATGAAATCATCATTTAAAAACATCTTTTTTATTCAAATTATCTTTGTCTGGTATTAAAATGTGCTTGATTATGTAAAATCTTTAGGGATAAAAAGAGGATATCTGCAAGAAGGGATGAAATTTTGACTGCACCATCAATGTAGTGTCATAGCCTATGGTCATAGTGGCGGTCTGGCGCCCCCTTTTGGCTCCAGACTTAATAAACAAATTACACTATAAACATATTTTGCTGTAAATGATGAGAGGTAGAAGAAAAAATGAGAAAAGGCAGAAAAAAAACTTTAAATTTGTCTCACCTCATGTGTCTTTGGATCATTTAAAACCATAATCATTTATTCTAAATATTGTAACAAAATAAAATAAAAGATATAGACCACATCAAGGAAACCCAAGATAAAATGAGCAGCAAATATCTAAATATGGCTGCATAGAGCAAAGAGTAATGGGCTTTTTTGTAATGTTTTTACTTTTCTCATTAAACTTTAGACAAATGTAAGAACTTCAGTGTGATCCTTTGTGCCTTCTTTTGTCATTTTGCTATATCTAACTATTTAAAATAATCCTCTAAAGCATCAAAAATGAAACTACACCCTTTATGAATGTAATGTTTAACTAACTGTGCCTCTAGTTTCCTCTACTGTTGTAATTAACCTACCAGAAGCCTAGAAAGTCACAATATTCTCGTTTGGGCTTACCTAAATTGCTTAAAGGCAGAAAAATGTCTCTCAGTAGCATAATGAAATGTTTAATTAATATACTTCATTCTAGTTATTGTATGTTTTTAATGTCAAATTCATTGTATTAAAAATCATTCACTAGACCAACTTGTGGATCCTAGATGTCAAGAAGCAAATTGTACTTGCACCAGTTTCTGCAGTAATTGGATGGGATTGGGCCTAATTAAAACATATTTACTCTGAGACATGATCACCACACCCTGATACTGTGTTTTTTTTTTTTGCTGCCTTCTCTGAATTCAAAGCCATGAAAGTTGGGTTTGGTCAGCAGTTTCAAGGTTTCAGAACCAGAGTCATGACTGATCAGGAGGAGCAAAGTCTTGAAACGATCAAATTATGTCGGAAACCCTGTTTGTAAACTGCATGTTTTTTACAATACGAGATCAAACTAGCAGTCATTAATGTGGAAATTTAGAATGGTGGTTGTTGAGGCTCTTTGTGTTGGTGTTTAAGAGGCGTAGTAGAAATGTTTTAATTCCACTAGCAGAATACAAACTACAACTGTGCTGCTCTTCTTGTCTAGGTCTGCAGATTAAACTGTTGAGAGTTACTGGGTCACTTCAAGGTCCGTCTCTGCATTACCTCTGTACGTTAAGAACCACCACACAAACAGCATCTAGAAACACTCCTCCAGCAGTCCTCACCAGGTTGAAGGCAGCACCTTATGCCAATAGGTGCTTGAAGGTACTTGAGACTGATGTTGTGGTGGAACTGGGAATTGTCCAATCCTGACAATCAAGATGCTGTTACTGGGCAGAAGCAGTCTTTGAAAACACAATATGAGCATGAAGTGATCCATCTTGATGTCTGTGTAAAATGAACAACTTGGATTTACCAACCATGTTAGAAAAAAAAACTAATCTTGATAATCTTCCACAATCTGTTCCTCCAAAGCCTTTATCTTTTTTTTTTCTCGAAACAAGATCAACAAGGATTTACGGGGATTAGTAACAATATTGCACTTTTTCCCAGTTATATTTTACCCACTCCTTGCTCCTGTTACTTCACTTCATCCCACCACCTGCCCACAGCACTCTCACTATCAGTGCAGCTTTCATTATACAACGAATGATCTTGTTTTGAGACGTTATTTTTCTGTGTTCCTGGTTTCTCCCTAGCTGCTCTTCATGAAGGTTGCAATCCAGAAATTAGTGAAGCGAGCACAAAGGCAGAGCTGGTTGGTCTGCTGATGTGTGTGTGTGTGTGTGTGTGTGGGGTGGGGGGAGGTAAGACAAACAGGGTGTGACGGGTCCGCTCAGCCAAGTCGGAACAGAGGGTCACGCTTGTAACAGTGCTCCAGACAAGGTCAGCCATGAAGAGACTGACAAGCAACGCTGGTGGAGATTACACACAATAAGCCGCCTGGGCTCGCGTTTCCTTCCCCGGCCTTCTCATATCTCTCGCCGTTTGCTCCACTGAGAACCATTTTGTTTGTTCAAACCAAAACCATGCGTCCCTCAGCCAAGCGAGGGTGTTTCTTTCTTTTAACGAGGCCAAAGAGCCCCGTGTTTGCAGGAGACCGTCTCCGCAGTCTGCTTTCATTCAGAGACGTCACAAGGAAGAAGCAGCTTCTAGACTTAGAGACGCTGTGCTGTAACACAACGTGCGCCGACAACAAACCTGCCACACTTTACTCCCACACAGTGTCTGAGCTGCTTCTGTCAGCGGTCGGCGGGAGAGCACGACTCTGCGGAGTATTTGCAGACATACAGACTCTGCGCAAACACAACCTTATCGGTGTTTACACATATTGCCTGTTGAAGCTCATGTATGCACAGAGTAGCTGTGCAAACTGCAATAAAACTTACCTCAGCCTCAGTCTGTTTGGTCTGCAGCAGCTGGTTAATAATCCAGGAGGGGGAGAAAGAGGGGTGTCATTGTGCAGCGACAATTTGTTCAGCCTGCCAGATTTTAATGTGCATGTGTAAAATGTTTCAAACTGAAATAACAGGAGCAGGGAGACAATTTCTGAAGATTCAGAAGCATTCTAATTAGAGCTTCGACTCATTTTGAGTGTAATTCAGAGAGTGTGGCATAGAATGAGCAAGAAGATATGGCCATCAACCTAAGGCTTAGTAAGAGAAGCATTAATTAGGGAAGGAACCAATAGGACTTTGCTCAGGAGGCAAAATATGTGAACAGGACAACCATTGGCTGTACATTTACATAAGCGTGCCAGGAACAGGAAGCCATGAGAAGCCTAGTTTAGACTTTGCCATAAGCCATGAAAAAGACAAACCAAACATGAGGAAGAAGCTCAGATGAGCCCCAAACTGAGGTTTTTGTCCTTCATGCAAAACACTACATGTAGCAGAAAACCAACACTGCAAATTCCCTTGAACACATCGCCCCACCATGGAACACTTTTCTTTAACAGGGTTAGAAAAACTGGCCAGGTTGATATATGGAGCTAAATAGATAGAAAATATAGTCTGGAGACTCTGGCGAAGGTTTGCCTTCCAGCAGAACAATGACACATTATAACTTCAAATCAAAGTATACAGACCTGAATTCAACTGAGAATCTGTGACAAGACATGAAAATCAGTTTTCACAGACAATCTGACTATTTTGCAAGGCAAAAGAAAATACAGTTTTTAAATAAAAAGTCTCAAAAGACTTGATTGGAAACAAAAGTAGGCTAAACATTTCAGACTTTTATTTGCAAAACATGTTGAACCTGTTATTTTCTTTACATTTCACAATAATGCACTAATTTATATTGAGCTCTATTTTTTGTGTTTTTGGTTGTAATTTGATCAAATGTGACAAAATGTTCTGAATACAGTGGTTTGCAAATATTCATTTGAACGAGGCTTATGACAGCCAGATGAATAGAAAAAAAATCTAAATATCTCAGTAAAGTTGAGGAAATTATAGTTCTGGAGTGGAATACTTTTAAAAAAAAAAAAAAACTGCAGGTCAACCTATAAAATCTAAAGCAAATGCAGTAATTTTTGCGTGCTCCACTAGAGGGCTCTCCACACCACTTTCAGTCCAAATTTAAAGCACGTTGAAGAGCAGATGTGTTTGGAGGATTATGGCGTAACCTGAAGAGGGCAGCCTTGTTAAGTGCCTTTAAATATACTGTTATATCTGCTGCTGCTTCATAATTTAACAACCAACACCAAGCACACTGACACATGGGGGAATAGAAAGTAAATAGTGGCACAATGCTGTCAAAAAGCAAATACAGCTCATTTCTTTCTGCTCGGCGCGGATGAGATAAACTCTCATAATAGCACAGCAAACCCAGAGCTTAGAGTAAAAAAAAAAACACAAGGGGGTGTGGGGAGGGTTATCTAATAAACGGAACGAGCACAAGCTGTAAAACAGTTTTAATGGCAGACTCCAGGGCCCTGTGGCTGCACCCAGTTCGGGATCAG
This sequence comes from Poecilia mexicana, assembly GCF_051168715.1. Lineage (NCBI taxonomy): Eukaryota > Metazoa > Chordata > Actinopteri > Cyprinodontiformes > Poeciliidae > Poecilia > Poecilia mexicana. Next base: position 12,061,765 of record NW_028263376.1, on the reverse strand, counting down.
GCAGTCGCAGCTTGTGCCATGGTGATCGCTGCTCTTTGTTCTAACCAGAGCATATGCCACAAGCCCTCGCTGCTTTTCCTCAGCAGCTGCTAAACCCATTAAATCTGCAGCCAGCCACCGGAGTGGAGGGGGTGGTGGGGGCTCCACTCATCCAGCCCCGCATGCACGGCGCTCCTCCATCATAACCTCCGGGGGCTGCCGCCGCGGAAACGGGTCCAACATGGACGTAGATCACCAGGAGGAGCGCGCCGTGCGTCCCGTTTTGAGACGTGTGTTTGCAAGGATGTGATCGCGGAGCTGCTAATGCGAGGCGATATTGTCGAATTCACTTTAGGTCCTTATTATTGCTCGTCTAATGTAATTCGCTCCAAGTGGCGCCTCGCCTGCGAAGTGAGGCGCTGTAGAGGAAACGCATTGTTGAGCCTCGCTGCTCCA